>NC_138956.1:8150000-8750000 GCF_965226115.1 Aulonocara stuartgranti | reverse complement strand
GAGCATGCTAGCGGGCTGTCGTTATTACTGTGGGGTTTTTTTGTTTTTGGGTTTTGTTTTTTGTTTTTAAAATACGGCACACTTAAAATCAATTCTTTGATTTTTGATTTTTTTTATTAGATTTTTTTTTTGCATTAATAAAGTTGTGGAGTTGTAAAGTATTTTGTCTAGTGTCAATTATATCGTCAGTTATATCGTTATCGCAAATTTTCACATGTATATGGTGATAAATAATTTTGGTCATATCGTCCTGCTCTACTAACTGTGGTAAAATGACTTCATGAAGGCAGAGGGGGGGGAAAATGCATTGTCTAAGCTAACACTGGATGATTCACGTTATCCAGTGTCAGTGCAGACATCCATAAAAGGTGAACCTGAGGAGTCCATCAGCACATCTATCCGAGTTACAAAGACTCACTGAAATCACCAATACAACTGCATTGTCTAGTCAGTGTAGGGGACAAAAGATATGTTATCCCCTCATGCAATTATTTTCTCAATGTGGGATAGAGCTGCACTGTAAACAAACTGTGGAAGGGGGAACAAATGGGATCTCACAGCCACTGTGTTCTGCTAGAGCTCCACCGATATATCAGCTGGCTGATAGATGAAATTGTAAAAACTAAAAAACAACTTTCCGCCATGTTAATGTTAATGTTGCACTGTTTGTCCACCAGAGGGCACTTTGTAACGTCCTTGTTGGGGGCACCTAAGAACAAGCTGATCTAAGCAGAATTTTGCAGAGTGTAAATGAGTAACCCATGACTTGTAGTGACAGTAAAACAAGACCATTGTTAAACTGCTTTGTCATTATTTTCTCAGTAAGGATAAACTATGATCATAACTACACATAATAATTGTTATGGGAATCAGTTTCATGTGTCTGAAAGGGGAAAAACAAAATCAGCCAATGTTGGATTTTTAAACCGCCAAATATAGAGTAGAAATATTGTTATTGCTCTTAAAAATCTTGTATCTGTTGGGCTCTCTTTGCTAAATTTTATTCACATATGTCATGCTGGTACAGTGAGTAGAATGAGACTATTTTGTCTTTAGGTGAGATGGATAAACGTCTTATTGTTTTGCAAAGATTTTTAATAGGAATATAATGCAGTGTAAAAGTGACAGCAGTATTCTGTTTTTTGTGTAAAGTTTATAAAATGATTTATTTTTCTTCCAAGAGATGCCATGACTTTAGTTGATGAGGATCAGTTTTATTTTTCTGTAATGATTTGTACATTAGTTGGAATGTAGCACAACACTGTTGTGTTGATGTTAAAGCAGTGCTCTGTTTACATTACAGTGCAATAAAAGTTTTTGGCGCAAAAATCTGAATAATCGTGATCATAATTTTGGCTATTATCACGAAGCCCTATGATGGGGAAAAATGTACCAAGGAACAGGGTAAGCTGCTTCTAAGTGCACAGCATGAGCATGCTTTCATGCCTTTGGTTCCTCCTGCAGGTAAATTGCCCATAGTGAATGAAGAGGGGTCCCTGGTATCCATCATCGCTCGCACAGACTTGAAGAAGAACAGAGACTTCCCCTTAGCTTCCAAAGATTCTCGGAAACAGCTGCTGTGTGGTGCAGCCATCGGCACACACGATGACGACAAGTACCGACTGGACCTGTTGGTGCAGAGCGGAGTGGATGCGGTTGTACTAGTAAGGACTTCTAATGTGCTTTTTAAAGGCATGGAATGTTTCAGGTGCAGAGTTTGGGGGTAAATTAAGTCGTGTTGAAACTGGGGACGGGGCTTAAACTGGGACCAATTTTTGGTTTTGTCATGCAAGTAAGAGACCTGCCTTGGTCCACTGACAAATATTTAACTAAAACCACTTAATGAAACAGTGTGCATAACCATGGAATCTGAAAAGAAAAAGCAGTCGCTTGGCTGAAGGACAGAGTAGACCTGCCAATTATTGTTTAGAATACACAGTTTTTTGTTGTTAAGGGGTTATCTTCAATCTGGGTGAGTCTTCATGTCTTTGAATGGGAAGATCATGTTATGTTTCATCTCTCTACCTCCAGGACTCCTCTCAGGGCAACTCGATCTTCCAGATCAATATGATCAAATATATTAAAGAAAAGTACCCCAACCTGCAGGTCATCGGTGGCAATGGTAACTTCACTTTACACACACTAATATTTTCATATGTAAAGTATTCAGAGAAAGTATTTTCTAAAAAGAAAGTGTTCACTATAGAATGGATGCTGTTTTCTATGTATGCACTTGTAAGAATGGTCCATGATAAAGGCGTATCGTGCAAAGGGGGAGCGACACATCCTACATTTGTTCACAGCCAGTGGGCTTGAGTGTTGAACATTCATGTCTTTGATTGTATTTGCTGCTCATTGATCTGTTGCTTGTGGTGAAAATTACTGTTTGTTTGTTTTTTTTCCCTCCTCTGTGTCTCACCCGGTCTGTGGCAGTTGTGACTGCAGCTCAGGCCAAGAATCTGATTGATGCAGGAGTGGATGCACTGAGAGTGGGGATGGGCAGCGGCTCCATCTGCATCACGCAGGAAGGTGAGTGACTGAAGGCAAAACTGTACAGACAACAGGCACATCACTTCCTGCTTCCTTTTATAAAACGGCTCTAAACCAGTCTGAAGCCTTTGATCTGTATGGTGTAGCAGCTTCTGCTACAAAATGGCAGCAGTAAAGTTCTTCTGCAGCAATAAACAGTACTTAAAGTCTGCTTTGCTTGTTGAATCCTAAAGCACGGACCAAACCAAGAATGGAAACCTAAACTTTCACCCTGTGTAGTATATCGTATTGAAGGACAATTAATTCTGTATTTTTGTGTACTTTATGAGATTCCTGATGGAAACGTGAGCATTTCCAGTTGCTTAGTTTGACAATTTGTTGCATTCAGGGGTAACTGTTGTTGACAGTTCTGACCCTTTCTACTATCTGATGTCTGATCATCTTTGTACATCATAGGCTGTGAAACATTTATGCTGCAGCCTCATTTTATTATAGAAAATAACAATCAATTATTATGGTTTCTGCACTGATTACTCAAATTGGGCATAAAGCTGCAGTGCTAGTGGACTTTAAGTCATCCTTTGTGAACTTGTCCTCTAAGTTAGACAATGCGGTACATGATTATGGTTTTAAACTAATGTTCATTGAGATGTTTTATTTACACTGGGACATCTATTTAGTACTTAAGTTATGGTTCTGTGGAGCTGCTATTACTGTGTAGCAGGAGTTTGGGTTAGAAAGTTGAAGTTGTTGTTTTTTTGGGGGAATGGGGCCTAGTGGGTGGGGGTGAGAGGTACTCCTCAGTTTTTGTTTAGCTTTTTGTATTTGTTTTATTTTTCATTTATTTCTTTAATCATGATACTAAATCTAGCCTGCTTTTCATACACTCCTTTTTTATTGATTTGGTGAAGAGTATCAGCATCACCCCATTAGCATCACTTTTGTACTAAGACTGAGATTCTTTTACTTAAAACTTGTTACACGGCAGGCTTTCCCACTCTCACCTTTACTTTTCACTTTATCAGTAGAGCCTCTCTCAGCCACCTCTCAGAACGTCTTTGTAGTGGTGTAGTGCAATCCTGTGGCATAGTGCACAGGATTGCTATATATGCAGATGATTTATTATTATTATGTTACAAATCCAACGACTCCCCTATCTGCTATTATGGAATCACTTTAAAATTTTGTCTCTTTCTCCCATAAACCTTGATACACAGGAGCTTAGACAAAACGGAGCTACCTTTCCGTCTAACTTTTTCTGGCTTTAAGTATTTAGGAGTGCATATCAAGTTTAATCCCTTGTTGTGATAACCCTGTTGTAATTGCCTCCGTGGAAATTTTTTTATTTATTTATTTATTTATTTTAAATTTGGTATCAATTCCAGTGCCACCTTAATTTTGTCTCTGCCTCTGCTCTGACCCCAATCTGTAATAATCAGCCCCCCTCTTCCTTTCATATATGTGCAAGAAAAGGAGTCAATGTTTTCATTATAATTTATTTATTTATTTGTTTATTTTTTTTGGAAAGACAACAGTTTTCTCAGTTTTTAGTGATATGTCTTTTGTACAATTTGCCCTCATATTTATTCAGCTGTTTTCAAATAAGACACACTGCATCCTCTGCTTCCCCAGAGTTTCCATGTCAGCCCCCCAAGCATTTGTGGGAGGACTTATATGAGTTGAAGTCTCACAGTAAGGCTCTTATCTCATGAATATATACTTTCATTACTGCACTGGGCAATTACTCAACCAAAAAGATCACTTCCAGTTGAGAAAAGGAACTGGGTCTTAAATTTGGGGAAGATTACTTGGAAAAAGTAATTGATAGTATTCATACCTCATCCTCATGTGCAAGACTCTTCCTTACTTAGTTTAAGACAGTAAATACAGGGTGGGTGTCACATGGCCCTCTTCCTATTTGGGGGGGGAGTTATATCCAAGATGGCCGACTTCTAAATGGCCACCATGGTCACCACCCATCTTGAGGAGTTTGCCCTCTCACATATACTAATGTGCCACAAACAGGACTTTAATATCACCAACCATTCCATGTTATTACGGTGTATCCATATAAATGGCCCACCCTGTAGATTGTATTTGTCAAAATCAAGACTATCTAAAGTATATTCTGACAACCTCGACCTGTGCGGCAGATGTATTACCTCTCTGTGATTTAACTCGTCTGCCTTACACTTCAATCATACTGGACTTTTTGTTGGCACATCATAGAATTTAGTGTTCCTCGAAAGCTCTTCACCCTCCAGCTACATCACTTTGGCTGAAAGATCCAATTCAGACTCAGAGGGTATGCTAGTGAGGTTTTATAGATGCAGCAGCCTTTTATCATTTATTTTAATTCCTTGAAAACATTTGCACCTGGCTAATTTTGAGTATCACATTTTTATTTTATTTTTATTTTATTTTTAAATATTAGGTTAGACTTTGGGATGGGGATTGGTTTGGATAAGCTGTTTAATTTGGTTTCCACAAAAGCTTCACAATGTTAATGGCTTGAACTGTATTGATTTATACCTTTTTATTTGTTTTGTTTTTGTTGGGCCTGATATGTCAAACTAGATTAGATAAGAAAATTCTATAATTGGTATTTAAAAAAACAAAAACAAAACAAAAACGTACGAGCTGATCAGGAAACTCCAATGTAAAGAAATGCAAACTTTGTGTAAAACAAACAGCGGTGCTACAATGAAAATCTACAGTAAAGCTACAGAAGTTAAAAAGCGTACGAGTGCAGACTGACTGAACCTGGTATGTTTATAAGGCAGCTTGCAGAAGGCTGACAGCAGCTGTCCTACTTTATATGGCAGCAATACCTGCAACAACAGGGGTGCGTCTAAAGGGGGGTATGGGGTGTACTAGAGCATATTTATTTCAAGACTAAAGTGACGTTATACTGCAGATTTAGATTAATATAAAATATAAATTACGACTTAAATTGTACCAATATATATGAATACAAATGAAAGCTTTTTCTTAATATATATAGGCCACTAAGAATATACAAGCCACTAAAACTCTCAGCCACTGACCTGGCATTATTAGCTTGGACACTGAATTATAAGTAGTTGTTGTTATTATTGTTATTATTATTAACGTCACTCATCTGAAGGTCTGCTTTCTGCAGCAGAAAAAGTATCAAAGCACAGGGCCTCAGAAAATCTGAGAATTTTTATGTGCTCGTGTTTCTTCATTGCACACAGCACATGCTCCTATAGAGGCTTAAAGGTTAAACATACATACATACATACATACATACATACATATTGCTATGTTTCTAATGATTTATTTTTGTAAATAAATAATTACAAAATATTTTTGTTAATGAGACAACTACTTATTTGATTAATTGGTTGAATGATTGATAGAATATGGAGAATATAAAATAATTGCTAGCTGCAGCTCTAATCCTGACTGTTTGCCTTTTGGAAATGAGGAAAGCTTTTTGTTTAACCCTTTACAGCCGATCGGAGCGGGCACGCTCCATTTTGCGTAACTATTTTTAAATCCCGGTAGCTCTGCAACCACGTAAGCTAGCGCAATAATTTTTTTTGCATATGAAACCGGAGGAGTTGTACTTACATCTTATGCCATCAGCTTGTCCTCGGTCACAGTTTCCTCCCACATATAGCTTTGCAAAAACTGCATAAAAATCACTTGCAGCAACAAAAACACGATATTCCAGAAACACGCTTCGCCGATCCGATCAGCTGTTTGTAACACTTCCTACGTCCATCAGCGCGAACTATCACATGACCGCATGACCTGCCCGAAACCGGAAGTGACGTCATTTTGCGGAAATGTAGTTTTTTTACGATCGGGGCCTTATGAGCCTATACTTGTGTTTTAAAAAGTTATGTTTGAGTTTATGACTTTCTGTGTCGTTTCTGGGATGCTTAGGACTCATATTGCACTGCTGGAAATAGTTTATTTTGATGCATATGCTGTTATTTTGCAAATTTGCACTATAATATTTATTTTCGTTTTTCCTGCAGTGTATAAAAATTGGTGTATTTCAAAAATAAAACTATGAAGACACTCAAAATAAATTTCCTGTGGTGGGAAACTAGTTTGTGCAACTTTTTTGTATTTACAGTTTTGAGGGATGAGCCTCTTAAATTTCTCTAACTAGAAATATATGTTAAAAAAACAAAAACGATTTTCAATTTTTTTGTAGTTTATTGCACTTTTTTGCAATTTATGTAATTACTATGCACCTAATGCAGACATATTATTAAAGTTTGGGCTATAATGGTTGTATTGATGTATAGCAACTTGAAATGCTCCCAAAAATGGCTCCACAGCATGTAAAAATATAATATAAGCTCTGGTGGACTTGGTTCTATGGTAGGTCTTAAAGGGTTAAACTCAGTTTAAATGTTATAACTGAATCAGTCTGTCACTTTTATGAGTTTTGTTTGTCTGCTGTAGTGAGGCTCTCTCTGTTCCTTGTTTCTGACTGCACTTGTCTCTATGTTGACTATGATTCTTGTGATATCATTAGGCATTTCTTGTTCATTTCCTTTTGCTTGTATTCTGTTTTGCTATCATCTTCATCTTGCCATCTTCTTACCTTCTGCCTTCCTTTCTGTCTGCCTCCTGTTCTCTCCCCTACTTCTCATCCTGGTACGTGCGTGCGTGCGTGCGTGTGTCAGCTCCCCTCAGTGTACCACCAGCTATAAAGCTCCACAGCCCCAAAACCCCAACCACTGTTACGGGATACTCCAGTAAGTTCCCCTGCTGGTGTGCACTAGGCTCGGTTTGGCTCCATCATCACAGTGTGTCTTCCCCCCCCCCACCCCACCCACCCCCACAGCCTGCTGCATTAATTGGGGTTCAGCTTTGCATCTGTAGGTGTACTAGAGTTTTAGAAGTTGGCCTTTGGGGTTTTGGGGTTTTTGCTTGTTCGTGTGTCCACACTAATTTGTCGATTATGCTGAGTAGGGATGGGTACTGGTATCCGATGCCATTATGGCACTGGTTCTGACATAAACGGTAATAACCAGACCGAAAAGCAGCGCACATTTCTGTGCTTTATTTCGGTGCTTTTTTTCTTCTTCCTGAGATGTCATACACTTTGGATTCTAGCCAATCATTTTATCTTTGCAAGCGCAGTAGGCGGGCCCAGGTACGTACGTTCTTTTAGAGCAGAGCTACAGATTAAAAATGCCCAAGGCGAAGCGGTCAACATCTGGCTGTACTTCACAGCAAAAGATGCAAACTCAGCAGTCTGCAACAAGTGCTTTAAGGTGATACCGTGCAAAGGAGGTAACACCTCGAATCTGATCAAACACCTGGCGACATATAGCATTTTGTTAAAAGCCAAGAAATGCGCCATTTTTGATAGCTTGCTGCGAGACCTCACACCGTGCACATCTACTGCACGTGGGTTGCCTGTTATCGGACCCGGAGTTAGCAACATCCCCCAAAAACCCCAAGAGTCCTGGCCCCTAGCCCTGCCAGTGTAGCAGAAATGATGACGGATGATGATGGCAGCAGCCGTTATTCTCTGCGTGAGTAGCTTAATGTTGTCTGTGTGTAAACTAACCACGTTATTGAATTAATGCATGTAAGGTGAACTAGCAAACACCTTCGTAGTTACATGCGGCTGTCTTCTTGTTTGATGGCAGATACTCCCTTCACCCTGGCCAAAAAGGCTAAAATGACCAAAGAAAAAGAGGAAAACAGCTAAACACGAGAGGTCTTTGGACAGTTTTTTTTTTTTTCCATTGAAAAAGTATGGTATCACTTCCAGCCAAGAGTGATACCATAAATCCCCTATAGCTGCAGAAAAGGCTAACATTGTTATCTTTTTTTTTACAAAAAAAACCAGCTGAACATGAGAGGTTTTTGAACCAATTTTGTGTTCTCCATTCTTTAAGCACCGGCACCGTTTCAAAAGTACCGGTTTGGTACTGGTATCGGATAAAACCTAAACGATACCCATCCCTAATGCTGAGTGAATGTTGCTCTTCTTCCACCCACTTTCCTGACCTTTTGATTTCTGTTTGAAGCCATCAGATTGAGACACAAATGTAAAGATACTATTGGTGAGATAGTGGCTGGGTTCAAAGGCCACTGCTTATTGTGTTAGGCGTCTCATCCATGTCTAACACACATTCCTAACATTGGAACAAAATAAAAAGCAGAGGATTACTAGATGGTGTGACTAGCTACCACAGGGTGTCTCTGTTCAGCACTTGTGGTCATGTTTGTGTGCTGGTTGGGACAGACTTTGCTTAAGGATATAAATGATAAGAATTAATCACCTTTGTCTACAATGTGGGGAAAGATGTTAAAGAAGTCGCTGCCACTGTTTTTGGCTGAAAATTAATCTGCACTCACCTGCTTTGTGGGTTCGTTTCTGCTTTGACCCTGCTTTTCACGAGTCAAAACAGAGTAGAATAGTAAAGATTTGTAGCTTGAACCTATTGAGCTTCACTGTTTTAGAGTACGGCCATTGCATATGATAACAGTTCCCTCTGAAACGTTTTTGTGTTTTTCACTGAATAGAAGCAGAGTAGAAAATAAATAGGGATCCAGTATTTCCCCACATAATCAGATTAAAGAACTGCCACTTTATTGAGCACTAGATTTTTACTCGTCTTGGTCTTAAGCTGGGGACATGAGTCCTTCCGCTCCGCAGCCTTGGTGAGCTTGGCAGTTTTTCTAGTTGTTCACCTGCTGGAGGCTGTGGTTTTGGTGGTTCTCCAGCTTGCAGCAGAAGCACTCTCTTCGCCAGCTGCAGTCCAAGATAGAGTCCGAGATCCTCTGTAGAGGGATGCAGCTGATTGATATCGAGGGCTGCAACAACGGCAACCCGGATAGATTGAACAACCAAAACCTGGTTGGCAGTAAATATACCTTGCTGGCCCACCCAACTAAAGTCTGTGTGGGGAAACACTGGAATCATTAGTGCTGGTAAGTACCTTGCAGTCCTGAGTTGGAAGGAAATGACGAGTTCAGCGGTTTAATAAAAGGAATTGGAATGTTGGGATATTTGTGTTTTGGCACTTTACTTCTGTTGCTTAATATTAGAGTAGTTGATCTTTTGAAAAATGGCTTTGAAATCCACTGAAGAGTCCTCTGCAGCTACAGGCAGCGTGTATTATGAGAGTTTGATTCTTAGAGCAGTGTGGTATTTCTCTGCTGATGTGACAAATTTAACTTCCTCATTTTCACATTTAACAAACATAACAGACATGTTCCCAGTTTGTCTGCTCATTCACTTTGTTTCTTTTTTCTAAACGTTGAACAGTTTGTCCTATTATTAGTCAGTGGAGATTTCTTTCCTCTTGCCTTCTCAAACTGTCAGACATATGAAAGAACAATGGCTAAATGATGGAAAAGCTGAATCTTCCAAACTGAGGCCAGTTCTTTAGCTAAATATGTCATACCGTGGTGTTATCGGCTGATTTTTAAGCAACTTCAACCACTTAAGCTTAAAGCTAGTTCTCCATACAACAAGTGAAGAGCAGGTGTAAAGTAAAAATGTTGGCCATCATCACACAGCCTCTGTCACTGAAGACAACATTCTGCGTTTTTAAATAACCGACTGAAGCAATCCCCTACATTGTTTACAGATTGAATTGAATTCAATTTGTTTTTTATTTTAATGACAAAATTACTTTTCATAAGGTTTTATCAGCCTGAGCTTGCTGCTAAAGGACACATTAGCAAGATGGCGCATACTGCTAGGTTTACTCACAATACATTAATGTGGATAGCTGAGTTGTGCTTGGTTTGGTGGTTTCAAGCTGCATAAGATTTTTAAAAGGCTCATATTAGCGGAAACTCAGGATCAAGCTTAGTCAAGACAAGTTGGTGCATCTGGCTCGAGTTGTGTATTTACAGTAGTACAGAGGTTCTTTACAGGGCACCTTTCTCAGTTGTACCTGTTTAATCCACCTTCATCTGTTTTTTTCCTCCTCTCTCCTCGACAGTGCTGGCATGTGGCAGACCCCAAGCCACAGCTGTCTATAAGGTTTCAGAGTATGCCAGGCGTTTTGGCGTTCCGGTCATCGCTGACGGCGGCATCCAGACCGTTGGCCACACCGCAAAGGCCCTAGCACTTGGAGCATCCACAGGTATGGATTTGATCATCAGGTGAACATGCATTGAAGCCATGTCGAACGAGAAAGAAAAACTTGATTTTTATCTTCTTGTTTTATTACTGAAGAACTGATTAAAGAATTTTAAGATGCAACATAATAACTAGAGATGGCACGAAACCACTTTTTAATGTCCGATACCGGATATCATAAATTTGGATATCTGCCGATACCGATATGAATCCGATATAGCGTATTTTGTAATCAATAACGGATTTCTTTTTTTTTTTTTTTATAAATATCTTGCTGCATTTTGTATAAGTTCATACTCAAGTTTTAAAAAAAAACAAGAGACTGAAGCTATTCTGTTATACCTGTATGCAAAAAATACACTCCACCCAAAACATGTTATAGTTCAGCAACACTGATCAATCTAATAAATTTAAACCTACACCATCCTCCCTATTCTGGTATTTTAAAGAGTACTTGCCTACCTAACTAATAGGGTTGCCAACTCCCAGAAAAAATATTAGAGAACCACCCCCCGCCCCTTAATCGATGTAATCAACTTTAATTTAATGCAAGTGCAAAACAAATGCACAGAAATCACTTATTTTTCTACAATAATTAAATAGATTCAGCATCTTTCTTCAACAGAATTGCAGACTGCACAGATGGTACCTTCCCAAAGGAAAAAGTACTATAACTTACTAAAGTGTATATTAGACTTACTAGTTACTATATACAATAATGGATTTCTATACATTTAATCAGATGACCACTTTTGTTGTAAGATTCAGATAATTATTTATTCAAAGTTTTTAAATGACATAACAAAGAAAAATATTCTTTGTGCCCCTGGCCCCCGACAAAACTTTGCTAGACCCGCCCCTGCACAGTTACCAGCCGTCAGCTACGTAGGAAAGGATCCTGGTGTTATTTGTCTCTCAGAAACAGTTCATAACTTCCCTTCAACTCATTCATGTCACCTAAAAGGTAAACCTGTTTCTCCATCACCCTGCTCAGCTCTGATGATTTAGTAAGAACATCTCCTAGTTCCATCTTCATGTTTCCCTCTCACCACATATCCAAACCGATATCGTGACCAGCAGCTTTTACAGCCGTGGCTCCACCAAAACCTCAGCTGACACTAGAAAGTAATATTAAATACATTCTAACAGCAGCTTATCACGCTTAAACGTGCTGCTGTTGTTTATCCGCCGGTCTCCTCTTTCTAGCACAAAGTGGGCGATAAACAAACGAGAAAGAGTGGACTTGTGGCAGAAAAGCCGATCAGCTGATCATTGATCATTTTCATGCTTGAAGTAATAACAGGGGAGGGAGGGGAAGTGAATGAGAGAAGTAGTGTTGATTTTTTAATTCTAGCTGAAGTACGGGACAAATCGCTTCCTTTTCACCTCAGTATGGAACTCCGATTGCCAGTCCAGCTGTGGCTCAATATATCAGTTGTTAAGCTTAACGTGGAAATACTATGCAAACATTTAGGCATGAACTTACACACTTGCTTTACTTCTCTGGGATAGTTTTGGCCGAGATGAAATGCCGCGGTTAGGAAGCATGTAGCGAGGCTCCAAATACTCCACCAGACCGCCGACAGGTCTCGCAGACAACAGCCGCTCTGTCACGTGACACATACTGCTCCGATGCGCCGAGCTGGGTTACGCCAAGTAGCGCGTTTTGTGAGGTGACTTTGTGATACTTCGGATCGGATTACGTTTTTTATTTCTCTCCGATATCCGATCCAGTAATTTAGGTCAGTAACGGACCGATACGTAATATCGGATCGGTCTATCTCTAATACTAACTGCACCCTACAGTTAGTGAGAAGGTAAAGTCTGACTGTGGAAAGAGCAAATTTAAAAAAAAAAAATCAATCACCTCATTGTTGTAATCTCGGCACAATTTTATCTTTGACTTTTTTTTTATATATATGATAGAGTTAAATGTTTCAGTAACTTTCTTTTTCTGTGTGTCCAGTGATGATGGGTTCTCTGCTGGCTGCTACTAGTGAAGCTCCTGGTGAATATTTCTTCTCTGATGGCATCAGGCTGAAGAAATACCGTGGCATGGGCTCCCTGGACGCCATGGACAAAAACCTGGGCTCCCAGACCAGATACTTCAGGTATCAGTAATACAACAAGGGGCTGTCCACCTTACACAGCCAGTCTGCCTGTCACGTTGTTGGGCCTTTCTTTGCCAGTTTTCCCCAGCAGACAACACTTCCTCATTTCATTTTCAGTGGTTTGCAGAACACAGCTGTTGTACTGCTATGTGGTGGTAAAGAATGATGAGCCTGCTAGAAAAGTATGGCGCTGGCATTTCACTTTAAAAAAAAAAACAAACAAAAAAAAACCTTCATCTAATAGACAACCTCTAACGAGCTTACAAAGATGTTCACTGAACAAACTGGTCTAAACAGGCTGTTGAAGTTGATATGCTATCAGTGAGCAGTAGGTTGCCTAACAAGGGGTTCTCTCCACACTACTCACTCCTTTCTCCCTCCTCTCCCCTCCCAGTGAGAACGATAAGATTAAAGTCGCTCAGGGTGTTTCCGGAGCTGTGCAGGACAAAGGCTCCATCCACAAGTTTGTTCCTTACCTGCTCGCTGGCATTCAGCACTCCTGCCAGGACATCGGAGCTAAAAGCCTAACCCAACTCAGGTAAAAACACAAACCTGTCAGAGTTAACGCTGCACTCTGAGAGAACTCAAACAGCCACACGAGAAGAAAAATGAATGTTTAAATACTCAGAAGCAAGCCAATAAAAAAAGTGATTAAATGTCCAGTGATATTTGAAGCATAAATCATGATCGATATGCAGTATGAATTTTACTGTCTAAATAAACACTTTCATTTGTACATCATACAGAAAGGTTTTTGAACTTTTTTTTTTGGTTGCTTTTATCAGATAGCACAGCAGGGAGTAGACAGGGCAGCTGGGAGAGAGTGTGGGGGAAGATTGGGGACCAAAGTGGTGCTCAACAAATTTTTTTTTTTTTTTTTTTTTTGCAGAAATGTTTTTGACGACAAATACATTGACAGTTATAGGGGGGGGAAGGAATTCATTACGAAGTTTGAATCTGATGTACTTGACACATTTTGTAAATCACATTAGTGTGATGTGGCTGACCAAGTACAGTCAGGTGTATTACAAGTTCTATAGCTTGGCCATTATCTTGTATTTCACAGAAATTTGATGTCCAGCTTTATTCTTATTTCCCTAAGTTTTATATTGTACTTAATTTCTCACCATTTCTGCTGTCATCTAACAGCTGTTTTCTTTTTTCCTTCTCCAGAGCCATGATGTACTCTGGAGACCTGAAATTTGAAAAGAGAACAACATCAGCTCAGAAAGAAGGCGGAGTCCACAGCTTGCACAGGTACACACGCACACAGACATGGGTTTTCCTCAGTTTCATATTTCATGGTCTTCAAATTTCCTAGTTTCATGTCTTACCACAACCACACAAGCCTTCAGTTAAACTTCCTCTTTAGCGCCTGTAATCAGGCTACTGCTGTGTCTGTCTTAACAGGAAACCTCAGGGAGTATCGTGGATAAGTCGTGTGATCTTTTCTTCTCATACTCTTTCTCCCACAGTTACGAGAAACGTCTCTTTTAAGGAGAAGCTTGTCTTCTGATGGAGAATCCTTCCAACAGACATTATGCAAAAACACTACTTGCCAGATCATCTGATAGCTGTATTTGACGCACACCCACACTTCTCATTAGAGTAGTCTGTAAAAATCAACCTCTCGCAAACTCCACTCTTCCAGTGATCCATTAGTCTTCCTGCCGGTGTCATCTATGCATAGTCTGTTTTAAATGTGAAGGACTGAATTAAAGCATTTCAATAAGTGCACGGGTGATTGTGTCATGAAAATATCCAGTGCTTTTCATGTTGTTTCAAAGTATTTGAACCCTGCTGTGTCCATTTCAAGATGAAAAATGTCCAGTAATAAAGCATGTTTTTCATAAGTGGCTGTGGTCTGTTTTTGTTTAATTGAACAACTTTGCTAAAACTTTAAAGAATCCTTATCTAGTAACTTGTGCCCTGCATGTTCTCATGTTACCTGAGGGAAGAGAAAAGAAAAGGATGTGCTGCAGCTTGTAGATGAGAAACTGTCTGTTCTAAACCGACCATTTAGTTTCTGTTCATCTAATGTAGGGAAGCAGTGAAGCAGACCCATTCATTTCAACTTCGTTAGTAGCGAGAGCTGACGGCCATCTGTGTGCCAGTTTCTACACACTTTATATCATCATCCACTCAATTTACTCCATTTAAGTCAGACTTTAAAAACAGGCTTGTTTTAGATTAATTTCTAATTTTATGTTTGATAAAGAGGTCAAAGGGGTCTATACGAAATATTCTTTTTCAATCTGATTTGAAGAATTGTTTAAAATTTGTACATTTATATACTTAGCTGACCTGAGTAGGTTGCACTGAAGAACTGGAACTAAACATCCAACTTCAAAACTTAATGTATCAAACAGTTAAAAGCCTTTCAAAGTAATTCTTTGCAGTTTGCATCGGGACAGAGAATATTAATCAATCTGTACATGCTGTAAAGTTAAGGAGAACACACACACACACACACACACACACACACACACACACACACACACACACACACACACACACACACACGCATCATGACATTTATTTTGGTTTCCAGTAGTCCTGTGTGATTCTGCAAATTCTGGTATCAATCTGATACCTATCAAATACAGGGCCAGTATTGCCGATATAAACACAGGTACTGATACTTCAACCTGTAAACACAGCTTATTTAGGGGAGAGCAGTGTGTCATAATTTAAGAAATCCTCAATTTGCAAATTCTGAACACATTTTAATGACCACTAAATCCTTTTAATAAAATAGTTTAACACAATTCAGTGAACTTAGTATCAGATCAATACTCTTTTCCATCTGTGCGGGTATAGTGTTAACATTTGGATGGATCTGCCCACCTAGAGTTTCCAGAGAAGCTCTGTTTGTTGCCACTCAGTCCAATCTTGCTTCGAGGACCGTGGTTTCCACCATCACATAGAAAGCCACCACCCTTTCTCCGCCTACCTCCACATCTTCCTATCTGCTGAAGGTCTCCAGAGAGCATCAGGTATTCCTCTGAATCTCCCGGACTTTCCAGGCTGAAACGCAGACTGTCTGATGGGAGTTGTCCGGTCACACTCTGTTGGTCACACCTGCCCTCGGTTCATCCATCATGTCGCACGCAGACGTTTGTAATTAACACACAGGAAAGAGTCAGTTTACATGCCTCAATTAGTACAATGGATAGATGAAGGTTTTACATGTGAAACCGAACCCCGATCTGTGAAATAAAGCCACCATTTGTACTTAAAGTCACTTCTGTGACTTCTCCTACTACTTCTGGTAAGGGTGCAGTGGTTATGGCAGAGGCTGTTTTTTTTTTTTTGTGTTTAAGGTTTTCATTTGTTCCAAAATAATTGTAAAAATAGGCGATACAACTCCCACAATGCCTCCTTTAATGCTGAGTGACCGTCGTCGGGTACAAAGGCTCACTCTGGTTACAAGAAACCTTCAGATGAGAACACGTTTGAAAGGGTTAAGCTTATTTGTATGTTCATGTTACATCCTTTTCAGCAGCATTCTACCGACATTGTGAGACATACCCAAACCATACACAGATAAAACAATGGTTACGATATTACAATGCAATATTAAACTTTCCAAATTAACTGATTTTAGCCCATTTTAATAGTTACAATTAACACCACCTTTGTTGTCACTACTATTATGAGTATTAAGTCATTACTACGGCTACTCATAGCTGTAGAAAATTAATAATGCATTTTATGTAGTCTTTGGAATAAACAAATGGGTATACAGTTGACATGTTTAATGGTTACATACTGGTTAAACTATATATCATTTAAGTAAGGTAAGGAAATGAGTCACATAAAGAACTATATCTCTCATATATTGTGTTTCAGATTCTAATTATGACTGGGTTTTTTTAAAGTGACTGATTCATTTCCTTACCCTACTTTCAGTGTGAAAATGATATATAATATAATACACACTGCATTCTCTTGCAGTGGAAACAATTGAGTATAATTTCAATCAGATGTTGTTTTATTGTATAAAATTTGAAAAAAAAAAAAAAACGGAGTCCAATAATTATTTTACAAATGATGTTTGATTATCTGTGCGTGGTGTTAAAACCTGATCTACAACAACAGTTCATGAGATTAAATTAAAAATGCACCTTTACTTATTTACGACACTCTTATGCCCTATTTGTTAACCCAAACAGGACTGAGTAGGTTTAAGTTGTGGAGATTTAACCATCCACCAAAACAAAGTGAAAGAGAATAACGTTTCTTGTGTAGGCTCACAGCATTAAAAAAAAAAAGGTAAAAAGTAGAATATCTTCTGGTCCTGGATAATCCAGATTTTTCCAGTTTTATTTTTTTTAAGCACCATAGAAGTGTTTTCACTGAAAAGAAAGTTAATTTGTTTGAAAGATATGAATCTGACTTTTTAAAAATTACATCAGCTACTAAAACCTACATGCACTTAAACTTGTATTTTTTAATCTGAATAATCTGATCCTTTATAAAATATAAAAATATGTTAATTTACAGTCACTACAGGAGAATGAAAATGAAAATAAATGTATTTAAGTCATAAAAACTGATCGTGTGTCACTTATATGTACTACAGACAATAAAACATTGTATAAAACATATGGCTGTTTCATGATAAATGAAAGCATTTGAATCAGTTAAAGTTTAAATACACTGAGGTTGTGCTTACTGTACAACAATTTTAAACAGAAAAGGCACATAAAAGTGAACTTTTACACCAATTGTGGGTGTTTTTTGTTTGCCTAGAATGCATTTTAAATAAAGAAAACCAGCTGCCGTCTCTGTGCGGAGGGCGAGAGGCGAGTTGGGGCAGTGGGAGTGGATAAAGGAAGGAAAGGAGGAGTTTTGCCCTCAGGAGAAGTGAAAGTGAAATGAATCTGTGGAGTATTTAAAGAGGAAGTTTGGAGTCCCAGAGCTGTTGGCAGACGGGACTGCAGAGGACGACGCAGCACTCAGACGCGCAGGTGAGCCGCTCGACATTTAGGTAAAAGCTTTTTAAATTTCAGCAACACTGAATCTAATGATGAGCCGTGTGTCTGACAGCTCCTTGTGTACACTCACTTTGCTTTCATTCTCTTGCTTGGCTTCTGAATGGCTCCACCTCTCTCTCTCCTTATTCAGTTTAACTTTAACTCTTTCCTCACATTCCTCCCACACACAGTTTGCTTTTTTTTTTTTTTAAATTGATTGCAACGGATGGGTTTGTTTAATTCTCCCACACACTGTAGAAGAGCTACAAAGTCGTCAGGTTTAAATCAGGGGTTTAAGCCGACAAGACAAACTGAAAGTATCTTTGAGCTGCTGCTGTTTTGTCTCCTTTGCGAGGCATCTTTCTTTCAGTGACTTCGTCTTTTGTTTTCCTGGATTAGCTGTTAATTACAGGGCAGAGTGAGGCATATTTCAGGCTTCACAGGAAGAGTCCCACGATGGAAATCTCTTCCTTAAAGTTTTCTCGTCTGCTCTCTTCTTCCTTTTTATCGTTTCTATCAGCTCTTCCTTGTCAGACTGACCTCCCGCGCCCCCTCTGTTGTTTGCTTTCTTTTTCTTTCTGACAACTGATAACACAAAACTGGTTTTTCAAGCTAGAATACCTATATAGTCTTATTTATGACTGTAGTTACAGTAAGTGATGGGTCTATTTTCAATATCTGGATATATGGATATGGATTTAAAGCTGACAAGCTGAACCTCACGTTGTTTTTTTAACATATATGCTTTATTTGGGTCAAAACAAAAACGACTTTTTCCTCTTCTGACTCCTGCCTCTCAGGAAAGCCGTACAGTTGTTCTGCTACCTTTCCCCCTCAAGCAGACCAAACCTTTAAGGGGAGTATTTCTTTAAGACGCACTCTGGTTTAAGAGCGTTCAATCAGACAGCAACACAGTAAATTATCTAACTTAAAAGAACAGAAGACTTTACAAAAGCATCTATTATCAGTTCCAGAAACCAGTTTTGGTTAATAAGAGTTTTCTGTAAAAAGCAGTTTGTATCCCATAACTCTCGCTAACATCTTTGTCCATTTTATTACAAATTTAATGGTGAGCCTGTAATTTTTTTTAAGCTACTGTAATGAGCCAAGCTGCTGTGTGACTGGGAGGTGTGTCGTGTTTGGAGTGATAAACTAAATCTCCTTGCATCGGTCTGAATCTGTGTGGGACTTTTAAATCACCGAGTTAGACCTGAGTGGCTGGGTGATTTTAATGGTTGTTTTTATGTTACAGCATAAAGAACACTGGACTCTGATCGCCTTATAGGCTTAAATGTCTGCTTCTGCAGAAGCATAAACCAGCAGTTAGAGAGTCGGAATAAATGGCTGAAAATGATCAAACTTTATCAAAAAAGAAAAAAGAAAAAGAAATGTATCACAAAGTGGGTTTTCACTTGTTCATTGATGAAATACATCTTTTTTTTCTTTAAATTGTTCACATTTCAGCCAAATAACTTAAAGTACATCAGGGTGGAGGTTACACAATTTCCATTCAGATCCACTGTGAACCACTGCAGGTCTGAGATCAGGTCGTGTCAGCGCCCAAAAACCAGAACAAAACGAGCCAGCGGAAGTTAGTGTTGCGACTGCCACTGAATCATCTAAACCCTCAGCTGCTCGCGCAGCCCAACAATGGAAACAAGCCACAATTCTCAATTTCAAATCACTAAAAAGCACCTTACTCATTTGTCAGTGCAAAACAAACATGAAGTAATGCATCGAAAAGCTCACTCATGTTTTTCCGTTTCAGGTCGTCTGAGTTTGATCACTGCTCTCAAACATATCATGTAAATTCACCTACTTTCTGTTTCTAACTTGTTCTTTTTTTTCTTTTTATTTTAGCCGTGTTGACCTGAGGCCAGCCCTGCTGAAACCCTCTGTTTGTGGGTGGGATTGTAACGGAACCCATAATGCAGCTGTGATTCTGAGCCCCAGCTGGTTATGGGGTCCGTTTCCATCCCACGGCGCACAAGACATCCCCCGACCCATCAGCCCGGTGGGGCATCCTCCTTCCTTCCACACATCAGACATTACGCTTCAACACTGCAGGTCACCTTGAAATGTTTTTAAGACAGAATTCATGTCACGTCAGTTCAAAACTCTCACACGAAGAACAAAAACCATGTTTAAACAGTAAAAGCAAAACACCAGTGGCAGTAAAGAACGCTATAAAAGCATCTGGGGTAAAAATACCCAGCTGAGTCACTGAGAAAACCCATTTTGATAACAGCTACTGTCTCGCTGTTCACCATCACGGCCCACGCAGGGCAGACCTGTGGTTTTGTTTCTGTTGAATCAGTGAAGAAAGTGAAACTAACGCCTGTAAGGTCATGTGACACTCTGTCGCCGGTCTGCAAAAGTGGTTCGACTGATTAATGCAGAGGTGTTTTTCCTCAATGACACGTTTTCTCCCGGATTGCTGTGAGCAGGAAACGCAACCGGGAATTTCGTGTCAGCCAAGAATGACACCTGAAACAGCAACTGAGGAGGCAGCTGAAAATTATTTTTTACTTTCAATATTTAAAATGTGTGTAGTTGTTGTTTTTTTTAAAAACTAATTGTATTGCTAAACAGGTATTTCTAATAAACCTCAAACTTTAAACTGACAGTTAAAGTTATTATTTTTCTTGCAGTGCCCATTGTGGCACGTTGCTTATGATGCGCTCTACCACCGACGGTTTCAGTGGTACATATGTACAGTAAATAACAGTGGTTTTTCTCGTCCTCTTGGTACTACTACCTGGTTTATGTATGACAACAATGCTTTCTCAGAAAGCTCGTGACAACCCATGTTGTCCTGTAAATGTCAAATCACATTACAAGCTTTTACCATTTCCTCCAAACACATCACAAAGCAGCAGCTGCAATTTGTTCTGCTTTTACAAATGAGTGTGGCCCACTGTTTCCACAAACCAGCACACAATATGTACACGTGTTCTTCTTAATATCCATTGTTGGGTAAGGCTGCTTAATCTATAAGAGTGAGGAAAAAACTGCCCTCAATTACACCAAACAGCATCACCTACAGAGGAGTACCTGTAATTCGACAGTTCCACAAGATCGCAGGAAATGACTGAGCAGCAAGTTCCGTGTTGAGTCCACACCTGCCATCACCGACCCTGTGAAAGAGGGTGAAACCTTTCAACAAGCAGAGCACATATTTGGCTTCATAAGAGATTCTGTTTTGGTCGGTTCAAAATAAAGACAAACATATTGGGATAAAGCTTCATACAAGTCTGTTAGACTTTTATTCTGCTATAACTTATTGTAGTATTTAACTGTGGATGATGACGTGATGTTTTTTGTTTTGTTCTTTCATGGCAGTTTTCTCATCTGGGTGGTTAGCCTGCTCTCTATCGTGCCGGTGTGTCCTCTTTGTTGATTGGACCTCACCTCATATTTCTATACAATTATTATACTATATTCTAAAATATTATTTCATCTTATTATACATCAGACTATCCTGATGATGTCTCAGCCAAAATATGCTTTCAATATTTGGTAAGAAAAATGAATGTTTCCCATCTGGTGCCTGTATTCTGTTTGTTTTCATATTTGTCAAGACCGGGCACGCGATACATGTTTAAGATCTGGAGCTGAGCGCACTCCTACTTTGTGTTACATTTCAGTGTTCACTCAAACATGTCTGGCCTGGATGGTGGAGGAATACACCCACCCGCGTGTCAGACACTAGACTAACTCAGCTATCTTTTATTTTCTGTTCACGCTGCAGGTATTAATCCACCAAATGCAGATTTTCAGACTCACACAACTCAGATCCCAGAAGCATGATGGTGAAGCTTAAAAGGTTCAAAAGCACTGAGAGTGAAGAGGAATGTAGATCAAACCACCCGCATTTCTATAGAAAAGAATTTTTCAGAAAAGCCAAACATGCCTACTGCATTTTCATTCTTGCTTAGTCATTTGTAGACAAGATGAAAATCTGAGTTACACACAGCTACACAGAAGGTGAGAGCGCTCAGGGAAATTTAAAAGAAAAGAAAACACACAGCACTCTTTGACACAAAGAAAGCCACTCTATTTAGTCTTCCACAGTAGGCTGTGTTATCAAAAAGCAAAGGCAGAACCAGAAAGACCAGCTATTCATTTTCTACGTTTACTTTGCTAGTACGATAAAATTGAATTACAGTATGCATCTAAAAATATGTACTGGTTAACTAACGACTGAAATCAATTCACAGAAAACAAAAGTGTGAACATGACCTGGATCAGTAGTAGCTACAACTGAACAGAGTTGAGGTTAATTTGGGCTGAGGCACTGGACAAGTGGTGAACAAGTGCCATTCACACAAGAACGAGTCAGTCAGCAGCCTGAAGGAGCCAAAGGCAAAGGAAACTTGGACAGTAGTCTTTCACAAGTTTGAGGTGTCACGTCCTATTCTTTCATTCATGGCTATGAACTGGCTCATGAGACTGTTCTTCATTTCCCTCTCATGCTCCTTTAACCTCTGCAAACAGGCGTCCATCTCTCTGATCTGGGCATCCGTCGCCAACACTGATGTGGAGACTTCCTCCATCACCGTGTGCTGTAAAACAAAGACATTGCAGCATGCAATTAGAAGACAGTGACACCCTTTCATCTGTCTGCTCAAAGTGAAACTATGGCCACCGGTCTTACAGTCGACCATCCCTTCAAATCTACTCTGGTGAATAGAACAAACTCCAGCAATAAAACAGCCTCCTGATAAGGACAGAATATTGAATAAGTGATACTGATCCTTATGCAGATTTCCTACAGATTAGATAAAGAACTGGAGACCCAAATACTGGCCAGAGGTCAGTTTAAATGCATGCAGGAATCTGATGGCATTCTTTTAAAAGCTAGCTTATCTGACAGAGTGGATCCAACTGTGAAAATTTGTGTTCAAAGACAATGTGTGTGCAACAATGAAGCCCACCTACACCTAAATACTAAGAACATGCAAGGGCATGCCGATCAATTTCAGAAAGTCCTTTCCACTAAACCCCAACATCAAAAGTATATGGGATAATAATAAACACCTCTGCATGGTCTTTGCTGATAATTTGAAAACTGAAGAATAGCCATGAACGCTTGGGCTTTGTTGTAGGTTTTCAATGTGCACAGAAAAAATGATGTAGCTCCCACAGACCTCACTACCTGCTGTAAAAGGCTTGAGCTACTCTGTGGAGCCAGACCTGTATAGAGAATATAAACAGAGTAAAGTGTAACTGGACCAAAACCTCCTGTGCAGTAGTGTGTTTAAACCAGTCTATGTGATATCTGCACCTCACGACCAATTCACATACTATTTATACTATTTTAGTGATTTTTACTGGAATCTAAATGCACTGGTCTCCATAGAAGTTCAAACGTCAAACAAGCTTGTTGTTTCAGTGTGCTCAAGGCTACAAATAAAGACATTCAACAGAATGGTTCAGACATTTTTTAGAGTGCAGTTTAAAGTTTTTTTTCCCCCCATTCTTAAAAAATAAAAATTAACAATTCGGTTTAGAAGTACTGAACTTCGAGGACAGAAACTAAGTATTGACCCTGTTGCACTAGAATCGATCTGATACCGATACCAGCGCTTGATTGATAGCATCTAGCACCGCCCCTGCAAACTTGCAACAGAATCAAACTCACGGGGCTGATTGTGTGCACGTGTTCTGGTGGGCTGTACTGGTCCTCGTCGTCATCCACCTCCGCTGGGCCCAGGTGCTTGTTGAGCCCTCTGTCGTCCACTTCGTCCCTGACTGCACTTCGGTGCGGAGGTGGGCGTGGCGGGTGTAGGTGCTGGGGATGGCGCTTCACCGGGTTCCCCCCCCTGGGCATTTCGAAGATCACGTCGCTGTCTACGTATCAGCTAGACGACGCGCTCGGTCCCGCAGCGGGTCTTCTGCTCGTGGTACAGTGACCCGCGGACGACCCTCTCCGCCAGCAGCTGTTTATCCGCCGGTAAACCGCGGAGTTCTCGCCGTGCCCGCGATCAAGTTGCGGATCCTTAGCAGTCTTCGGATTTCGTTCTCCTGCCAGTTGTGCATCCTGGGGTTGCGTTCAATTACCCCAACAACACATCTCAACTTACTAAAAAACAAAAACAAACAAACAAAAAATCACACAAACACCGTTTTAAAAAGATGCATTTATTTATTTATTTAATCTTTGCACCCCGTGCGTCATACAGCTCCGCCGGAAGACGACGTGCAAATAGAGGATTATTTGTCTCCCACCCCCTCATCCCCCCTTTTAAACTCCTGATACCGTCATCCACGTCACGCCAGTCACTCTCAACCCTAGTAAACACACTAAAAACACCGATAAACAGCCAAAAATTGCGAAAACAAATAGTCATTTACAAATCTCACCTTCTAGCCAAGTTATCACAGATATGTAGTCTTATTCGTATTTATTGGATTCTATTATTGTTCTTTAATTTATGTTTAGTTTGCTGAGGGTGCTTCCTTATTTCATGTTTGTTTTTATCGTTAAAAAAAAAAAGGTTTGTTTTAGTTTCGGTTTAATTAGTTTCCCTCTTGGTTTAAGTCTAATTATTATTGTATGGAGGGCATGTGTCAGAGGCTAGAGTTAGGAAACTTAGTACAGGTATTAGAATAAAAACAACTTTTGGAAAGCGGTTCACTCAAATTGTGTCATAGTATTGTAGACATTCAGAGTCTCCAACAGTCTCTCAACACCTCATGACTCAAGTTTTAATACTTTATTTTTATACTAAACTAACAGATACTAAAACTAGGGATATTTTCTTCACAGCTTTACTTTATTTAATTATTGTAGTGCACAAAATTGCTTCAGTTAGTTTTAATTGCTCTCAAAAGTCATTTAAAAAATATTACACACAACAACACACAAACTAAAATATTTCTTCACATCTAGTTTAATTTACTTTTATTTAACTATAACATGTTCGCCTAATGGATTTTATGTTGCTAAGCAAATGACATCCCAGTATCACATATTGTTTATGATATGTATTCTGATTGTGCTCTGACTCTGAATGAAAGAAGTCAAAGTCTAACTCTCCGTCTAAACAACACTGGAAAGGTTCAATAAAACCTAACAATGATGAGCACATATATCATCCAATCAGAGCAGGTCTGTCTGCAGGTGTATGGTAACACATGGCACACCTACTTGGTGTAAATAGTTGCATTTTAAGTTTAGGCATGTTATTTAATGTGCTTTTAAGGCAAGTCTTATGTTACAGCAATGCTTGGGCTAAAACAGGTTCGTGATAAAGTGAAGGGTTGTATTGTGTAATCCACTGTACTGTAGATGGACCTTTGTGAACCAATCGGTTAACAGATCAGGTACTGCCCCAAGGCAAAAAAGTAAATATAGGACAACAGGCTTGGACATCATGCAAATGCAGAACCAGATAACTTGACAGCCCCCCCCCCAAAAAAAATAAATAAATAAAATCAAGGCGGGAGCAGTATTACAGCACAGCTGCTGCAGTCGCTCTGCACTGCCCGGTTCCAAATCATTCCTTCAAAATAACAAACCTTCAGGATAAGGGAACGCAGTCTTTTCCTGAAATGATCCCTTCATTTCTCAGATTAGTTATGAGCTCTCGGTCAGTTATGAGTGACAGTGAGGGTTAAACTAACCAAGTGTGTGATTCAAGTCAGTAGTTTTTTCTTAGCTATACTCATCCTACAGAGAGCAGTCTTTGTCCCTGAGCCTACGGCTAATGTAGCCAGAGGTTAATAGAAGATGGGCTCATTTCCCTACTTTACATTTAAAAAGTCTTCTTTTGTTTGAACAAACTTTAAATGTTAGAGTTGCCTGTATCAGATGAGAGTGTCGAAGCTCTCTGCTGCAGCTTTAGAACATCAAGAACTATAAAGTGTTTGCCATATTTATCTGACCAGCAGCACTTAAGGGAGCCGGGATAAACAGAAGACACTTTTTTTTTTACCTTATTTCAGTTCAGTGTGATTAATGCAGCCAGAGTGCTAGCCAAACACTAAACCATTAAGCTTCATTTTGTTTGTAGGACACAGGAAAACAAGACTTTGCACGTCTAACTGCACACCATCAGGACATCCAGACGTCAGCGCTATACTGACTCATCTCTTTCCTGTGAACCGAAGGTTGCTGCATGTTCACACGAGAGGTGTTAAGCCATGTAACACGAAGTCGTGTTTGTTGCTCACATTTACTAAATCCATTTTGTCTGTCATTTCTGGAGTGAAATCAAATTTCCAAGCGTAATGTGCAGTGCATTATCTGCCTCAACAGCAGCTCAGACAATTAAAGTTCCTTGAATATCACCTTAGTAGTTTATAATAAGAAGAAATGTGGACTGAGACACTTGACAGCTGTCAGACAGTCGGTGGTCTGATGAGGCAGAAAGTGCAGGGAACTAGGTAGCACTCCAAGATCTCATGATTTTTCTTGTAGTTTCATCAACTGATTATTTCAGTCACGGTTGTGAGCTGACATTATAAGGCATTTTCCTGTTATGGTCCATTGACCTCTGCAGATGGATGTCCTCCAGCACCTGTGTGCAGTTGCAGGAGGACTTTTCTCCAAGCTAGGTGACCGTCACTGACACTAGCTTCATCATTGTTGTTTTCCTTTTCTTTGTTCAAAATGCAGCGTGTCATTAATGGGACAATGACACATTTTCTGCAGTTCGTCTCTTTAAATCATAGAGATAATGGGATCTCCATGTCTTTAGGTCCATAATTTGTTTGACAGAGACAATTTTTGATAATTTTGCCTCTATACACCTATCAAAATGATCAAACATTACTTGGGCAAAATTACAAACTTTTAAATATAAGGGTTACTTTTTTAATACTTGGATGAAATTCCTTTGCAGTCAGTAACTGCCTGATGCCTGGAACCCACGAACATCACAGAATGCTGTGTTTTTTCCTTTGAGATATTCTGCCAGGCTTTTGCTGCAGCTGTCTTCAGCTGCTACTTGTTTGTGGTTCTCTCTGCACTCAGCTTTGTATTTAATAACTGAAAAGCTGCTCTGCTAGGTTGACAACCATTCATACTCACATTTACACCTACGGCTAATTTAGAATCACCAGTTCACCTAACCGCACTAACTGCATGTCTTTGAACTGCTGTAAGGACCTTCCTTTGTGCTACCCATAACTTTATTTACAATCTTTAAAAAAAAAAACATTTGCTTAGATGATCAATGTGAAAATTGCTGCATGTTTAGTTTCTACACACAAAGCTGTTTATGGTTGTATTAGCAAAAAAAAAAAAAAAAAGTAAGCAATAAGAAAATGATCTAACTAAACTTCACCCCTGATGGAAGGATTTCATGATGTTGGGTTTCTAAGACCAGGGTCAACTTTTGAGTTGTGGGCTCACCTTATGATTGACCTTTCTCCCTCACTGGATAAGAGGTGGCGAGCTCAAACCCTAACAAAATTCCAGAGTCTCAGTACAGAGAGCAGTATGCACAAATTTTGGGGCACAACTACTGCAGTTATTTCACCTAACACTGGATGGCGCCATGCTGGTCCGACACGCGAATGTATGTCGTAGGAAAACACAAATTACATTTCACTAGTTCCGCAAAGAGAAAACAGGCAATGCAGCGCAACATCTGACATCAACCAGCGAGCAACCGTGCGGCTAGCGTAACCCAAAATCAGGCTCATCTTCGCCCGTCTCAACGCGAGCAGCGGGACGACGCCTTGACACAAGATATGAGGAGAGGGTGAATGAGCTGACTGGTAGAAAGCTCACCTGTTTGTGCTGTGGTGGTGGTGATGATGGAGAACATCGAGGAGCTCTCGCCCCTTCGCATCACCCCTACAGTCCGTGCTCTGAGCTCCGCGCTGCGGGGGAAGCGTGAAGATGTCCACGGTTCCAGCCGTGTAAACGGTGACAGGGTATTCCCTGAACCAGAGAAGCTTTGGTTTAAGGAGAGCAGCGCTAAAAATCTACGAAACAGGGACTTCTTGTCGCCGACCACGATGCTTAACACGCTGTACGCCGACGGACAGGTTGGTTTG
This sequence comes from Aulonocara stuartgranti, assembly GCF_965226115.1. NCBI lineage: Eukaryota > Metazoa > Chordata > Actinopteri > Cichliformes > Cichlidae > Aulonocara > Aulonocara stuartgranti. The sequence goes on along the minus strand of NC_138956.1, from coordinate 8,722,311 downwards.
ACTGATACCTGTTGGATATATTAGCCTCTGCGTGACTCCATGCTGTTTTATGTTATTTCAACATAGCGCTAAATAGTATCTAAGCCGCTCAATGCGCTTTCTGAACACGCTTCTTAAATCTAGTCAAACCGGACGCTGTCACCAGACAGCGGGAATACCGCTGCTTAAACACATTGAAGTTCCGATAAACAGCTCCTCATTTTATTCTTCCGCTAAGCGGTGTAGTTCCTCGGCACTAGTGTGTTTATGTTAGTGCTAGTTCGTTTCGCGCAGTAATACAGTGATATTAAAAACGAATAAAGGTGTTTTCAGCTGTTTCGAACGTGACTCGACCAATAGGAGCGAGGGACCGAACTGTCTGCTTTAAAGTGCTCAGGTGATTCCGACTGCCCGTGAATGCCACACGGTGTCATAAATAACACCTAAATTCACAAAACAGTAGGTACATCTGAATGATACTAAGAGGGCCTGGTACCGTGGATTGATCAGGTTGCTGACTTTGCTCCAACATCATCATCGACCAGGCACTAACAGCCAGCAGTAATTATTAACCCATGACTGACACATACAATATAGGTCAGATAGACAGAAAGGCCAAGCTGGCTGTGCTGCAACTTGCGTTACACAGAGCACAAAAAGACCCCGTTTAAAGCTTGTTCTCTTCAGCCATAAAATACGACAATGCAAAGATTAAAAAAGAAACACATTAGTACATATTTGTTTATATCCTTGTGCATGTGTTATGTTCCACAATGCACTCGTTTTGTTTACAGTGTAGAGATGCACTGGCATTGATTTCTAAAGCAGACTCCATTATCTAATGTTTTTTTCAATTCAATTCAATTCTTTATTTATTTGTCACATGTAGTTATAACTAGTACAACACACAGTGAAATGTTTTTTCCGGCTAAAAAGTACTCCCCCCCCCCGACTGTGCATCTTACTAAACTTATAATAAAAAAAATATCTATATAAAAGTATAAAAATGTATAATATCGTGTAAAATATTACGCTGTAATAGTTAAGAGCTATAGTGTACGTATTTACATAAATACAGATGTAAATGATAAAATACAAATAAAAATAAGGATAAAACTCAAAAGAAAATTATATACTGTGTATGGAATTGTCCATCATGTTGTCCGATTTGTGTTTTGATTGAGGAGTCTCACTGTTTGTGGGTAAAAACTCCTCCTGAACCTTTCAGTTCTTGTTTTCAGGCTACAGAGGCGTTTCCCTGACCTCAGTGGCCTGAACAGTTTGTAAGCGGGATGGCTGGAGTCGTTAGTGATCCTGATGGCCCGGGATCTGCACCTTTCAGCGTAGATGTCCTGCAGTGTTGGTAAAGATGTTCCCATAGTGCGTTCAGCTGTGCGCACGACCCTCTGCAGGGCTTTCTGTTGCTGTACTGTGCAGTTCCCGTACCACACCGTGATGTTATTACACAGGATGCTCTCCCGGTGTAGAATCTCCTCTGGATGTTCTTGGAGATCTTAAACCTCTTTAAACGCCTCAGATGATAGAGGCGCTGTCTGCCTTTGCTGATGAGGAAGTCCGTATGTGTGTTCCAATTAAGGTCCTCGTTGATATAAACACCGAGGTATTTCCACTGAGACATACTGAGAATGGTGTGCATTTTTTTTTATTTGCAAAAATGTGTGTAGAACAAATAAAACATGAAGCACTTTTCAAAACAATGTTACAAAGTGCTTAGCAATAATAAAAGCAACAAATATGAGAAGTTGGAGTTAAGCATGACTACAGTGGGAATTTAAAAACAATTAAAAATTGAAAAGATTAAGGAAAAACAAACATTTATACACATTTGGGTCTTAAAAATGAAAAAGATTCCGCATTAGCAGTTATAGAAAGCGGATGATAAACACGTGCTTTAAGAGATTTAAAAGAGGTTACAAAATTAGCCTGGATGAGATGCTCAGGCAGGGAAATCCAAAGTTGTGAGACCTGGACTGCAAAGCCTCGATCTTTAGTGACTAAACAAGCTTTACAGACTACTAACAAGAATATGCTTTGTTAGTGGGCAGCAGCCATACTCATTTAAAATAACATCTCATAGATATAGGCAGGGGACAGACTATGTAGGGGTTTAAAGTCCAGGAATAAAATGTTAAAATTAATTTTTAAAGCTAACAGGTAGCCAAAGAATGATTGCAAGGACTGGTGCCTGTCAGCAGGATTTTGAATTAATTGATTTTTGATATCTGTCTAAGCTGAATGAAGAAGGATTGCATGACATTAGACTCAAATTAGAGGTCAGAGTCATAAAATACCCCCCAAGTTGCAAACCTCTTTGCAAATATTCTTTAATACAATGCTAATGCTAGGGGAGGATTGTGTGATTATAACTGCGTGAATGTGTCATGTATCAGACAACCATTAATACTTATAAAAACAATAAAAACGCCCTTCATACATTATACTTTTCTTATTGCTTGTATGTGACATCCTGTATCTATTTTTACATCCTCCCAGGTCCCTCCAGCAGTGATGTCCAGAGTGCTGTCCCTTCGTGGTAGTGGGGTTCTCCCTGTGGCTGGTGGGGAGGTGATGGGTGAAGGTCTAAGGGTACGGGTGGATCGGGCTGCCACATTCAGGGCCGTTCTGGCGGGTGGAGCTGCAGAGTACCTGAAGCCCTTGAGTCAGAGGCAGGGCTGTGTGGTGCTCAACTGCCCCGCACTGCACCCTAAGTCCAACACACCCAGTCCTGACACAATGAGTTTAGGCCAGCTGAGGACTGTTCTTCTGGCTGACCACATGGGGGCACTGCTGAGAAGACAGGGGTGAGTCTGGTTTAATGGACCTGGACCTTGTAAACCTTGACAGAAATGTCGGGCTTTTAAAGTCCTCTTGGTTTTAATTTTTCTCTCATTCAAAATGAATTAATAACACAGTCATCATAACACTGGAAAATTCCCTAAATTAACTGTTTTCTGCTTCCCAAATGTGACAATTAGCTGATTTTTCTCTTTTTTGCATTAGTGGACATTTGAAAGATTTTACCATTGGCTTCTTGATAATCTATAGACTAATCAATTAACCATCAATGGATGCAACTGTTAATTAATCCCTTTCCCTGTCTTAGATATGCCGTGTCCTTCTGCCCAACACTTCCTGAAGACAGCGACATCATCAGTTTCCTCCGAGCTCTGGGAATCGATTGGCCGACAGCCCCGGGTAATTGGACGAATGAAGAGCGGGAGGAGAAGATTCAGGACTCGCTAGAGAAGTCTCAATACAGAGAGAGGGAAATGGAGAGAGGCAGGAGAGCTAGCGGAGGGGGAGGGAGGAAAGCAGAGGAGGGAGAGAACGAAGGAGCACTCAGGATCAACCTGAAGCAAGTTTTTCAAGAGGAGGGGCTGCCGGGATACGACCCCAGCCTTGGCACCTGCACGGGTGAGTCTGAGTGCTTTCCCCCATTGTTCCCTTGCTTACCACAGGCCTTCATTTACACCTCATCATGAAGAATGATCAGTTTATCCAAATCTAGGACAAATATTTTTCATCAGTTGTTGCTTTTTGTGTCAAGGTCTAGAAATCTCTATATCTCATCTTCCTGCTTGTCCAAAAAAAAAAATTAAAATGAAACTGGCAGTTTTCTCTTTACTGAAGCTAATTGCAGTCCACTCAAATAAATCAAGCTCTGTTTTATTTTTATCTGAGGATTTGTGCCAGAATTGCTTCTTGCTGAGCCAGTGACCTCAAACTTCATGTTTCCAGTTTGGTTGCCAGGAGGCTCCGGCAAGCTTCTCACCTGGCCAAGAATAACTTGCGGCACTCATAATTATAACATTCCCGTTTAATTAGTGAGCTTAGAAGACTGTTTTATGTTTACGTTAAGCTAAGCCAACTTTCTCCTGTGTGTGTGTGTGTGTCTGAGGGGTACCTACTTATTCCAAGAAAGCCAGCAAGCTTAGTTCCCAAAGTAATAAAACTGCATTGATGCAGCTTAGCTTAGATAAAAGATGAGTGAGATAACAGAGATTTCATATCAGAATCAGAATCAGAAAGGGTTTTATTGCCAAATGTTGAGTGGGTTTACAACATTAGGAAATTGCTGCGGTGCTTCAGTGCAAACATACTGTTATAAATACTGTTATAAATTAAGCTTAAATAGACATGAAAATAAAAATGAGAATAAGAATTAAAAGTGCTAAGTAGATAGATAGATATATACATGATATATACATGAGTGCAGGTGGTGATCAGTGCCAAACATGGAATGATGCAGTGAACACAGCGTAGGGTCATGTGTTAGTGGTGGGAACAGTCATACGGTTATTGTTCATGTGTCCAACAGCAGAGGGGAAGAAACTGTTCTTATGGCGAGAGGTTCTGGTGCGAATGGACTGAGGGGAGCAGGTCAAACAGACTGTGTCCAGGGTATATTGTATAATAACAGCTGACAGACTGTTGTCCTGTTTTAGTTAACAGAGACGGCGTTTCCCAATTGGCACAACTGGACCTATCCACAGCTGACTGCACAGTGAGACAAACACACTCCATGTCTTTGTTTTTAATATAAAATTATTAATAAAAAACAAAATAAAACGGGCAGACAAAGCACTGATTTTAATTTTGTCACTGCCTCTTTCATAGGCAGCCATGGTAACAGCGTTACATGTGACTTCCTGTCAAGATGAGTTCCGCCAGCAGCAGATAGCAATGCTGTGGAGAGCCAGCGGAGCCAAACACACACAGGTAGCTGCACACACACACACACACACACTGCAGTGATGAAGGGTTCCTATTTTTACCTGTTCTGCTTTCTGTTTCTGCAGAGGCATCTTGTTTGTGGGCCTGTGAAGACTCCTGGTTCACACCTGACTGCTGCACAGTACTTGCAGTAAGACACATCAGTTCCTCTGTCTGTGCTGCCTCTTTTTTTTTTTTTTTTTATCCTTTGTCCTCTCTCATCCTTTTTGTGACATACTCATGTCATTTCTGTTACTCCTCCACACACCCTGCCCAGATCCCCACCAGATGTGTTTGTTTTCACCAATAACACTCTTACCATCATCTTCCCTGCACCGTAACGTTGCAGATGTGATGAATAAGACGCTGTTGATGTTTTTCTTCATCTGCGTGTAATTGTGGTGTATTTTTAGCTCGGTTCCCTGTATTAATGAGCCTTCTATTCTTCCTTCTCTCCTCCAGGTTGAGAAGAGGTCAGATGAAAGAGGCCTCCGAGATGAAGTATGGAGATCAAGTAGAAGGTGTGTGTGTTTATGCGCATTCTCATTGTGCATATAGACTGTAAGTAAACTGAATTAACTGAAGACAAGTGCTTCCTCCTCTTGAAGGTCAGACGTGGGAGGACATCATCAAGGTCATGACCTCTGCTACAGTCAGATTCGAGCTGCTGTCGACTGTCCACACTAGTCCTGTGAGTCATCACTACAGCACTGTTCCCTTTCAAGCAGCCATGCTCTAACGCGCTAAGTCAGACTGACTGACAGCCATATGTTTAGGTGACGCTGGACGTCAAGAGGGAAGGCGGTGTGTCGACCAAGGGGCCCAGAGGAGGAGTGTTTGTGATGTATAACTGCGCCCGATTGCACACTCTGTTCGACAGCTACGAGAGAGGAGTGGAGAAAGGTGAGAGCTGTGCTTTTCTGTAAATAAATGTTTCCGTAATTCAGATCATTGTGGCCAATGATTGCAGTCTTCCTTTAACCTCACCCAGTCTGAAGAGAAAGAGAGACTTATTAAAAGCCAGAACGAGTTTTATTTATAGTTCAGCGGGACTGTGATGTTTTGTTGCATAAATAAATCAGAAATCGATATTGCTCAGTGGGTGGATAATGTTGCATGTGGAGCATTTTATTTCTGTCACAGTTATAAGAAAGCAAGGTTAGCTGCTTTAGGGTGGTATCCAAGGACATGCAAAACACAAAATGTTGTTATGAATATTAAGAAGCCAGAACAAAACAGAACAAAAACAATCATAAAAAATAATAGCAAAGAAAAAAAAGCAAGTCAGACAAAAAAGTGCTTTACACACGTGTGTCAATCAGATCTTAAAATCCATGAGAAACCAAGATATGAGTGATGTCATCTGATAAATCTGGAAAATCCAGCTCAAAGCTTAGGTAGGGCTAAGCTTTGAGCTGGATCAAATTGTGCTGGAATTGTTTCTATTCTGCATGTGAACTCCATGTTAAGATGTGGTTTGAAAAAAGGGAACAACAATGATGATTTTCAGGTGTGTTGCTGAAGAAGAAGGTGGGTCAGCTGTTCTAAGGGGTGACACCTTGGCAACACAGTGGTTCTGGGCCCATCTCAAGAGTTTGGCTTCCTGGTTGAATAAAGGTTAAAAACAAACTAGCAGGGAATAAGGATGCTGACATTGGATGATTTGAAGTGCCATCATTTTAAACAGAATTTTATATGTGGCCTAAAACTGATCCTTGTGGTACACCAAAGGTAATATGAGTTTTAGATGAAGAGTAAATGCCTGTGATGACTGGGAGAGTTATTTCTAAAAGATGAGAATAAACCTAAATAAGTGCACAGTCCTTGATATGCAGGGTCCAAAAGAATGAAAGCTTTCATCCACAGCTAAATGAAGGGATACTTGGCTTATTGCTTGGTCTCTTGGGTTCAATCAATATGTCTATAATGTTGAACATGTAATGTAAAATCTATCACAATGTTTCTACATTTAGTTTTCCTGACTCTTTATCTGCAGGTCTTTACCCAGAAATCCCAGAGGACTCCCAGCTGGACTTCTCTGCTCTGAAAGAAGAGGTGCCACTTTAGTGTCTTCTATGATATGCTGTTCTCTACAATTTGATTATATTTCTTAATTTTAATTATATTAGAAACTGTAACTTCTAAATTTTAGTAATGCAGTGTTAATCCTACAGCGCTACCATGTGACTGTGTTTTAACTGACAGGGTGAATGGCTTCTCCTGTTCAATTACCTCATTCCATTCTCGGAGCTGCTTGAACAATCGGGACAGGCTCTGGATAGCGAAGGGGGTGGAGCCAGAGTGAACATAAAAACTGAACAGGTAAGAGCAATAACAGAAAAGGTGGATACGTCCGCTGTTGCAGATGTTTATATAACTCATACACATGTTTGTGTTCCTCAGATCTGTAAATTTCTCGTGTCGCTCAGTAAAGACTTTAGCTCCTACTACAACCGGGTCCACGTACTGGGGGTAAGGATGTACTCATATATGTATGTGTGTACTTACAGAGGGGACTGTGTACAAATTAACTGGATTATATTATACATATTGTCCCACAAGAAGTAGATTTTATATTTGTCTGTATACATACACTTAATCATTTTCTGAATTATATATTACCACAGCAAATATGCTTACAGTAGGGTTTTCTGATTATGTGTGAATGCTGCAAAATCTATTTGCTTATGCGTTTATGTGATTTTTCTTGTGTGTTTGTGTGTTCCCTTTCTTCTTATACACTACATTTAAATATAGTTGTGGTCAGAAGATTGCATAGACTCATTCGTTAATGCAGACCTTCCCAAAGTGTGGGAAGGTCTGCAAAGCAGGAGATGAAGCTGAATAGCTGAATATGTTTCCAAACCAACTTCATTCTAAGCCAAAAACTAGAAAATATAGTGAAGCATATCTTCCCTTTGGCTTCACCTGCACAAGTGCCGAGGTAGGTCTTCCCTGCAGAATTGGTTTTCCCTTTGTTGGGAGCAGCTGGGCTGTTCAAATCACGGACAAACAATTTTCTTGATTTTTAGTTCACAAACACTTGTTGTAATGACTAACTAGGGGTGACATTTTGGAGATGTTAGCTCTTTATACAGTAAGGTTACAGCGGGATACAAATAATATCAGGCTGATCCTGCCAAAATTTGTTTCCCCGGTTCAAATCACGGACAAACAGTATCCCACAGTTGTTCATGTTTTTAAACCCATTTTGCACAGAGAGGCATTTTTTTTGAAAAATGTATTGATAGCAATGTTGAATATTATTACACAGGAAAAAACAACTACACATAAAATAATCCCATCGTGACGCCTCTGCCTTTCTAAACGGAGGGACAGTAACTGTGTGTGTATATGTAAGCGTGTAAAATCTGCAGATGGTCAGATTAACAGTATTTTGTCTCTATCTGCTATTTTGCATTTCATCTCATGTAAACAATAACGTGGTGCACAGCCTGACATGAAAAAAGGCACATACCTTTGACGTTGCGTGACGAACTCTGTATTCCTCATCCACACAGAAGCGCAAAAAAGGAGTTTTAAAAAATCTCCATTTTCGGTGATTCGAAACGCCGTTTACGTGTGGACGAAACAGCTGCGTTTTCAAAAATAACCGTGTAGGTGTGGACGTAGCGTAAAAGAGTTAGTAGTTTATTTCATTACTACCTGTAATTTATTGCAGATTACTTGTATTTGCTTAATTGTTTACTAAATGTCTGAGGTGTGAAATAAACCGCAATGGAGCAAAATATGGGTGTGTGTGGTTGGAGGATGTGTTTGTGCATGCGTGCGTGAGTGTGCGTGGGGTGGGGGGGCGAAAATGTTTGTTGTAAAACAAAGAGGGGCCTAGCAAAAAAACTTTGGGAACCACTGCGTTAATGCATGAACATCCTAGTACTTTGAGGCTTTTAATGATTTTTTTTTTTAACTGGTCTTTTTCCAGGGTGGAATAATTAATTTTCTGTAATTGTGTGGAGGATTAGAGAAAATCCAAGATAAATTCAAACTTATGTACCCTGTTCCTGTTTTCTTTTAAGTCATTAAAGATCTATGCTGTGCATTCATTACACTCTGGAAAAAGAACACGTCAAAGAAAGCCTGAAATTACCATGATATTCATGCCCATGATGAGCCACCTCTGACCACATCTGTAACAGACAGAAAAGAACTGAAGTTTATTTTGAAGCCAGCAGTTGTTTTATTGTTATTTTTGTTCCTCTGTATTTTCACTCCCTCACTTGCTATATTCTCAGTCTTTCTTCTTGTCTGTCTTGCTTGCAGGAGCCACTGCCTCATCTCTTCAACCAAATGTTTTGTCGTTTGTATCTGCTGAGAGCATTGAGAGAGCTCTACCACAGCGCTCTGGACACCCTTAACCTTCCCCCCATCAGGCAACTATAGCCCCGACATAATTCACCCACCCTTCACTGTTGGCTCTACCTCCCTGCCTTCCCTACGCACACACCACATCTATGTGTATTGTGTGTGTCTAGCTGATACCTTTTTTGGCAATATTAAAACAAATTATGACATTTCACTTGCCCACTGTCCCGCTTCTGCATTTCCCTGTCAGTGTATTGTGACATATTCTAACTGTCTGGTTATTTCAATGAATAGTGTAACTACATTATATAAAGTGGATCCTGTTCTGTTTTTTTTTTCTGGGCTGAAAGATTTTCTTGGACAATTTAAGCTGCTTGTATGCTGTAAAAGAAATATTTTGACATTTGGGTTGCTGCTTATTTGCTTTCTTACTGACTGATGAGAAATTCTTCCTTGTCTCAAGCTGTGTGCTTTTGTACTATCTCTTCACACACTTACAAATACAGCTGCAGAAGTGCTGCATAATTACCTGTCAGCATTTCAGTTGTGTCAGTCTTCTGTACATAGAAAAAGGGGCGATGCCACTAACCAGCAGTCATTTACAGTGATGGCATGCCAATTGCTAGCTAGCCAGCAGCGGCAGCTTTTTTTCTGATGGACATGGTTTGCTGTTTCTTGGAGTATATGCCTGTTACAGTGTCATGTTTACTATTAGAAATTTTGGCAATATATGTGCGGTCAGAAGATTGCAAAATATAGCTGCTAGCAGTTCATGTTCTTTAACATAAAATGCATAACTTGCCGTTTTTGATTTAAGACTTAGCCAGTTAAATTCACTTTACAATACACACTACACTACACTAAACAAGTACTTAAGGTATATAGTATACTACACTATGATATACATAATATGCTACGCAAGACATATTGCTTGGCACCCTTTGGATGTATAGAAATTGGAAGATACTACAGCTAGTTAGCTTTCCTCAGCTAGTTAGTTAGCTAATTATCTTAACGCAACAAGTGAGAAAAGAGCGAGCCTGGCTCTAAATCAAGATAACAAAGTCCACCTATGAATTTTTAAAGTGTTCTAATTGGAACATTATAACCTGTTTGTTTCAGTACAAAAACTTGGCATTAAACTCAGTATTTGGAAGGGGTTGGATGGTTTCCTGGAAACCTCCAGTTGCCTGGAGACACGAGTAAGCTACTGGTGATATTAGTCTGTTGGGGGTTTTTTTTTTGTTTGTTTGTTGTTTATTTTAACTCTCAACGAGAAAGCAAGTAAGCACATTTCCCATAATGTCAGAATGTTTCTTTTAATTTTGGCTTTGTTACTACATGATGGAGAAAATGTCTTTCCCTTAAGCACAGCAGGCGTCAGGATCTAAATTAGATTGGCAGAGCTGGTATGCCCTTTTGAATTTGCTAACCATAAATTAAATGTATTTGTCCTTTTCACATAACAATCCCCAAATCTGAACTAGCCAGTAGCTTTAATTTATATTTGGTGCCAAGTTATAATTAAGGTGTTTGTCTCAACTGATCTGTATTAAGACTTGCCTTATTACTTATTACCCATCTACTCACTGTCACCAACAACAGTTAAATCCTCTTTAGAACACATGTAACTGTTTAGTCACTGCCTAAAGGAAGAAAATCAACTTTTATGAGTCTTCTCCAAATGTTAAATGCCCCCATTCATGGAAATCTACCACCTTGTATTTATCAACACTTAGAAATATTTATTGTCATAAAAAATAGAGAGAAATGTACAGAATATATATTCTTCATCTGAGTCTTAATCACTGTGTTCACATGATTATTATCCTGCTTGACAAATCACAGATGTTACTATGAAACAGCTGTTTCGGACAGTTATGGACAAACGTAATGCATCGTGTCACAATCTTAGGACATGCATGAAATGGCATGATAACAATATGTATGACTTTTATGCCAAAAATGCTATTTGTAAATTTTGGGAGTGAAATGATAAGGATCTAACATTGATCGTTCAGTTTTTATTGTTTGTGACCAACAAATGTGCCATAGCATTTTTTTTTAATTCTATGATAGTACAGTCCAGTGTTATTGATCACAAATATCTGACAGATTTACTTTTCACTGCATGAAATGTTGTTTGACCCTGTAAATGTATGATTTAAAAAAGCAAACTTTTTCCGTTAGTTTATTTTCTTTAGAAAAGGGAATGAGACGTTTACAATGTGTTGTTTTTATTTTAGTAGCTGTCCTGTTAGCTGCTGCTGTAATTACCACAGTATTAAAGCAGAGGATCTGCAGAGAGACTGTCATGTTTTCCTCTTACACTCTACACTACTGCACTGCAACCATGTCTAAACAGAACGATGCTGACTTACATTAGCTTTATTTTTCTCTTGCTGCCATGTTTGCTGCCTCAGGCCCTAACACCTGACCTCGGTCACCCATCCTTCATTCTGTTCTCCGTCTTTTATGCCGACTCCCTCCTTATAGGCCCTGTTTGTTATTTTATTCAGGGCTATCAGAATCAGAATCAGAATACTTTATTGATCCCTGGGGGAAATTATTTATACATATACATACTATATTATACAGTGTAGTCGCACAAATAGTCCAAGGACTTTGACAATATTTTTCCCCATAAAAAAATTGACACAAAGTCTTGTTGACTGCAAACCAGACAGCTATAAAGATGACTGCAGAATTGTCAGGAATGCAGTCAAACACTAACTTCATCTGTTGAACCTTTTGATCATACCAAGTGAAATTCCATCTGGAGACCTTGCTTTGCATTTGCTGCATGCATTATTTACAGCCGAGCTCCTACTAATTCCCCTCTAATGAAAATCTCTGCACCTCTGCCCCGTAAGTGTATTTGTCCATCTGAATGTAAATAACGCTGCCAAACTCTCGCCTACACACATCTGTGCACCCGCAGTTTATGTGTGTTTTTCCCCTTCTGCAGACTTAAAAATAAGCATGACAGACTCTCTCACTGTATGTTTGTCTTGAGCTTCAGTGTCTGACAGATGGTGATACTGATACTGATGTTTTATACATAAATCCTCTCGTGCTCTGCTCCCCGCTGCCCTTGGATTCAACAATAACTCGCTCACTGCACAGATATGTACACTTCACTGTATGCTGCTAACAGTGATCCTTCACTGATACAACCCCGCTAGTGTCATGTATAATTTGTCTTTTTCCCTTGTGTAGACCCCCTCTCCCTTTTGCTGATCATTTATTTCCTCATTTATAGAAGAAAAGCGTTCGTTAACTCTGACTCAAGCCAAACTTATGGTTTTACTTGCTTTTATGAAATAGTTATTGAGTCTGCAGTGCTCCAGGAAAAATAAGACACCATCTTGATATTTTATAAGGCCCGTGCTTTGTTGATACCTTGCGACTTTAACCCCACGCCTTCTTATATATCTCTGCTGTCGATGTATAGCTGTATACCTGTGTACTGTAAATGACACACAACTCTCATCCTTGTTTTGCTCAGTAAACTGGTTTGAAAAACTGGAGCATTCAGTCATTTTTAATTCTATACAGATGCAGATGTGTGATTGTGACTTTATGAAACACGATACAGTTGGAGAAATGTGCAATGGATGTGTGAGTTTGAAAGAAATAAACAGACTCTAATTGTTATGGTAGTTTCATTTTTAATGCAGAGAGACAGAATATGAACCAAAAATCCATGGGAAAAAAATGTCATTGAGTGAAAGATGTATTAGATCCCACCCAGCTTGAATTTTGGCTCCCACAGATTGGTTCTGTGCCCATGTGGCAAACATTGGACAAGAGCCTCCTTCCCACAGCCAGAACACTGGAGATGGGTTACGGATCGGATGGGTCTTCCAGCATGACAATGACCTAAAACATGCCGCCATCTGTAAGACAAGTATCTGTGCTTCTACTTACGTAAAGAGTGCGTGCACTTTCGCCAGCTCAGGCTATGAAAACTGAAATAACTACACGGGGTTAGGGACTATCTAGCTGCAGGAGCGGTCATCACATGGCCTCTATGTGGACTCGAATCAGGAAATTTGAAGGTCACATCCGATTTTCTGTGCAATTGCACGCTGGCCTGCAACTCAATTAAACTGTTGCTTGGCTGGAAATGCCTCACCCAAAATAATTTGTTTGTCTACTCACACACATGTGCATGCACACTGCACACTGCACATTCTTGCTATTAGTTTTCCTTCTCACTGTTAAATGTAGTCATGACTTTAAAAGCTGTGGTGCTTACACGTGTGGGAGCAATAGATTATTAATGACTGCATCTGTTGTATTTTTGTTTTTTGTTTTTTTTAAAAAACATGCTTTCACAGTGAAACAAAGAGTGGGGGATGTGAGTTAGTAGATATAATAGCTGCATGATTAAAATAAATATCTGTAAAAAGAAGTGATGGTGATGGCTTGGATAATTGGTCTTGTTTTAATTAATGGAGGGAGCACCGACAAATCGGTTTAGCGCATTAATGATAATGCCATTAGTGGAGAATTTCACTATTGGCTTAGGTCAGCAATTAGCGTGTAGCTTAGTTAAGAGCCCATGCGGTCAATTATGGGAAATTCCATGGAGATAAGTGAGCATTAATACAAAAATTCCACCACATAAATGATTCCTGATCATCTCATCTTAACAACAGATTAACGAAATAATTATAATGATCAGATAAACTTAAAATTAATTTCATCAGTTTACAACCTTTTGGATATTGAGTTGAAAGCTAACATGTTGTTAAAAGAAGCTATAAATATGTTTCGTTCCCAGTGTTATTTGCAACATATTGCTGGAACTTAAAATCGAATGAGTTAATGATTTAAAAAAACAAACAAATTTTCCGGCTTTAACACGTAATTTGTTGAATCATTATTATTAAGGGTCTGCAAATTATTCTGGATAGCTGATTTTCGGGCGTCGAGGTTATATTCACATCTTTTTATTAGTAGCTTTACAGGCAGAACGCTGTTTCTTAAGGGTAAAAATCATTTACTTGGTTTATGGATTTTTCCAGTGACAAGATATCTTCTACCTCCTGTTACTGTCAGCTTTTTCCACTATTACTCCCAAGACAGTATAGGGACAGCGAGTGATGGTCAAAGCCCTCGCAGTGGCGATGCGTCTTCCTGTCGAGGCACAGCACAAAACAACTGAGTGACTTTCACAAAAAGCCACAGCGTTTATCATTCTGAGGTGCTGAGCCATTTAAAGCCTCACAGAGTACACGATCTCATCCACAAAAAAGTTGCTATAAACGCGTGATATTTGCAGCCATAAATGATGAGCGCCTGCCAATAAATGCGAGCCAACGGAGCAATTTAATGATGTGCTTCCTACTTTCCATAAACTGTCTGTAAACTCCTGTTGTAAACGAGCCGTTGTCAGCGCTATCTGTCATAGATGACATAGTTCAGTCACAGTCAGCAGCAAGCACGTAGCCGCTGTATTACACTTGTCTGGGAAAATTCCCAGAAAAGTGTGAATTTAGACAGTCCAGGAAAACTGCTACAAGTACGAGACAAGGCCGAACGCTAATACTGAGCAGTTGGGATCTTTACGCAAAGGAGGGAGATGGACTTTGGCTGAGACCTGTAGGAGTAGAGGGAATTACAGTAATGCAAATATGATTGGGTGAAAGCATGGGTGACTTTTTAAAGGTCCTCTTGGTAATTTGAAAGTATTTTGTTAATGTGTAAGGATCACACTCAGGTTTCCAGTGAATGTAGGAAGATAGATTTTCTTCAGGGCTGATTACAAAGACCTCAGATTGACTCATATGACATCTGTGAAGGCACCGTTAATGGCAAATAATATGTTCAGGATTTTGAGGAATATGCTGCCATTCATGCAATTGAAACCTCTTGTTTTTAACTGAGGAGGCGATTCAGCACAGCGGCTGAGACAGTCCTGTCAGATCATTTGTTTTTTAACTGATCGATGCCACAAAAATAAAATGAGAATATGAAAGATTTCACATTCAGCATTTGATGTGCTCTGCATTTAACATGCATCCCACATGCTTACAACACATTTTGTCCTATGTAGCTGTGTAAAATATTTTACAATCATGAAACTTTTCCAATGTAGGCGTAAAAACGTTCAAGTTTAGGTTGAATTTGGTTTAAACACAAAACGCTATCAGTGTATTCGGCACTTCTTCAGCGAGCCTCGTGTGATTTAGTAAAAGTGGATTTAGGACTTGGAATTGAGTTTGATTTCCAAAAGTGTGAACCTGATCAGGATTCAAGCCCGCAAGACTTGCAGCTCAAATGAAAATGGATTTTCTTATCCATCCAATAGATCTATGATAGAAATGATACAAAACTTTTTTATGCTTATATTCTGCACGCTTTGCTGTTATGCAAAAATGTATACTAAACTACATTTAATAGTTTTGCTCAATTGTTATTTTCCCTGTTATGTTGCATCCATGCAAATACCAACACACACACACACACACACACACACACACACACACACACACACACACACACACACACACACACACACACACACACACACACACACACACACACACACTTCTCTGGCTCATGCAGTGGGGGACAGGTGGGTTTAAGTCTCAAAGGGAGTATGTTTAGGGCTGCTGTGTGTATTTGCACTTGTATGAGTCATTGGATGAAGACGTCAGCAGAATCATCTGCTCCCGAGGTCTGTTCTGTGCTTAGCAAGTGCAACAACACAGCTGTTTCCAGACCTCTTTGCTTGCTCTTGTTGCATATTTATGCACTGATTCTATTAAAGATGGCTGCACTCAACTGCATTTTTCTTCTTTTATTTCTTATGTTATTTCTTATTATGCATTAAAGATATTAAATTTGTTTTATACATACATGGATATACCATAAACTACGTTTATGTTGCATGCACACTCTGTTTTTGGTCGCGACCTCACACACACCCCATATCCCCTAACAGTCAACATAGGTCAAACTGGCATTAAGTTATGAAGATTAAGTAATTAAACTGTCGTACACCATTTTGACCAGGTGGTGGCGGTGTTCAGACAGTTTTAACTGAACCAAGGTAGACACACACACACACACAGAAAACCTAGAAGATGATGTTAGTCACTTCCATCAGTGTTAACTGAGAATATAGTTTCACTGCATAATATGCGTAACATGTACTTCATATACATTTTTTGTGTCAAAAGGACTACTGTTGATTCGTTTTGAGAAATCATAAATTACACATTTTGTGAGGTGTCTCTAGCAAAATGGGAAGAAAAGCCAGAGAAGCAGCTGAATGTGCATTGTTCATTTTATTGCGCTCAGCTCTCAAGGCAGGAGAAATTGCTGGCTTTCCGATTTCAACATCTGTTATTGTATACCCACAAACCCTCCAGTTTTAGGGTGATTTCCTTATTCTGTTACATCATTAGTTTTAATTAGCTACATCTGTCTTAAAAGAGCACAAACAACCCTTCTTTTTAAGATCCTTTTGTTGGGAGTGCATCACAGTTCAGTCGAGTTGCATTGAAGATGGTATAAATCAAAAGTCCTGCTACAACATGAATTGAGCTGCTTGCGTTAAAATGTGTGTAATTTAACAAGCGGTGGGAGGCATACAGAGCATAAATCTTTTCAAGCTTGGCACACACTTCGCTGGGTAAGAGTGAGAGTGCCAAGCCATTTAAATATTACATTTACTTTTGCCGGCCTCCCTCCTTTTTTTATCGTTTTGGGTTTTTGGTTCCATCTAAATTTTGGATGGTTCTTCCCTGAACAAACACAGACAGCTAAAACTCCAGTGAGCCAGAGAAGCTTGTTGGAACACCTTCATACTGAGCACAAGATAAGTCACAATTAATACTTTTTTTGTTTTTTGCAGTGTAGACGGGGCAGGTCCAGGAGCCTTTATCCTTTTCATCTCCCTTGCCACCAATCAGAAACTCCCCTTTACAAGACCCCCGCTTGCTTGTCAATCACTCCCCTCGGGCAATAGGTTGGAGCGAGACAAAAGAGAAAGTAGAGAGAAAGGGAATGGGAATTGTGTGTGCGTGTATGTGTGTGTGTGTGTGTGTGTGAAAAGTGGTTGGAAAACACAGCGATGGGTTGAGAGAGTGGGGCATGTAGCGTAATCGCTGAAAGCGGATCCACTGTCTTGAAGAGAGATGAATGAATGGGGTCAGGGACGCCCCTGAGAATAAAGAGGTAGAGGAAGGGAAAAGATTGGAGGTGGGAAAGAGGGAGGGAAAAAAAGAGGGATAAACAGAAGGTGGGATAGAGGAAATGCACGAGCTGGAAATGGACTGAGGGTGACGGGAGTGAGGGATTAAATAAGAATAAGACATGGGGGGAAACATGGAAATGAGGAGAGAAACTCTGTTGCAAGACAGAATGTAAAAGCTGGCAGGGAAGTAGAAGATAAAAAAGGGAAGAGTGAGAGAGCAAGTGTAAGTGGGTGGATAATCAAATACACAGAGGAAGCAGATTTCCAAAAAAGGAGGGAAAGAAGAGAGGACGGGTGGTATGATGGGAAGTGTTTGGAAAAAGTTTGGGAAGAAGGAAAAACGAAAGAGAGAGAAGATGGATGAAAGTATTGAAGAAAACCAGCAGGTAGATTAACAGAGGGAGACCGTGGTCCAATCCTAATTCCCCTCTGGCCCTACCGCTGGGCTCTGCCCCTCGCTTTTAATGCTGCTGTGGCGTTTAGCATATCGCATTTCTTCTCTACGCTCCATTTAGAAGGCTAGAGGACCAGTACTCGTTAATGACGTCTCATGATGGGCCTGGCTTTAATAATGAGATTTCACAAGGCAAATTTGGCTGCAGACCTCTCAGAACCCATCCCAAGATCAAACCGTGCTGCTGTAAGTGCTTTAACTACATCCTCCGTTTCCCGTGCATGTGTATCCAGTACTGTGCACACGGCAGCAAGTGAGACACAAGATAAAAGAAAGAACTGCGTGTACTAAAGTGCACGCACTCTGATCTCAACCTGCAGCCAACAGGCAGCAGATTTATCTCCCCTCTGCTCCCACGAGGAGACACGCAGTTGGGAGCGCCGCCCGCCTCGTCAAGGTTTGTGAAACATTCACGTCGACAGATTTAATGCACTCCTCGAGACTGAACGCAGCTCATATCTTTTTTGGCGTAGAAGCTAAGGCGCTCTATTTTGAGTGCCTCCATCCTCTGTAAGCCAAAGAGTTCCTTATTGACTCAGCAGGAAAGCTTAGAGAGAGAGATGGGAGGGGGGGTTGTGGGTAGCTTGGTGCAGTTAGTCAGGCAGGTGGTCAACTGCTACTGGGTTTGGCCGGACCACACACCTCACATGATAAATTGTTTTCCACCTTGAGCCAAAGACAAAAATGAATAAAACCATGAAAATGAACAAAATGAAGATTTAGGAGATTGAAACTCTTTTCTTGTACTTTTATATTTCCATCCATCAAATATTATTAATGTGAAAAGAACTCCCTAACTTTTACAGTGGTTTACATTATGACTGGTTCTTGATCTTTTGTACTTTTGGATTGTTTTATAGGAGCAGTGTTACCTTTAAATTGATGGGGAGTTCTCACGGATTTTCAGGTATTTACTCTGCCTTTGTTTCGGGATTTAAACCATGAAGCAGTGCACATTCGGTGAGGTGATGAGTTCAGTACAACAGAAGGGCAGTGGATGAGAGATCAGCACATGTTAATTATTGACTGCCATATTGTAAAAAGTGCCCACTCTAAA
The DNA here is from genome assembly GCF_965226115.1 of Aulonocara stuartgranti. NCBI lineage: Eukaryota > Metazoa > Chordata > Actinopteri > Cichliformes > Cichlidae > Aulonocara > Aulonocara stuartgranti. Next base: position 8,703,552 of record NC_138956.1, on the reverse strand, counting down.
TAATCATTTGTGTCAGAAAGATAATCACCCTAATTAACTCTCTCAGTTATGAATCTGTATGAATGTGTTCCTATTTTAAATATTTAACTGTTATACATTTGACGTACTGTCATGTGTGCAGCTTTTGATTTTGCTGCAGGCTGGCAGCAAAGCGCTGGAGCACTGAGTTCGAGGAGTGCTGCGTAACACACAGACCTCCTGCATGCCCTAATAACCCTTTCAAAAGGACAAATTTGAGGCCTAGCACACACAGAATCAGCGGAAACAGCTCTGCACTTAAACTGATTTGGTAGAAGGATGACAGAGGGACTGATGGGAAGCTGTAGAGATCCCTGTGGGTGCTGGTGTGGCTAAATCTTTCCACAGCAGAGACTCAGCACTCGACAGGATTCAACATGTGGAGCGCTTTCTGAACCTCGGCCCCTCCAGTCAATTTCCAAAACAGTCGCAAATGTGCATGTCAAGTGCAGCAGCAGCGGTGTGAGCGACAGGCATGAGATTGGTGGTTGTTGTGGGGAGGGGTGGGGGGTCATGTCAAGAATGGAGGAGGGGAGACAGGGTTGTAGAGGCAGGGACTTTGTTCTTCAGTAATTGAATAAATTGAGAATTGAATTAAATTAAATCATACAAATTAGCATTCTGGCTATACCAAATTGCTATGAACTGTGGCTGCTTGCCTAGGGCTATGGCTCATGACAGGGGCTGGGTGCCAGCACTGGTAGCGATGACTGGCCCTTGGGAGAAATTATTCTGCAGTAGTTTGTTCCATTAAAGGCATCAATAGGCAAAGGAATAGCCTGTCATGCATTCATTATAGGTTTAAAGAGGGTCAACGGAAAAATCCACTTCATAAGATTTGCAGAATACCCCACAGAGCTGTGCTGTCATATTTACACAGATAAGAGTAAAGTGCTTGGAAAAAGAAATATTACTTTTACTTTGGTAAAAGAAAAAGGTCTGACCCTCAGATTTAAACAGTGAGGGCTTTCCAGAGAGGCCATTTGGCTCTGATGTCTAGCAATCATATGGAGCAGAACTCCATCATAAAAGCAATTTCCGCTTGATAGTCATAAATATAGACCAGAATCCAACGAAGGCAGGAGGACAGGTTGCATTTTGAGTAGTCGCCTGACTTTTCTACAATTCCTGTTAATTTCTCATTAAACATAACAAGTTTGTTGTACTGAAGCAAATATCTGATATTCAACATGTTCTCAGAGATTCATTTAAAAATATGAATAGATGATAATTAAATTCCTTTTTCTGCCCTCACCTCAGCTCGCTGATTCTGCTGGATTGGTTCCTATTAAAATTTCGTTTTTTCACCCAAGTTTCTCCAAGTGATAAGTCGTAGAAGACTGCTGAGGGTCTTTATGCATTACCACATAAAATTATTTTGGAGAGATTCTGGTGCATTTGTGCAATCTAAATAACGTTAATTTGAGCTGAACTGAAATAAGTTGAGTAAAGATACTAAAAGAACCCAACGTTCACATTTTGGCCACACCTTGCTAGCACTGGGTTGGACCCTCTTTTAATGCCTTCAGCAAGTTGTTGGAAAACATTGTTCTGAGTTTTTGGTTCATTTTGACTTGATAACATCACAAAGCTGCTGCAGATTTGTTGGCTACACTTCCATGATGTGAATATCCTGTTCCACCACATCCCAAAGGTGCTCCATTGGGCTGAGATCCAGTGAATGTGGAGGCCATTTGAGTACAGTGAACATTTTCACGTTCAAGAAACTAGTGTGAGCTTTGTGCCACGGTGTGCTATCCTGCTGGAAGCAACCACCATGGGCATAAACAGATGGACGTGATCAGCAAACAATATTCAGGTAGGCTGTGGTGTTTCAATGAATGTACAAGTGGGCCCAAAGTGCAACAAGAAAATATCCCCCACCCCATTACACCACCAGGAGAGTGGTGGTGTAATGGGGTGTTTATAGAGCAGCTGTGCCATCTAAAGCTGTTAACTGGGTTAGAGTCTGACCTGTGTGACATCATCATCCATAGCTGCCATCCTCAATAGGAAATACTTGGCGCAGGACAGATTTGTCTCCTTTTTAGCCTTCACGACATGCAGGGCACACGTCAGTGCTAGTATGGAGATGGAGTTGTGTGTGCAGAATAAATGATGCTGAGTTCGTGTATCGATGTTCAATCAACCAGTGAGAGAACCACATGCTCAAAATGTAGGTTATCTTGACTTTAAAAGTACACCTGAGTGGACCTGTCTGCGTTTTTACTTACTTTAATATCCTGACACTATGATATTACGTGCTACACTAATCTCATCACGCAGGACGGAGACAACAAAGAGTTTTAATGTCGCTGCTGCGTCTAGCTTCTTCTGCACAAAATTCTGAGCAGTTCTTAACTTTTAATTTATCACAATTTACCCCATCAGTGGAGCGACTGCAACACACTTTCCTTTGTTAATTTACTAGGACAGGAACTTATTTTCTTCTGTAATTTCAGCTCTTTATCATGTGATAAATATCTCTCTCTTTGTTTTTTTAAACAATTGGACAGCTCACAGTATAAAGCGTAAAATGTGTCGACCATGGTGTCTGTGTGTTTAGGGCATCAGTTAACTGGATCCCTCCCTCCCACAGCGGAGATGGTCAGATTTAATCTGATAAACTCTTGATACAACCAGCTGTCAGACCAGACTCGACCTGTCTATGACCCAATCTCCCCGCCTGCCCTTCCTCCCTTCCTTTCTCTCTACCCCTCTTCCTCGTCTCTCATCTCCACTTAATGGCTCAATATCTCCCCTCTGTACCCAGACCTGTTCACTGTGACAGATAAGCGAACCCATCAAAGTTTAGCTACACGAACATGGATGCACCCATACACACACATTAGGTCAGAGTACTGGTCACGTAGCATTCATTGTCCATCTTAGTCTCTAATCCAGCATCTGAGAATCTTCCTCAGTAAACATTTCTTTACCAACGAAGAGGAAACACAAACACGACGACACACCAAGAACATGTATTGTTTTTTTTCTTCTTTCTGTGGTAGTTTAGCAGATGTTCTGATAAAATATCTACATGGGGATTAGGCCTACAGGTGATTCAGTGTCTTGCTTCAGGACAAATTTCAGATGATTGCACGTTTGACCTTTGCTTATCCATGCTCAGTGAGCTTTACTTATCACTGCTGTTGGATTATAATGATTATAATGATAATCCAACAGCATAGCATTTTTTGACTGCTATGCTAAGACGAGTAAATAAGGTTTTGCTCAGTAACACTACAGGTTTGAATTTGTTTTGATTATTTTTGTGTGTGGTAAGAAAAAAAAGTGAGTTTGTGACTTGTTCCAAGATAAGAAACTGTGTTTTTCCTTTGTATCTCAGTCTGTCAGAATGAACAACCCTGAACAGCCCTCCCCATCTCTCCCCCACCCCCCTCCTTTTTTTCAAGCCTTATCTGCGGTTAGTCAGAAAGAAGCAGACTAACTAACTCACTAAAGGAAAAACACAGTAAGCTACACAGCTGTCTGGATTGTAAGTAATGCTTTTAATATTTCTACTGAGTTTACTCCACACACTCAGATGCAGAAGCTTCCAAGTGCCAATGCAAAACTACAGACATCTGTTTTCCACACCAAGGAGCTCATTTAGAGAAGCTGGGCACATGAAAACATGAAGTCTGATTCTAAACAACAAGGGAGAAGCATCACTGAAATCAGTGACTCAGTTAAAAAAACAAAAAACAGAAGAGGTCATTTCAGGGAAATTTGGGGCAACTTATTTAAAAATTCACTACTTTTATTGGACGTCCTTGACTTTGAAATACCATTTAGCCTAGAATTACATGCCATTAAGCTATGAAATTGCATTTAGCCTATTTTTTTTCTCAGTGTCCCAACTCATCTTCAATTTGTCTCTTCAGTTCCTTTGATTATGATGTGTCTCTAGAACTGAACATCTAAGCTTCCTGCCAGCTAACGCGTGCTCACTGGCACGCATGTATGCTAATGAACACGGTTTTCCAGCTCCTATTCCCTCACATACAACACGCACACTAACTCTATCAAAGAGTATAACCAGCTTTAGCAATTTGGGAACTAACAGTGGGGAGTCGAGGGGTGTGCACGAGTATGTAATGAAGTCCCATCGAGCTTAAAGTGCTCTGCAGTTTGTTTTTGTGTGTGCGTGTGTGAATGCATGGAAGGCTTCAGAAACCTGGCCTGAAACAGTGCGATACAACAGTTCTCACTAGGCTTCTACACACTCACACACATGCACACAGACTTCACTCCAGTATCCACTTTCAGACTGCTCTCAATAGGACAGAGTTACTGTGTCCAGCATAATTAATAAGATCCAGCCAGGTAAGAAAGTAGACTTTATTTACACACATACTGAGTAAGATGATTATCGTTATTGGTGAAGTGTTTAAGGGTATTTGGATTAATTGAGAGTGCGAAAGATTCAAAGGTTAAGTAATTAAAGGTTATGGCTGTACTATGGTGCAGTTCAGTTTGCTAAAAATAATTTTTGGTAAAATATTTAATTTAAATAGCAGTTTTGGTTAAAATAGTAATATTGTATCACATTAGTCAGTAAAAAAAATCGAACAGAAACCTCTTTGTAACTTGAGAAATAATCAGTGGCTGCACTGAAATTTTTGTTGCCGTTGTGGACTGACTGATTAAAGGTTTAACAAATAATGTCATTAATTTATAAATGCAGACATGTTGCAATCAGTCAGAGTCAGTCTGCACTGATGATGTATTGAACTTTGGTTATATTGCTATACAAAGCAAGCAGAGGGTGCCTGCGTTACTTTGGTGTTAGTTTGTTGTGGAATTTTTGCATTTCTGCTGCAAAGCCATGAACTCGGACTGTCAGTAGTTAATATCAGTTTCTGTGTATAGAGATGACAACAGATTAGCAGTTTATCACAGTTAATCACTATATTGTCACAAACAGATTACATGTAATTGCCAACTTGACCCGAGTGAACTGTACAGAGACAACAGACCCTTTCCCTCTTATTGCCATTACATATTGCTATCACTGTCTTAACAAAGTCCTTTTAAAAGTGGCAACTGTGAGTCATCACAGTCACCAGACCCCATCTTTGAAGAAACCATTGCAATTGCAATAATTTTGGTCACAGTGTGGTCTCAACCACTGTTTTCTCCAGTGTGAGCATAGCAACAGCTGGTTTAGATTTATTGTCGATGCAGTGGGGGCGATCGTGGTGGAAGAGTTGGGTGGTCGCCTTGTAATCGGAAGGTTGCCGGTTTGAGCCCTGGCTTGGACAGTCTCGGTCGTTGTGTCCTTGGGCAAGACACTTCACCCGTTGCCTACTGGTGGTGGTCAGAGGGCCCGGTGGCGCCAGTGTTCGGCAGCCTCGCCTCTGTCAGTGCGCCCCAGGGCGGCTGTGGCTACAATGCAGCTTGCCATCACCAGTGTGTGAATGGGTGAATGGGTGGATGACTGGATGTGTAAAGCACTTTGGGGTCCTTAGGGACTAGTAAAGCGCTATTCAAGTACAGGCCATTTACCAGTGAAAGTGAATTGTACAAGAAAATCTCATTAAAGTTTAAACCAGATTTTACCAGGGAAGTTGAAGAGATCCCTGGTTCATTTACATTTTTATCAGCTCTATTGAATAATTACAGTTCAATTAACCACAAAGAATCGATTTTTTATTTATTTAAACTAACTCCTGAGATCAGAGCACAAACAATCAGTCCAGAAACCTTGTGCATGCATGCCTGTGAACCCAATTTCTCCCCAAACTTGCCATGTAAACGGCATTTCTCGTTTCTTATTAGATGCAACCAGAGGGGAAAATAGCGTGAGTAATAAATAACAACAGAACAGCAAAAACCCATTTCCTTTGTGTTGACCTAATAAAATCAAATCAGGTGTAGATATCATTTCGACAGGTGAATGAAAAATGAAGATCCGGAGTCACAGAGTCAGTGAGACCTCTTGTAAATGTGTACTGTGTTTTGTTAGGACAGGACTTCCTCAAGTCTTGGCCACATCACTCAGGAACAGCAGGAGAGCAACTCTAACAGCAGGGTGGAGGCAAGTCGGTGCTAGATTTGATGTCCTGACAATTTGACTGGCAGGTTCAGCATGGACTCAGCTTGAACGCGCCTTGTTTTATTTAATGGACTTCTGCCCTCTTTTCTCTCACACACACTTGAGCATACAAACACTGTTATCATCTGGTGATATTTTTTTTAGTTTAACATCAGATAGTCCTGTAAATCCTCTTCACAGGAAAACAGATTAAAATGGTTTGTCAGTACACGCAACACAAAAACAGCAAATCTGCAGATGGAGCTGCTCGCCGTTTGCTGTATTTTACTGTGTAAATCATTTCTGGCTTCACTAATCAACCAATCAACAAAAGGTTTCAGGTCTAATGGACACTGTTATCATTGACGCATGTAAAACGGTCTCCACACACCTTCCTCTGGCTTCTATTACAGCCCAACTAATGTCTGAAGATTTATTGAGGGCATAGAGTAATTTCCTCTTTTGGACTGGGGCACAGGGATCTGATTACACCTGCCACAGATCATACGCAGCCATTTACACAGAGCTGTCTCTTAAGTGTGAATCAAACTGTAAACACTTTGTCATATGTTCAGCCACTTATAGCAAGCAGTGAGGCACACGGGGCTCTTTACTGGAAAAAACACGCGCAGATTCTCTACAGTCACCTAGTTTCTGCAGTTATTTATAGGACAGCTGACCGCTGGCTACGTGTATGTAGGCCATATAGAAAAATCAGCAGCAGGATAGTACAAGTAATCAGTTAAGCCCGTATGATTTAAACAATGTTAACATTTGTATCATTGGTACATCTCTGTGACACACACACACACACACACACACACACACACACACACACACACACGTTTTCATATCTCAGCCAGGACATGTAATTGGCATAATGCCTTTCACTAGCTGCTTACCCTAACCATAACCTAATTACAACCCTGACACAAAACCACATTTTGGGTCTCAAAATGCTTTCAAACTCCTGGAGACGGGCATTTTGTCCCCATAAGTGACAGTTGGTCCCCGCAAAAATAGTAGCATGCTAATTTTCTGTCCTCTCAAAGATGTCTAAACATGTACACACACAGAAATCACCCATGTCAAGGATATCTGTCCTTCACTGATTCGTGAACATAGATGCACTCACAGGTGTTGCCTTGCACAGCAACTGTGTTCAGATGATCATTGGACCTCCTCAAATCACCTTCCTAAAACACAAGGATACGTGCCAGCCATAGCTGGACTGGGCATCGGGCATACCGGGCATTTGCCCAGTGGGCCAATGGTGATTTTTCGTTTTTATGGGCCGACGTCTTTTTGTTTGTTTGTTTTTTTGTAACGGTATAAACAATGAAAGGTGGTGGATTGGCCAATTGGTCATGATCGACTCTGGGCAGGACCAATTACAGCCGATGAGGTCGAACTTTAAAGTTCCGTATTTAGGTGTAAAGAAACGCGAATTGTCCCGAACTTCAGCAAAAATTTACGCTGCAGCTGCCTCTTCTTCTCTCATTCTCTCTCCCTCCATCTCCTGTTGCTACTTCAATCATGAAACTGATCAATGATCAGCTGATCGGCTTTGCTGTCCTAAGTCCCGTCTCGTTTGTTTATCGTGGCGCTAAACAACAGCAGCACGTTTAAGCTTGATAAGATGTTGTTATAATTTATTTAATATTACTTTCTAGTATCAACTACAACCCTGTGGGTTCAGTGGCGAGCCAATCCCAAGAGAGTGACTGTAGACGGACCAGAGTGTGGCCAGCAGTGGGATCCATCTTCAGCGAACCTCAGGACTATAACTACATTCCTTGACACAGATAAGACTAACACTTTAAAAATCTACCCGGGTAGTGTTAGAACCAGTGGACAGAAACACACACAAGGAGCTCTTTAATTGAAACTCTTTGGAGAATTTCCTTAAAGAGGATGTTTGGTTTTGATTTTATTTTTGAGCCCTTTAATGTGCGTTTGTGCACTGTAGGACGCCGGCTTTAGAGAGGCAGGGTTTGTAAAATTTACAACTTTCAATACAGTTTCTATTCAAATCACATCTTATCTATAATTGTGTGGTTCCTTCTCTGCTGATCCTTTCAAGGCTCCATAGTCTTACCTAGAACTTTCTGATACTAGTCCAAAGTTGTCGAGACAATAATCTAATGCGTATCTCATATTATTTAATTGTAATACCTGTTACACTTTTCAGCTTAAAAAAAAAAAAAGACAATGCAAACTCAAAATGTCAGGAAAAAAACACTGGACTTTTATAATGTGACCATAAGACTGCTCTTTCAATAACTCCTCCTGCTAAGAAAAGAGTAAGACAAGGACTGTCGGAAACCTCTAAAACAGAAGTAGTCTGTAAGCTGCAGACAGTCAACTATGACTCTGTGACAGCCGTAGCGTAAAAGCAGATGAGTGCACTGCAAGGAAGCAAGACGTTCATCCTTGCTCAAGAAATAGCTGATCAAAGTGGATTGTCATATGCCATTTGAGTTGTCATTATTTGGTTGAATGAACTAAAATTGTGCTGAATTGCTGGACCAAATGATGGCAAGGATATTGTTACCAAGACAACCCTCTGTTATGGAGATAACCAGAGAGGTGGTAAGGCTCTTTAACTCTGACACTGAGATGATAGATGGTAAATTCCAGGTAAATGAGTCCACTTTACACCCGTATTTTTTCTTTTTTTGAGGAAAGCTCCCTTTTTGCATGAAAACCTCAATTATTTCTCTGAAAGGTTTTACAGTAACACAGCAATCTTTGGAGTCTCACCAAAGTCCTGTTGAATACACTTATCTTAAGTTGCTGTATGTGGTAATGGGGCTAAAATGTAAATGTGGAAATGTAAATGCACTGTGATGCCTTGCAGTCTAGGGATACCTATAAAGAATACATGATGAGCCGTTCCCCAACTCTTGTTGAATACTCGTTTCTGTTCTGCTCTAATGCATGTCTCAAGGCCTAACCATGCCCACTCATCCAGTGATCATGTTAAAAAGTGAAGTTTATTCCTTGTATATCCCTATGGGGGGGGGGGGGCTGCTGTTCTGCCATAATAAGAACACTGCTATTGGCTTCAATTATACTGTCAAGTGAATGATTGGAATATTCTATATGTAAGTGGTCTACTGTAAAAAAGTATAATGGGATGTCTATTACTGTGTCTTTTATTTTCAAAATTGGAAGCCGCTAATGCTGAATTGGTGGTTCATAAGTGCTCTGCTGAATGGCAGCTTGTCTTTGGAGAAAGAGACTTCTCACTGAGCTGTGAAGGTAAGCTATTAGAGGGCATTTAAAGGACCATAAAACTTTAAAGATAAATATTTCACATGGAAAACATCAAAAGCTGATAAAGCAAGGTTGTGTGATTTAAGTCATGGTTTATCCCACTAATTTAGACCCCCCCCCCCTTTTAGTCTTTATTAGCAGACAGAATGGCATTCAGTAAATGGCCCAGGGCAGAACTGGGCCCAAAAGTGATCTCTGATATTTAAACTGTTGCAAATGACGTGTCAAATATATATATAGAGAGAGATGTGTTTTCTGTGTTTTTCTGTGTTTTTCTAAGACATTGCAACAAATCACAGTTCTATAAAGAAATCTGAAATGGACAAAAAGGATTGGATAGAGTGGCTGAGTAGTTTCTTTATTCACTATATAACATCTTATATAAATCTAGGTGACCACAGTCTATTTTCCAAATTTATTAGACATAAAAAACCACAGAAACAACATCAGATCTGCAGCCTTCTGAAACATGCGTCACCTGCTTAGCCAAGTGAGTTGGGCTTCACCACCACAAGCTCACCTTGATTTAGTGTGTATATTCTATGTGCTGACATCGTACAGCTTTTACATTCAATCATATGTGCGTGTCTGTGTATAAGAGCCTTTGTTTTTTTCACACAGGCTCTTCTCCATATCAGCATCCATTTTGGCTTTCCAAGCATATGTGATTAGCAGTTGCTGCTCGGTGGCCAAAAAATTGGCAGATACATGAAAGTCAGCACAGGGCCAGCATAGACCCTTTGATGATAACATTTCCATAAATCATCACTGCTGACAAAGCACAACTTAGACTCACTGATGTTACACCAAGTTTAAAGGCAGCGAGAGCAGTATTGGAAAAAAAAAATACAAAGATCATGTATTCAACTATTTTTGTAACCTTAAATGTTGTAATCCTATTACTCATGAGGAGTAACTTCCCAATTCTTTACAGCTAAAAATACATATTCCTGCAGCTGGAGTAAATAGTGATCGAATCCAGTCCGGTGCAATACCACCTACTGCTCTGTATCTAACCATGAGAGCAAAAATAAATAGCTAAAAGTGTAGTTAGCTCTTTCCCCTGTGCACGACTGTAATCCTGTTGCAGGTAATCAAGAGCCTAACTTTCCAATACTGTGATGTAATAAGACACAGCTCTCCCTCTTGGATTCACTATTGATCCAATTTTGTGTGATTTCCATCTGAGCTCTGGCTGCAGACCGACTCGGCTGATGCCAAACAGACAGCCTGGGTGATGGAAACAGAGCCAGGGCTGCACAAAGCTAAGCTTATCTGAATATGTATGATATTTGACTCAAGTTCAGACTGAAACAAATTGAAATTGAATGGAATCCAGTGATGAGTGGTACTTAGACTCAGATTACAGATCTAGTTTAGAGGTTGATTACCAGTTTGGTTGTCTGATGTGAGTGTCTCTCTCTCTCTGTGAGTGTCTCTCTCTCTCTCTGAGTGCAGGAGGGATGTGAAGCAATGCTGGGTGAAATCAGGAGCGAGTAAAGCAGTAAGGAAATTATCCACCAATCCAAAAGGGGATATGTGTTAGAGAGAGGATTTCCTGTGATCTGCAGTTTTAAATAAATTGAGAGAAAATCAGAACAGTCTTAAGAAAGCTTTTGTGGACTATTGTTCCATAAATGACCAGTGAAATGCAGAAACCATATCTATTTTGTGTGCTTTAAAGGGAGGAGATGGAACAGAGAATAAAATAAAACGAAATGAAATAAAATAACTAATGGTTATATATTGCTGTTGTAGATTATAATAGGTATATATTATATTTCTAATACAGTTGTAACTATTGATTGTTAATTTTCAGCCAAAATATATAATTTATTGAAGAAGCATTTCAGCTTTAGTTTTTATACATTCTTGACTTACATTTATTTGGAATTTAATAAAAGAGGTAATTACTAATGAACTACTGAATAGATAATCCTCTGAAGGTGTTTTATTTTCTAGTTTCAGAAAAAAACTGTTTGCACAGTGTCATTGCATTACTGTCATATGCATAATCTTTGCAAACATAGATTCCTTGTAGAGAGCTCTTGCTCTGTCCATCATACAGCGCTGTCCCTGTAACCATGTGTAACTAATTTACAACCAATCTGGGTTCCTGAATGTCACGCTTGCTCAGTGGGATATGAGGCCTGCCACCTACTCACAGATTGGAACCAGTTTCATGGAAAAATGTCAGGTTCCTTCCAAAGACTCGCTTCCCCTGTTTCTTGTGGAATCATTGGACTTCAGGCTTGATCAACCAACAGTGAGAACAGAGAGAATACTGACACCACTTTAGTCAAGCTTAGACTATTGATAGGAAAAGATGAAAGTTGATTTAAAAAAAAACAAAAACGCATCTATTTCAATAATTATTAGTATGTGACAGGAAGGTAACTTCAGTCTGCATTTGCAGGTAAGATGTGCAATTCCCCCAAAATGGGGACACTTTGTTAAATAAAACCAAAAAATGTTTGCAAATATCATAAAGCCTCATTTTATTCATAATAGATCACAGAGAAAAAAACAAACAAAACACATGTTAAAACTGAGACATTTTACTATGTCATGAAAACTGTTAGGTCATTTTGAATTAGCTGGCAGCAACATGTCTCAAAACAATTAGGTCAGGAGTGAAAAAAGTCTGGGAAAGGAGGTGATGCTAAAAAAAAAAACAGGGGAACAGGGGAAACATTTTACAGCTAAAAATTTGGTTAATTTCTGAGCCTCTGAGAAGTAAAGATGGGCAGCAAAAACCTGCATCTGCAAATTGAGAAACATTATTCTGAAATTCTTCCACAATGTAAAATCGCCAGCACCTTAAATCTCTCATCTCCATCTAAAAGTCTGAGAATCAGGAGAAATCTCTTTGCACAAGGGACAAGGTGTGAAATCAATAGTGGATGCCTGTGATGTTCAGGCCCTCGGGGAGCACTCCATTAAAAAAACAGGCATGATTCAATCATGGAAATCAGTGCATGGGCTCAGGAACGCTCTCAGAAATCACTGCCTGTGAACACAGTTTGCCATCACAGCCAAAAATACAGGTTATTATACAAACAAGAAGCAACGTTTGAACATAATCCAGAAACACCATCATCTTCTCTGGGCCAATGGAAATTGGAAATTCCTTTTTGGAAAACATGAACATTGCGTTCATCTGGACGAAAGAGGAGAGGAACCATCCAGCTTGTTATCAGTGCTCAGCTCAAAAGTTTGGAGGTATGGAGGTGCATTAGTGCCTATGGAATTAGGAACTTTACATCTGTAAAGGCACCACCAATACTGAAGGGTGTATATATAGCAACACTGTAAAACACAAGGCCTGGGGGCCAGAATGGGCCGGCAAAGGAGAACAGAAATTTGGGACTTTTTAATTGTAATTCATAAGTTTTACAGGTTTTTGTGCTGATAAAGACCTCCTCATTAATGCTACACCAAAGTAATTAAGCTATAGATTTCTGTAATTTTACACACTTCTTAAAATTTAAGCCCAAAGAGTTGTGGTAATATATAACACTTCATTTTTTTTATAAAATAAAATATCTCGGGTTTTGAATGTTTAGTTAAACCTCTGTACACTGGCAGAAGGGTAGTTGTATTTGTCTAGGCCACATAAGCTCAAAATGGACCATGTGTTCAAAAGATTTGATTCATCATGAAATGAAAGGAAAAATAAATATGACATGAATCTGTTGGTTTTACATCTCATTATCTGTCATTACTAAAACCTGTGCAAAAAGCAAGAACAAAGAAAGTAAAGACCTGTACTGGTTAAAAAGGGGTTTAAATTTGAAATATTTAAAACAGTCTCAGTATGAATATTTATTGGATTTTAGCTTGAAAGAGAAAAATTGTCTCCTTTTTAGACAATAAAATGTCATCCACTGCCTGGAGGTCAAATTACTGCTGAATATTAAGTGAGGTGTGCCACTGCTGTATGTGATCCTGTTGAAAACATTTAATTACAAATGATTTCATTTGTTTTAAAGAGGCTTTATTATAACAATCGAACCCCCTCACCTTTGAGTAATCACACGAGTGAAGCCATTAAATGAAAATTTGATTTGGCTCGAACTGTTAAAAATCCATCTGTGTTTACAGGCTGTTTTGGACTAATTCCAGTTAACACATTACACAAGCTGCCCATGTCCTCACTTGGCACTGAAATCTATCTGATGACATAAGTTTGCATCATCTGACCTGTCTGAAAAAGCTAATAACACTTTATATGAATATCAAACTTTAATAACACGAAGCCTTACATGTCACAGACTTCACAAGCTCTTCCAACCTGAGCGCAGAAACAGGGAAGAAGGTTCCTCAGATTTTGGTCTGCTCCCCAAACCGTTGGACTGCGCCTGAATGCTCAGCTGGAAATATGGCAGAAAGCAGCACACGTGGGTGTGGAGAATGACTAAGGTTGTTGTCTGTAATCTCTTTTTCTGCATGAAAAGCAGAACACCCTGCCATCTCTCACGTGTGACCATGAACACTTTTTTTCCTTTGAGAGAAATTATATAAAACACTCACTGATTGTCCACTATCACCAAATTTACATGAGAAATGATCCTTAAAAGCAAAAATAAGAAAATAATGTAAAAATTCCTATTTTTTATTTACACAACCCCATTTTGCAGCTTACTTCTTTCAAAAACTACATTAATAAAAGTAATGTTTCTCACTTTATTATTATTATTATTATTATTATTATTATTATTTATTTATTTTTTTTTAATGCAACAACACTTTTCGTTTATTGGAAAGTGAACCTACCATAGCTAAATTTAGTGCAGGGGACCAACAATAAAATAAAATTAAGTAAGTTGGCAAATATCAGAATTTAATGGATCAAGTCCACTTCATGTATATTTCCTGTATATCCTTTATGTGGTAAGGTAGACCCTACAATAAAACATACAGAGAAAAACCCAACAATCATATGACCCCCTATGAGCAAGCACTTTGACGAGAGTGGGAAAGAAAACAGGAAGAAACCTCTGGCAGAACCAGGCTCGGGGAGGGGCGGGGCCATCTGCTGCGACCGGTTGGGGTGAGAGAAGGAAGACAGGATAGAAGATATGCTGTGGAAGATAGACAGAGATTAATAACAGGTACGATTTAATGCAGAGAGGTCTATTAACACATAGTGAGTGAGAAAGGTGACTGAAGAAGAAATACTTAATGCATCATGGCAGTCTCACAGCAGTCTACGTCTATTGCAGCATAACTAAGGGAGGATTCAGTTACTTGATCCAGCCCTAACTATATGCTTTCAAAAAGAAAAGTTTTAAGCTTAATCTTACTCTTAGAGATAGTGTCTGTCTCCCAAATCCAAACTGGAAGCTGGTTTCACAGAAGAGGGGCCTGAAAACTGAAGGCTCTCCCTCCTGTTCTACGAAGTGCTCTAATTGGGTGATATTGTATTATAAGGTCATTAATATAAGATGGGGCTGATTATTTAAGACCTTAAATGTGAGGAGCAGGATTTTGAATTCAATTATACAGTCTACATATAAATACAATAACCTTGTATTCAGCTATTAAAAGTCCATTAAAGCTGACAACTTCTGATCTCAACAACCAACCAGCTTTCAAGTGTGTGAGTACATCTCAGTCAAACAAACGTAATTCACATTTTCTTTTTTTCTACTATCATCAGAGCAAAATCTCTGCGTGGCCCAAGCTGAATTATCGCCTTAGAGAACTGGCGCCTATAGGCACTGATGCTGTATTGAGCTTGTGGGGCAACGAGAAGATACGAAGCCTCAAAGTGATGCTAATGGATTCTGCCCTTGTTTCTGATTCCTCTTAGCTTCCCTGCTCTGAATCACAAATATAATTATTCGACCATGGCGCTATTTACATGGAGAAAAACACTGATTCTGTCTCTTTTCATCTGTGTAGGTTGTGTATGTGTACAAATGCTTCTGTATAATGAGCCCCAACACTATCCCAGCAATTTATTTATTTAAAAAGATGAATTTCTTTAATTTGCAACGCGGTGATAAATAGTTAATATGGCATTTTGTGTCAAGGGCACTTTACTATCCTAATGTAACTAATTATCTCTCTGTATGGCTTCAATTTACAGCCTGGCATGCTTTAAATATTTGTTCTTTCTTTATGCATATTATGTTGTGATGCTGCGTTGACAGAAACAGAGAGCTTTGGCTGCAGGGAGCAGTTGTGTGTTTGTGTTGTGAGCTGGTTAGAAAGTTTTTTGTGCTCTGGAAATGTAAAAGAGGCAAAGAATGAATAACAAGCCCAGATATTTATATCCTCACTGCATAATTTCAGCCGCATAAATGTCATCTCTCTCTCACTCTCTTCTCTCATTCTCACCCCCCCATCCAAATCTTCCTTCCTTCTCTGTCAACACACCTTTTTAAAAAAAACCTGTATGTCATATCCCTTTTTCCCCTCCTTCTTTCATTTGATTCACTCCCTGTTAAGTTACCTCTTTCCCATATTGATGTATCCATAACCTGTCCTCTTCTCACTCTCCCTCTCACCCAGTCTCCTATTATTCCCTCTCTCTCTTTTTATTCTGTGATTTAGGTCACCGACTGACTAAAAGACTACACACAGCTGGCCTATAAACCCTCCTTTCCGTCCCCTCCCCTCCTCTCTGTCTCTCACACACGGGATGATGAATCACAGTCTTCCTCTGACACTGACGGGGTCCTGAAACACATTTGTTTATCTGTTCAGCCATGTGTTCTCAACCTCACACCCTCAATCTGCATTCATTTCTCCTGTCATTCCACTTACTTTTCTTCCCCACTTCAATGTTTCATGTCTTTCTGTCCTCTCCTCTTATACTCCCTTAGATTTCTCCTTATCTCTCTTTTCATGAACAAAACTTTATGACCTGAATACAAGTGTATAGAAATTCTGTGAGTGTGTGCTTGTTGTTCTTGTAGTGTTGTTTTTTCCCCTCTAAAAGATCTCAGCTGGTGGTCTGGAGGTTTGATCTTTGGATGCCAGTGCTTTTTGAGTCTTTATTTTTTTATTTACTCAGCGTCTTTTCAGCAGTTACATTGTTCATACATGCCCGTACATGCAGACTCTCCACCCTCATTTAAATCCAATAACTTGTTAGCCAGATACAACACACATACACACTCACACATTCGGTTGCAGGCAAGGGCGCAGGCACAGGCGCACAAACACACACTTAATCACATAATCTCTACCAGAATAATTAATGACATCATTTTTGGTTGGAGCCAGTACAATGGCGGCCAATTGGACGCCAGAGGTAATAAAGAAAGAGCGAGAGTGAGAGACAGAGGATGAAAATGGGAACAAAGGAAGCATGTCTGAAAATTAAAATTACAGAGAGAGGGTGAAGCGAGGAAAGGACCAGGTAAGGCAGGAAGTGTGGTGTAAACCTATGACATATGTAAAATGAATAAAAATTCATATACGAGAAAAAAACTCGGAAAAAAATAGAGAAAAAACAGCACATAATCAGAAATAGAAAATTAACTTATGCAGTTGCAGTAGCTGCAATAAATTAATTCTGACAAGCAGAAAAGGAACAGAAAACAATATTGCGACAGCTAAGCCTGAATGTAGTTTGTCATAGTCAAATGAATGACTTACATTAAGGTACTACTACTCACACATCCAGCAACTGAGCAGCTTTCTTTAGTCTCATCACCTGTTAGTACATTCAGTGTTTTTTTTCTGCAGCAACAATAAAATGTCTGGCTTTTTAGATATTCCTTACTGTTTTTTATTACTTTGGTGCACCACACAGTCTGTTGCAGAGATATGCTGCCTGTGGAAAATCTATTACTTGAACTGTTTGATTAAAACTATTTTTTTCCTCTCATACCCATCAAGTCATTTCAGGGTGTTTTATATCAGAATATACACCATACCATCAAAATAATAGCAACATACATGAGAGAAATTGACATAATGTTAGCTAGCAGTTAGCTAGTGCCTGGAGTTTAATTAGCATGGATTAGCATGGTAGCTAATTTAAACATAAAGGATGTCGGAGCATCTGATCATGTTCGATTTTTACAGCCAATTACAGAAGAAACTGGGAATTTATAAATGGAATATTAACAGTAACCCTCACAATCATAGATGCGTTCTTTTGTATTTTAACTCTGATCTTGCCAAATGATTGAGCAATGTTAGAAAGGGGCGATAACAAAGCAGAGCTATTACAAAAACTGGATTTTTCATTTAAATAATACAAACTTTTATTATTGATTATACTTAAAATAAGTTGTGTGCTGTAAGGTGGCTTCATTAAATTAATATTAAACACTATTATAGCAGATTCATGTTAAGGTAAGTCCCAGTTCAGGTAATGCATCACTGAACAGACAGCGTGTGGAGGAGTGCCATATGCAGTGTACACCTCTGTAGAAATCTAATAAGACTGTGAGTAATTTTTTTTAGAGGACAAAACTAATTTGTTATACAGGCAAGTAATTACGAATATGAAGAGTTACTTTTCCCAGTGCAGATAAGTGCCTACACTGGGAACTAGTGGACAAAACATTAGTTTGACAAGGTTATGGAGCAGTTAAAAAAGATGACCGCTTTTGCAATGACAACGAGTTTTGCAACCTAATTGCTTCTGGCTGAGAGGACACCTGATACTACATCCACACTGAGTAAAGTGAGCTCATTTAAACTGAATGGGAACAAGGCAGAGAATGAGAAAAGATGAACTGAGAACAGAGAGAAACGAGTAGCCAGCTGGTAAATCACAGTTATGGATCACAGGAGAAGCTCCACGGGAGGCTTTCACCTCTTTCCTTCCCATCATTCTTTCTTCTTTTCATTATGAGAGGCGCGTCCCCGAAAAGAGACGAGGCTCATTATTCATGTGCTCGACTCTGCTTCTAATTCACACAATCGCAACACACACTGGGCAGCTGCTGCCATATGCCATGTAAAGTGTGTGTGTGTGTGTGTGTGTGTGTGTGTGTGTGTGTGTGTGTGTGTGTGTGTGTGTGTGTGTGTGTGTGTGTGTGTGAAGGATGTTAGAGGGGGGCTTTTCCAGCAAGTGGCTCTTCTGTCATTGACTGCCTGTCTGAATAGCAGGACCTGTTCACCTCGCACTCCCTCTGTCTCTCTCTCTTTCTCTCTCTCTCTCTCTCTCTCTCACACACACACACACACACACACACACACACACACACACACACACACACACACACACACACACACACACACACACACACACACACTGTGCCACCTCTGTCACCTCCACCCTGTGTTAAATATGCATCACTACTGCATCACTTCCAAACTGGACAGATGAGCAGCCGGCCAGTGGCCACCTGCTGGCCTCCTCAGGATCTCGTAGGGTTTTTGAGGGGGGGGGGGGTATAAACAGCCTATGGCCTGCCCCACCACATTCACAACCCCCCCTTCATACTCTCTCTGTGGAATGGATCGACGGAAAAGCAAAAGGCCGAGGGCAGCAGGCAATCAGAGTGTATGCGAGCGGGAAAAAAAGCAATGAGGACGCCAGACGACCTTAAGACTGTCCCTTTCTTTTTTTTGTTCCTGTCTGATGCTTATCTGTCTCTCTCTTTGTGCGTGTCTATGCATGACTGTGTGTGTGAGTCTGGGCTCATGTTTTTCTGTACTCGTGTTTCCTCTTTTTTTAGCTTTCTTTTTTTGTCATCTCTCCTGACCTCCGTGCTCACCTTTTCATCTTTCCTGTCTCTCTTTCTTTCTCTGTTTCAGTCACACACACACACACACACACACACACACACACACACACACACACACACACACACACACACACACACACACACACCCATATGCATGCACGCATGCACACAAGAGCAGTAATTCTCCAATCTGTGCATCCTCACACACATGCACAGTGCGCGCACAGTTTCACTGGCTGTTCCCATGGAAACCCACACCGACAGAAAGAACGCTGGCCTCTGCCTGGAGGCTCGAGGCAGCGAGGAGACTTCCCATGAGGAGTCAGACGGTTATTGATCCATCACCACATGGAGACCAGCCTACTTGCATCGCTCGCACACACACACACACACACACACACACACACACACACACTGCTCTACTTTGGCCAGAAGAAGAGATCCACGTAAACAGTCCTCAGTTATAGCTTTACCAGAGTTTAAGAGCAGTAAAAAGTCGCACTTTGGAAAAACAAAACATCATGTCAGGAGTCATCACTGATAAGCAGTAACATCCCACCAGCTGCGTCTCTAAGCTGTTTAGAGATACAGTATTTTAAGTGTTGGATGTCACTTTCCCAGCCCATGTATGGGTGGAGGAAAAAAACAAAACAAAACCGCAAAGCTTTCATAATGATCATTCCAACAAAATCTCCCAGGAAATGCGGGAAAATGTTACAGCTGAGTAATGAAAGAAAAGTCCCCGAAGTCATGTGAAAATTCCAGTTCATGAAATTTCTTGTTGTTGTGCGTAACATACAGGAAATGCAGCACTGCTTCCCCCCAAGCAGAGTGATTTTTGAAACGCAAATGAACGCCTGCTCTCTGCCTCTACTGATTCAATTTGAATGTGGGTTCATAGCACGTCTCTCATTGCACACTTGCGCTTTTTTCAGCATAAAATAGTTTCTGTCAGCAGCCTTTTGTTTTGTAGGAGTTAACAAAACATCAGGCCATTTCAAACCCATCAAACAATCAGATGAAACTGCGTGAAAGACACGTTACTTTCCTGTTTAGAGAATACTGTTAGATATTCAGTTCATGTGTGCATTAATGCAGCTATTAATGGGTTGCAGAGCAGACGGCAGCAGAGTTGATCTGCGGCAGCACCCAGCTGTTCCTGACCCACATTACCTCAACTAACCCGGGAATAAGATTTTCTCATTTGAATTAGTTCTGCTTAATTCTGACTCCATGACGAGTGGTGTGCTATTAAAGGCTGCACACTGACTCATGATATTAACAAGCCAGAGCCAGAGAGTTCATTTTTTTAGGGTACTGCCAGTGTCGTGCAGCAGGCAGCTTTCCATGGTCCTGAACAACCAGAACAAACAGCGCTGTAAAGCATGTGTCTGCAATGCATCCCTGTTTTCTGTTTGTTTTTTTGCTATTTGTGTGTGTCTGTGTGTTGTTTTAGTGTCAGTGCCATCACTTTGAACTGACATGTAAAAAGTAGTTGTAGAAATGACAGCTTCAATATTTTTCTCCACTGACATACAAACCAAAAAAATGAATGAAAAGTAAAGAATACATCCTTTTCAGACATAAATAGCTAGCACTTTTCACCCATTGAACTGTACCTGTGAAAAAGAAATCTAGGGGAAATGGAAAAAGGAAAAGAAAAATATTCATGTGTTGAGCAACACCTTGTCAGCCTCGTCCTGCTCACTCTATAATGGCAGACCGGTCTAAAACAGGAATCTGCCCCACTTATCTAGATGCATTTGGTCCATTTATATTAAAAAATATAGCGTTTTTTCTCAGACTTTCAGATAGTTGGATAGGTTTATGTAATTGCATGACCTGAGTGAGTAGGCTTCTTTTTGTTGTCAAGTTGTACCTGTAATCATAATACATAATACATACATACATAATACATAATGCAGCCGACAAGTTATGGTGTAATTTCCCTCCATTTCACATGTAAATACAGTATTGTGCAAAATTTTAGGCAGGTGAGGAAAAAATGCTGTAAACAAAGAATGCTTTCAGAAATATAAATGATTGTTTATTGGCCTCAAATGTATTCTGCAGCAGGACAACGACCCCAAACACACAGCCAAAGTCATTAAGAACTATCTTCACCGTAAGGAAGAAGTACTGGAAGTGATGGTATGGCCCCACAGAGCACTGATCTCAACATCATCGAGTGTGTCTGGGATTACATGTAGAGACAGAAGGCTGTGAGGAAGCCTACATCCACAGAAGGTCTGTGGTCAGTTCTCCTACAGATGTTTGGAACAACCAACCAGCCGAGTTCCTTCAAAAAAATGTGTGCAAGTGTACCAAGAAGAATTGATGCTGTTTTGAAGGCAAAGGGTAGTTACACACCAAATATTGATTTGATTTATATTTCTCTTTTGGTCATTCACTGCATTTTGTTGACTGAAAAAAATAAATGATTAACTCTTCCAGTTTTTGTTTACAGCATTTTTTCCTCACCTGCCTAAAACGTTTGCACAGTACTGTGTCTAAAATTTAAGGCGCAATTTGTAGCACCTAAAATGATCATTTCTAATAAAATGTCAATTTTAGGTGCAGTTAGAAAAATGAAACAATAACTGATAGTTTTATAGGAGAAGTTTTTAAGTCATGGAACTTTTTAATTAAATTCTAAAGAGCTTTGAACACAAATGAAATAAATGCACCTGTAAATAAAATAATGGATTTGTCTCACTGTGGAGGGCCACAAGTTGCCACAAGTGCCAAATTATTTAAATAAATACACCATTAAGTAATTAATTGAAATGGCAAATTTATAATGTATTAAATGTTTAAAATGAAATGAACTGATATTTAATTAATTCTCTATACTCACTTATTTCCAATTAGATATTTTAAAATTTGAATGACACGTTTAATTCATTATGTAATGATGTAGTTATTTAATTCATTTGGACACTCGTGGTGCTCCAGTTCTCAGCCCTAATAAATAATGCGTATTGACAATTTAAGACATAAAAGTCACACTAATGCAGCACAATAGCCTTAACAACAACAATGTGTAATTACAAGCTAAGAAGGAGAAACATTTCCTTAAAATGTCTTTAAGGTACAAAAAGAATGCTCACATATTACAGTTGATGTCTGCTTTCTTTTAAAATATCCCTAAAGTATTTTGAGTAGTATTATTAGTCGTATGTTTTTCTCCTTAAGTATGTGTAAGTTTATGCTTACACACCACTCTGCATCATGAGTTATTATTAACCTCTTCTTTCCCTCACCCCCATCTGCTCACGGCAGAGCCTGAGCCTGGTTCTGCAGGAGGTTTCTTCCTGTTAAAAGGGAGTTTTTCTTTCCCACTGTCTCCAAGCACTTACTCAAAGACAATCATTTGATGGTTGGGGTTTCTCTGTATTATTGTAGGGTCTTTACCATAGATTATAAAGCGCCTTGGGGCAACTGCTGTTGTGATTTCAAGCTATATAAATAAAATTTATATATTGAATTGATTTGAAAATTACACCCTTGTTTCATAAGAATTACATGGTAAATGCTGTGAAGTTACACCATAAATCATAGGCTGTTATGAAGTGGTACCATTGTTGACAATGATACACTCAAAATGAACATTCTTTATTAAATCTCCATTATGTGGACTTCACCCCCCTTCTTTTCTTCTTCTCCATCTCACTCTTTCTCACTTGTTGCAGCTGTATTTCTTGCAGTGGTTACACTTTCTTGAATATCAATATCCACATTCATGTTTAAAAATGTTAGCTTAGCTATTTCACAGATAATAGCCAGTGTGGGCAGAAGGAAACCTCCGGGGGAAAAGAAAAAAAATCCCACAGAAATTTTTCAAGATTTATGCGTTACAGCAGCTTATCATTCTGCCCCTTTCTCAACCCTTCCACCCTCCTGCCATCGACCTCTCTCTACCTCTCTCTGATGTCAGTGTCCCACTGGGTCCTGTAGTATCTGTCTGTCAGTCATTTTCGTTTAGTGTTTATAGCCAGTACCTCCTCTCTGATCCATTATAAATAGCTGTAAGTGGCACAGCACTCCCTCCACACTGTCACTCAGCGCTCCGTCAATTAGACTTCACCTAATTAATCTGTCCAGTTGCTGAGAATAAAAATAAAGGTACACAAAACAGTTGCACATGCAAGAATGTGAATGGTAAATCCTATTAGGCTGTCATTAGAGAAATAAAAAGGAATTATCAAATAAAATGTAAACACGATTTTTAAAATTTTGTGTTTATTTAATGAGGCATGCCGAATCATTTGTGTTTGCTTAATTAGAGCAACAAAGAAGCAGGAATCGGCCGCCGCTGATTTACGTCAGATTTTGATTTGATTTGACAGCCAGAGCTATTTATAATGTCGTTTTCAAGGGTGGACTGGGGATTCTTCAAGGTCTTAATATCTGTGATGTAATAAGACTGAATATTACTGAGGGCTGAACACACGGAGTTATCACTAGAAGTCCACCTTTTTGGTAGTTCACGCACTCCTCTAGGAATGTGTGTTTTTGTACTTCCAGTGTGTTGTTTAGGTTTAATGAGGGTTTGTCAGGTCACTCGCTCTTCATTAGAGTCTCTGAGCAATAAACTGTTAATTAGCCAATACCGTACCAAGGCTGTAACCACAGAGTCAAAGTGGGTCAACAGTAAGTGTGAGTGTCATAGGTCTTCTATAGGACCTCTGCAAGTTACATAAATTATACATGCATGGCAACATACAGTAAATGACTGAAACGTCATTCAGGCTACACGTGGGATTTCTCAGAGATAAAACAGAGTGAAAACATTACATTTACAATAAGCCTGTTCTTAGTTGCTGGCTGAATCTCCAGGTTATTAACTTTCCAGGTAACTTTACTATGACAGCTCTGTGTTGGAGATGGATTGAATAACACTATTTCACCTGAACTGACGGTAGAAATGGCTGTCGTACACCTTTAAGAGAAAATATCATTTACTTAAAGGAAAAAAAACCCATCAAAACAATTTTTTCATGCCTGCTCTGGCTGAAGTATGGTGTTAACTTTCTCAACATCAACAACTGGTGGCAACATTAATGAAGCTTAACTTTCATTAGGGACCTGGGTCTGGGGACCCAGGGTTCATGAGCAGGCTATGGACTTGTTTATTTCGGATGGTCATGTGTGTGTGCTGCTGTCCCTTTGTTCTTGTGTGTGTGTGTGTGTGTGTGTGTGTGTGTGTGTGTGTGGGCCACCAGAACTGTCTCGCTGCTGCCGGACCCAGGGCAGGCCACCTGAGGTGATTTGTTATTGTTGCCACCCACCGGGTCAACCGCTTGATCTGTTTTGTTACCACTGCTGGAAGCGCGGTCAGGCATCTGAAATGTTGAACTGAGATTCTTTTCGTTAGCTTGAGAAAATTGGTTTCTGGCCCTCGGTCCTGGACCCCACACTATCCACCCTGGGTTGTTGAACTTTGTTATTGGATTAGTTGGTCTTTTTTTGCATCAGGAGCCGGCCCTCAGAGGGGGGGGGGGGGGGGAGGGTGTTATGTCAAGGACCCAGGTCTTGGGACCCAGGGTCATTCTGCTTAGGGAGAAGCATTTCCTGTATGTTACGTACAAAAACAAGAAATTTCATGAACTGGAATTTTCACATGACCTCGGGGACTTTTCGTTCATTACTCAGCTGTGACATTTTCTGGTATTTCCTGGGAGATTTTGTTGGAATGATCATTATGATCATTATGTCAGTGTTTATCAGTGATGACTCCTGACATGATGCTTTGTTTTTCCCAAAGTGCGACTTTTTACTGTTCTTAAACTCTGGTAAAGCTAAAACTGAGGCCTGTTTAAGTGGATCTCTTCTTCTGGCCAAAGTAGCAGTGTGTGTGTGTGTGTGTGTGTGTGTGTGTGTGTGTGTGTGCGCGTGAGTGCATGTGCGCGTGTGTCCGTCCGTCCGTCCTGGTTTTCCTGGGACACCAGGCCTGGAGGGTTGTTCCTGCTATGGAGGCATAATCACACACCTGCAGCTGATCAAGGTTCGTCGGGGAAGCTACTTAGCAGTGTGGCTGAGCTCCCATCAATGCTGGATCATGGCGTGAGACTTCGCATCAGTTTCCCAGCTAGTCATTCAGTGAGTGTGAGCTTGCCACATGGAAAGTGTTCTGAGATTCCCCAGGAAGAGTGCGGAAACAAGAGGGCAGCGAGCACGGGGTTCACGGACACTAGGAAGCGAGGACATGGAACATCCCCACAGTTTGCCTACTGGTGGTGGTCAGAGGGCCCGGTGGTGCCAGTGTTCGACAGCCTCGCCTCTGTCAGTGCGCCCCAAGGTGGCTGTGGCTACAATGTAGCTTGCCATCACCAGTGTGTGAATGTGTGTGTGAATGGGTGGATGACTGGATGTGTAAAGCGCTTTGGGGTCCTTAGGGACCAGTAAAGCGCTATACAAATACAGGCTATTTACCATTTACCATTGCATACCATGACAGGAAGTGAATAATGTTTCTATCCTCGCTTTCGATTTTTGAAAATAGATTTTTATTATCTCAGAATATTTTGGAGTCGAAGAGTGTGGCTGTCCCCTCCTATATATATTAGGATTATGTCCTTGGTTGATGGTGTACTCCTCGGTGCAAATGAGATCTTTGTTGTTTAATGGGCAAATAATTTTATTTTGGTATTCAGCTGGGGTCTGTTTACATCTCAGCAAGTTTCTAAACCAACAGGCTGTTCAAGTTTTCACATTCTGCTGTTATTAGAGTCGATATAATTGACTGTCTATCCTCAAGAATAGGACCCAGAATTACTTCATGCCAGAAAATGTTCCTCGGTGGATTCACTGCTGTCTGGATTTTATGTGCCCTGATAAACTGGAGGCTATTAATACCTCAAAGTCTTTCAAGAGCAAATCGGGATTAAATAGTTATAATGTGAAGGGAATTTTTATTTACGTGAAATATGCTTTTTAAATGGCACCTCCCATGGTATTGGCATAGAGAGTATAAGATGAGCTGTACATGCACACTTTAATATTAGCCTATCAAAGAGCTCTGTTACTTTGTAGTGTGTGCTCTAAAAGTGGTTACGTCTTAATATCTCAAGCGCAAACTCTCATGCCGCCAAAAATTTGAATGCCTCAGGTTGCTTCATTCTGAAAACAAAGATCCCTAATTACCAGCGATTTTATAGTCTGGCCCAGTTTTAGGACAATAAAATTTCAATTTAAGAATTTAGTGTTAAACGGTTAATGTTTTCTTTGAAATCTGCAGACTTCTTCTTTTGTCAGCTGCAGACACGGGAAATATAACATAGCTTTTGCATAACTGAGCTGCATTCTCACACTGAAAGAGGATAACAATAAGATTTAATTACTGGTAATTGTGCTGCAGTGACTGAAATTAAAACTGTAACAGCCTTAGTGTGGTAATTTCCTAGCGAGGAATGCTGTAACAATATGCTATTTCAGTTTCTGTAGTTTTGGTGACAGTGCAGCAAAAAAAAAAAAAAGACCTCGCTTTAATTGGAGGCTCAGTCTCCCATGTCGGCAACCACCTGCCCTGATTAAGTGCGCCATGGGCCACTTTGACCTCTGACCTTCACTGACGAGAAGCTTCCGCGGTGTTTCTGAAAAAGCTATCATTACATCTAAACTGTCATTGCTGAATGGGTAAACTGCATAATACCTGTCACACTGTTTCTCACGCTGCCTAGTCACAACTTGTCTAGACATCCTCATGCTCCCCCGACACGTTCCCCTTCCAAATCCTGTTAACGCCGCCAGCCTGCGCCACAATAACCTACATTCCACAGTAATCACACTCACTGACACTGGCGTGTGAGGATGTTGGAAGCACGACAGAAAAAAAAAATGGCAGCAAATCCCAGGGACCAGAGCGCGAGGGTGGAGGCAAGCTGCTGACACCCAGAGAGGGAGGGAGAGGACTTTTCTTTTCTTTTTTTGTTTATTTTTTTAGTGCATCCAAATCTTTTCTGGAAAATGAGAATATGCATTTCGGAGTACCATATTGCTGTGGCGGTGCTCCAAGCTTCTATCAGCTTTGAGGACAAAAGGAAAGAAAGAAAAAGAGAGGCAAGGCTCCAGGCTGACTGAGCCACACACAGACGGATAAACCCACATTCACTGCAGGAACGTTATCTGTGACATTTGTATTTGATTTACACAGCTGCGGTTACATCTCAGCTTAAAGAGGAAAGACAGCTCATTACGATATTTGACCAGTGTGTTTGTGTGTGTCTGTTATAACTGAGGTGTAATCACGTTACATCATGCCCACTTTGAATGTAACGTCCTGTACTACGTATTCTAACTGAATAATAACAGTAAGTCAGAACAATTAGAAAACAATGTTGCATGCACATAGATGGTTGACACAGCTGTTTCACTAGTATCACAGATTAATTCATATCTCTATATTACCTTTGGTCAGTCATTCTTAACACCCGTTTCTCCAGTTGCCTTATAAAAGTCCAATATATTAAATGCTGTCTAGTTAAATAAGAACAAAAATCAAAAAGGAGGTTCAGTTATGCCTGAGCTTCATGTAAGGGTGGATTCTCATTTTACATTTTGCATGCTAAGACCAGGGCTCATCAAACGTTTTAGGGCAGGGATTCCTTTGCAAAATAAAATAAATCTAGTTCCCACTCTCACTGCCCAAAATGCCAATTAAAACAGAATGAACTGACTTGCAAATATTATAAACTTGCATTTTATTCACAGTATTATGTTTAACGTGGAGAAAATTATCATGTTAAGAAAAACATTGGCTCATGTCGATTTTGATGGCAGTAACATATCTCAAAAAAGTTGGAGCAGGGCCATTGTTGTTGTTGTTGTTTTTTAAACAACATCTGGGAGATGAGAAGACCAGCTGCTGGACTGTTGGAAAGAATTGAATTGAGGTTGTCTCACACAAGTGACTTAATATGCTATATTTGCTAAGCATTCCCCATCTGCACATGTGCAATTTTATTTAATATTGCAGGATATTTTTCAACTGATGGAAAAATTATTTTCATACCATGTTGAGAACCACTGAGTCAGACAAGACTACACGACTAAAACCTCAAGGGAATGAGAAATGAAAGAATTGCTCCGGTTTGGGGATTTCCCCTCATCTTTCTATCACCTTCTATCAAATGTAATAGAAATCAGTGTAACATACAGACTCAAGGAAGGCAAGGACGTGTGAATGCGCATGCATCCACAGATGCTGGCAGCACCATAGGGCTCAGATTTTGGATGCCTTTTTTTTTCTTTTCTGGGCGCTGATGCCAGAACAGACTGACACGCCTTGTGCATCTCCTCCCATCAACAGGAATAAATCACATTCAGCTTCATCCGTGTCATTAGAAAAACTGCACCACCCAGCCGGCATTACAAATTGGTACTGAATGGGAAGATGGTGAGTAGATAGGGGAAATTTGTAGCCAGCATATTTGCATAATTTTTTTTCTCAATAAGTATCAGGAAATGGATCTGCCCATTTAACCATGAGCGAATTAGTGTTAAATTAGGAATGTTGTCGGATTGCGCGCATGTGCCTTTAACACTGATATCGTCACAATAATCTTAGAGTAAAAAGTGGCGGTGACACCTCAGGGACTCCCCCCTCTTTCTTTCTCTCTCTCTCTCGCTCTCTCTCTCTCTCTGTGTGTGTGTGTGTATCTGTGAATTACTCGTGGATGCAAGAGAGAGATGACGTCACTTTTCCTTGAGCTAACCTAAGCTTACATCACCGCACTAGAATATAAGATGCTGCTTGACCGGGTGAGACCAAAGCACATGCAAATGGAGAAGAAGAAAAAACGGAGAAATTGATGTATTTCCAGGAAATGAAACATCCCGAATATATCAATGAAGCAAAATGATTTATTACAGAAGGACTAGACTGAACAGTCTTTCCCCTTGCAGTAAAGTTTCTAAAAATTACTTTTTCTTCTATAATCCATCCAAAACTGCTCGTATAAATTTCTCTTTTTTAGCATGAAAAATGAAATAAATTCAAAGTCTAATTTCTAGGACTTCAGCAATGAAGTCCTAGAAGGTGAAAGGTGACAGACCTGGGGGGAAATGTGTTAGGACGACAGTACGGCAGCTGATACGGCGATGACGGCGAGATTGTGTAAGATAAGGGTTTTTTTCTAGCTCATATTCCAGTTGTGGACATGGCGACCGCCGCGGGTGCTGTGTAACAGCCCTGCGCACCGGAGCCAACCATTATCAGAGAGAGAGAGAGAGGGGCTATAGAGATGCAAGCAATAGGGGGAGGGGTGGAAAAGGAGAGAGGAGGAGAGCGTGATTGTGTGAGTGTGTGTGGATGGGTGGATAGTAGCTTGCCACAGCCACTGCTAGAGGAGCGCGCACACACATACATGCGGACTCACACACACACTCTGAAGGCTAGTGTGTGAGCCAGCCAGTCAGTCAGTCGGTGTGAGTGTGTGAGCCATGTTGGATGTGAATGAACGGGAGGAGAGATGCTGCTGCCGCGCCGCTCCTAACGCCCAGACCTCCAGCTCCACGGACCACAGCGGGTAGATGCCAACTCTCCAGGCCGACAGAGAGACGGGGGAGCCTGGGGGAAGGTGTCGGGCGGTGCTGGCGGTCCTGGAACTGGCCACATAGCCGGAACGAAGGACAGAGAGAAGTAACGGGGGAGAAGGGAAGGCACACTCGTGAGAGAGAAAGAGAGAATAGACAGAGGTGGAAGAGGGAGAAAGGAGGGGAGACACAGAGAAAGGAGAAGACTAAATGGCTGCACCGCTACCGGGCTTTACCCCGCTCCTGCTCTCATCTCTGGCACTCCACCTGCTTCTCCTCGGCCCTTTGTTCGCCTTCACCCCGGGGACGGTGAATACAGGAGGAGTTTCCAACAGATGGATCCCGGGCCTCTGCTATCGAGACGCCGGTAAAGTGAGCCAGCAGCAACAGCAACACCAGTGCGAGGAGGCAAGGGAGTCGCCGAGGGGCAGCTGGAATCTACGCCCAAGCAGGTGGACCGTGGAGCGGATACAGAGAGAGGGATGCTCGGGAGTGCAGCGCGCGGGAGAGACGCTGAGAGGATATCTGCGCTATGGAGCGAAGGGGAGGCGGAAAGAAGGACCGAAAGGAGTCGGGACGTTTTGGAAGACTGCAGACCGCCCTCCGGCTCCATCGCCACCTACTCTCCAACTCCACCCCGGTATTAGGAGCAGGTTGAACTCCGATGGCGTCGGTGGAGGAGAGAGAGTGGAAAGAGGAAGGCTGGGCAGAAAGGGCGTTGTTTCACCTCCCACTTCACCTGTTTCCACCCCCTCGCTGGTTCAAAACGGTAAAAAACGGGCAGTACAAAGGACTAGAGCGTGCGCGCAACGGTGGCCGGCGTCGCGACCACACCTCGCCAAACGTGGTGCCGCCGGAGCCTTTGTGCACGCCTCTGGCCTGAACGGGGCACCCGGAAGTGGAGGGAGGAGAGGGGGAGAGGTGAGGGAGAGGGCTCCTGAGGTGAAGAGACTGCTTGCTGCATGGTGCTCCCCGACACACTGGCCGTGCCCCTACAAACCACCCCTCTCCGTGGCCAGCACTCCCTCACCTGGCCTCGTCCCAGCTGGTTTCTCTCACTGCATTCATTCTCTTTCTGGATACATTTCACCCCAAGCTGATGCTTCAAACACATTCAAACCTACTTTTACCAACAATCCAGACTGTGTCCGGGCATCTCAATTGGATTGCGTGTGTAATTTTCACAACATTCAGCAACAGCTAGTTTACAGGAACGGCAACAAGGCGAAGCGCTGGGATGGCTCAGTCAGCGTGAACAGGAGGGCTGGTAATTGTTCTCATTTGGGCTGGCATAATGTTATCGATCCCAACAGAAGCAGGGAGAGGGGTGACGATAGCAGTTTGACGGGGTGCATTAGAGAGAATGGAGGAGGGCCGAGAGGTGGGGGAGATGAGGGGAGGGAAGCATACAGGTGTAGCGCGCTGGAGGAGATTAGCAATCTAGGTTGTTGGTTACCTCCTCTCTGTGAAGCAAGGTCTAAGCGTGCCAGAGTTATTCATGAAAGGAAGGAAAGAGAGGTAAATGATGGGAGAGGGGGAGGGATGAGCCACAGCAGCAAACACATTCATTTATCTAATTATCCGGATAATGGTTTGGCTTTTCTGATACTGAAGCTCTCGTGTAGTACTGATAATGAGCTTCAGCGGGGGAAATCAGCACCAGGAACCGAGGGGCAGAGCAGTCAAACCCGGAGAGAGAGCAGGGCGGACAGGGTGGGTCCCAGTGGTGGCTCTGGTTGTTTAGACAGAGAAGAAATGGGGGGTGGATATTTAGCTGAATTTACGACACCCGAGGGAGGCATAGCTCCGAGGAAGCGCCTCATCCAAATTGCCCTCAGCAGCATTATTTCAGAGACGCCCTGCCAGCAGTCCCCATCCAACAAAACCACAGTCCCCCAAAACGCGTCAAAATACTCTGAATACTCTGGCTCTGAAGTTACTGAAACAGCGCCCACTCAAACAGAAACAGACGAGAGCTGGGAAAGTGGGAGACGAGTCACAGCGCTCAGTCTGTCTGCTGGAAAAGTGAGAGCAACTTCAGAGACACAGTCTGCCGGTGACTCAGGCTTTTCCTCGCCTGCTAAGTTTCCCGCTACATCTCCCAGTCACTCTGAAGCAGCAGTGCAGCCTGCAGCAGAGTACCTGTCGCTCGTCTCGGCAGTTAACCTGACCACATGGTCTGCGCGTTCGCTACACTCCCCCCGTGTAGAGGAGCTTTCAGCACGACGGACAGCTCCTCCAGACGCTGAGCGCGTGTTTTTGTGGAGCAAGTCCAACACTAATAATAATAATAATAATAATAATAATGAGGAAGAGGAGAGAGGCGGCGGGGGAAATAGATATGAGTCTGAAATAGAAAATTCGCTGTGGCCTGGTCAAACGCAGTGGGAAAGCGCACAGAGAGCGATGGCTCACCCAGGATGCTCTGGTAGCATTTCCACTGACTGCTCAGCTACCGCGCGCGAGGACGGTGCACATATGCAATTAAAACCCGGTAAGCAAGTGCCACTAGAGCCCGAAGGTGTCGGACAGGCAACGGGGCGGCAGATGGGAGATAAAGGAGAAAGGCAGAGGGAGGAAGAGGGCTTTGAGGGGTCCGCTGTTGCTGTTGCCTCTGTTTGGGGAGGAAAATTACAGGTGGGGGAGGGCCAGAGAGAGGCGCGGCTGATGGGAGGGAGAGAAACAGGGGCAGAGGAGGAGGAGTGGGAGAGGGGAAGGAGAATAACAAAGGCAAGCCAGGCAGAGGAGAATGAGGCAAAGGGAGAGAAGGGTCAGGACAGGGGCAGTAGCACCACCATCACACAGCCAGATAGCAAAATAAGGAAGAAAGAAAGCCAGGGGGATGAAAGCCACCAGGGAGGAGGCAGAGGGGAGGTGGAGGGGAAGGAAAAGAAAAAGCACAGTTCAAGGGGAGAGAGGAGCCTGGAACGACTGATAATCGTAGCAGATGATGATACCTCACAGGGAGAGACTGAGAGAAAGATTTTCATGCCATGGTCTCGCTCGAAACGTGCAGCCAATAGGCATCCCCATTTCTCCCAGTACACCTACCAAGTACATGTGGCTGAAAACCAGCCGCCTGGCACATCAGTGATCATCATGTCCGCCTCAGACCCAGATGGAGGAGATGCAGGCAGGCTGAGCTACACAATGGCTCCGTTGATGAACAGTCGATCATCCGACTACTTCCACATTCACCCAGACACCGGCCTCATCACCTCCACTCAGATTCTTGACCGAGAGCATATGGACCTACATTACTTCCGGGTCACAGCAACTGATCATGGCTCCCCTCGCCTCTCTGGCACCACAATGGTGTCCATCACTGTTTCAGACCGGAATGATCACTCTCCTATATTTGAGCAGTCAGAGTACAGGGAAACGATTAGGGAGAATGTGGAGGAAGGCTATCCCATACTACAGCTGAGAGCGACTGATTCAGACTCCCCATCCAATGCCAATATTCGTTACCGGTTTGTTGGTGATTCAGCTACAATGGCACGGGCGGCCTTTGAGATTGACCCTCGCTCTGGCCTCATTACAACCCGTGGGTCAGTGGACCGGGAAACGAATGAACACTACACCCTGCAGGTGGAAGCCAGCGACCAGGGGAAAGATCCGGGGCCCCGCTCTGCTACCGTTAAAGTTTTCATCACCGTGCTGGATGAAAATGACAATGTGCCACAGTTCAGTGAGAAACGCTATGTGGTGGCAGTGAAGGAGAATGTCAGGCCTCATTCTGAAATTCTCCGTGTCAGCGCCACAGACCGGGACAAAGATAGTAATGCTGTTGTTCACTACAACATCATCAGTGGCAACAGCCGTGGGCAGTTTTCCATTGACAGCGTCACTGGTGAGATCCAGGTGGTGGCACCACTAGACTATGAGGCCGAACGAGAGTACACGCTCCGCGTTCGTGCACAGGACAACGGGCGGCCACCTCTTTCTAACAACACTGGGATTGTCAGCGTCCAAGTGACAGACGTCAACGACAATCCGCCCATCTTTGTCTCCACACCATTTCAGGCATCAGTGCTTGAGAGCGCTCCGATTGGTAGTTCAATCCTCCACATCCAGGCCATTGATACAGATTCTGGTGACAATGCTCGTCTGGAGTACAGGCTAACTGGCACAAGCTCTGACACCCCATTTGTTATCAATGCCGCAACAGGCTGGGTCACCGTAAAGTCTATTCTTGATAGAGAATCTGTGGAGCACTACTTTTTTGGTGTGGAGGCCAGGGATTATGGCATGCCCCCTCTTTCCGCTACAGCCAGTGTGACTATAACAGTGATGGATGTTAATGACAACCGCCCTGAGTTCCTCCAAAAGGAGTACTATGTCAGACTGAACGAGGACGCAGCGGTTGGCACCAGCGTAGTGACTGTCACAGCTGTCGATCGTGACGTCAACAGTGCCGTGACCTACCAGATAACAGGAGGAAACACCAGAAACCGCTTTGCTATCAGCACGGCGGGAGGGGGTGGGCTTCTCTCTCTAGCTCTCCCACTGGACTACAAACAGGAGCGGCGCTACGTTCTCACTGTCACTGCCTCAGACAGAACCCTCCATGACACCTGTCAGGTGCACGTCAACATCACAGACGCCAACACACACCGCCCTGTTTTCCAAAGCGCCCATTACTCTGTTAGTGTGAACGAGGACCAGCCACCTGGAAGCACCATAGTCGTGATCAGTGCCACAGACGACGATGTTGGCGAGAATGCTCGAATCACGTACTTCCTCGAGGACAATATCCCGCAATTTCGCATCGACCCAGCAACAGGAGCCATAACACTCCAGGCAGAGCTTGACTATGAAGACCAGATGACCTACACGTTGGCTATAACAGCCAAAGACAACGGCATACCGCAGAAATCCGACACGACATACGTTGAGGTGAATGTTAATGATGTCAATGACAACGCTCCTCAGTTCCTCAGTCCCAGGTATCAGGGAACAGTGAGTGAAGATGCCCCTTCCTACACCAGTATTCTCCAAATCTCAGCCACCGATCGGGATGCACACGCCAACGGTCGTGTTCAATACACCTTCCAAAACGGTGAGGATGGGGGTGGAGACTTTACCATTGAACCAAAATCTGGGATCGTCCGAAATAGCAGACGTTTGGATCGCGAGAACGTGCCATTCTATGAGCTCACTGCTTACGCTGTTGATCGCGGTGTACCCTCTCAGCAAACTCCTGTCCACATCCAGGTGACAGTCCTCGATGTGAATGACAACGCCCCTGTATTCCCCGCTGATGACTTTGAGGTTTTAGTAAAAGAAAACAGTGCTGTGGGTTCTGTGGTGGCACAGATAACAGCCACCGACCCTGATGAGGGTGCCAATGCTCAGATCATGTACCAAATTGTAGAGGGCAACATCCCAGAGATCTTCCAGATGGACATCTTTTCAGGAGAGCTCACGTCACTCATTGATCTTGACTATGAGACACGCAACGAGTATGTCATTGTGGTCCAGGCCACGTCAGCACCTTTAGTCAGCCGTGCTACTGTCCGAATCCGATTAATGGACCAGAACGACAACAGGCCAACTCTACAAGACTTTCAAATCATTTTCAACAACTTTGTGTCCAATCGGTCCAACAGTTTCCCCACCGGGGTAATAGGGAGGGTACCTGCCCACGATCCTGACGTGTCAGACAGACTGTACTACACCATCGAAAGGGGGAATGAGCTTCACCTGCTGCTCCTGAATCACACCAGCGGAGAGATCCGACTGAGCCGAAAACTGGATAACAACAGGCCGCTGGTGGCTCCCATGCTGATCTCCGTCACGGGTAAGAGACCATGAAGGGAAAAAAGTGAGAGAAGGGAGGGAGGGTGCATGTGTGTGAGTGTGTGTTTGCAGTCAGTTTAGGTTGCTCTGCAGCTTTATTCAGTGTAAAAAATATTGTGACGATAAGGAGTCCAACGCCACAGGTTTGTAAGTGAGTGAGAAAGTGGGATGACAAGGCTGCATGCCACTTGGCTGAGCTCTTTGCATTACTTCTACCTTTTCCTTTTGCGTCTTTCTTTTGTCCTTATCAAAGATACATGTTTTAAAAAGTATTTTTAAGTCTGAAACCCATCCCATGTGCATGTATGCCATGCTGACACAATGATTTACTGGAGACAAAGCCAAAAAAGAGTAGTATAGACAGATAAAAGAGAAATATTGATCGAAATCGAGCTGTTATTCAGGTTACATTTACCTGATAGAATGCGAGATAACAGACTGATGTTGGCCTAACACATTTTCAAAGTGTAGTGAGAAAGACATGTTTTCTGTGTAATGGGGACTTTCTGTGGAAACGAAAACACAACTGAGCAGTGAAAACTTTCAAAGATGGGCTGCTGAGGATAATCTTTAATGTGATGTCATATCTAATTTTTGTATCAGTCACCATGGTTGCCATTTTTCCAGACTGTTGTTAGCGTTTGGCGTAAAACTGGCGTTTTGTTTTAGGCATTTTTCTTGGTAGAATGGGAACTGCGTGTAGTTATAAGCAGAGATCAATATCACAGCACTGCAAACACAGTTTGATTGGCAGGATCCAGGCTAAGTGCAGTCCAAGTTGCCATAGCAATTTTGCACAATTAAAAATCTATCGAGCCGGGAATCGAGAGCGTGCATGACTCTGACAGGAAGAGTCAGATATCCCTGATATCCCATTAAATTGTCTTACTGCTTCGCAAATGTGCTGTCTCTCCTGATGACATATGCCACAGGATCAGCCTCCGTCAGCTTCTCAGCATAACTTGTTCATCACGCAGCCGTGAGATGCGCTGAAGAACGAGATTAAACTGAATTCCTGTTTTGTTTTGTATTTTTCTTAAATTAATATTTTAAGATATTTTTTTCACACTTTGTTGATTGTTTGTGTGTATTTCTCTCTTAGCTTCGGGATAAAAGAATAAAGCCCTTTTAGGGAGGCAGTAAAGATACTGATGTTAATGATCAAAGCCTTTTGAACACAAAGAAAGGGAAGAGGAAAAGAAACGAGTGCAGCATTGTTGTTTTAAGGACCTGGATAGTGCTGTGTTTGTATTCTGTCACAAAACATTAGTAGATGAATGCTGGCTGGGGACTGTGTGTGACCTCCTACCCTATTTACACTGTTCTGATACCAGCAATGATCACGGTTTATACATATTCCACTTGATGTCATTTTGGATGAGCGAGTGAGGGATCCATTGAGCAAAGAAGGAAGTAAGAGGAATGAGTAAATTAAAGCAAACAATCAAGAAATAAGTGATGGAGGAAGTGAAGGGATGAACATGGCTGAGTGAATGAGTCACTCATAGTAGAGCTGTGGGCGTGAGATAACTATATTAAGGATATCTGTTCTCAGTGACATCATACAGGTCCAAGACTAGAAGAAACGATCTGAGCCAGAGCATTTGGAGCAGTCTGAAGCTTCAGCTTGTACACACACTGACCTCAGTATTTATGACTTTGGCCATGTTTAATATTGTAACAACAAAACTCATAATTCACAATATTTGAAATTTAAAACCCAATATTACGTTCTTAACTTACATATGATCATAATAACTGCTCTTTTAATGTAGGATAGACATAATGTCCTAGGCTGAATTGTTATCTCAGTCCGCCCCTGTCACACTCAATTTAAACTGAAGATTAAAAAGAAAAATCATTAAAAAAGGCCGATTGGGTCAATAAATAAGTCACTGAGTAAATGAGCTGGAGTGTGAGCAAAAGTGCAAGTGAACAAAGGAATTAATATGAATTTGCGCGTTTTTAACAAATGAACTAACTTGCGATTAAAGAGGAGCAACGGTGAGTAAGTGAAGAAGTCTGGCAACAAGCAAAACCGCTGAGTGTGTGTGTGTCACAACTGCATGTATGTTTGTATATTTGTGTGCATTCACCCTTGTCTCCATTGGTGTCTCACAGTGTGCGCTCAGCTCGCTTGAACCAGACTTATGGATTCATTTCCAATTTTCTCACTGTGTTTCTCTCACGATGAGCATGATTTGCCCTCTCTCCTCGTTCCTCTCTCTCCCCTCTCTCCATTGCTCCAGGATTTGACAGTTATGAGATTATAATGAAACAACAGTCAGCCAGAGTCAAGCTCGGAGCAAAGCTGTCACTTTCATTGTGTGCTGTGTGTTACCTGTGACTGCCCGTCCCTCCTCTACCCACCGCTTTCTTCTCCTTCTCCTTTTATTCTACCCATCTTTGGGTGGATGAATGAATTCTTCATTTTCATCCTTTGTAATAATTCTTCTGTCCATTTTTGTGGCTTTCCTTACTCAGTTTCTCCCTCTTTCTTTCCCTTCGTCCTCTCTTTTCTTCTTCTTTTCTGTTTCCCTCCTTTCCCTTATTCCATATTCACTCATGTGTTATCCTCTCCTCCTCTTCATTTTTCCTCCTGGCATTCCTCACCTAACTCTCATGGGCTGTTCCTCTTCCATGGTGAAACCCTTTCAGCTCTGCTCTTCACTTCATTTCTCCTCTTTTCAGTTTTCCTCTTTCCCTCCTCCCTCTCCTGGTGCGTGGCTGTGCATGTACTGAATGTGTTGTATACTATCAGCAGGCGTGTGCGAGTGTAGTTTATGTCTGTGCTTCAACAGCTTTTCTTCCTACTCATGCTTGCGCATTATTTGCGTGTGTACAGCACTTCTGTGTGCTTCTGTGTTCATAAGTACGTGTGTGTACTCTCAGGTGGCTCAAAGCATTGCACTTGAGGGTGTATTCATATCTTCTCAATGAATAATATCTATGTACGCCAGAGTTCTGGGACGTCTCTCCTCTCTCTGCCCGTCTTGCTTTCTTACTTCCTCACTCGTCCATACTTTCTTTCCTCGCTGTCTTTGTCTTCCTTTTCCATTTCACTCTCATGCTGTCTTTGACATTTTGTCTCAGTCTGTCGGTTCTCTGGGTAATTCTTGTGTTCGTAGAGATTAAACACACCATTCATGCGCGTGCTGACAACAGTTTAAGGACACACGAACACACATGCATAAAACTGGCTTTAGGGTCAGCTGGTTGTGGCAGCAATAGCACTGTTTGGCACCCCAACAGGATCAGTTCAAGGTGCCCTTGAGCAAAGTAACCCCCACCCCCCAACTGCTCCTGTAGCCAGCAGCAGAGACTGTGCTTGTACTGGCAAACTCCCAGTAGTGAATGTGTGTAGCAGTTTTGATGGCACACCAGAGCTTCACTGGAACAGCAAACTCCAGTCTGAGACAAAGACACCATGGCGTCATCATGTTTGAAGGAGTTTGTTGAATAAAGTAAAACCTCTGATACTTCATAAAATGAATGATGGCTAAATTCTATTTTACTGCTTCAATTTCAGGGTTTTGCTATTTTACAAGTTAATGCTGAAATTACTAAATTATATACTACTTGCACCGTGAAAGCTAAACAATAACCCAAATGAGACTGTAAAGCAAAAAAAACAAAACAAAAACAAAAAAAGGAGTTAGTGATAATTATTGGCATATTTGTCACTGTATACACATTGTATACACTTTAGATTCACTTTAGAAATTAAGGATGTATTGATAGTGATGTATTGACTGCACAGATGTTGTGAGCTGGGGCAGTTTGTGTTGTGGATAGTTGGAGCACTGACATACTCGTATGACATTTACTGTGATTGTGGTACATGGAAGACACACGTGCACTGGCGACTTCATCAGTTACATCAATACTGCTTTATAGTTTTTTGTTGCATGCTTTCAACAAGTTTGAGATGATTTGAGCTTCATGACCCGATGTGTTGTACACTGGATACTCAGGTCAAGAATATGTTGTTGGCCTTTAAACAACAGTCATGTAGTACAAAGGAGCTCAAAGTGTGCCAAGAAAATATCCCCAACACCATTACACCACCAGCCTGCACTTTTAAAACAAGGATGGAAGTATCCGTGCTTTCATGTTGTTTACACAAAATTGTGATTGTGATGTGAATGTTGTAGAAGAAATCAAGATTCATAAAATCAGGCATTATCTGTTCTAAGTCGATAGAGGTTGCTGCCAGTGTGGTCTTCAGCTGCTGTAGCACATCTGCTTCAAGGTTTGCTGTGCTGGGTTCAGAGATGCTCTTCTGCAAACCTTGGTTGTGGTGAGCGGATATTTGAGTAGTGGTTGCCTTCTTATCAGTTTGTAGCAGTTCTTCTCTGACCTCTGGCAGCAACAAGGCATTTTATTCCATAGAACCGCCGCTCCCTGGATGTTCCCTCTTAGTCAGATGACTCTCTGTGAATGTTAGAGATGTCTGTGGAGGAAAATCCCAGCTGATCAGCAGTTTCTGAAATACTCAGTCCAGCCCGTCTGTCACCAACAACCACGTCATGTTCAGAGTCACTTAAATCACTTTTTTCCTCGTTCTGATGCATGGTTTGAACTTTAGCAGGTTATCCCGACCATGTCTATATCCTTAAATGCACTGTGTAGCTGCCACGTGATTGGCTGATTTTTGCATAAATGAGCATTAAAGCAGTTGTACCTAATGAAGTGGCTTTGTGAATGTATAGGAACTTCCACTAAACTGATTTTACCCTGGAGCTTTGTAATGCATGCGTTAGCAACTAACAAACCAAACCCAAATTCGATTACATCAACGTAAACATACATACACGAGTTTAATTTATTTTGTGGTGCATATGGCGTGGTGAATAAACATGTATCATATAAAGTACAGTATAGCAAGCGTACACAGAGGTCAGTGCACAGTGAATTCACTTACTGTACATAGGTCACTGCACCGATGTTAACTATAATCTCACAGATGAGTACACTGATGTTTCACGTGTCAGGCACATTTACATGGAGGTCTGCTGAGAAATCTAAATGCCCCAGAGCATATGCATTTTAATGTTTATTTTTTACTATATTATAATGTGTTTTTACACAGTGTTATAACCCCTGAGGTAAAACAAAAATGGAGTCTACATCATTCATATTTCATCACTATTGTTGATGTCATGGTTGAAATCTGTTCTTGCTGTTCCTATTTTTTTTTTTTTTTGCCTTTTCTATTTTTTCTATTCCACATGTAGCAGGTCTTTTAGAGGAAAATACCCAAATTGTGCTGATGAACAAAATTATTGTTTAAGTAGTTTTCAATGGCATGACATTATTTCATAGTGTTTTATATTTAGATTACATTTACAGCTCACTACACTACTGCCATTCTTCTTCTTCTTCTTTTTAATTCTGCACACAACTATTTCGGTCACTTTTATGTGTCTTCCAGGAATCGAAGTAATAAATATCTTCTTCTATGAGATTGACTGACTCACGAGTATGCCTTGGAGCAAAGCTTTCTAGTGTCACAACCTGGCTCAGAAGGGCCATGACTAAAGGAGGAGGCACGCTGTTTATCAAACGCAGCCAAAAAATAAAGCTTGAAGATCAGAAAAATCTGTTGTGCAGCACCTGCATTAGATTGAAATTGTGTGCGTGTGTGTATCATGAGAGAATGAAAAGACAGAACCATAAAGAAGCACGGCAGAAGAGCCAAAGATGTGCAAACATCAGTTTTATAGACTGGGAACACTGGGTGTCCTCCAAGTGTTTAACCCTGAAGTTTGCCTTCAGACATATTTGGATCATGTCATCTAAATGAGTCATTATGTAGCGTAAAATCAGCTTTATTACCTCCTGCCGTGGTTATCCGATCATGGGAAGCTATGCTGATGTTTTTTGCTAAACCATACACATTACTCGCAAGACACACACGGAGCATGAGCGTGTACAAAATGGGCTCAAACCCATATCATCATGAGTCCATGACATGTACAAAAGCCCATTTACCATCCACACTGTGCTACACATACAGTACATAGCTAACCACAATGTAGCACTTTAGAAAAAACTTCCACCAACCCATTAAAGTCCATTAGATGTCCTCTAAATGTCTCAGTCCGAGCATAAGACTGTGGAGTGTCACATACTTTCTTCTCAGGGCGATGCAGAGCCAGATGGCAGGTTTCTCCGGTGGGTAATTAGTGTCATGTAATCATGACATTAAACCTGTAATCTGGACAGGTTTTCATACTGGCCAGTTTCTGTCCCATGTTTCATATCAGTATGTTTTTAAGCTTTGCTCAGCTCTTAATTATGTCACAATTGCAGATATTGGGAAATACAGGTGGTGACTTGTTTTGACGTAAGACCAGTGTTTGTTTATGAGCATTCGTCTGATTTCATGCAGTGGCTTTTCGCTCAGTGAACGTCAGAGACATTTAGTGGTGGATATTATCTATTTTATGCAAATAAACAGATTAATGAATTGCAGCTGTGTCTGTTCCCCAAGCTTTCATATTTGCAGGATTTGCAGTGAAGGATATTTTAAATGTCAGGTTACTTTGCAGTCATGCAGCTCTACAGGTTTCCACCTGGGATCTGCCCTTTATGAATGAAGTCCACTTGATACATATCTTTCTCTCTCTGCTAAGAGTGTGGTTTGAGTGGCAGAATAACTGCTACAAAACAGCGATAAACAAGGCAGCATTATGCACAGGAGGA
The DNA here is from genome assembly GCF_965226115.1 of Aulonocara stuartgranti. Taxonomy (NCBI): domain Eukaryota; kingdom Metazoa; phylum Chordata; class Actinopteri; order Cichliformes; family Cichlidae; genus Aulonocara; species Aulonocara stuartgranti. The sequence goes on along the minus strand of NC_138956.1, from coordinate 8,661,510 downwards.
TTTCCGAGGACATGAAAGAATATTCTGACAGACATTTTTACGGAGTTGAGAGCATTACAAATTCATGCTCCCCGTTGAAAGACTTGCAGCTGCTCTGGGACTCCTCTGTTCCTGAAATCTGCTTTTTACACCTTTTTTTGGCACCTACACTCATTCTGAGCAGCCTAACATGAAAACCTGTCCACTTAAAAACGTCTTATTAAGATACGTCTGTGAAGGTTCTCAGTCATCCAGGTCATCGTAGTCAAAGGAGCTTGCAAAGAAAAGCATCTGAACTTCTTTAAGTTGCTTGAAGATGTTTCACCTCTCATCTGAGAAGCTTCTAAGGTCAATTGGTGGGGAGTCCCAGATTTATTAAGATACCTATTAAGATACCTTCTTATACTGGAGACACATAGTTCTTATCTGTCAATATCTGTCCAGAAAAGAGCTTGAAATAACACAATTTTAAGGCTGAAACTGGTGTAGATTAACCTTTTATAATGGAGGAGCAAAAATCGAATCTTGACATGCAGCCAATTTCTCCAAAACGTCTTGAGCACCCAGTCCTCCACAAGTTTTTTCTTTGAATGCTTGTAACGATTCCTTTTCGCTGAAGAAGAAACATAAAACTCATTAGAAGTTCATCGCGAAACTTCAAGTCTCCTAACCTTTGAGGCATGAAGGAGCCAAGTACTGAATGGCAAGAGGAATCATAAGATTTCATAAACAGCAGGGCTTTTTTATGACCTATTTATGCTCATCTGGGGCTAAAGGAGGATGAGAAAGCACAAACATGCTAGAATTTCGGTGCTATGTTTAGCGTTGACTCATCAATAAATCATTACCGCATTAGGTTTACGACTCTAACAGGATTATTGTAAACAAACAAGATCACTGCAAGGGGAGAAGCTGGACAGTAACCCAGCCTCTCGAGATGCAGAGTTGGATTTAAAAAGGATGTAGCAGGCTGTTTGGTACCACCTTTGGGACAGCTCGGGATTGCTGTCACTTTTTATAGTGGGGGAAATAATTAGTTGATCTCCTGGTGAATCTGTAAGTTTGCAGTCTCTTATTTTTATGCTCATTTCATTTTAATGGAGAGGGACCAAATAGTTAACATTACACAAAAGTTATGAATTGATTTGGATGTCATTGACTAAAATAAGCATTTGATCTCCAAGCCAAACATGACTTAGCACTTGGTGGAGAAACCCTTGCTAGTGAGCACAGTGGTAAGATATTTGTTTGTAGTTGCTCATCAGATTTGTGCACATCTTAGGAGGGATTTTGGTCCACTCCTCTTTACAGAAAGCTCTGATTCCTTCAGGTTTCTTTGCTGCCAGCCGTCAACTTTAAGTCTGTATAGACACTCCTCTGGCTGTATGTTTTAAGTCATTGTCATGCTGAGAGACCCATCTGCAACACTTCAGTGTTCTGCATGAGGAAAGGAGGTTCCTGTCCAACATTTTATGTTAAACTGGCCCCTCAATTTATGCTGTACCTTCAGCATAATGTTTTCACCTCCATGCTTGACTGTTGGGATGGCGTTCTGTAGGAAATACGCAGAATTTGTCTTCCCCCAAACACAAGAGCTCATCTGTGCCAGAATTCTGACTGGGTTGTAGGGGATCAAATACATATTTCACTCAATGACTCAATTAATTTATAACTTTTATATAATGTGTTTTCTCTGGATTTTTGGATGATATTCTGTCTAGAGACTGTTCATTTCTTTGGATGTGAGCAAACTAACAAATTTGTTGCAGTGGGGGATCAAATAATTTTCCCCCCACTGCACATGAACTGAACTGAAATATACTTATGATGGCGTTTCAAATTTGACCTCATACGAACACGTTTGTTATTAATTGGTACTCGGGTGATCAGCTTTGATCACATGGTGCTCCGTAATTGTATCCCTGAATTATTAGCGAAGGAATTGTGAATCACAAGGATATGACACATAATGCTGATCTTGTAAACAGGGTTTTAATTGGTAGTTAGTTGTCACTGCGTTCTCTAATTCTTTGGGCATGTTCAGGTTGGCTGCGTTTTGGATTGGCTCTAATTATCCCTGCAGTAATTTGGATTTGGTCCGGGTATATGTCACACCAACCCACAGAGGTTTATTTGGCATGGATTGTCTTCCATGCCATAATTTAGGATTACATTTTGACTGTATAATTTACGCTTTTCTGTTTTCAGCTTTTCTCTTCTGATTGACGCTGCAGTAACGAGAAAAGACATGACACATGGTGCAATTGGACTAATAAATAGACACAGACACATTTGATTTTTTTTCTTAATTTGATTTCAATCTTACCATATGGAACTTGTCTTTAATGTATTTCTCATACATATTTATTCCATTATCTACTAGAAAATTGTGTTATGTAATGCTTATATGTGTATTTTTGTGGCCCATATTGAATCATAACAAATCTCTGAAATAGAATTTGAAAAGATGAAGTTATACATATAAATTTGGTTTAATTCAGAACAGATGTCCATAACTTGGGGGTTTATTATTGCATGCAACTAACCCTTATGCTAACTAGGTAAGTACCTACACCTGGAGCATTTTTCATTTGCATTTTGCTGGTTAAGCTCCTATCTGTTTCTCCATCTGGAGGTGGGGGTGGATGTTGACTTGCAGAATTATTTGGAAAAAACTGCACAAAAAAGCCAGCAAAAAGCGCTGATATGAACACTACATGATGTTGAAGTTGAAGCAATCACAGGGTCTTCTACTGAGAGCATAGTTTCCACTACCTTTTCTCTTTACGTTAAAAGCCGAGTACCAGTAATTATAATTTAAAGCATTAGTGAGCATTCTCTCTACATGTGTTTCAATGATTGGCGTACATAAGTAAGCGTCACAGTTGTCCTTATTGCTGCCCCTACTGTGCTGAGTGGACCATTACTGCTGCACTATTACACCGCCCCACAGGAGCAATTGTTTGGAAAATTTAAATTTGGGATCTTCTCAGCTGACAGACGGTCCTAACAGTGATAAGAGCAATGAAAAGCTCCAACAGACACACCCAACCTCAGGAGCTGACTTTAATAGGACAGCAACTGTGCAGCCATAATGCTACGTTCCAAAAACAGCAAATTATTTAACATAAAAGCTGCACCGGGCAGTACCCACAAAGCTCTTTTTTACACCCTTCACTTATTCCCACTCAAACATAACCTTTCTGTTTGTTGCACATCTGCGAGAAAGAGCTGAAAAAGATGTGGGATAAATCTGCAGGATGGAGGACGATGGCTGCTGCTACAAACAGCTGCTAACCAATGTCCCGTCTGCATGTCACCGAGGTCACTGCGGATTTCTTTATAAGTACAATAAGCATGAGGGGATGTACAAATGTGATATGGGCTAAAAAGCGAGACGTGCATGTGTATCTGGTTGAATGTAAAGGATTAGAGCTTCTGTTGTTAAAGGGCGGTTTAACCCATCATGCTGCTGATGGTGCTGCGTGAGCTCGTGTGTTTGTGCGTGTTTTTTTCAAGCTGTGTTCCACTTTACACTGAAAATAATGAGTGCCCAGACCTCAGGGGCGGAAAGGCTTTAACAAAGAAACAGAGTGCAGAAATCAGCTGTCAAGCCAACGCCTGCGTGCATGTGATTGGTAATGATGCATACATCCTGTTTTTCACGCCTGTATTATTTTATCAGCATTAATATACGGGCTCCCTCTCTATTTACTGTTTTATTTGTGTGCGAGCGCCACTTTGCCCGTCTGTACTCTCGCGCGCGCCCTGGGAGGCGAGTCATTACATTTAGGTGACTGTGCTTCAGACGTTCTTTCCCGCGCTCTGGTAGCAACTTCAGAGAATTTATGTGTGTTCGAAAAAGGCACCATTTGTTCAGCAGCTACCGCGCCTATTTATTTTCCTGACCTGAGGGCATCTTACGCAGCTTAAAAAGTCCACACAATTTTTTTGTTACTTAGCGTTTCGAAATTTCAGTCTGCCCTTGTATTTTGTTAAGGCTTTCTGAGGAGGGTGAACGTGGAGGAGAGAGAGGAAAAAAGGGCAAACAGAGGGATGTGACAACACAGTGTGAAATGGGATTTAAACCCTTGTGGTTGTGAATACATGGGCTGTGAAGTAATGGGCTGAAGGCACCATGACAGCATTTAGCGTTTCGGAGATGTGGCATATGGCTTTTGTTCAGTGGAAATCCAATTTGAGTGTTTTGGGTGTTGCATGGTTGCTGTAATATATCTCCCCTTTTGGGGTTTTTCTTTTAATCTCAACTCCATTTACAGTATTGGGAGTGCATACAGTTTGAGCCAGACACTTAACAATGGCAGTGCTAATGCCATGTGTGAATGAATTAACCGTGTGCGGATTTGAACGACTAACCTTGCCAGTGTCAGTGTTTGCACGCATAGCCACAATGAAAATAAAGTGAAAAATTTATTTATGTCTGCATATACGTATGCCACAATCCTCCATTCAAATGCGGCCTTTTAAAATGAATATTGAGTGTCCATCTGTAAGACATTAACTTAAGTCACTATATGCTTATGTAACTTAATGGGTGTTTTCTCCATCAGCGGCAATGCGACGATTCTGAATGCAAGAGACATGAATCATATAGTCTAAATACAAAAGAACAGTTTACTTTTACAGCACGTTCAAGTTCTTTAAGACACGTGGTCTAATATCCAGTGACTAAAAGCATCAACAAAATAAATATTACACTACAGTACTGTGCAAAGGTCTCAAGCTGCCCCTCACTTTTTTAATATATGGGTATCAGATGCAGTGACTTATTGAAATGTGCATGAAAGTCAGAACTCTTCTTTGGATGTTTCTGCCTTTTGTTCTGTTTTCTGTCAAGATGATCAGACACCGCTTTAATAATGTTGAGGTCCAAGCTCTTGGAGACCAATCCATGACTGATAGAGTTCTTTTGTGTGTTTTGGTATTCTTTTACTGTGTTTGGGATCATTGTCATTATGAAAAATGAAGCTGTTTTCGGTCAAACACTTTCCCATTATATTGCATTTGGATAAAAACCCGACGATACCTTTCTGTTTTAATTATTCCATCAATTTTGACAAGATCTCCAACACCACTGGCTGAAATGCATCAGCAAACTATGAGAGATCATCCACTGTGTTTTACACATGCCTGTAGACACTCAGTGTTGCATCACTCTCTTGTCTTCCGTGCGTATTGGCAACAATTTAAACCAAATTCATCACTCTATAAGACCCGTATGTGGTTAGTCTTGTCTGATTTGGCATACCTCAGCTTCTTGATTGACAATCTTCCACTGAGATCATTTGATGAGGCTTCAGTGAACGGTAAAAGGATCACCAGAAGGGCCAGATGCTCAGGTCCTGGAGCTCTCAGGTGCTGCGTCACATGTTTGCTGGATTCCTCAAATTTTTTGAGGAATTCTCATTTCAAACAAAAGCAGCCGAAGAAAACTTTGAAAAACCTCCAGCAAGCCTGTAGAACTACAGTATTGCTCAAGACCATGTTAAAAAATTACCAGACTTTTGCACAGTGCACTGTCTCCACATACTAACTCAGTGCAGTCTGTTATACATACTTATATATGCACGATCTGATATTGTCGTGTTGGTGTTGTTCCCAGATCAACATAGTAAATGTTGTTCCAGGATCAACATTGCAAGTGACCAATCAGAATGTTGTGACATCATACTTTTGTGACTTCGGGAAAAACCGCCGTAAAACAAAAAACTGTACTTAAGCTGCGAGAAACCGCCTCTGTCCGCCGATCAACGGACCCTGAGCCTAACCCTTTAATAAACGCTAAGCAGAATTGATATTGTCCTTGCAACATTGGAATTTCATAAATGCATGAATGGCTTGGCACGCCAAAGAATAACGTCACAACAATGTGATTGGTCATTTGCAATGTTGATCCTGGAACAACATAGTAAATGTTGTTCCAGGAACAACACCAACACGACGATATCAGATCATCCCTTATGCCACATACTTATATAAACTATAATATTCCCATTTCTTCACTTTTATATTTTATATTCCCATCGACTTCCACAGGATCACCAAGGCAGCCCTCCAAAACACTTAACGTCCCACTATAAAACTACAAAAGTATGTCACTGATATTTCCATTTGCTTTTCAAAACACCTGCGCGTTTTGTGATCTTTTTTTAAAAAAAATAATGAAGTCCATCCGAGCAGTATCTCCAAACTTTTGGTGATGTGACTGTCCTCTTCAAGGAAAATGCCTGGGCTCTGCTTTGTTGCCTATCCTTCTTCCAAGTATGGCAGCTTTTGAAAATGCTTCTAGGACTGTTTTTTAACTTCAGCTGTGGGTTTCAATTGTACGCTACTTTGCAGACTATTTCCGTCCGGATTTCCAGGAAGCGAGCTTAGGATGCTCTGACATTCAAGATCCTTTGAGTGTGCTATTAGTCAGGCTACCTGGTGCAGTGAGATAGCACTGAACCCCTTCAACCCTTTGAAACGCTGGGGACCCACAAAGCATCTTAGAACCAGAGCACCGATCGGAGACCAGCCTCTCTTTCACGGTGTGTTCATGTTCAGGAATCCATGGGACCACACTGATGATTTCTGATCAGTGTGTTTATTCTTAGAGCCTTTATGCACGCCATCCCCAAACTCTCCACCCTCTTTGAAGTGCAGACACACGAAAGGGGAAAACGTTGGCTCAAAGCCCAAAGGAGCCATGAGAGCTTGCAAACACATCTCCAAGTTGTTATTTACAAAATGCTTTGTTTTCCCATGGTCCGAAAGATGCCAAAATAACCCTCCATTTGTGGCGTTTTCAGTTTGGAGGCTATAAATGTTTCATTGTTTCTATGTGAGCTAAAGTGCTGTGGCGTGAAGACATGGTGATGCATTAGTTATGACTTCCTGGCTTACAGGGGAAGATTACCTTTACTCTCTCACCAACAAATCCTGCTCCGTAACCAAGTGGAAGACACAAAGAGGATCAGTTCAAAATTACACATCAGGGTCGCAGAGTTATGATGCCTGACGTCTTAGAGTTGTGGGAGGAAGTCACTTGTGGTCACGTTTGATAAACTGTTACTTTCACACAGCGGGTTGTGTCTGTTTACACTTTCTTTCTATCTTAAATTGAACTCAACATCAATAGATTCCTTTAGTTGTAGAAGTCAGACTTGAGGTGAAGTCAAGAATTCAGACGTGGCAGAAATATTCTTTGACTCAAGACTCATTTGACTCAAACAGCCCAGATTTCTCACTCATTTATTAGTTGCAACTTTTAGCCAAACTCGAGTTAGGATGCCAGGTCACGTACCTGTATAGAGCTGACCTTACAGAAGGAGGTGATTAGTGAAACAACCTACTCTGTCAGCACACGGGCACGGTTTGCTGTCGTAATTGGTCGTAACAGTTGTGCATGCTGAATTGCTGCTCTTTTCAAGCTCAGTATGTCTGTGTAGAGCGATGCGTGAAGAGCCTCGTGCTAAGTGCATGCTACCCAGATTATTTAAAGTAACGAGAAGAGCCAAATGAAGATGTTTTCTGTGTACATTTATGTGTGTCTGCCAGGTTTAGCGCACTGCATTGTCTGCTGGGGGGTTGATGCTAAAACCTTCAAGACAAACAGGCAGTGGTACTATTGACTGTTTCATTTGAGACTGTTAAATGATTTGTTCAGTTGTCAGATGTTCCTGTTTGAATGCCACTGTTGTCCCCAGTGGGCCAATGAAGGAGGTTCCTAGGAGGCAGTGAAAATATTCAGCGTGTCTGGCAGATGAAATTGTTTTGTTTTTTCCTGTCAGAAAACATTTGAGAATACAGTTTGCAGGAGGCTAACACGATATGACTATTAAACACATAGCAGTATGAAAAAAAAATCAAACAAATCAATCGAGACTTCTGTCAAGTCTTTGTGGTGCAATCTCACAGGTTCCCCATCAATATGATCAATAATAAAAGGGCATGAAGCAGCTGTGGAAAAAAGGTCAAATAATCAGATGAACGGTCACATGTATTCTCCTTTTTTGTTCAAATTAGACATCTGTTTTGTAGAGAATGTTTGTACATTTGTTTTACTTTTGCCTCTGCCTTTTTATTACCTGTGCCAGGAAGTTGTGTTTTTCATAGCATATGCATTTGCGTGTGCATGTCATCATTTCATGTCTTTGAACGCGTGATCTCGAGAAGTTTTAAATGAATTCTGTTTAAACTTCATAAGGTTGTAGAGTGGGGTCATCTTAACAATCCGTTAAAATTTGGTTTACACCAAAGTCTTCAGGGTCAACGTGATTGATGATTTATTGGTCGAAAATGGACCAAAACCCATTTAACCTAGAAACTATGATTCTTACAAGTGTGATGTGTATTGTCTACATATACAAAGTACCATATAAGGATTTAAAATATGATGTCACATTTGACCTCTGACCACTCCTTCAAGGTCAGTAGATTAATCTGATGTTTCTCACTGCCATCGTTTGTACTGACAACATATAGGAATATAGGGAATGATAAATGGGGATTTTAAACATAATGTTACTTGGTGTTTATTACTATTTTAACATTTAAAAAGATAATACTAAACAATGAAATGAATGCTACTCAAAAAACTGTACTTAAAATTCTGTCAATAGGCTTTAACAGAAAAAATAAAAGTCTGCATTTCCAAATGGATTTTTTTCACTTCAAACTTCTTAAAATATGTCGAAAAAAAAACCCCACAATGCTATTCCACTCCTTGGTTGAGGATTGTGCTCTTGGAGTGCTTCTTGTTAACAAAAGTTTTTGGGGAAAGAGAAAAATCTGCCACGTCCTCACTTCCTGAAAGAGCAGTTTGAGTTTTAAGGTGATAATTTATAGCTGCTTTTTCTCATAGAATTAGATTGATAGGAATCTTGGGTTCACGGTGTAGTTTACAGATTTTGCAGTTGTTTTTTAACCTAATTAGTAAGGGTTGGAAAAGCTGGAGTAGACATTGTTTAAACTTTGAACAGAATTCCGGGCCAGATTAGAATCCAGACACGACAGTCGAATCTGTTTTTCCTCATCTCGCTCTCAACAACACTCACATTTTTATCTACTGGATACAAGACATCACTGAAAGCCCGTTCTCCGTGTTTGAGCAAGAGAGGCTTAAAGTTCATTACTTCATGTCACAGATGTCAAAGTTGGCTGTTGGACCAGGATTGGCTTCTAAACTAGTTGTAATGACACAAATCCTGCCCAAAGGTACATGGTTTAAAATCAGACTTTATAAGAGCCTGGATTAATTTAAAAAGGGGCTCCTGATGTCAGATGCTCAACATACATCATGCTGAACAGCAATAGGGTGTGTGTGTGTGAGTGAGTGTGTGTGTGTGTCTATGTAAAAGAGGGTACTACTCGAGCAGATTATCCTGGGTCTTTTCATAGATCCCTGTCTCATTTCAATGACAATGGGAGATCAGTGTCAATTAGTGCCGTGTCTTTGCATTGTGATCCGGAGAGGCGATAATAAAGCTGGGTTTTAGCCTAGGAAGACGAAGTGACATTTAATTATTTCACCTAATGTGTCCTGTATGTGCTGTACTCTATGACCGTATCAGTTTGATCCAAATGTGTTTCTTTGTGCGCATTATTTCCTCCTTATGTTCTATTAAATAGTCCCCTATAGATTGTTTGCTAGGTTTGCTCGTCCGTCCCCTTCACAGAACCACTCTTCCCTCTGGCTGCTCATTTGTTATGATGGCCTCTGGATTTGAGTGTGTGTATGCGTGCATATGTGTGTGTGTCTGTGTGTGTGTTAGAGGTCAGTGGGGAGTGAGGCTCCTCATAATCCGGTAATCAAACCAGCTGCCACCAGACCCAACCCCCAGCCTCCATACATCCGTCTTTCCATTCTCTCTCGCTCTCGCTGTATGTCCTCCTACATTTATCCCGTTCTTCTGACAGTTTTACGTTCTGCGTTTTTCTTCCTTTTGATGTCTTTTTTTTACACGTTAGAGAATCGCCAAATAACCATACATAAATCAAAAATCTAAATAAAAGAATTAGATTTTTTCCCTTTTTAAAACTTAAATAAATTCAATTAATAACATCCTGAAATATTTTTACTAAAGCATTAACAAAGATAAAGATTTGTGTTTATTTATAGTAGCGTAAACAAATTAAGCCATAATCTCTCGTTTTATTAATCCCTGGTTAAAAGCTCTCTCTCTGCCCCTTTTTTCCATTTCAGTTTTCAGTTTTTAATAAACCTTCTTCGCGCTCCTTCACCCTCCACCGCCTCTCTGTCCTCCTGCTCATGTCCATGTCACATCTTCCCTCTGTCTCTGTTCACCCCTCACCCTCCACCCATAACGCTCCTTTTTCTCCCTTTCTTTATTTCATTCTTTCCTGTCATTTTTTCCCGTGTATTGCTTTCTTATGCTGTGTTTGTCTGCATTTGTGTCCCTTTATGGCTTATTTGCCAGTTTGTTGGACCAAATTGCTTTACAGCATACAACACTGCCCAGCAGTACATCCAGTATAGATTAAACACACTTCGTGTCTGTGAATAAAATGGGTGTTTGTGAGGGCTGTGACCTGCTGCGCTTCCAATGAGCTCATTTTGTGGACTCCCAGCGAAAGGAGTGCCCTGTCGAATCTGTAAGTAAAGCTGCGTGTGGGAAGATGGAAACCCAACGCTTCCCTACATGAGAACGCTCAGTTTGCGCGCCACCTTCTGTGTGACTCACAAATAGATGTAGATTTCAGAGGATCACTTTTCTATTACTTAACTGTAACACATGATAATGAATTGCATCATCCTTTCTAGAGACTAAAGTGGACCTCAGAGGATTCAGCACTTTTATGCTGCAAATCTCCTATCACCACATCTTATGCCTGACATGTAGGTTCACAGATGATGACTACATTCACACATACAGCAATACAGAGTGTCTACAGCCATGCTGTTTGATCTTCGGGGCTGTAGTGGAAGTAAGAAGAGCGAAAAAGGAGCACTAAAATACTTTGTGTCATGCTGTCTCCACAGGATTAAGCAAGTGTCAGTGAAAGCTAATGCAAAAAAATAAAGAGTTTATGTGGAGCTGCTGCCCATGTTCATACTCAGACTCATACGTATACAACATATACCTTCATTGTATCAGATTTTTCTTATTTGATGTTATGAATTTGCTTAAGCTTAGAAAGATTAGTGGTGCTGGTTCAATATTAAAGGCAACATTAATTATTAGACAAAAAAAACCTTTGCTAAGACCAGCTAAACCAAGGATTTTAATACTCTAAAAAACACAGTGTGAGGCTTCTGTGCCTCACACTGTGTGTTTTTTTTAGGTTAAATGTCATTAAAATATTAGAAATTTGGTTAATTTTAATTAAATTGTAAATATGTAAAGAAAAAGATACAGTTAAACATTAACTGTAAACGATATTATAAAGAGTTGTATCTAAAAAATTCAATGAATCCAGTGGATCAGATAATGTTCCTGCTTAGACATTAAGATATCAAAGCTTCCTCCTTCTTATATGAGTTCTAATGTCACAATTCCAATATATTTTAAGGCAAATAAGGATTATTTATGTTTTTGCATGAGCTGTTTTTGCTTCCCTCAGACCGTACTGTCATACAGCTAGAATATTTTATATATTTTATATGTTGTCAAATCTACTTCTAGTGACCAGCACCTCATGGTAACCTTTGGTGTGAATGGATTGTAAACACCACTTTTGTTACATGAATATAAAACTAAAATGTTCGTCCACCAACTCCACCTTTTATCAAGATCAGCCAGTGAGCTTCAGTCCCAGTCCAGTGATAGAAAACGTAGTTTCTGTGGTATCATCGACACAGAAGCACTGGTAGTTTCAGTTACCTGTGACTTTCTCTCCCACTCTTAATCAATTTAAGTAACATAAAATTACATTAATTACATTACGTTAACACGGTTGTGACTACTTCCTGTTTTATCTTTGCATTGGTGAATATCTCTGCTCTTCTGTCATCTCTGTCATTCCTCACCTCTTCCTCTGAAGCTTCCTCTCAAAGTTTCTTCTTTCACTCTGCGCCCCGTCCACATCCTGGTCACTGACTGTGCCACTCTGACTTTCTCGCTTTCTCTTTCCTTATAACCTGCATAAGTTCCTCTTCTATTCGTTCACCTAACTGGCTGCCCTCTGCTATCTTCTTCAACTCTTCAGATGGCGTCCACAGCATTTCGGCTCAGTGTGTTCTCCGCGTCCTCATTATCACAGAGGACATGTTGGGCAGCAGTGTCACTGTCCGCCTTCAGAACATGTCCCAGGAGCACTTCCTGTCACCACTGCTGGGAACCTTCTTGGAAGGTGTGTCCGCTGTTCTCTCAGTTCCTGTCGAGGATGTTTTCATCTTCAACATTCAGCCGGATCTGGATGCGGCACCCGGAGGAATCCTGAATGTCAGCTTCTCTGCCGCGTTGCCGGGCGGACATTTCTTTCCCTCTGAGGCCCTGGAGGAGCAGCTGTACCTGAACAGGCCGAGGCTGACGTCACTGACACAGATGGAGGTTAGTCCATGTGCAAAAAGACACACACAGAGGAATCACACCTCTGAGTGTCTGACTTTAACTCCTTCATCACATCACAAAGGCAAAAATGTTGGCAAGCATATAAATACCATTTAACTCTCTCATATGGTGTTTCTCTGGTTCAAAGCATGGTCTTTTTGCTGTATTGAAAACAAGAATATTCTTTGAGATTAATGAATGTACCTTTAATAAGCGCCTTTAAAAATAGCCTTACACTCTTTCAGGCTGCACATGCACTGCATGAAATTATAGGAAGCTAGTTAATAAATATTAATCATTTATGAGGTATAACATTTAATATTTCTTGAAATTATTTATTTTAAAATGTATTGACTTATTAATTCACTTTATTAAAAAGAATGACAGTAAGCCTATGTAACAGAGAAATATTCATTAGCTACACCTGTTTAACTGCACATTAATGGAAATATTGATTCAGCCAAACACATGGCAGCAACTTAATGAATTTACGCATGCAGACATGGTGAACCCGACCTGTCAAAGTTCAAATCAAGCGTCTGAATGAGAAAGAAAGAAGATTTTAGTGACTTTTGAATGTGGCATTGTTGTTTGTGCCAAATAGGCTGTGTTTTACACTCTGATCTCCTGGGATTTTCCTACACTAGAGTTTATAAAGAATGGTCTGAAAAAGAGAAAATTTCTAGTGAGTGCCATTTGTGTGGGTGAAAAATGCCTTGTTGATGTCACCGCTCACAAGACAACAGGGCAACTGTCAACTCAAATAATCACTTGTTGAAACCAAGGTATGCAGAAGAGCATCTCATCAAACCTTGAAGCAGATGGGCTACAGCAGCAGAATAACACCCTGGGTGCTACTCCTCTCAGCTAAGAGCAAGAAATTGAGGCTATAGTTTACATGGGCTCACCAAAAGTGGGCATTAGAAGACTGAAAAAATTGTTGTCTGGTCTGACGAGTCCCAATTTCTGTTGAAATATTTGATGTAAAGATAATCAAAACGTGTTTTCATCCTGCCTTTCATCAGGGGTTCAGGCTGCTGGTGATAGTATTTTTTTTCCTTGGCACACTCTGTACCAACCCAGCATCATTTAAAGGCCTCGTCTGAGGCTTACTGACCATATCCATCCCTTTATGACCACAGTGTGCTCTTCCTCTGATGGCTGTTTCTAGCAAGATAATGTTGATTGTCACAAAGCTCACATCATCTCAAACTGGTTTCTTGAACACGACAGTGAGTTCACTGAACTCAAATAGCCTCCACATTCACTTCATGGATGTGCAGCTGGCATTGCTGCAGGAACTGTGTGATGCTGTCATGTCAATACGGAGCAATATCTCTGAGGAATGTTTCCAGCACTTTGTTGAATCAATGCAATGAAGAAGACAGCTCTGATGGCAAAAAGTACTAGCAATGTGTAACTAATAAAGTGGCCTGTGAGTATACATCTGAGCTTGTTGGATGTGAACTAGTAATAACACAATACAGCTTCCTGTGGCACATCAGCCATGTGACTTTACAGAACAACGGGCAAATATGACCATTAAATGTTCTCATGCATGAAATCAGGAACACCTGGACAAGCACATCAGTTATGTAATGTTTACACAACCCAAGGGAATCTCGCGGTAAGAGAGAGATAGATAGAAGCAGAAGGAAGAAGGTGAATCCAGAAGGAAATATTTATAAAGGGGTGAGAGAGACACCAGTGGTGAGTGCCTTTGATCTTATCTTAACAGGCACTGTCACACAATCACACATGCACACAGGATCTCAGCTCTTAAGAAGACACAATCTAGTGAATATATCTGGTCCACTGGCCTTAACAGCAAGCAAAAGCTGTAAATATACAATTTGGGAAAGTGACTGGTTATGCAAAGACACACAGCCCACTGCTGTCACTGTGTCCAAGGCAGCATGCTAAATGACTGATAGCTGCGGGGATTGACCTGTGGAGAAGGTTAAGACTGCTAGTATCAGGTAAATGAAGGTAATATGAATATTTTAAGTACAAAGAACTAGAGATGGACCGATCCGATATTACGTATCGGTATCGGTCCGATACTGACCTAAATGACTGGATCGGATATCGGAGAAAAATAAAAAATGTAATCCGATCCATTAAATATCATGAAAGCACCTCACAAAACTTGCAACACGCCGTAACTCACCTCAGAACGTTAGCATGTCGGAGCAGTATGCATCACGTGATAGAGCGGCTGTGGCATGCGGGACCTGTGGTCTGGATAGCATTTGGAGCTTCGCTAGCAACCTGGCATTTCATCTCCGACAAAGTTATCCCCGAGAGAAGTAAAGCAAGTGTGTAAGTCCATCTCTGAATGTTTGTAAAGCATTCCTGCGTTAAGCTTAACGAGCGACTGCCTCTCGCTCTCCGGCTGCTACTTCAATCATGAAACTGCTTAAATGATCAGCTGATCGGCTTTTCTGTCGCGAGTTCGTCTTTGTTTTTGGCCCACTTTGCACCAGAAAGAGGAAACCAGCGGCTGAACAACAGCAGCACGTTTAAGCTTGATAAGCTGTTGTTAGAATTTATTTAATATTACTTTCTACACCAGGATCTTTTTCTACGTAGCTGACGCTGGTAACTGTGCAGGGGCGGATCTAGCAAAGTTTAGCCAGGGGGGCCGATAGGGCATTAACTGGGAAAAGGGGGCACAAAGACATACTTTTCTTTCTTATTCTCATTTAAAATGTCTAGCTTTTAATAAATAATTATCTGACACACAAAGTTTTAATTTGATCTAAAATGAATAGAAGTCAATTACTGTATATAGTGACTATTAAGTCTAATATATATACCCTAGTAAGCTATAGTACTTTTTCCTTTGGGAAGGTACCATCTGTGCAGTCTGCAATTTTGTTGAAGAAAGATGTTGAATCTATTTAATATTTCTTGAAAAATAATTGATTTCTGTGCATTTTTTTTCACACTGCATCAAATTAAGGTTGATTACGTCGATTAAGCATCATGAGGTGGCGCGTGAGGGGTGGTTCCCTATTTTTTATTTATTTATTTTTGTTGTTGCTGGGAGTTGGAACCCTATTAGTTAGGTTGCTTAATATTTACGCTAAGTACTCTTTAAAATACCAGAATAGGGAGGATGGTGTAGGTTTAAGTTTATTAGATTGATCAGTATTGCTGAACTATGAAATATTTTTTTTGTATACAGGTATAACAGAATAGCTTTAGTGTAGTTGTTGTTTTAAACTTGAGTATGAACTTATACAAAATGCAGCAAGATATTTTAAAAAACAGTTTTGTTGATTAAAAAACACTATATCGGATTCATATCGGTATCGGCAGATATCCAAATTTATGATATCGGTATCGGTATCGGACATAAAAAAGTGGTATCGTGCCATCTCTACAAAGAACCAAGAAAACTCCAATGTGATAATAAAATTACATTGTTTAAAATGGAATAAATAAAGGCATTCCCATTTTAAATATGTATGTCTAACATTACTGAAGATTACCATTTTGTAGCAATCAAATGATAACTTTCACCAGTCAGAAGTGTGAAGCCACCTAACAAGTCAGTCAGTGAGAAACTCCTTCCCCAAACTACAGGTATAGACTTTTATAACCAGCCTATACATCATAGCAGAATTCAGAAGAAGGCGGGTTTACCTTACCTGCCTGCACATTTACTGTTTTGATTTATGTGCCAGTTTGACAGTCAGTATAATATAGTAAATAAACTTTAAAAGGCTGTGTAGCATTTTTGTTTTTTTGATGCTCCTACCAGTATGACTGTGACAGTGCCTTACAGTATCATGTTTATATAGCCATGAGCATGTTTTAGTATTAGCTAGCATGCTAGCATTCAAAACATTAGCATGCTAACATGTTTAATTTCTCCTAAAAGAAAAAACATACTTTTTTTTTTCTTTCATGTTATTATTTCTACCAGTAAAGGTTTTTAAAATACAAATTCAACCAGTAGCAGATACTGATGGTTGCTTAATTTGTTTTTATATTGTTTTTTCAATTTATGTATTTCCTCGTTTGCCCAAATGATACAAATTAAGTATAAGAAACTGTTTTGGCATCTTTCTTCACTTCATCATAACATGTTACAAATTCATTCAACTGTATCTTTATGTCATTGTTAAAAATGATACTTTTTAAAAACTTTAATAATCATCAGGGAGATTTTTACTTAATTAACTTCAGTACTAGGTGCTGTTAATATCTAATGTACTTTTAGTTTAGTTGGATTGTTATAGTGATGCTTTTACTTTGAAGATCTGAAGACTTTTTCCACCATTGCTGAAATAGATCACTGGAACACAAAAACAAGAACGATTTCACCGCTTATAAATATTAAAAAGTAACTTTATTATGAGTGATAAAAGAAGCCCTGAGTGAGGACGCTTGAAAGTCTAAATTGAGAATATTCCTCACACTACACTGTATATGTTTCCTCTTCTATTGCTCCAGGTCCTCCCGTTTGATGACAACGTGTGCTTGCGGGAGCCTTGCCAGAACTACATGAAGTGCATCTCAGTGCTGCGTTTCAACAGCTCTGCCCCCTTCATCTCCTCACCCTCCATCTTGTTCCGGCCCATCCACCCCATCGCAGGACTACGCTGCCGCTGCCCAGTGGGATTCACGGGTGATTACTGTGAGACAGAGATCAACCTGTGCTACTCCAACCCCTGTCTGAACGGAGGGGTGTGTGCCCGCAGAGAGGGAGGGTACACCTGTATCTGCCGCGAAGACTACACCGGTGAGTAGCGAGGGAGTGTGTGCGTGTGCTGTTTGAAAGTGTTTTGTGGAAAAGTCTGTTTTTGTCTGACGAACAATGTGATATATTCATACTGATGATAAACAGTTTGTTTCAAGAAACTGTAGAATAAACCAGGTTTAATATAAGGCTGAGTCATTCTTGCCTTGTCAGTTAAATTTAATAGAACTGATTTATATCTAACCAGCTTAGTCCTAGTCCTTTTTTTCAACTAATTGACATTTCCAGTAGTGAGTCTGCTTTAATGAAGATGTGCTTGGAAAATGAGTGCAGGTCTTATTAGCAGTTCTTCTAGATCAAGCTTTGAGGGAAATCCTTAGAGGAAAGCTTTCATATGCTTGGTTATGATACAAAAACCAGACTGCTTAAAAAGCTTACAACGCTTAAAAAGAAGCACTTTCATCTGCTTAAAAGTGGAAAATTCTACTGCAAATTACTGTTTGTATGTTCCCATTGTGCCTGCATAGATTTCCATGAGGTACTCCAAGTTTCCTCCCACACTCAAACTTGTTAGCAATGATTTTAAATTGTAAAATTTGTATTGGCTCCAGCCTCTAAGTTCACTCTTAGTGAAGTGATGAAGAAACAGTCTATGTTAAGGAAAGTCAGCTATTTATGACTTTCTTATTACTGTATCTTCTTTAATTTTGAATTATGTGTGCAGTATTTCCTGTTTTATTTTGATAGTCTCTCGTTCTGTGTGCATAGAGTTGAGTTTTGCTTGCTCTGTCTTGTTAGTGAGTAATTAGTTACAGCTGTGTACACCTGTGGTCCACCCTCTCGTTATCCTGTGTGTGTAGTTAAGTCTTCAGTTTTTCTCTGTTCTTCGATGTCTCATCATAGTTTGCTGTGTGTTTCCATGTGTTCAGTGGTGTCTGTCATTTGTTCCTCATTCCAAGTTCCTAGTTTCTCGTTTTTGGAGTTTTGTACTATTGTATTTCTTTAGTGTCTGGTAGTTACAGTAAATAAAGCTGCCTCTTTCAGTTACCCCTTTGTTCCCGAGTCCTGCCTTTGGATCCTACCTCTGGCTACCACACAGCGCTACCTTCTGTTATGCAGCAAGGTACTATAGATGTGCAAAGATTAGCAGCTAGCTGTGAAATGAAGTAAATTCTCTGTTGTCCAATCG
Organism: Aulonocara stuartgranti; assembly: GCF_965226115.1. Taxonomy (NCBI): domain Eukaryota; kingdom Metazoa; phylum Chordata; class Actinopteri; order Cichliformes; family Cichlidae; genus Aulonocara; species Aulonocara stuartgranti. Next base: position 8,643,116 of record NC_138956.1, on the reverse strand, counting down.
TCCAGAAGCATCTTCACAGCATCTTCTTCCTCTTTTTACTCTTGTTGCTCTCCCCCCAAACACATCTGGTCAATAAGCAAACTGAATATTCTCACATGGCTTTTAGTGATGCATTTTGGTTCACTTACAGTTCATTTGGATTTTTCTATATGTGAAAGCAAACCAATCCTCAGGGAAAAGCTACAAGTTTAGAAACTCATCAACTGATCTTTTTGTTCCGTAGTATTCACAAAGTCACAGTGATCTTTCGAAAGTCTCAAACCTTCAAATGAAATGCTTTGATTTTTTAAAGTTGGGTCATTATGAATACACATAATAATACAATGATTAAAATGCATATATATATATATATATATATATATATATATATATATATATATATATATATATATATTATACACATGCATTGGTTTGAATGCAGTGGCCACAGATAAGAAGAGAGGTGTATTTTCAAAGGAAAAAACTGCAGTGGAGTGTGTCTTTGTGTGTTTGTCTGTTTGTGTCTGATTCTAGCCTTTAATGCTGCGCTCTGAAAACTAAAACTGACTGTGTGCGTCTTTGTTCATGTCCCACACTGACTTCCGTTTTGATCTGTGCCGTTTTCACTCTTTTGTCATGTTGAGCTGAACAACATGAAAACACACACTCTGCCTCCTGGGAGAGCTTTCTCCTCCTCAGCCCTCTACCTGTTACTTAGTCTTTTGTATTCACACACACAAACACACACATATGCACATGCACGCTAACGCCACTGCCACGCTTACCGTTTTTTAATCTGTTGCCTTTTCATACACACTCTAACACACATACACAGTGCTTCGTTCTTTCTTACCTTTCCAATACACTGGACTTATTTCAACACGACTCAGATTTTTCCCTTCCCTTCATACTGCTGCATTGCTTCTGCTATTGAGTGGATGTGGGAGAGGGTAGAAGCTATGAATGTCAGCGTGTGTGTCTGGGGGATATTTCACATTGCCTTTTATTTCGAATCAAAAGAGAGCTGGGGGAGTGAAGCAACACTTTTCTTTCATGAGAGAGACAGAGTGTTTTCCAAACTCCCACCGAGGCAGACAAGAAAAAAAAAAGAGATGAGGAGAGAGATAGGAAATGAGCAAAGGAGAAACGGAGGTAGAAAGAGACGTAGAGCGAGTGGGAGGGAGACAAAAAGTGGAGTATGATGAGAAAAGGGAAAGAGAGATGGAGAGGCGAGAAAGTTTAAGAAGTGGAGAGAAATTTGTAAAAGATGGATAAAAGGAACTTGAAGAAGAAGGAGAGGTATTAAAAGCACGAGGAAGAGAAAAGATTTTTTTTTATAGATCACTGGATTGCAGATGATACCAGAAAGAAATTGGTAATTGAAATGGAAATAGAAATTTCTGACAGTATGTGATCCATGCTTACAGCGTCCACAGGGGCAGAAAACACATTTAAGTGAGGGGGCACAGGGTGGACAGAGAGAAATGACACAAAGTGTAAAAGATTGGATAGCAAAGAAGACAGCAGAGCGTAAAAGATGAAGGAAAAGAAGGAGGGGAGACGGCTATGGCAGCATAGTGAAAAATTAGGGAGATGGATGAGAATAACACGGACGAGGAGCTATAGGGGGAAAAAACGGAGAGGCATCTATGAGAGAGTGGGATAGAGCGGTGAAAGAGGGAGTGAAGGAAATCAGATGGATTCTGGGCAGTCATTGTTGTGCTTTTCCTGCGTAGGCGTCGGGTGTTACAGTGTCTTGACAATACCCCGGAGCTATTGGGAAGAGGAAAAGAAGGAATACAACAACTAAACAGGGACGAATTGATTCCCAAACTCTCCAGATATCTCCTGACTAAGTTTGTGCTGCTGCTCATTTTTCCATCCTGCCATTATCCATCCCCCCATATGCTCCTTTGCAGCTTTGAATTGGGTTCCCTGAATATCTGTGGATTGCTCACACAGGCAGGAGGTAGGCCTGAGGTTTTGACCGAGTCGGAAAACTTTCTGTTTCCATTGAGGGAGAAACTCAAAAGATCTGAGTCAGGTGTGATCTCTGAAGCACTGTGCTGTTTCTTCAGGGTAGGTGGAGCACAGTATGCCCATCACAAAGCGCATAAGCTGCATCTTTATCATGATTGAGCATCTTCGCCTCCTTCACCAATGAGGTTTTCATAGTACGTGTAACCTCAGGCTAACCTTTCTCTAAACTCCACATTTAACCTCGGGATAAGTCATACTTGACACTTTAAAGGCGGGTTACCGCTGCTTTTTACCCAAGCTGTGTAAAAAGGTTCACACTACCTTTGTGGTGTCAACTCCAGATCTACAGCACTAAGATACTGCATCAGCAGGGGTCGTACTATTCAGCTGAGTACTGAATCCCCAGGGTTAGCCCGGGGTTTTAAATGAAACCATGACACCTTATATGTTAAACCCAGTGGGTTAGAGTCAAGGATTAAAGAATTTTAGATTAAAAACAGGATTTTGTTTGGACTTTGCTGATTGGCCTTTTTCACAGAGGATCTTCAGGTATATCTAATAAAACTAGTGAATCTCCTGCACCCAAGTTTGTCCTGTAACATGACCCTTTCAACCCAGTTTTACCACCTATTTTCTTTTCTTACTGTTACATGTTAAAATTCTTTGTGGAAAAGTATCAATGAACTTAGATTTATAGTCTCTTGTCCCAGTCTTGCCAATGCTACTTCGCTGCGTGCACCACTTTGCCCCTCCACCGAGCACATGCATGGTGACCTTGAGGAAACAAACTAAAGGAGAAACCAGCACAACGGCAAATTACTGCAGTGCTGTAACCACACTGCATTGAAATTAAATAAAGGTCACACACCTTCTAACTACATAGAAAAAATGTCTAATTTCTTTCTTTTTTAATCAAATTTTTGGGGTTGACAAACAAATCTTTGCACATCTATAACAGTGCCTGCCAAGCCAAAGGAAGGGGAAACATTCACAGGTCAATTTCAGGTTTAGGCAAGATTGTTTAGCTGTCTGCCATCATCATTTACAGTGGCCCTCAGAGGTCAAATCCATTTCAATTCAAGAAAACACCAGCAAACAGAAAAAAGCTGCAAAAACGCACAAAACAAAATAAAAGTAGAATAAAAGATAACCAAACTGTCTTTGGGGAGCCAATAATGTGACGGAACAGCTGCAAAAGTAATAAGCTAACAGTAAACGGCTAATAGCAACCAAATATGTATCTGTAGTATTACATGAATTGTGATACTTTGTATCTTTTTCTCTCTCACACCACAGATGATCCATCTGTGCTTTTGCAGCGTTTATCTGTTTGCTGGTGACTCATTAACGGAGCCTTCTGAATAAATTTGTGTTTTAAGAGAAGCGCCCCACATTTTTACCAACTAGCATTAGCATTTAAAATGCTACACTCTGATTCATACCTCTCAAAACTATTTCCCATCAGCCTTCTGCAGATATCAAAGACCTTCTAATTTGAGCTTTAACAAACTTTTCTGTGAACTTTTGTAAAATGAGTTTAAAGTGGGAATAGAAAAATTTTCACCTTACTAGCAAATGGGTAAGCTTCTTTGTACCTGCCATCCACTCAGATGTCTGTCTGGGGAATCCAATACATTTAAGCTTTAAATTCAAACTGCATGCTCCACAGACTGAATTGTGTGTGTCTGTTGTTCTATTTATTTATTTATTGAATTACATTATTTCTTTTACCCTTTATAGTATTAAATGGTGCTCTTAAAAAAGACTACCATCTGAGCATGAAGAGATGCAGGTTGTGGTGATAAAAAGTAGAAAAAAACAGACGCATTGCCACTAACTGAAGTAATTGAATGCTTTTTTAAAGCTTTTACTTCTCTAATCACTTTTCCCAAGGTGACATATATAGCAAGGAAATTATAGTTCTTACCTTTACTTGTACAAAACTCAGCTGAAGCTCTGTTTTTCTATTCATAAAAAATGTAATATTTCTTGCCGCGAGCATTCATTTCTTTGAAAAACATGCTAAGCTTACAGTGCTGACAGGGATGTGCAACAGTCATTAACCCTGAAAACAGGAAAAAGACCTCAGCGGTACAAAGACAAGTTCCCAGTACACCTTAAAGGCAGAGATAACAGCTGACTAAAAGAGCGGATATCTGATCCTCCTTACAAAGTGAAAGAAAAGACTCAGAAGCGATAAAGACAGATGCACATTATGCAGATTTAGTAAGATATACTACACCTCGGAGAGCTGGGACATGCAAAGAGAAGATGACAAAAAGAGAGAAATTGGCATGGCTGCAGACTAAAAAAATTTGTGAAAAGATAAAATGGGAAGAGATGGCTTAAGTAGAAATTTAATCTCTTGGTTGTGGGGAAGCAGTTTGTATGTTAGATAGAGGAAATCTGAGAAACAGAAGAGGAGGGTAGGTGATGCAGTAGGCAGAGGAGAGATTAGTTTTGGGTGCGATAAAGAAGATATGCATGTTACACGGAGAAATTCAATCCAGTAGGCAGAGATGGAAACCAGAGCACACACTAAGAACAAATAGGCAATGTTTAAGCTTGTGAAGAATAATCTAAATATATATGGAAGTTTTAGCTTTTTGTAGGAAGTGGAGAAGGTTTAGAGAGAAAAAGAAATGGGATGAGGAGTGAGTGACTAAGAAAGAATGGGTTGCAGCAAGACTGAAGTTCAGGCTATGAGACTAATTTAGTTTGAATTAGAAAAGAGAGAGAATAAAGAAAGGGAGAATGAAGAGGGAGGGAATTAGTTTGGGGAATGAAATGAAGAGTTGAGCATTTAATGCAGAAGAAGAGTGCATGAAATTAATGTGTGTGAGACAAACTGGAAAATTTAGAGGATATATAGAACAGATATGAACTAAAGCAAATAATGAATATGGAACACCTCAAGCAGGAGAAAGAAAATTTGAGAAGTGAAGTTGCAGTTTTTTGTAGCAGTAACCTTTAGAGCAGGCGTGCATGGTGCACATCTATCCTGCTGTATCATTGAAAGGAAATCAGTAATTCTCCTTAAATCACTTTGACAGAGCGCTTCATACAAAGAGAAAGAATCTGTAATGTTGCACATTTTGAGGCTCAAGAACATTAACAATGTGCATTAATTATCTTTGCTCATAGTGACCACTCTACTTATTTGGTTTCTTGGTTTTAATCACACCGTTAATTGACACTTACTTATCTTACTTAACTTAATTAACCACTTTTATACACCGGTATAAATGCTGTTCCAATACTAGAATTTCAAATGAAATAGTAAACTACTCATTACATTATAAAAATATTTTAAAGCTGTATTTTGTTTTAAACATGAAAGTGAAAACAATATAAACATTTACATCAATGATGGCACTGCTTTAGTTTTCTGATTTAGTGTAAGGTCGTCTGCCTTTGTTTCTCTCTAGTTAAACATATTTCTCAGCTTCAAATTCAATATCAGTTTTAGACACCAAGATGGACCTTTGTTGCTGTTTATGTGAACAGTTTGAACAGTTTCTATCCTCTAGGAAATACATTTCAAACTGAAGGATGGCAAGAGCACTAAAAACAGCTGTATGACTGGCCTCCTGAACAGCTGGCGTTCTACTGTCCTATATACCTGCTTACTGTATCACATATGCTGGGGGAGAAAGAGCAAAAAGAGGGTTTGGTGAAGAAGACCTAATCTAACCAGAATGCAAACTGAATTAACAATAGAGCTCACAAAAACAGTACACAAATTAAAATTTGATCAAAAGTCTGGTGTGAATTTTAAACCAACAATCTGTGGATTATTTTCTGAGGGGAACATTTAAGTAAAGCAGAAAAGATATTCACCTAACTCACTATACTCCCAAAGACAGAAGAGACTCAAAGTTAGCACAGACAACTAAAAAGCAATCCAAATGAAAACTAAATTAGTTTTAAAAAGATAAGACGCGACGTCAGACCTGACAAGGAAAACGAATTAAGCGTCAAAGACGAGGAGCTTTAACGATAAGACAAAGACAATATTTGAGGAAAAAACTGATGAGAGGTTGTAAAAGGTGGAATTAAGATCATTTACCACAACGGGGAACAAAAAAGGCGTGGTGGTGAGTATTCTATAGAAAGATGGAGTTAAGAGAAAGAATAAAAGATAAAGAGGAGTTTAAAAAAGTTTCTGGAGAGGGTTAAACTGGGAGAGTATGTGGGAGAAGATAGATTTGAGTTTTGTGGGGAAGATAAAACCAGGCTGGATGGGTGAGAGTGCAGGAGAGGGAGATAATGGCATAAGATAGATTATTCAGAGAGTCACATGTGTTTTAGAGGTCATTAATAGAATAAAAGTGTAAGTGTGTGTGTGTGTGTGTGTGTGTGTGTGTGTGTGTGTGTGTGTGTGTGTAAGTCAGAGGTAACAAAGAATAAAGTGTTTGCCAGAGCAATAAGACAAGTTGGTTTCAGGAAAGAGCACAGATAGCACGGGAGGAAATAAAGGAAATAGAAACATATAAATACATAACATAATAGAGTAGGTGTAATGGAAATATGTGCATTAAATGGGGGAAAAAAACACACTGCAGGGGATGTGATATGTGGAATCGACTAGGCTAAATGCATTAAACAGTGTGAGAGGAAGGAAAAAGGAGGCTAAATTAGTTTTAGGAAGATAAGTTGGGGAGCAGGAGGTAAGAGGAGGAAGTTCACATATCTTGGTTCCTCTCTGGTTTTATACATGTATATAAATAGTTGGGATTTCTTCATGTACCCATAAATGCATGGTTGACAGCTGTAATTCAAAATCATGTTTGGTGATTCGGGCGTTTGCTTACTCTGTAAAGCGAGTGTGTATAGCGCTGGTATTTTTAGGATCCTCTGAGTTTGTTGCCTGATCTGTTTGTACCGTCAGTTTCTTTACATCACAGACCTTCACTTCAGTGGTCCATGCAAAAGTCTAGAAGCAATTATGTGGTTTAATGAATCAGTCTCACCATTAGGTACACTGAACATTTTCTACTTCACTACATGAAACTGATTTAGGTTAAAGCTAAATTTAATCTTGTATAAATCTTATATTTTTGCAGGTTCTTTACCTCACAAAATAAAGTGCCTAAAACAATTTCAAATATAGCTGCAGCTATAACATTTACTTTAATATACAAATAGTTGTTATGGCATATTAAAAATTGTGATAATTTGTCCAGTTGCTTTTGAGCCCTGGAAATTGGGGTTTGTATATAGAAATGACTGTAATTCTTAAACTGTTAATACAATACCATGTTAAAACCAATGAATTCATGTTGAAAGTCTGCAGTTCACAATTTTATTGTTTCATTTAACACCTAGTGCAGCTATAAAAAAGAGGAAAATAAACATAATTGTTCAAGTTCTACTTTACAGTACTACATTTATTTATGTTCGGAAATATATAACTTTGTGAAATATGACTTATTTGGGCAGCACGGTGGTTAGCACTGTTGCCTCACAGCAAGAAGGTCCTGAGTTCAATTCCACGATCAGGCCGGGGTCTTTCTGTGTGGAGTTTGCACGTTTTCCCCGTGTGGCTTCTTTTCGGATACTCTGGCTTCCTCCCACAGTCCAAAGACATGCAGTTAGTGGGGACAGGTCAATTGAAAAATTCTGAATTGCCCGTGTGAATGGTTGTCTGTGTCTGTGTGTTAGCCCTGTGACAGACTAGCGACCTGTCCAGGGTGTACCCTGCCTCTAACCCTAAGACAGCTGGGATAGGCTCCAGCCCCCCTGTTACCCTGAAAAGGATAAGCAGAAAAGAATGGATGGATGGATTTGAATACATTAATTATCTATTTGTTTTTTAGTAATTACTCTCTCAGCTTTAGCTTTCTGAAAGTGTTTTAAAAGTGGATCATAGAAATAAGGACTAAAAAAACTGATGTTACACAAAGCAGTCAAAATCACTCTATGCATCCCTAATAACTACTACATTAATTCATAAAATAACTCATCTGTGCGGCAGTCATAACAAAGGTTACAGTTTCTGTTTACACAGTGATATTTTGATGGTTATTTAAACTCATTCAGATGAGGACGGGAGGGTGCAGAGTCGTAGAAATTATGTATGGCGCAATAAAATGGAGGAATAGAAAATGAAAAAGAGGGCGAACAGAAGAATAAGCAAGAAAAAGCCTAGAGGCTGAAGAGAGAAGGTTAAAGAGAATCAAAAATCAATGTGGGAAGTGATTGTTATCAATGTCCGTCATCTGATCTAATGAAAAAGGAAGAAACAGAGGGGCAAGAGAGAGTTGTGACAGAGATGGCAGCAGATGAAAGTTGAAATGGGAACACTGAAAAAGACCGAACACGTGAAGGAAAAAGGGGAGCAAACAAAAGAGGACAAATGCTCAAGAGTTAAAATTTTCTTTAAAAAAAAAGCTTTGAAAGGGAATACATGTGTATGGGAGGGAAATACAGCTCACAAGAAACAGAAATAAGTCAATACCAAGTAAATTAATAAACAATATAGGGCAGAGGAAGAGAAATACAAAAGCATGAAGAAAAAAAGTGCCTGAACAAAGGAAAAAAGAGAAATTTAGAGACTGAAGAGGAGGAGAGAAAATATGGGAGAGGGAGGAAGTATAAAAAGTGCAAATCGAAGTTGTTAAGTAAGGAACAAACAAAATGTTTTCACAAATCAAACCAAATGTGTTGAATGGCTGTTTTTTGAAGGGCTGAGGACGAAATCCAGCCCAAAAATCAGTGTGTGTGGAGTTAAGTTCAAGAAATAAGCGCAGAAGACTGATTTTCATCTCAGCTTGAGGCTAACGGCTCGAGGCTACATTAGAAGTGCAGCTGGTGGAGTTGAATTCTGGGTAATATAGGGACCAATTTTTCTTTCCTTTTCCCAAGAAGCGGACGATATCTCCCTCATCTATTGTGAGCCTGCAGTGTTAAATTGGTGGAGCACTCTTCTCAGCAGAGGCACACGCTGCAGCGATATCACACAAACAAATCTTGAGCTGCATGAAATGCGGTGAATAATCGAACAAATAAGATGTTATGATAAAGGCGTTCCTTTAGATGACACATCTCGGAAGAATGATGGACTATCAGCGGGCTGAAGTCACCTGATGATGTCATCCTGATTCCCATCCAAGCTTTGATTTCCAGTTTAAGGTCTCAGCAGCGTCTATTGACAGCCATTGACTTACTTATTGATTTTTATTTAAGCTGTAGCTTTAACCTACACCCTTTCTTTTTGCCATATGAGTTGTTTTTTTTAAAAATGGTTTAATTTCTTGTGATATAAATGAAACTAATAAAGAAAAAGATTTTAGAATTTCTTCTTTCAGACCCCACAAATAAGGGTGGGAACTGAAAAATAATACGCTCGGTAATATAGGCTGGAGCCCGTACTTCCATCAGTGAGTCCTGGCTTGCCTATTAGGTTTGGCCCCTTTTATCAAGTTTAAAACTGTAATAATAGTCTTTCAGTTTTGTGTCTCTGTGCAGTGTAAAGCTTTCTATATGTGGTGTTGTTTGCTTTTTTTTCTCATGGCAGCTACATGACCTTTTGTCAGTTTATTCCAAGTAAACACATCATGATAAAATCCATTACTTCTTATACATGAAAAAGTTTTTTTTCTAAGAATCCATCCCTATTGAGTTATTATTTAAAATACAGCTTGTAAGATAATTCATAAAGAGTATCAGCTTAATGGAAGCTATTGCTGTTTAATGTCAGATTCATGTAAAACATCACAAATTGGATCATATATTTTACTAAATGAGGAATTTTTCCTGTGGGTTGTACACTATAGGTAAATAAACACCAAAAATAAAGGAGCACAAGCAAGACCTATAGAGGTGATACAAGAGGAAGAAGAAGGGGGAGACAACTGGGAGCACGCTGGCCTCGAGGGATGCACCATGTGTTGAGGTGGAGGAGGAGGGTTATGGGGTGGGCGATTGGGCGGAGCGAACTAAGATGCCGGCGGTGGTTGAAGAATACTGGCTTTGATGAATAAAACATCTGAATGAATGAAGGGGTGGTGTGAATGCATTAAGCCTGGCATAGAGGGGGGAGAGGAAAAAAAGAAGATGGTATAAGATGAAGGGAGGAAGGAGAAAGGAAGAGCAAAGCGTGGGATGTTTTATATATAGAGATATAAGGTGGAAGTTAGAAAAAGGAAGGAAGAAACAAAGGGTGAGGACAGGATGCAGGGAGGGGAGGAAACAACGAGGTGATTGAAAATAGTGCTCGATCTCAAACAACAAAGGGAGCGTGGAAGCTCAGACTGAAGTTTTCAGACTTGAATATTTTTTTCTCTGAATTGTTTTGAGCTGGTTTGTTTGTGAGTAAATGGCAGAAATGGACTTTTAAAAAATACAATAAGATATAAAAAAGTGTGTCTATTTAGAAGATAAAATAGAAAAATGGGCCTAACTATCAAAAGTGAAATTACACATTGTGCAAAAGGATCCTATTAAAACCCGTCCCTGTGATTCTAACTTCTAAAACATGAAGATTTGCTGCGTTTCTCTGATTCATTTCATTGTACATGTAATTTTCAAGCTTTCACTTTGACCTCTGTTTTCTTGTCATGTTATTAATTTAAAGAAGAAGAAGAAAGAGTTGCATCCCTGCTCGGTGCAGCTGCAGCGGGTTGGCGTGTATTACCTTCTTAAAATGTAAATAACAAAGCAGGAAATGCACTTGTTACTTTTTAGTAGTGGGATATTTTCATGATGCAGAGTTTTGTCTGTGTGTGATTCTTTGTTTGGCTGGGTGTATGTATTAAGGTAGCAGTGTCTTATTTGTGTGGGCGTGTGCATTTCCATTCTTGTCTGCTCATTAAAAACCATCTGTCCATGTTCGCAAAGTGTTTGTGGGGAATTTTAAGTGCTATCTTGCTATCGGACACCCACGTTTTTAGCAATCGCTTGACCTTTCTGTCTTTGTGTGAGTTAAATCGCAGAGCCAAATGAGGAATTACAAACTCTCTGTCCTGCCTTCTGTGTGTGTGTGTGCGTGCGTGGTCAAAAGACCATTGTTGAGTCAGTCTGAGATCACATCTGCTCTGCTTTACTTCTTGTAATTCCAGTGTGTGTGTATGTGTGTGTTACTTTTGGTACTGTAAAAATGTGTCCAAAGGTTGTTTTTATTTTCTCGTCAGTCTTCCGTCACTTTTACTTTCAGTTAGTCAGCTTGGTGTGCATAACGAATCAGCATGTGCCTGTGTTGTGTGTGTGTGTGTGTGTGTGTTTGCAGGTGTCTATAAGTCTCACTGCCTGCATAATTCATGAGCATTAATGTCTATTTATTTATTTTAATATTAATGAGAGGGTCTGTACGGGTGAGTGGGTGCAACACACAAAAGCAGGGAAATGGTGCTGCGTTAGTGAGTGTGTGTTGTGTTGTGTGTCTGTGGGGTGTCTCAGTTTAATTGGTTCCCTGTTGTGTGCACTTACATTGAAGTATACGTTTCACGTGAAATCGGAGAGAGGATGAGAGAAGCTTAAACAAGGGCAGACACGTGATAATTTGAATGTCCTTGGGCTGTTGTAAAATGGGCTGGGTGTTTGACTGGGCATCTCACTCTGTGTGTGTGTGTGTGTGTGTGTGTGTGTGTGTGTCCATCCTCAGGCTGATTTGATAGTGTGTGAGAGAGTATGTTTGTCAGCCAAAACCAGCAGATATCGGCTGCCTGGTGGCACATGGGGGAAGGTGTTGTGGGAAAACGGGTTGGATGAAATGAAAAAGATGTTAAAATGACTGATAGGGAAGTTATCGTTTGGATTTGAAGTCAAGGCGAAAAAGTGCATGCAGTGGAGGACAGGTGGATGCTGGAGAGGCGGAGGAAAGGACTAATGGCAGGGGAGAGGTGACATATTTAGCAAATTATATCACTAATTCTTTTGCGAGCTTAAAATGCTTAATCACTGTTCCTTTGTTATAGAGTTTGTCATTCAGTTTATGTGGTGTGCGTCACACGTAGTCAGTATCAGTGTGTATCGAGTCTGACTGACTTTTACAGCTTCTCCTGTCTTTGTGTCTCTGACTGGCAGTGCATTTGTGTGTGTGGTCATGACTCACCCTCAAATTCCTGTGTGTTTGTGCGTGATGTGTGTCAGATATTATTTGTATCTGCTGAAAGGTGAGGATGTTTATTGACTTACACACGCATGATTTATTGTTGTTGTGTTTTTAGTTGTGTGTGTGCGATAATGCTAAGATGTGAGAAGTCTGCCAGTGGGTATGCTGGCACAAACTAAAAGCAGTGCAAACATAGTGCTAACAGAGACAGTTACACGATAAAACCCGACAGCCTCGAGGGCAGGAGCAATGATCCATGTGTGTTTGCACGTTTGTGTGTGTGTGTGTCCGTGTGTGCGTGTGACACAGAGAAAAAGAGAATCGAAGAAAGGAAATGAAATTGAGTGTGTGTGTTTATGTGTTAAAAATAATGAATTGAATTTATTATTTATATGTTTGGTTATGCGTTTTGTTTATTTGGTATCTTCCTGGGGTTGTCTGTGTGTGTGTGTGTGTGTGTGTGTGTGTGTGTGTGTGTGTGTGTGTGTGTGTGTGTGTGTGTGTTTGAAGCCATCCCCAGGTTCTAAAGTTGGTCCTCAAGGAGCCATCTATCTTAAGGCTAGTTTCAAACCCTGTCTGCTCTGGTGATGTGGAGGCCACTGGGTGTGGGTGTTTTTTGCGTGTAGCTGCTAAATGTCAGACAATGTGTGTGTCCAAATATGCTCCAGGAAAGGTGAAAACCATGAAAGAGAGAGCGTATTCCTTCATACCTTTTTATGTGGTTGACTGAATATGTGCCTCTGTGTGTGTGTGTGTGTGTATGTGTGTGTGCTGTGTGGGTGTTTATGCCTCTTGAGACACTCTAGACTGGAGCTTCTTTGACTGGCAGCCAAATCTGTTTATTCTCGTCTGTAGATTTGCTCATGTTGTTTTTGTTATTCAGAAAATCCCCCCTGCCCTCCTCAACCCCCTTTTCTATCATAAATTCCAAATGTTATACAGAGTCTTATTGTTGACAGGTGAAATCTTGCAGCTGTAATTTTGTTGTTTTTAAAAAAAAAAATACATGCAGTTTGTGTTTGTTTGAGTGATGGTAAATGTTAGTTCCTGCGCAACAGTTACTCTTACTACTGCTTCTCAGGAATCAGCACCCTGCCGTTCCCATCGGCTAATCAGGGAATGATTTACATCGAAAGCGCTTGATGAATGTGGTTGAATGCTTGATAGGAAAGGAAATCTGCCACTGCCACTTACACTTTTAACATGGGAAAAAGACCTGTTGCTTTACAGGAAAGGTAATTTTCATGAGCTTCATTGTACCACCTGTAGAGAGACATTTCTCAGGCGACATATATATAAGTCCTGTGCCGAGGGTAATGAACCTGCACAAACCAGCAGCGGTGAGCGTGAAAGCTACGTTTCTCTGATTCATTTCACTGTCAATCATATATGATGATGATCAGAGCTTAATGTACAATGTTATCCTAATTTAAATTATATGCCCTTTAAGTATTTATTATTGCCTGTGCCCCTTTGCAGAATTAAAATCTGAGGGTTCCTAAAACAGGAACTTCATGTAATTTACTTTTTCTAAACTCTTTCTTCAGAAACCTTTTTTATTTCAGTTTATAATATCCCCAATGTTTCTTTTGTATTCAAGTCAGGTTACATACTTGGACAGCTAATATTTTTTTCTTCCTTAAGAAACTCTTGTGTGACTTTGGCAGTGTGCTTTGGATGATTGCTGTGATGGAAAAATTCAGTCAGGCTTCTGGAGGCTGTAGAAGAGAAGGCGTCTTCTCAGACAGTATTTTGGTATATCCACAGGCGCTGACTAAAAATGCCAGTTTGCAATCATTTTAGCCTATTATTGCACTACTACCTCTGTGCAGTCACTGCAGTAGTCCTAACCAGGCTCACACTTAACATGCTGGACCCCGTGATAGCCAGAGGAATACACCACACGTTTGAGTTAATGTAATGAAAAAGTGTGATACCATTAACCACAAGGCCTCTTGTTAGCTGCTTTAGTAAAAAATTTAAAGCTGTAATTTTATGCTGAAGAGCAGTAAAGTTTAGCTGCAGTACAGTGATGTTGTTGTTATGCATCATTGTTGTTTCTACTGTATATTAGGCCCTGTATTTTCTTACTCAGGAGGCAATTTATGGGAAAAAAAAATAGAAAAAACATGTTTTTCCCGAGTTCACCAGCAGACTTTCAGACCTTGAGAGTCAATAAATATCTGAAATGACTTGGCACACTAATGTGTCACAGCACTCTTCCCTCCCCAGCGGGGGTCAAAAAAAATTTAGCAGAGGCAGGAACATGCAGACCGGAGTGGGAGGAGTGGGAAGAGCATTTCCCTCAGCCAATCACACCCTGGTCTCACTGAAATATTTATTTTGATTATTCATAATGATATACACTTACCAACCACTTTATTAGGTACACTTTGCCAAGACTGGGTTGGATCTCCTTTTGCCTTCAGAACTGCCATTATTCTTCATGGCATAGACTCAACAAGGTGCTGGAAAATTACACATATTTAGTTCCATACTGACTAGATAGCATCGCAGTTGATTTGAGCTTTGCCACAGGATATATAAAATTGCAGCAGATCAGCAGTTTCTAAAATACTCAGAACAGCCAGTCTGGAGCCAACAACCACGCCAGACTCACTTTCTTCCCCGTTCTGATGCTCAGTTTGAGCTTCAACAAGTCGTCTTGAACCAAGTCTACATGCATAAATGCGCTGAGTTGCTGAGTAGATATTTGCGTTTACGAACATGTGCCAAATCTGCCTATTTAACCCTGTAAAGCCTAATGATTGCCAGACATTTGTTTTTAAACTGAGGTGTTTATTGCTACATTTGAGTAGTTTATTGCCTAAAAATGCATTGTGCAATTTATTTTTGATGTTTGGCATTACAGGGTTGTAGAGAGTTTGCGCATGTCTCACTATATGTTTCAGCCTCTTTTGGAGTTAGATTGAATATAAGACATTGTTACTTTAGTGCTTAGCCCCCGAATTCTAAAAGGTCAGGTCAAAATATTGGTGATTTAAAAAAAAACTCAAGTGGTGTTGCTAGAAACTCTCCTGCTTTTCCAATAATATTACAGCTACCTGTCAACATTGATGAGACAAACACAGCCCACCCTGTCTCCAGCGAATGCATTAAAAGGTGATGATACAGCACTATGAAGCAAATCTCTTTAATCAAACTCAGACTCTAACTTCACTGTAACACACTGACTATGCATAAATTCTAAAACTATCTGAAAGTTTGTGTTTTATGTGCGGTCTGTATGAGTAATTTTGAACATTTTCTCACTTAAACCATGAGGGAGTAAAGCAAGGGAGTAAACTGAAAACAGAAAACAGCTTAGTATAAATGAACAGGAAGTGCATTTTTGATTTTACTGTGGGAGAATAAAACAAGCTGTATTCACAAAAAATATTGCTGTAATACTTACAGCATGTTGAGAAAAACTTAAACCGTGGCGCATATTTCCCGCTCATTATCCCCACCATGCTCAGATCGGTAAATTATTTTAAGTGTTTTATTTCAACTTTAATCAGGGATTTGTTGCACTGGAGGTTTAGTGGATTTTTCAGTTGTGCTCTGCTGCTCTGAACATTGTTTTGTCGCACAGCACCTGTGTGTTTTGACAGACCTGCCAATGGGAGCAGTGAGGTCAGATCCCGTGAATATTAATTGCCTGTGAAACACGCTTTGAAATGGCAAAAGTGGCAGGATACTGATGGGAATTTATTTATTTATTTGTTTATTTGATGTTAGCCTTTTAAATTGGTGCAGAAAACAATGGTGGAAATGTTCATAAATACCAAGAATGTTTATTTTTATCAGAATCTGTTGCATTGATATTTCTGCATATATACAGAAACTTTGAGCGAAAGTTAGACTAACTACTGAGAGATTTACGGCTTTTATGGTCGCTTTGGTTGGCTAACACTAACATTGTGGGGTTTTTTTCTGTTTCAGGTGATCGTTGTGAGTTTGACCACCGGCAGGGCAGGTGCATGCCAGGTGTGTGTCGTAACGGAGGGACGTGCCGGGAGCTTTCGGGTGGGGGTTTCCGATGCGAGTGCCCGGCAGGAGCCTATGAGCGACCGTACTGCACCGTCACCGCTCGGTCCTTCCCACCCAAGTCCTTTGTCATGTTCCGGGGGCTCAGACAGAGATTTCACCTCTCCATCTCGTTAACGTGAGTAGTCTTGAGTAAACATTCTGTCATTTCCTTTCCTCTCTTCTTCTCTATTATTTTTTTGTCTCTTCTTTCAGCTTCCATCAGATATAGCAGGATGGATCATTCTCTGATTTCCTCTTATAGTGTCTCCACTTTTCTTTAAGCTGTTTTTTAAAATTATATCATCTCCATCTTGGAGAGTGATCCTTTTATTTATGGCTTCCCTGTATCCTCCCTCTACCTCGCTTCTTTAAAAGCATTGCTTCTCCATTTAATCCCATCTGCTGTGCTTTGCTGTCTTTCTTTCTCTTCTATGTTCTTATCTTCCATCTGACTATCCTGCTGCAAAAAGCTCTGAAAGGAAATGACTTCATGGTTGGAACCAACTCAGAAAAAAACATGCTTCTTAGTCAGTAGGGCTATTAATTTAAAGTGCCCAATTAATAACTAAAACCACAGACTGTATATGAAAGAAGGCCATGGCACCATGATGTCACGTTCCCACTTTTGAAACTTTGAGTTTAGCATTACGGCTTGATTTTTTGGGGAAGAAGTGACTATGTATGAATGAGAAGGTAAAATGTTAAGTAAGCAGCTAATGTTAGCACAGCATATCAGGACAAACACCACCTCATCAAGCATGATGGTACAGGGCTGATGAATTGAGTTTTGTTCATGTGAGGTTATATTTGAGCCCTGGTTAGGACCAGAATATTTTTTTAATATGTCCTGATATGTAAACACAACTTTCAGCTGCTCCCTCATCGTGAGTCATCACAGCGGGTAACTGCATGTTTGGTTTTTACAATAGATACCTTTCCTCACACAACCCCCAAGAGATTTGTGTCTCCTCCTTAGGTTAAAAAAGGGAATCTTTTGCTTGTTAGGGTAGGCTGACGTGTAGTCCACCACAGTGGAGCCACATGATGTCCTGGCATGTTTTACCTTACCAGGCACAGACTGTGTACATTCTTTTAATCATGCGTGTACAAATGTGTATGGGGCACATTTGCCGCAAGATTTTGGCCAAGGTTTCAAGAATCTCACAGCATTTCTACACAAGTCATCATAATTTTTTTATTTACTAAGATTGTAAATTAAACCGTGGCACTGACTTTACCTACAAGAGAATTTTTGCAAATCTTTCCATTTTGCTTGGCTCGCTTGCAGCATGTTTTTATTTGAGTTAACACTTTCTGCCTGAGCATATATGTAATGCTAATGTTGTGGCAGAGGTCAGTGACTCCTTTTACCCATCCAAAATCATTTTTCAGTTGCTGCTTGCCTCTAGACATACAAAGCCCACAAGAGAATTGAAGTGGTGCTTAAGAGTGGTCAGGCAGGGTTATGGGATGGATGGTTGCCATGGGTGATGTCGTCTAATGATAGTTGCTAGGGTGATGTTGCCCATGGGGTTGTTGCTAAGCTGATGTGGCTACCATGGAGTAGTTGCAGTGAGACATTGCGGTCACTGTATTGCTTGCTAAATGAGCATTATTGGTGCATAAAAGCACTACATGTGGTTTCTTCTGTTGATTTGTGGTCACCATTAGTTAAGTTAAGGAATGAAGCATGAAGGGCATGTTTTCTTTTTTTTCAGAGAAGCTTGCTTTATGAGCATTTAGCAGGTATCGTGTTAACATTTCTCTGTGTGTTGTTGTTGGTTTAAAAGAGTCCCACGCTGGGTGGAAAAATCTGTGTATAGAAAGGAGTTAATCTTCCATTTTCTTTCAGTAATTTTAATCAAGGACTTCTTGAGAAAATAATGTGTGGTCTTTTTCAGCACCATGCTTTCACATTCGTTCAAACCCAGTCAGATCTGTGAGTTTTGTTCTTAGTGTGTAGTTCTGCTTTATGGCAGCACCAAGCAGCAAGACTGAAAAATGAAGCCGGCAAAGTGCCAAAAAACTGCAGTTCCTTGAGTTGCCACTGGAGTCTGAGAACTTTAAAACTTGGTACAAAAAGCAGCTTTGGTTTCTAGTTAAAATCCCCCTTGATGATTTTTTTATTTTATTTAGAATGGTCTTTTATTAGTTTTTGTTAAACTGTAATAAGTCTTAAATCATTGGGTGTAGTCACATTTTAAATGGAATTAAATTCAAATAAATAACATGGTTTGCTTTGTGCACAGTGGTACCACAGTGCCAGAGGTCTGTGCTCCAGTTTTCATGAAGAAAATTCCAGTATTTTATTAACATGTTACTAAATAGCAGTAACCGTTTACAACTGGTGGGGAAATAATTACTTGGTGGTTGCCATCTGGTCTCATATTTCCATTAGCTGAGAACTTACGGCTTCATACTGCCATCCAAATATGTTTACTTTTGGCTCCATGTGAATAATATGGCAGCTTCCTACATGCTAATCCTGAAGCTTCAAGGGAAAGACTAACAAGCTAATGTGTGACATCACATTGGCTACGCCCATCTTTTATGTACAGTATAGGAGGGACATAAACTATATGGAAAACAAATTATTATGAAAATACATAAACATGTTTTAAATTTAAGCTCCTGTTTCATGTGTTAATTGAGGGCAAAATAGACTTCCCTCCACAAGATGCCTTTTTTAGATTTCTATAGATCTAACTACATATGAAAGCATAAGCGACAATATGACTCTGCTCTCTATGAATATGAAACCACTGCCATGACTTGAGCTCAAGTTTTTAATGCATTTGAAAGGCAGTTGCATGAGAGAGAGTGTGTGCATGTGTGTTTCTGACAGCGTTTGTTTTCTTTTCTTCAGCTCTGCTTGAAATTGACTGCTAAGCTAACCGAGTTTAAGGAATAGAAATGATCATAAACACATGATTCCATCTTGTAGTTTATTGCTTTTGGGAATAAGTCACATCATATTAATTTGTTTAATGCAGTTCTTGGCGGCACGTAATGAATTTCACAAACAGCAATAACACTGACAAAAACAGACCTGCTGAACATATAAAGCATGCTTCTTTGCATTTATTTACTCCTTCGGCTCCTCTGTGTCTCCGCTTGGCTGACTCCACACATTATCTCCAGTTACTCTATCAAAGCTAAGGTTACAATTTTATTATTATTATTATTATTTAGCTATTTCTGGTGGCACGGATATATTAGATATGCATACTAGATATTTTGGCACAGTGCAGTCGGAGCGACAGCAAATCCATACAAAGAAGGCACATATTTGCTAACCAGAAACCCTGGGTTTATTTTAGACAATGGCAGCGTCCTCAGATTCACCAGAACGGCGATAAGATGCTCTTATTTCCTTACAATTCTATAGTGCAGGAATGATTTCCATTGGAATTTAAATCAGGAAAATAAAATGCAGATATGATAATTTTAACTCAACAAGATAGGAAACAGTAGAAGAATATTTTTCTTCAACAACTTAAAACCGTTTGAAAGGCAGACATTTATAACCATGCTGCTCTAGGGCTTCTTTCCTGTAGCTGAACCTGACCTCCTGCATCTGTGCACTGGATTTATTTGACTGTCTAGCGGAGTTGGGCTGGATCCAATTTGTGACACCACTGAACCTCACTGAAAGTAGAGAAACCTTGAATAAAAATTTCCCTGCAGGTGCTATTTGTCAGCTGCCTACAAATTGCAGTGTACGATTTTACAATTGAGGCGCTTAGTTGAAGGGAATAGTAAAAACAGGCAAACTGTTGTGGTATCATGTTTAAAACAACATCTCAGTACTTTTTAACGTGGACATTTTATGCAGTGAGAATCTTTTCTGTCTTGCCACCAGGACAGAGTATTTCTCATCTGTTCTGTGCAAAATAGACTTTTTATTTGCGTCTGAGCAGCTGAGGGAGAGGAAGACTCCAGCAGTATGGTTTATTAACTCTGGCATAGTCTGAATACCTTTTGTTCTTCCGCACTAGCCAGGAGTCATTTTTGTTCTGCTGTGTCTGAGATAGTTTTTTGTTTCTGTTTCTTCCTGTATCGGAGTGAAAAATATAATTTAAAATGTGTCATATTCTCTCTGCATGCATATAAAAATGTACAGCCATGGTAAAAAGAGAGTACACCCTCTATCAATTCTAAGGTAATAAAAATTCTGATCAGGCTTTAAAATTATTTAAATATAGCTGTTGTGGTCTGGGGTCGTTGTGTTTTGGACTTTCAAATCTTCCTAATTCATTATTGTTTTGTACTTTGAAAGTAGGTTTTTGTTTCTGTCTTTGGTTTTCTTGTCCTTTTGAGTTTTTGAATCCCCATCAGTTTCCTGTTGTATTATTTTATGTATCTGGTATAGTCACAAATTACGTTAGGTTTCTTAGTTCTCTCCCTGTCCTCTTAGCTTCTTTTCTGTGTTTTTGCCTTTAATATCATGTTGAGTCAGTCTTGTCTTTGTGTCAGTTTGCTCTTTTGTATGTGTCAAGCTAATCTGTCTTAATCCTGGTCCTTATATTAGTTACTTCCTGTTTTATTTTGATAGTCACTCATCTCTGTGCTTTATGTTTAGTTTTGCTTCCCTTGTCTCGTTATGCCTAATTTGTTCCTGCTGTGTTTCCCAGCTGACTTCACTCCCCTAATCACTCTCCTGTGTATATATGTGCCGGTCTCCCTTTGTCCTTTGTTGGAGCATCAGCTCATTTTCCCAGTGATTCTGGGTCCTTGTGCTGCCTAATGTCTTTCTAAGTGTCTTCATTGTTTAGAAGTTTTCAGTTCCTTTTGCATTTTCTGCTTACTTTTGGTTTGTGGATCATTCAGCCTAATAAACAGCTCGCCTTTTGTTAAGATTATTTCGTCTCCAAGCACCTACATTTGGGTCCTCAACATAACACTTGGCCTGTTCATCCCACAGACCAGTGTTGGGAAGGTTACTTTTAAAATGTATTCCATTACAGAATACAGATTACATGCCCCAAAATGTATTCTGTAACGTATTCCGTTACGTTACTCAATGACAGTAACGTATTCTGAATACTTTGGATTACTTAATATATTATCATGCTTTTTACAACAACGTGAATGTACTATTGCTGTGTGATTTATTACTATTACTGAAGGTCCGCGACTCCGAACTGTAGTAAAGGGACCTCTGACTAATACGGCGGGGTCCCTGTCGGCTCGTAGCTGAAAAATAGCTTTACTTTGTTGTGTGGGTCAACTTTTCTTGCGAGAGACAGAGAGAGGCGTTGAAAGACTGCTCCAACGGAACTTATTGTTTCGGAGGAAAACACGAACACGGTGTACAGTCGAGTCTTAATAGCTTACTTACAACTGGGCTCGTCAGGCACTCTTCTTGGCTGCAGTGGTTATTATTATATTTACATGCTTCCAGCTCCCGTTTTTGCTCGATGACAACTCGTACTTTGCCTTTTTCTCCCTCCCTCGCTCACAGACACATTAACGTGTATGGCAGTCCATTCTCCCTGCAGCACGGACTACACTGCCCATGATGCTACATTCTTTAGAGCTATGCTTGTAGCATTCTGCCTGTTAGCTTAGCACAACAACAACAACAACAACAACAAAAGGCGCTCTCTCACCCAGGAAACACACAGTCGCAGAGAGAGAGCGTCGCCCTGTAACCATGGCAACCGTAACGCTGCCGCCTGGAACAAAGAGCATAGCTGTCAAACAAAACCCAAACAGTCCTGACCCGCGACAATATGAAACAGGAAAGTACCGCAGTGTAATCCATTTATTTCAACAAAGTAACTGTATTCTGAATACCACCTTTTTAAACGGCAACTGTAACGGAATACAGTTACTCATATTTTGTATTTTAAATACGTAACGGCGGTACATGTATTCCGTTACTCCCCAACACTGCCACAGACCATAACAACAACCTTAAATGCACAACAGTGCATGACATATTACACCACGTCATTATGTATTTAACAAGAATTAATCCAGAATGCTTTCTTTTTGGCAGCTTCAAAGCAAGTCCCCAGTTGGTATGAGGTGCTGATATTTGGCTTTCTCTTTGACTTTCTAGGTTTGGCAGGTCTGCAAACATAAGCCGGGCTGCCATGTTCTTTTTAGACAGACGAGACTTTCTCTTGGCAGCCCTTCCAAACATCCATACTAGTTCAGTCTTTTTCTAATTATACTGTCATGAATGTTAATATTTAACATGCTAACTGAGGCCTGTACCTCTTGGGTTTTTGCAATTTCTCTGAGCATGACGCAGTCTGGATGAATTTCCGGTTATGTCCACTCCTGCACATCAAAGATTCTCAGCTGTCTTGAATGTTTTCCACTTGTGAATAATCTTTCTCTGTGTATGCTTGGATAAGGCCTTTTAATGCTTTAATGCTTCAGAGGCTGATGGGCAGAAACAGTTGCTTCTTTACAATCGTTGCTGATGTCCTTCGTGTTTGGCATTGCGTTGATACACCCCAATGCTTCAGACCAACAAACTGCCAAAACTTCTACTTTTATAGCGGTAGTCATACTGATTATGATGATCAATTAATCACTGATCATCACAATTTGATCATCGATGCTAAGCATTAAGGGTGTACTTAGTCTTTCACTCCTTACCTAACAGTTTTCTTTTTACCATGGCTGTGTTAATAAATTCTCTACTGCATACAGCATTTGTCAATAAACTTCAAATTTCTATGTACATCCGTCTTTTAGATTTGCCACTCTGGAGAACAGTGGTCTTCTCTTCTATAATGGACGCTTTAACGAGAAACATGACTTCATTGCCTTAGAGATCCAAGAAGGACAAGTGGTGTTCAAATACTCCACAGGTATTGTATCTTTATGTGCACTCTTGTTTGGTTTTGTTTGCGTGAAATTTGTGCTCTATAAACAGAGACCATATGTCTGCTGTTGCTGTTTGCTTTTCTTTTGACCCATGAACATGTGCAGCAGGCCTGTAAAAACAAGCGTTCCTCCTGAGACACAAAAATCTGTTTATCTAAGAGTGGATTCAGGTAATGAATGCTGCTGATTTGGTCTTTGCAAACAGTTCTTACAGAGGTTTTGGGGTCATTGTAAATAAAGTCGATATATTTGGAGCATCGACACCCTTAAAAAAAGAGGAGACCCATAAGAGCTACATTTGAATTCATTTTAATGGCATATTCTTCATTTACCCGTCTGTAGGTGAGTCATCCACCCAGGTGAGTCCCTTCCTGCCAGGGGGTGTGAGCGATGGTAACTGGCATACAGTTCACATCCACTACTACAACAAGGTGGGTTTACATCCCAATCCCATCTTCATTGTGATCCTTGCATTTGAGCTTCCACTTTGGATTCTTGATGTACTTTTGCACTTTGTAAATTTGACTTGTTTTTATTGGTACTTTTGATGCGTCGGCAGAATAGTTTCTCAGCCTTCGAGCCGACGAAGCACTTTGAATTGAGCCAAAGTATTTGTGTCTACACGACTATGTGGGTGTTTGCGTGTCATCATTTTTATTCATGCATATTCGCCGCACATCTCCTTTAATTTTCTTCATGTTCTTTTATTTTCCTCAGCCTGCTACACGTTATGTGAGTATGAGCGTGTGTCAGAGCGCATATACACTTTCTCCTTTCTTAGCTTCTTTTGCTCCTCCTTTCTTTCACCAGCAGACAGTAAGGAGAATGAATGCGCTGTCTTTCTGCTCTTAGTCTGTTCTCTTGCCCATGTGTTTGTTTTTTTTTCCTGTATGTCCTACTAACCACAGCTTCTCCCTTTTTTCTTCCTGTCATTGTGCAAAGTATTTGTGTAAATACTAATCTCATGTGTTTACTGCTATTTCGTATCTGATGTAGTGTTTCAATGCAATGACGAAAACTCTAGATTTAGTGAATGCTCTTGTATTTCTTGAATCTTGACTGGTTTTCTGTTTCTTTGGACTGTGTCTGGATGTCCAGCCCAAGCGCAGTATGAGTGGTGAGGCTCAGGGTCCGTCAGATGAGAAGATTGCTGTGGTGAGCGTTGATGACTGTGATACAGCCTTGTCACTTCGCTTTGGTACGCAGCTTGGAAATTACAGCTGTGCTGCACAGGGCAAACAAACCAGCAGTAAGAAGTAAGTTTTTTTCTTTTTTCACTTCTTAATTGCAACACTTTGCTGGGACCCAAACTTCTAATGGTCATATACCAATGTCAGCCGGTTTCTCAGTCATAACCATTGACGGTACAAAAAATGGATGCAAATTACAGAAAACTGTAAAAAGAAAAAAGTGCAAATGCAAGTGCCGTATACCTGCTTTCTATCTGAAGGCAGCCAGACAGTGTTACAAAACAGCTTAAGGTCCTATAGAAGTATATGGGATGGGTATGTGTTCTGTAAACACTTTCCTGCTGACTTTCTGGACTCAGTCACTCATTTCAGGCATTACTGAATAGAAAATATCAAGCTTGAGCTAAAAAAAACTTGCAATCTGGGATGTAGCAAAGTACTGTAGATGACCAGTACAACATCTGGCTAATGACCGGACTGAACATTCTCATGTAATTTGTAGTGACGCATTTTGGTTCATTTGGATTTTCCTCAATATGGAAAGAAACTAATTTGCAGGAAAAAGCTACAAGTTTACAAGCTCATCAACTGATTTGGACCAGAGTAAACAAACTTTAGGTGTGAAAACGCCCTACCTCATACTGTGTTTTAAAATATGTGTGAGCTAATGTACAAAAGACTGTCCTGCGCCATCATGCTAGGAGTACTTTCTGGCACACGCCATGACTTTGAGATCAGTGTTTATGCTGTATCAGTATGCTAATATCAAATACAAACTGCTCAGATACAACAGATACAACACGCAGCTCACTTTTGAATCTTCATTTTCGGTGGGAAACAGCCGTTTGCTGACTTGAGTGATCGGGTGACTCAGTTTCTAGCTAATGTAAGCTGGGTTTGCTTGCTTTTAGCGCTGTAAGAGAGGCATTGTGGCAAAGCTGGAGAGGAAGCATAAGTATCGCATCCTTTAGCTTTTATCACAACCGTTTGACTGAATTCAGGCTCTTAAATTCGGAGACTTAAATTTCTCAGTTTTAAGACGTTGAAGCAGAGCGTAGGAGGACTACAGTGTAATACTGTAGCTTGTTCTATAGCATAAACTTTGGTATATTCATACTGAGATAACTAATTTTAACATGAAATGAATCTATGAAATTTTTTGGTCAAAATGATAAATAAATACTGAATGATTAATTAAAAAAAAAAAGAACCTTAGGATGAATTCCTGCAGGTAAATTTGTTCTTTTGCCATCAGCATTGCAAATGAAAGGATGAATAGTAACTGACCCAGAGCTGTGGGAGGTGTTTGCACAGGATTTGCCAGCTTCTTTGCAAAGACAACTTTCATTAAACATAATCTGTAACTGAACAGAGGCTTAACAGATATTCAAAGACAATTTCCACTGAGTAGAAAACCAATAAAGCTGGTCATTATGTGCAGCTATGAGCAACATGCTGGCCAGCTGGTAGCTTTTTAAGCTATCTAAAGGTAAAGTGAGTGTGTGAAGTGACTGAGGGTAGCAGCATTACATTGGGAGATACATGCATTCTGACAGGATTTTAAAGTAACGATCAGGGTGATGAGGTGACGGTAGGGGAACTATGCGGGGGACTCAAGGCTTTAATGAGGCACGACTCTTTGACGTCTCTATGCTCCTTCATGTCTGTCTGTATCTCTCTGATGGTCTTGTTACCAGGCGTCTCATTCTGCTACACGGATATGTTCGTTTCTTTTCATTATCTCCGCTCGTCTCTCCGTCTCACACACACAATCTCTTAGGTGTGACTAAAAGATCCAAATTGTTGGTTTTAAATGCGTTGCACTGCCTGTTCCATCTGACCTTGTCGAACTTTTGTTCATTCTTTCTCAGCTACAGTTTGTGTGTGTCTAACCAACGAATGTCTCCATATATACTAACAAGTGCAAGAAAACACATACACATAAAGCGTATCCGCACATGCACTGAAAGAGCAGCGTGTCATAGTGTTGATGTCTGGCCTCGCCTCTGTAAGCTGTAATCACGTTTGCCGCGTCTGTCAGCACTAAGTGAGGCTGAGGGAAAAGAAAACGGATCAAAGAGGAAGGCTAAAGACTAACACGTCAACCCTCTCTTCCTCTTGCTCCCTTTCCATTTCTCCACCCGCCTCTTGCTCAGTCTTGACATTCTCTTCCAGTGATGTCCTCTGCTGACAAAACTTTGTCTCTCTTTGGTTCTCACTCAGCGCAGTCCCATAACTGTCACTTTCTATCCCGCCGAAATTTTCCTCCTCGTATTCCCTCTTTCCTTCCCAATACCCATCTGTCTCGTCATCTGCCTCTTGACATTTGGTGTAACTCACACTTAATATCTTGTTTGTTCATCTATCTTTCAAGCTTTTTTCTTCCTTTGGCATTGCCATTCCCCCTCTTCCTCCTAGAGCAGGCTGCACTTATATCTACCACCTTTTATTGCCGGATTGTGTCTCCTTTCTCCTTCTTCATCTTGTCATCCACCTCTACCTCTTCTCTCAAGACGGTTGATGTAACTCCTGTTTAATCTCCTGTTTGTTCATCTGTCTCTTCATCTGTCTCCTTTTCTTTCTCAGTGTATTTGTGTTCAATCTGTCTGTTCCTTCTCTGTTTCCATTTTTACCTTAAAAAACACCATCATCTAATTTATCCTCAACATCCCCTGCTTTTCTGTGATTTCGATTCTGAATGATGACACATTTCATTTACCTCTGATGACATGTTTAATCTCTAGGTTTGTTTAATCCCTCTCTCATACCCTCTTTCATGTTCTGCCTTCTTTTCACCCCTTCTTCTTTCATCCCTCTCTCCTCCCTCTCTTACTTGAAGAAGAATAATCCTGTGTTTCTTCCATAACCCCATTTGTTCTCCACTATATTTACTCCTTGCTTTCTATCTTTGTGTTTCTTAGGTCTCTGGACTTGACTGGTCCATTATTTCTGGGTGGAGTCCCTAATGTGCCAGACAACTTTCCCTTTGGCACCAGGGAGTTTATCGGTTGCATGAAAGAGCTGCACATCGATAGCAAACCGCTGGACATGGCTGGATTTATCGCCAATAATGGAACGCTTCCTGGTCAGTGCTGGGAACCATGTTTGCTTTCCTTCAAACATGTATTATTGTGCATTAGTAACATTTAGCTCCTTCTCAATAGCCTTTTCACCCATTGTGGCAAAACACACACAAACGTTAGTATTTAAATGAAGTAGCTTTTAAGGGTTTGTGTGCTACGAACCACTTTGTGCTTCTAAACATTATAGGAAACAATAATGGGGTAGAGCCACTTCTTCACATATAGTCATATATAGTTAGGCTTCATTGCACTGAAATTGGATTTTCACTGGTGGACTGGGTGCTTGCATTACTTTTTATTATAGTCAGTGAAATGAAAGGAAAACATTTGTTATACATCATTGTTTTGTTGTGCTACTATGTGTAACTGTTTGCATATCTTTCATTTTCATATCGTATTTTTGATGACTTTTAACCTTCCAGTCGCATTCAGGGCAAACAGTTACAGGGTGGCTGTAGCTCAGGTGGCAGAGCAGGTCAGCCACTAATCAGAAGGTCGGTGGTTCGATCCCAGGCTGCACCCTGGCTGCATGCCAAATATCCTTGGGCAAGATACTAACCCCGTGTTTGCCTACTGGTGGTGGTCAGAGGGCCCGGTGGCGCCTGTGTCCGGCAGCCTCGCCTCTGTCAGTGCGCCCCAGGGCAGCTGTGGCTACAATGTAGCTTGCTATCGCCTGTGTGTGTGAATGGGTGGATGACTGAATGTAGTGTAAAGCGCTTTGGGGTCCTATGGACTAGAAAAGCGCTATACAAATGCAGGCCATTTACCATTACCATTTACCAAATCTGTCCGATTTAAACATAAAACACTCAGAAATATTGTGTTTTACATCCGATTGCCTCAAGGCCTTATGACATCCTCCACACTATGCACTTGAACATATAAAAATGATGATCACCACTTTTCATTCAATTTTGAGTGTTTTTAACTAGACTGAAAACTTTAAACACCCTGAATTACTCCGACAGAGGAGTTTTAGAAATATTAGCCAATTTCTTTCAGGCATACCAAAAAGAAAAACATTTCCTTAACATTTGTTTTAGTCAATTATTTATTTAATTACGCTTTGCCTGACCAGCGGGTTGTTGTGTTTGGCGTTCCAAAGACTTGTTGGCAACAGGGAACTTGTAGAGGTCCCTCTGATGGACAAACAGTGTAACATCAACACTCATTACATGGTTGAAGGGTGTTTCTCCAGTCTTATTTACCTTTTAATTTGATCATTTATTGGTCATTGTAGGTATTTGTCGTTCCTGGTGTCATTATGATACCAACAGACCAACAAATAGCCAAAAAATCGGTTGAACTTTATTTTGAAAATGCTTGTGTGTGTGGGTAATGTTATAAAGCTCACAGTGACAGCATGAAGACTTATCATGTACAGTATGTTGCAATTCATTTTTATAACTTCAGTGATCTCTGCTGCTTCCACTAGGCTGCAGTGCCAAACATCCCTTCTGTAAGTCCAACCCGTGTCAGAACGGAGGAACCTGCAGTGTGAGCTGGGAGACTTTCTCCTGTGACTGTCCCCTAGGATACGGTGGGAAGGACTGCAGCCACGGTAAGAGGCCGAGATTTTTCTTATCCCGTAGCCCTACAGTAACTACACTAATAGCAACCTTTAACAATGTTAATTTTATCATGCCACTTCAGCATAATTATTAGTAAGTAGCAAGACAGTTGCTGGTGGAACGAGCATTTTCTAGCAGTGGCTGGGATTTTAACGTTTTATTTTTAAAACCTGATTTTCACAGGACTTTGTTTTTCGGCTGTAATTATACTAACACTTCATTAATTTGTTCACAGCTTACCTAAGCTTAAATCCCCCAGATAACACCTTTTCACTTAATGTGGCTCAGTGAGTGTTGACCTGCATAATATGAATGCACCGTCTTAAATAAAAAGGAAGAATTGATGATGGAAAAATACAGTCCAACAGACTGAGCTAAGAATAAATTTAGCCCATGAGACAGTTGTTACTAGATATCTGGCTGTATTTCCTGTGTATAACTGAACCGTAATAAACCTTTAGAGATTTCCCTCTCATGAGTGGACATTCACTAGCCCAGGTGGTTTTACTCATTTATTTTTACTGGCATGTCTTGATTGCGAGCACAGACGTCCAACTCTAAGGGGAAATAAAGCGTCAAGATTCACTTGAGGGGAAAAAAAGAAAAAAAACATGGTGTTTATTGATCTCAGTGAAAAATGTTCACAAGTTCTGGGACTTAGTTTGTACTTCAGAGACTGCAGTGTAACATATGTTTCATCATTTAATTTTGGAAGCTTTTATACCTTTGATTGGTAATTAAACAACAGAGAGCAAACAACTGTGGAAGCTATTTGGGCATGAAATGCATTAAAGATCACGTCATGCCCGAACAGACATGGTCTGTTTGTCCTTCAAACCAACAAACCAATAGTCCTGATGATGCTTTGAAAAACACACAATATTAAAGTGAACAACTACAAGAATTATGTTGCCGACTGACGGATAAGGACAACAGTATCATCTGGAAATTGTTTCGGAAATTTCACTAATTTTCATTTTCGTTTTTTTCTCTTCGCCTCAGTGATGACACACGTACACCGCTTTCTGGGTAACAGCGCCCTCTGGTGGGACCTGAAGAATGACGTAACCATCTCCGCACCCTGGTACCTCGGCCTGGTGTTCAGAACCAGAGCCCGTGAAGGGACTTTGCTGCAGGCCCAGGCTGGCCAGTATATCAGCCTGGTGTTCCAGGTGGGCACGAACACATTTAACATTTAAGAGGCAAGGTCGAGATGGTTAGCGGAGGAGGGATATTGAGGATGTTGAAGATAAAACTGCAGAGGGTTGATGTGACGGAGGAGGGATGGGCTGAGATGGATTGGGATAATCTGCTGTGACGACCTTTAAAGGGAGCAGCCAAAAGAAGAAGAAGTAGAATTAGTGGAAATTCAGTGGTTTACATTTTAATAATAATAAAAGAGTCTACAGCTGGGACTACTGTTCCCTTTTAAATAACACCAGGCTCCATGGAGTCTGAAAGCAGTTCATATTTCTTTAAAAGTATCCATATCTGGTGTTGAAGGAGCTTCTTATGTTTCACCGTCTGAAACACTGATTGTGAGTACATCTATAAATGGTGCCCTTCCTTTCACCAACCTTTCCACTATCACCAGAAACTCAAAAAGCTTTAACTGCATTTAGGCTTAAACACAATTTGAGCTTGTTTATATACGTTAAGTTTCAGATGCTAAATCCAAAGAGTGTTTTAAATTAGCAGAATCTCGGTGGAAGCTGAGCCAAGACGTCGGATTTCACGCTCCTACACACAGTCACACTCACACAGTCATAGCAGTGGATCGTTTTTTTCTCCCTCTCCCTCTTTTTTCTTCTTTTTGTTTTTCTTTTAATGTGATTTGCGAATTTTATTTATTCATTTATTCTTCTCGCTCTCATCAGGTAATTAATGGTCAGCTGGTCTTTTCGGTGACCCGCGGCTCAACCAGACCGGTGCGTTTGCGGTTGGATCAGGTTCAAGTGGCAGACGGCCGGTGGCACGACCTCCAGCTGGAGCTGCGAGACGTTCGCAGTGGCCGCGAGACTCGCTATGTCGCCACACTGCGGCTGGACTTCGGACTCTATCAGGTAGTGCAAATTATCATCGAAATCGAGCACACTTACACTAGAGGCACATAGTACAGTCGATTTTTTTAAAGGGGGGGAAATTAAAGTCCTTTAATAGCTTGAAAAAAAAGTAAATTAAATATTAAATTTATCCTGCAAGCATAGTTTAAATGAATAAGAAGGTTTTTTGTCGTATCTGCTTTATGAAATCAATAAGGCTTAATTTGGCTTAAAAATTAATTTTTTTGACTGTGTTCAAATTAAAAGAGGCAATTCTTTTTTTCCAGTTGTAATTCTCCATTTATTCTGTCTGTTTGAAATCAGCAGCTCCTTGATGGGCTATATTATTCGGTGTAATCGCCAGAGAAGTACTTAATTGAAATTTTAAAGCATTTAATATGAATCGAGGAAAGCAAACCTATTTAATTTCCTCTAATCCAGAATGTCCCCATAAGTACAGACGTCTCTCTCACTTCCTGCTTTGAGCCAAAGCGATGAAGGATGTATTTTAGGATGCTAAACATGAATAAATAAATAACCAATTGTATGAATTCCTTAAATTAAGAAAGATATTAGTTTATTGTAGATTGGGCTGGTGAATTTTTGCGAAAACCACCAATCAGACAACCCCTTGTAAGCAGCACTAGGCAACGGTGGGAAGGAAGAACTCCCTTTCAACAGGATGAAACCATGCTCAGGGAAGGGCAGCCATCTGCTGCAATTGGCTGAGGGATGGGTTGGAGAGAAAAGTAAAAAAAAGAACATAGGGAGACGGAGGACACATATAATGATATGCAGTGATGTATAAACACATGGAGGGGAAAAAGACGTCAGTGGAGAAGAAATAATCAGCGCGTTACAGAAAGTCCTTCAGCAGACTGAGCTCATTGTAACATGAGAAGGAGCTAGTTCAGGGTCACCTAATCAGCCCTAACTGTAAGCTTTATTGAAATAAAAAGCTTTGTGTCTAATCTTAAAAATACTGGCATACATAGCAGCTAAAAGAAAATGGCAAGGTTTTGGCGTGCTTGGTCAACAGGTGCTTAATAAAGTACTCTTGCAGTCTGCGTTTTTGAAAGCAATGTTATGCAGGGTTAAATTTTCAGCTGAGATTCTAATGTCGGAGTTCATTTTCCTTAATTTACCTTACATATGAGCCATGGGTATAATTCGCATTACATGAAAAAAGTCTTTGGAACATACAAAAACGTATTTCACACACGTCTTAAGGTATATTCATAGTACATTTCAAGTATATTTCATCAAAAGTAAACCTTGTTATCTTCCTATCTTTTTATTTCTTACTGCATTATTACTTCTCCCTCCTTCCGTTCTTTGCCTAACAATCCTTGACAGTGTTATACAACATCCTGTCTTTTTAAAACAAATACAAAGCCTATATCAAAGAAACACACACACATACGCACATACATATAAATGTTTAGAACATATACAGGTTTTTCTAAAATCCTGCAGAGCGTCAGACTCCCCAAGATGTGGGCTTCTAATCCTCGTTTCACTAATCTCCGGTGGATTATTATGTCAGATTGTACTGTGCGATGTTTGTTTCCGTGCATGCGCTAGTATGATGTATGCGCCTGTACATATGTGGCAGTGACATGAACACAGAGAAGCACGTGCACAACCACCGTCCGTATTATAATCATCTTTGGCTCGGTTTAAGCAAACACAAACAGCCTTTGTCGTGTTTTTATGTCGTGCTATTCCCTAAATCGTCTGTCAGCACGTTATGTCTTTCATCTGTTCATTGTAGTTCACCAGGCTATTCTCCAAAGTGCATCAAGTAGCACACTGAGCAAATGGTGCAGAAAAACATTTCAAATACAAAATTATTAAACAATTAAACGGCAGTTGCCTTTGAAAGGGGTTTTGGCACATGTGCCGCTGTTATCAGACATATCTCAGCTTCCATTTTAGCATCTTCTACTGCTGCTGAAACGGTGATGAATGCGGCTCATTGATTTTGCTTTCATGATCCTCGCAAGCCAAGTTGCCTGTCAACATTTCTTCACAATTCTGCTGGAGTTATCACTTGAGCATTGACCTTCTCTGCAGTGATTGCATATTATGGTTTTCTTCTGTTTAATGAAGCCAATCATTCAGTCGAATTCTATTCACGCTCCTCTCCACCTCCCCTTCTATTTGACTGACACAAGCCTCATAATAACCTGGCGCTGCTCGCTGATATATCGGTAAATAACAATATAGCGGTTTCTGGAAATCAATAATCCTTCCAGGGAAAAAAATCGTATCTTTTTCAGTTCATTTTGATGTAAACTCATAACAGAAACATCTTTTTAATTATGTTTTTACTGATGGTCACTAGCTTGTAACTATTTTTTTTTTACCCTTCATTGCTGAGTGTGTTTGCTGCTATTAATAATCATATTCTTTTCCTTTCCTGTCTCCATCTGTTCCCCCACCTCTTTCCTTCTTTCCCCATTAGGGAACAGTGATAGTGGGAAATGAGATTCATGGTTTGAAGGTGAAACATCTGCATGTTGGAGGAGTGCTGGGATCTGGGGAGGTTCAGAACGGGATAAGAGGATGCATACAGGTAAAGGATGGAGTTTTTAACTCATAAGATAAGATAAGATAAGATAACCTTTATTAGTCCCACACGTGGGAAATTTGTTTTGTCACAGCAGGAAGTGGACAGTGCAAAAGTTATGACGCAAAAATTCGAATACAATAAGAATAAATACAGTACACAGCTGTACAGAATAGAATAAAATAATATACTATATACAGTAGAATAAAATAGAATAAAAATATACAATAAGATAAAAATAGAATACGAATGCTATATACAACTGAGTAAAAATACAACGATGCCAGAAAAGATTATTGCACTTAGTGTTATTGCACATGTGTGGATGTGTGTGTTTGTTCAGTTAAAGTCTTTGTTGTGGAGTCTGACAGCAGTGGGGAGGAAAGACCTGCGAAATCTCTCCGTCCCACACCGTGGGTGCCGCAGTCTCCCACTGAAGGAGCTGCTCAGTGCTGTCACAGTCTGCTGCATGGGGTGGGAGACGTTGTCCAACAGGGATGACAGCTTAGCCGCCATTCTCCTGTCACTCACCACCTCCACTGGGTCCAGAGGGCATCCTAGAACAGAGCTGGCCCTTCGGATCACCCTGTTCAGTCTCTTCCTGTCCCCAGCAGAGATGCTGCCGCCCCAGCAGACCACACCATAAAAGATAGCAGAAGCCACCACAGAGTCATAGAAGGTCTTCAGGAGTGGGCCCTCCACCCCAAACGACCTGAGTCTCTGCAGCAGGTACAGCCTGCTCTGCCCTTTCCTGTAGAGGGCGTCTGAGTTATGAGTCCAGTCCAGTCTGTTGTTCAGATGAACACCAAGGTACCTGTAGCTGTCCACAGCCTCAATGTCCATACCCTGGATGTTCAGTGGTTGCAGTGGAGAATGCTTGTGCCTGCGGAAGTCTACCACCAGCTCCTTGGTTTTACTGGCATTGATCTGGAGGTAGTTCAGCTGGCACCAGTCCACAAAGTCTTGAGTCAGTCCTCTGTACTCCTTGTCGTCCCCATCAGTGATGAGGCCGACTATTGCAGAGTCATCAGAGAACTTCTGCAGGAAGCACTGGGTGGAATTGTGGGAGAAGTCTGCAGTGTAGATGGTGAAGAGGAACGGAGCCAGAACCGTTCCCTGTGGGGCCCCCGTACTGCAGACGACCCTGTCCGACACACAGCCCTGAGTCCTCACATACTGTGGTCGGTCGGTGAGGTAGTCCAAAATCCAGGTAGTGAGGTGATGGTCCACTCCAGAGTTCTCCAGCTTGTCCTTCAGAACCGAGGGAAGAATGGTGTTGAAGGCACTGGAGAAATCAAAGAACATGATTCTC
The DNA here is from genome assembly GCF_965226115.1 of Aulonocara stuartgranti. Taxonomy (NCBI): domain Eukaryota; kingdom Metazoa; phylum Chordata; class Actinopteri; order Cichliformes; family Cichlidae; genus Aulonocara; species Aulonocara stuartgranti. Next base: position 8,608,455 of record NC_138956.1, on the reverse strand, counting down.
ACAGTGCTTCCAGCGGTCTCCAGGTGAGCGAGGGAACGATGTAGGAGGTGAATGACGGCATCATCCGCTCCAATGCCAGGCTGGTAGGCAAACTGAAGTGGGTCCAGTGATGAGCTTGTTAGGCGCCAAAGCTGAGCCAGGACCAACCGCTCCAGGGTCTTCATCAGGTGGGATGTCAGAGCCACCGGCCTGTAGCTGTTGAGGTCCTTGGGGCGTGAAGTCTTTGGCACTGGTACAACACAGGAGGTTTTCCAGAGCTGTGGGACTCTTCCCAACCTCAGGCTCAGGTTGAAGAGGTGCTCCATCACCCCACACAGTTGGTCCGCGCAGGACCTGACGACCCTCGAGCTGATGCCATCTGGGCCCGCTGCCTTCTTGCCATTAATCCTCCTCAGTTCCCTCCTAACCTGGGTGGTTGAGAGAGACAGGCTGGAGCCTTGTGTTGAGTGTGTATTGGATGCTGTTGTTGGGGGTGGGGGGGAGTGAGCAGGGTGAATAGAGGAGGTGTGAAGTGTCTGAGGTGGAACAGCAGCAGTGGGGGTGGGTGAGTCTGCAGCCGATGTTGTAGACTGTCTCATGGTTGAATCAAATCTGTTGAAGAAATGATTCAGTTCATTTGCCCACCTCACATCCCTACCAGGCAGAGAGTTCTGCTGTTTGTGGCCTGAGATGGTTCTGAGGCCTCTCCAGACTTCACCAACGTTGTTTTGCTGAAGCTGGTTCTCCATCTTCTGCCTGTAGCTGTCCTTCCCATTCCTTATCAGTCCCCTCAACTCTCTCTGCACCCTTTTCAACTCCTCTTTGTCTATGGATTTGAAGGCCCTCCTCTTCTGCTTGAGGACAGCTTTAATTTCTGGGGTAATCCAAAATACAGTGAAGATAAAAAATAAAAGTAAAAAATGACTCTGGGATAGGCCGGTGAATACGCTAATACAGCTGCTATTGTTTTTGTGTGTTGTGTTGAGGTAACGTGACCCTCACTTTCTCTTCCTACAGGGCGTTCGATTAGGCGTGAGACCGGACGCCCCCGCTCTGCCCCGCCCCTCTAGAGCTGTCAAAGTGGAAACTGGCTGCAGTGTCGGTAATCCCTGCCTCTCGTCTCCCTGTCCAGCTCATAGCCGTTGTTCCGACCAATGGGAGAGGCACACCTGTCTATGTGAACCCGGTGAGTGAAGCAGATGGTGTGGGCTTTGCAGTTGAGCTTGATGCGAAGTATAGAGACGTCTATTTACAGATGTAAACTAACATGCAGTATGCTGGGGATCTCGAGTTATTAACCATTTTTAAAAACAACCTTTTTGTTCAGGAAAAAATTACTAATATTTTGACTTGTGATGTAAAACTGTGCCATTATTGGCTTGATGAACGCGTATGTACGAATGTTGTAGGTTTGTAAAAAAATTTATTTAATATAAGTGTTAGTGTGTCGTTTTCATGCTACCGTCACACTAAGGAAAACAGTTACTGGAGACCGTGGCACGAGTGAAATGTGACTGTTCAAAGTAATTTTGGTACGTCAAGACAGCGGTAAAACAGCATGAGGTTTGGCAATTACTTATAGTCTGTTTGTGATAACACAACAGTTAACCGATAAATCATGAAAAATCACAAGTCTGTTTCCACCTGTTGCAAATCTGTTACCGTCCACATGTACACAAATTCACTACTCACATTCAGAGTCCAGCCAGAACCAGCCATAGATTTGAAATAGAAATTCAGAAATTCCTCCACAAATGGTGACATAATTGCTACAAAAAAGATGATTTAACGGAAAAATTATATAGACACTTGGCAACCTTGCTTTTATATAGGGATGTAAGTAGAGCCGGTTAGCAACCAGCTAAATTGAGTCCTATAATGCAAAGAGATGTGTTGCAGACAAGTTGCACTCCTCAGTTCAGACAGACTTAGACTGATTACAGATGGCTTGGCAATCTGTATGAGAGTGACTGCAGTCGATCTGAGTCAGTTCTTCGTACAGTCAGATAATTTTGTGACATAATGCTCCTCCCACCCCTAAATGGACCCCTCCCCCAAAATAAATAAATAAATAAATAAAAAAATTTAAGATTGCTTCACCATCTTTGTCCCGTCTCCTGCCTTAACCAACGTCTGGTAAATGTAGTATGCATTTTTTTCCCACCCTCGGTCTTACAGCTACAGAATAATGCAACATGTTCACAGAAATATGTGAATTTGTAACACCTAAAACAAAGATCAGCACATTTAACAAGTCTCTTATTAAATGTGAAGACACAACATCACCGCTAACTTTTTCACTACAGGTGAAACTAATAGTCATAGTACCCCGCTCCCAAAAAACAACTACAAAAATGCTAAAAAGGATTGATGTGATGTGATTGTTGTAAAATGAATAGATTAACAGACAAAATGTAACACACCAAAAAGTATTTTCCATTGTTATTTTCCACTCCAAGCCAGGCAAAATGGTCTAAAGTTTTGACCATTGTAGACATTCAATGTAAAATAGCTGAGGTTTGAGAGTAAAAGGTTAAAGAAGCCGGCTTACTGAGAAACAACAAAAAAGGGGAGTAATTATAATGTGTCCATATGCGTAGGTGTCTCCCAGTGCTGTAACTGGGTTAAACTGATATTTGGGTTTGCATAATGAGTCCCCATCCACCTGAGACCAAGAGAAAGAGACCGACTGCAGGCTAACTTCCAAAAGCTCCTTAGTAAGGTGAATATAATGAGGTGGAATTAATGTGGAGGAAAAGAATATGATTAAAACAGAAGGAGAGGGGTGGAGAAGTAAAGAGACAGAGGAGAGAGTAAGGAAAGTGTATACTGTATAGAGAAATGCAGCGAGGAAAAAAAACAATTGAAAGATGAAAAATGCAGAGGAGGAACAAAGGGAGTGAAAATATAAATGATTAATGAACAGAAAAAGGCGGGTGACAGAAATAGTGTAAAAAAATGAAAAACACAAAGTTTGGAGGAAGGAAGGGGAAAAAAAAGAGGGCACGAGAAAGTCAAATCAAACAGCCTGAAAACACTAGTGACACGTCTGGGAATATACGTACACAGGGATGAACTTGGAGTTGAGAGAAAATTAACATGACAGCTGCACACATGAGAGTGAAGCAAGGAAGAAGAACAGCGTAAGGAGTGATATTTGATATTTATTTGGATCTAGCAGTTAGCAGCAGTGCATGCAACAGAAGCTCTTCAGCTCTAAAAGTATTGATGTAACATGTAAGGCCAGCTGAACGGGAGGCGATTAAGAGAGATTATTTATATTATGGGTAAAGGGGTGAGGATACAAAAGACTGGCTGGCAAGTTAGCAGAAAAAGAACCATTAAAGAGAAAACCAGAAGAAAGACAAAAGTTGCCTATCCACGTTTTGAGATTAGTCACCTTCCTTCAAATCTGCTTCAATATTTCTTCAGATTTTTTCTGTACATGTAGAAAAAACTATTCTCTTAATTTTTTTCATAAAACTCAAATATTTCTTTAAGATTAGGAAGAACTTTTGTAATGTAAAGCAAACACCAGCGACAGAAACAGTAAATTATAATCAGGCAGCATCCTCTAAGGCTGAGACGTGAAGCTGAGAGTGAAATGCAAAAAAAATCAAATTCAATAAGTTTCTATTTGAGGCTGGTTCCACATACGGGTCAATGCCAGTAGACCCAATGATGAAACGTCTGGAAGGGCACCTTTCTCTCTTTATAGAAAAAAAATGTGCTCAAAGCCTGACAATAAGAAAACAAAGTTTAAAGCATTTTTTTATGAAAAATCTACTGATGTGTTTTTTTTTTCTTTCTTATAACTCATTTGTTAAAGGATCAAAATTATGAAATGTGTTTTCAGTTTTCTTGTTTCCTGTTTTTTCATTAGCCAAACTTCAGTGTAGCGAATTTCAGCTTTACTCCCTCGTCTAAGTATGGCCAAAATGATAAACCCGAGTCCACAAATTAAATGGTGCGCTTTTATATCCAGTTTATGGTTACAACACAAAACTAACTGGAAAAGTGAAACTGATGGAGAAAACTCATCCATCCGCCCATTCATTCATTATCTTAACCACTTAGTCCTCTGTCACACAGGCCTACAGACTGATTGGTTACCCCCTCAGGGATTCCTTGACTAGTTTGCAAGTGGTTGTTAAAGGTTGCAGGCGATTGCTGCAACCTGTAGCACCAGTTGAAATTGGTCACAAAGAGAGTGGTGCCTCAAAAACCTCCATGTGATCACTTTGGTTGCTAGCAGATTCCCATAGGTAGGTGTAGTATGTATGAAAAGTGCCATCTTGTCAAACATTCACCTTTAACTCTTTCAGCTGTAGTGAAACTTGGAAAAAGTGCAACACAGAGAATGGAAAACATTCGCCTTCACCAAGTAAAAGTTGCGCGAACGACATTAGTTTCACTTAAGACAAACATTCTCTGAATGATGGAGATTTTGCGAATTTCACAGAGACAATCACAGCAATCACTCACCTACAGGTCAGAGAATTACCATTTTTCCCCTTTGACTGGTGGTTGCCATATGGTTGTTGAATTTCTAGGTCTATGAGACTGGGGCTTCATGCAGTTTGGGTTTGGGGGAGACCCTGCAACAGATTGCCAGCTTGTCACAGGCCTAAATTAGAGAGATGGACATCAATCAGCCAGTTTTAAATCACATGGAGAGGACACAAGCAGCCAAAAGGGGTTTCATTCAGTCTCAACACAGAAAGACCCCAACAGACCAGCAGATTCAAACCCAGGACTTTCTTGTTATAACACAGCACTAACAGTGCTGTTCTGTATAGGATGTGATTAGGTTGCCATTCCACTCTTTAAAAACAGACAAGCAAAATGGGTCACAGTTGTCACATATCAGACTGATTTTGCTTTGTAAGGAAAAGCAGCAGGCTTGAAATGAGATTCATGAGATTGGTAGTATGTCGTGCTTTTTAGCCGAATATGCCTGATTGCTAGGTCAGACTACCTCAGCACATAAGAAGAAATAAATAAATAAACATAGCAGCTTACACCCTCCCACGTCTGTGGAAAAAAAATTCAGGAAAGAGCATCAGGTATAACACTCCAAAGTCTTCTGCATAGACTGCTACCACAGCAGCTACCTTTAGAAGGCAGAAGTAGGTGATGAAAAGTTATCCAAGAAAGAAAAAGTGATGAAAATGCTCATGATGCTTGAGGGAGTGAAAGAGGAGTCAGTTTGACTATGTGGAGGATATAGTGAGACAGCCTCAGGCCTTGACAGCATGGTAGAGGAAGCAGAGAGGCACTGCTATCCCTGTAGCATCCTGCACCAGCCCGCAAGCTAATGCTAACACCTTGACTTATTAACTTGGAGCATGCACTCAGACTCGGCACACACACACAGATGCCTTCACACTGAGACTCAACCACACACACACACACACACACACACACACACACACACACACACACACACACACACACACACACAGCGTTTCCACAAACTTAATATGCGTGCACTTATTTACTGTACACACATGCGCTTTCATTATCATTACATTTCATCAGCACAATGAGCATTAAAAATTGAGACTGTTATAGAATGAATGCTGCTTAGAGACAAATCAAAGTTTAATAACGGCAGAGGGAGAAAGAAGTAGATGCGCACTCTGAATAATTCCCTTTCATGTGTGTGTTTGTGTGTTTTGCCCTGGTGCTAAAGTTAGCTTAATGGGTCTCGGGTAACTGACAGCGCATCTGACCTGCAAAAGGCCTCCTAGAAGAAACACACCGCCTCTCTGTCAATCACACACACACTGAAACAAGGTTCTGCATGACGAAGCAAGGAGATATCTGCCTTCTCGTCTCCTCACTGTCTGTGCGTGTGCGTGTGTTTGTGAGAAAGCATACAGCAAGTATGACTATGTGCGTGTTGCTGCCAGCTGCTTCAGACTAATTGGCCGTTGTGAAAAATGAGATCTAATATGAAAAATTGCAGCCATGTTGATTTATGTCCATTTGAGTTCTCGGACTGTTTAGAAGCCCACACGATCATATGCAGAAAACACAATTGGAGAACGAGAACTCTTGTAACTGCTTTTACTGCAGTAGAGAGTAATTCATCAGTGTTTTTGCCTTTTGTCAAGGTGTTACAGACTGTAAACAAGTGCCAAATAAATATTTCTTTAAATGGAGTTTGGCGGTGGAAGTGCATTGTTGGTTTGGGCGTGGTGTGCAGCTGCAGTGTATTAAACGCCGTGCCTCTGGGAAAAGTGGTGGAGATATATGAGCTTCGAGTTGTAGTTTCCTGTGCTCTAACCTGGAAGAACAGGCCAGTAGATGCCAGATCCTCAGGGTGCTGAATCAGGGTAAAGTTGTACTCTGTGACAAATGACTCCTCAACTGGAAGTGTCATTTATTGATCAGATGTGATATCAAAATAAAAAACATACAGGTAGACCACTGTTATATGACTATATGAATGGTGCACTGCAAGTACTGTGTAGTGTGTACTTCTTTAATCAAAAATATCTCTGAAATGATTGCAGCTCGGGGGTATAAAGTGTGTAATAACATCATGACACTGAGTAATGTCTGCAGGGGATACAATGTCACAAGTAAAAGCACTTTAAAATAGCTTTACTACATTAACTCTGTCTCCAAATCTCCAAATCAGCAGCAACCTCTGCAGCAAAGTATTTGCTTCAGCAGCAGAGCCAGAACATTTTTATGAAGTTGATCGGGCTGAGACCATTACTTGCATGGTGCATAAAGATAACACAGGACGTGATCCTTCAGGTCTTAGGCCTACAGCAAATCACTATAGGCACTTTGATAACTTATAACTAGTGCTGTAAGCGTTAATCTTGTTAAAATGACGTTAACGCCATAACCGAAAAATCTCTGTTAGCGAGTTAGCGCGGATCGCCCTGTGCGTGGGGCTGCACAGCGTCAACACGTTAGCTCGTTAACGCATTAATGCATCAAAAGAAAGAGCAGGAAGTTCGATTTGTAACACTTTCAGATGATGTGAAAACACTGATGGCTGGAATATTTTGTCATTAGTGTTAATTAGTCAATGAAGCTCTCAAGAAAGTCAAGTCAAATAGTTGATGTCACTGTTAAAATGTGTGTTTGTGGGAACAATAGCATGGTGAAAGGGTTCTGCAGAACGCTCTGATAGAAAAGGACAAATTAATGACTTTAACAACTGTTCATTGATTTTTGTGGGGTAGCTAGAGGGTTGGCCATACGTCAGTGTGTGGTGTTCATGGCCTCCTCTTGATGCTTTCTTTTACCCAGCAAATATTTCTACACTGAAAAACTATCAGGTGGAGATCTTCTCTAGATGTCTAATCATGGTTAAGAAATACATACTCAAATGAAAGTTTGAGTAAGATGGTGGAGGTCGCGGTGATGCCAGTTGGAGGTCAGACATACAGAAGGAGGTTCATTCCTTCTGTATGTCTGAATTAGAGTAGAGAGAGTCTGTTTTGTTTTTAATCAATAAAGAGACAAAGAGTAGAATACAACAAAATTAAAAAGTTTCTTGAAAAGAGACAAACTCATTAGCAGTGAATCAAACTCTCACACACAGCTTCATGCTTTTGGATCCACAACTGAAATGACTGAATTAATTGACTTGTCGTTTGATTGATCCCGAGTTTATGATGGTAACATCATGACCAGAGTAAGGATAACTGTAAGAGTCTGATTCATTCAGTTCACCATGCAGCGAATGAAACAGAACTTAAATGTATAAAACGGCAGCTTAACTGTGTTGTAATACTCATCTGTGTATTACAAAAAAAACCCCAAAAAGATAAATGCAATTTCTTCCTTGTTATGAACTGATCTATATCTCTCACGTTCAAAGACACAGTATCACGTGATCTCTATGGAAACGTCGCTGACATCTGCCTGGCTCCGGTTCAGTTTTTGGCATTGTTCCACGACCAGTTTGTATCATGCTAAAACATGTAACTAAAACAGCACAAACCGAACTAAAAGTTCAGTGCATATTTGAACGAGTGCTTTCTTTCTTTCATCGTGAGCCGCCGTTGTCACATAGTTACTGAACTCGGCGCTCAGTGTGAGCATTTTGTTTGGGAAATTTCGACACGCACAATCTTTCCACTGTCAGAGAAGACAGTTGGATACACAGAGGATGAATGGACGGTTCAGTGAACAGATGACTCATTGGTCTTTCCTGATTGTAGTCATGTGGAGAAGTCAAGCTGATGTTGTGTTACAGGAAAGTCAGACGCGAAGCTGTGAGTCACGCTGAATGTGTGTAGCGCTCGAGAAGCACAACTTTTCAAACCAACTCCTGCACCCTGACTGCGAAAGATGAAAAACACATGCACGCCATTCTTTGTTCTTCAGGCTCGAGCCTCTTTCTCGCTCTCGTGTTGTGTCGAGAAGGCCAGTGTCATTATACGCGTCTGAAAACAGCCAAGGCCGTTGTCGTCTCCCTTTTTTCTGTTGCCATGGTGAAACTGTAAAGATGTATAGTGCTGATAGAAGAGTGTACGTGTGTGTGTACCTATGTGTGAATGTGTGTGTGTGTTCAAGAAAAGCAACAGATGTAGAGAACAATAAAATTAAAGGTGGAGAAGACAGAAAATAGGCACAATGTTTTTGTGCATTTGTTGTTAGAAGAAATTGTGAGATGAATAATTGGAAACTGAACAATGGCTCCAATTAGCTTCATTGTGTGAAGTTTTGGAGATGAAGCTGGGTTAGTGTCTGTTTTTTTTAAAAATTATATAGCATGTTTGGGTTTGATTATGTACAGAGAGCAGAAAAAGTTAGAAGGCCATGCAATTACTGAAAAAGGATTCATTTGAATGCTGGTGTAAGTGAATACTGAGTACTAGCAGAAGCCAAGGCCACAGGCTTGAAAGCAAAGCGCCTTCTGTATTTTCTTTAGACGGACAAGTGAAAGCAGACCTTGCACATGTTTGTCTGCTTCGCTGAGAGGAATGCAGACCTCAACAAGCTGCACGCACACATCAGCCAGTCACACTTCGATCTGCAGAGACGTCCTTCTGTTCTGTGCCAGTAAATTAAAAAGAGGGCCTGAAAGCCAAGCTGGCTTAAGACACGAGGTGAAAGCAGAGATTTGTTGATCGGTCTGGAGCTCTGGATAAAATATGATGAAAACAAGTTGTCTGTGTTTGTGTTGTACAAGCAATCAATCATGACTGATTGGTGAGGACAAATTGTTTGACTCTCTAATGCTGTCAGGTAAGAATTTAGATTTTCTAAAACCTTGGTTTATGACAACCTCGGCTTCACGTTGTGTTTATTAGTAATTAACATGCCTAATGTAGCAAAGACCTTTAATTCCCACGGCAGCCATAAACAAATGCACGATAGGTCCACATACAATAAAGGCATGAGTCTGTGCTACCTGATTAGATAGAAATCCAGGCATTTACATGTTATTTCTGTCTATTTGATAACCACAACCTTGCTAAACAAAAATATATGTTAAGTAAATGAAACCTCAAATAATAAAATATTGGCAGATTTTTCTGTGGCTCCACAGTTGCAGATGAGAATCCCCTGAGAAGGAAAAACCCAGCTGTATCAGTTGGATTCATTATTAATTATTACAGGCAAATCTTAGTTTTATTTTTATTATTCATTTGAGTCTGTGGAATGTTTTATTTTAAATTCATTGCTTTTATTTCTGGCTTCACGTGAGTGTAGATTTTTTTGTCATTGAGTAGTCCTGTAATATTTAAGTCCCCCTATTAAAAAAAAAAAGGCTCCCTAATGACTAAATAGCACAATTATGCTCTTTTTAATTTAAAAGGAGGTCTAGGTGAGAGGCCTTCACTATTTGTGCTCAATACACTGCAAAATATGCATAAAGCGCTCAGCTTTAGTCATTAGATTAAAGAGGGGTTTTTATGTGCTGGCCTGTATTACCATATAAGAGGCGGGTGTGTTTGTGTGGAGTGTCTCGGGATTGCATTGAAGTGTATGACGGCTTCGTTCCTCATGCTGCACACAAGTATACCTTGGGAGTGTGCGCGTGTGTTGTTGAAGTGGCTTGTTCAGCTGTGTTGAAGTGTACTGTCCTTGCTTTTTATGTAGCACATTTCTGTGCTGTTATGAAAAAACGACATTTACACTTTCTTTTCCAGTGACATTATATTGCTTTCAGTTTTTCTGCACGTGACTTGTTGTCCATAAGTGGCACAGATGTTCCTGTACGCTATCTCAGCTGCTTGGTTGTGCCTCAGTGCGCACGCAAGGTCCACATACAGTAAATATCCTGCTACTAAGTAGTACAGTCTGCAGGTCCTATCTGCTTTGGTAGACTCCTGCCTCTATGCGTCTGGTGCTTAGGGCCTGTTCTTGTGCTGCCGTGATCAGAGCCTCTGTGCTGTCCTTTTAGCAGTTCTTTTCTGGCCACTGGTAAGATTTCTTGATGTCAGCCACTTCCTCTATTTGTCAGTGGTTCATCCCATTCAGGGCCTTGGTCGTGTAGATTGCTCCTCTTTCTGTTCCTCACCGTCTGTCTTCAGCTGCCTGAGGCGTTCTTGGAGCAGCTCTTCTTGGGCGCCTGATATATTCACAGATGCTCCATGTTTCATTCTGGATTGTGCCTCTGACACTCACTAATCCTTGCCCTCGCCATTTGCAGTGCTCATAGAGCCTCAGGGTGCTGGACTTCCGGTTGTGAGGAGTTTTTGTTTCTTCACATCAGTGGCATCTCTCTCCTCCTGTGACCAGCTTGGTACGACAGTGGGGTATGTGCTGAGCAGTAGAGAGGATGTATTGATGGCTTGGATCTTATTCCTACCATTCAGCTGGCTTTTTAAAACCGTCTTATCTTCTGGAAGTACTTGTGGCTGACCTTTGTGCATCTTTATCATGGTTTCCCTTGGATTGTGGGATACCCAGGTACTTGTAGCTGTCCCATATATCTGCTATTCCTCCTTCTGGTGGCTCCACCCCTTCAGTCCAGGTTATCTTCTCTCTCTTTTTTACCATTTGGCCAGTATACCCACTTATCCAGGCTAAATGGCATCCTGATGTCCTCGCTATCGATCCTGATGAGGAGGATTGGTGAGTGTGAGGTGACTGATGGTCACTCCAGTCCTGAATTTATATCTGTATCCAGTCTTAGTGATGAGCAGGCTTACAGGACTGACGCCTGTGCAGAACAGCAGTGTGAACAGTGATATATTTTGCATTTGATGGTGACACGTGTGGTTATTACCAGGTACTTCTTGGTGAGTTTGGATGTTGGCTTTCTGCTCATCCATAGTTCTCACATGTGTGGCATATACCCTCTCATTGGGTCGGCATATGTGATACATAATAGCATCTCTGCATCAGTTCTATATTATCAGCCGTTGTCCATGGATGCTTTGTTCCAGTAGCCTACTTCCCATCAACATGTCTTGGTTCCTCCACACCTGACGTGCATATATATTGCCGTATAGCAAGTGGAATGTTTTCTTGATGCTACTCTTGTACTTGTTTTGAACTCAGAAAAAAAAAAAAAAAAGGAAGAAGCGCTGTGTTAGTGTTTCAGCGGCTGACAGTGTAGCAATGCACCGTTGCGGCATGTTTTCCAGTGGCTCGCCCAGCCGAAGTGCGTCAGGAGAATGACATTTGTGATAATTGCTGTTTGATGTTTGAGATGTTTACTTGCGAGTTGACAGGTTATTATGTGTGGTACACAGATGGAAGACGCAGCGCCATACTGCATATTCAGATCTCAGTGTTTGCTGTGTTCTGCTTTTATTTCATCAAATTACTTGGAAGGGAAGTTCTTTACACACTAAGGTTGTCTTTTTTTTTCTGTAGATGATTGTTTCCAAAATAAATCCGTTTTTTAACGTTAATAAAACTTGGACATACTCAGTGTTAATATTTAGGTAGCAGTAGGATGAATGGATATTTGCTTAGACCCACTTAAATATGCATAACAAGTCTCCTGATATTTTTTCTTATAAGTTATTATAGCAAATAAAATTGAGGGTTAATCAGCCTATGACTTCCTCCCTGTGTCCATAGAGTTTAAAGGATGTGCCACTTGCTCAGGTGGAAGATACATGTCCAGTGAATTTAATCAAAAATATTATTTAATCTAACCTGCAAAACAAAACAAAAAACATTTAAGAACCAAGTTTTCTTACTGTGCTGAAGGTTTTTGACATCTCTCTTTGTGTCTCTCAGGTTATTATGGGAAAAGCTGCACTGACGCCTGTCATCTGAATCCATGTGAGAATGAGGCTCACTGCCACAGGAAGCCCAGCTCTTCCCATGGATACATTTGTGACTGCGGAGACAACCACTACGGGCAATACTGCCAGCACAGGTACACAGGCAAACGCCCACGCAACTGATGTAACATTTGAACTTCGGGTTACCTGCGAGGTGCCAACACAGACTACAACTCTTTGTAGTCTCTAGCCCACTTAAGCTCTGTTCAGTTATGTGCGTGTCTTGGTAGCTTTAGTTCAGCCTTGTTGCCCCACATCTCCAGCGTTCCATGTAATCCACTGTGGGATGAGCGGAGTCTCAAGTCAAAACACACACACACTCAGAGGTTATCTGTGGCTATGTTAAACTGTGTGAAGTAAGCGTAACCCTGACCTGACCCCGTGCCTCTTTCCTGCCTGTGAAATCCACACAGCTTAAGATTTATCTCATGAGCTGCTCATTGTGTGAGCTTTTGTCCCAGATGAACATCTTTGATCTGGTGTGTTTTTCACAAGGACACACATTTTCACCTGCAAATGAAATATCGTAAAGTTTTTCCATATATTTGATTGGCAGACAGTGAGAGTTGTATGAAAATTAAATCAGCACTAAGACTGGATTTATAATAATTTTACAAAGATTATGCAACAAGTCATATGCGTGCACACACATATATGGCTCATTAACCATAGGTGGTCATGAGAGTACCTCTTTTTCCTTTTTTTTAAGTTGCCACCATGCACTGAAGGATGATAACATCAGAAATGGATCGACATTTTATATTATGGCTACTTTTATTTGCAGATTTGCTGATTTATATCATTTTAAGGTTCAGGTTTTTATGCCTCATCAGAGTACCTTTAAAGTACTATTTATTTTAGCGAGTGAAATGACATAGTGGGCTTGTTATATTTTATAGAGGACTACTTCTGTCTGTCATCGTCACTTTAGGTGATGATTGACAGCTATTTGCATGAAGGTTTCTGCAAAAGTAAATCTTGCTGCTCTAGGTCTGTTAGTAATGGTTCCCTGCAAAACAATGCATCGATAATGTTAAAAGCATACATGTATTTCCCGGGTCATGAATGAGCCTAGCTTACCAATATCCATATCACAATAATGAGCCAGTTCCTATAGAACAAAAGTTCAGACTAACATCTAAAAATTAAAAGTTTTAGCTGTTTTAAAGCAAACGTGAAAAATAATCTTAAATGACTTGCCAGTTTGAACACATTTCTCATTTAGGAAAGACCCCTACAAGGCATATATTCATCAAAGCACAGCTGGAGCAGCTTCCGCTTAAGGCCCTGTCTTTGTTTCTGTGCACCCTGAGTTATGATCAGACAAAGTATTTTGCATTTAAGCTGCCAAAAATACACAACAGGGAGAGTCAACCCTGATATTCAGTTACAAATCACTCACATCGGAATTTTGCTCTCCGAGACTTTCCACAAGGTGCAATTAAGAGATGCTCACAACAGTCTGCATTAACTGCGAGAAGCACTCATCTCTTCAGTGAACCATTAGACGCTAGACATTAGAGTTTAGGAGGAAAGCACATTAGCTGAGATGTGAGCAAATGAGAAGTGTAGTGAACATAAAAAAAAGTTATTTTTATAGAGTTGAAATTCAGTGTCAGTTTAGTAGTTTGAGAAAACAGGTTTTAAAACGAATTGGTGAGCTTAATAAATGTTTTAAATGGGTGAAGGAGGCTTTCCTGTTTAATATGCGACTGTTCAAAGTGTGGCTGTGCCAGCAATAAGAAACATTTAAAGTTTGTGGCTATGTAGGAAGTCTAATGCACCTTGTAAACCTTATTGTCAAAAGTTAATCGATATATTGTGTATAATCATATCTTGTTTCTGTGTCTCAGCAAAAGTGCAAGTTCTTTGTTTGTACATCTACCTCCACATGCCAGTATTAATATTTCCTCCCAGTTCGATCCATACCTTTGCTTCCTTCATTTCATACTTGTTTCTTTCATCTCTTTGTTCCCACCAATTATTTGGAAATCAGAGGGAATGTTGAATCCTTTGAAGAGCGATTAAAAGTTTTTGACAGGCTGTGTTGCTCAGTTGGTGTTTTTCTCTTTTATCTGATCTATCTTGTGTTAATGACTCTGTGTCTCTGTGTGCGTGTAGGATTGATCATCAGTGTCCCAGGGGTTGGTGGGGATCTCCAACCTGTGGACCGTGCCACTGTGACACCAATAAAGGCTTCGATCCTGACTGTAATAAGACCAGCGGACAGTGTCAGTGCAAGGTAACCAGGAGAAACACACAAAGTACATACAACGATGTTGTGAAAGGTAGTAGAAATACTTTTTTTCCCTCTGGGTGTGTCGGTTTCCTCTGGATATTCCTCCCATAGTCCCTAAGCTGGATAAGGTGTTAAGAAATTAGATGAATGGATGGGTAATTGTTGTATTACTTAAATCCTGGAGCTGCTCAAAAAGTCATTACAACACATTTTGCTATGGAACCAAATATTTAAAATTGTCATGTTTAAAATTTATGCTGTTTAGATTAAAAACACCTAATTAGTAAATTGATCATCTGCAGACCACCCAGTAAACGCCTCTCAGGTTGATAGGCTATCCAGATGTGTATATATAACAGCAACCACGATATGTTGATCATCCATAGATATTGAAATTTCCGATCCGTAAATACACGCGTATTGATATACTCCTCTGTAGCTGCTATATTGAATCCTGTTTTATCTAGGCTTTAATCCTGAAGATAATCTTTAATCTGTGTCATTTCCCCTAAATCCACACCTCGTGACTACATGAAGCACACATGATCACAGATCGGGGTCCAAGGGTTAAATTGGGAGGTTTTACTGAACAATCTCTATATTGAATTCCAGCTGGCAAGTAGTGTGTAGGTGGCATAAACAATGAGTGTGTCGGAAATGTGGTGCCTATAGCCAATCACCATGTTGATTTGACCCCGGACAAAGTAGTTATCAACAATTTAGATTCAATTTGAAGTTACTTTATTCTTCTCATTGTTGTGCTAACACAACAATGCTCTCATTTAGCCTACGTGCCAATCATGTCGAGGCAAGTATTGCAGTCGATATCTTAAAGTAAGGTTTAAAATGAGATCTTAACAGATTTATCTTTCTATACATTAACAGTTACTTTGGGAAGTCCTTCAGAATTACATTACATACACTGGTGATGCTGCACCATCATCCTCTAACCTGGTATTATTCTTGTCCTTACTGCAGAGTTAGGTCCCGTTCACATAGACCTAGACACTGGCTGGCAACCTGCCTGGCAACCACCAGTTGCTAGGGAAAAATGTATAATTCCCAACCAGATGCAAGTGGTTGTTGCAGGTATCTGGCAGATGCATTGAAAACAACTACTAAAATTGCAGTGACACAGGCCTGGAGACTGGTGAGTGACCCAATCATAGTCTGTTGGGAAGATGTCTGCAACTTGTCTGCAACTACTTGCTAAGCTGTGAAGAGTGCTACGCAAACAGAAAGTGGGGAATGTTATGTCTTTTGAAATGTGTTGGTTTCAGAGGTAAAGAGCCAGCTTTTGTTTTAAAGGTGAACATTCTTACTTCCAAGTTCCACTACCACTTGATGGTACACAGACAATTCAGCGTCTTCCAGACTTGGAAGACAACAGACAACTTTGGCAATCTGCTAGCGATCAAAGCAATCACAAGAAAGTTTTGGTGCTTTAACAACCTGCAAACACTTGCCACAAATTGTTTCTAGAGACCAGGCGGGTTGTCATCTCTAGTGGTGTGTGAGGCAAAGGCATCAATATCCTCTGTATTCTCAAGCTGTGCAAACTAAATCATCAACTGTAATGCATTGATTGATGCTCTTCAACTCTCTCTTATACATGGCTCCCCATCTGATTCGCTGTATAAATCTCACAGTCATGCACGCTGATGTAATTGTAACACGCTGATAGTTTGTATGGTTGAGACTCATGTGTCCGTCCATGTGTATATTCAGGAGTTCCACTTCCGTCCGCGAAACTCGGACACCTGCCTGCCGTGCGACTGCTACCCAGTGGGGTCCTTCTCGCGGGCATGCGACCCAGAGTCAGGACAGTGTCAGTGCAGGCCTGGCGTAATTGGTCGTCAGTGCAACTCGTGTGACAACCCTTTTGCTGAGGTCACAAACTCAGGCTGTGAAGGTGAGAAAAAGAAGCAGGTCAACTGAGTTTGTGTTTGTTTATTTTTAGCTTATTTTCTTTAAAAGAAATAAGAAAGAAAAAGAAGCAAGCACCAGCGGGGGCTCTGAACTGTGTGTGTGTGTTTATTGTCATATTTTTGCATCTCACTGTTGCCTGTTGAGATTACTCCTGTTTACACAACAGGGGGCTACATCATTCATTCATTCATCTGCTGATGTGAAGCTCCGTATCATATCTGAGGCGTCACCGCTTGCGGGTGAAAAAAATCAAATAAATAAATAAAAAAACTTCAGTAATTCTAAAAACTGCCTGAAGGCAATATTAGTGTGAGGGAGTGAATCACTCGTAGAAAACGATTTGCTTTATGTTAAAAGTGTGTCACTGTCACAGCTCCATTGATAAAAACAAAGTAAATGAAAAAAATCAGCTGCTTTTGTTCCAAGTTGGATTTAGTATTAAACCTTCTCTGCGAAGTCGTAGTTCCCAAAACTTGTCAAAACAATTTCATCATCCGTGTATCTTTTGTGGGACTGTCAGTAGACTGGTGGCAAACTCCAGATGACTTTAAACAAGGTGTATATTTTTTAGGATGGGTTCAAAAGCCTTCAGACTAAATCATCTGTAGAGACAAAGACATGTGAATGACAATAATGAGCCACTTCTGAGCTTTTACCCTATTTACCTTCTATTGTGTAATCACAGGATTCCTGTTTCTCCGCTGTTCCATCTTTTTAAAAATGGTCATGTTTGTCAAGTCTCTGCCTGAGCCCAGAGACACAAAGAAACTGTTAATTATAGTCATCGTCTATTTAACAGCTTCCAGTTGATTCTCTCTCCCTTTTTCCCCTGTTCTGTGCAGCTTTGTCAGTTCCAGCGTCTCCACTTGTAATTACTTCTTTTAGTGAGACGCTGCTGTTTTATTCTCTCACAATCATTTTCATTTTTTTCTCCGCAAGTCAAAAGAAAAACTTAAAAAAAAATGTATTTACATTGTGAGTCATATTTTGTCATGATTTTAAATGGAAAAGGTTGTTGAGCTGATAAGGATTTTAATTGGTGTTCTCTCTCCCGCAGTCATTTATGATGGTTGTCCAAAGACCATTACTCAGGGGATCTGGTGGCCGCGTACCAAGTTCAACCTGCCTGCCGCGGTGCCCTGCCCCAAAGGCTCTGTCGGTCCGTATACATTAACACAAATGCATTTCATACCAAATCATTGTGAGGAGACATTTTTAAAAAATTCATGTTTCTCCTCTTTGCAGGTGCTGCCATTAGACACTGTGATGCCGAGAGAGGCTGGTTGGAGCCGGACCTTTGCAACTGCACTTCACCTCCGTTTGTGGAGCTCAGTGCTGCTGTACGTAGACCACTAATGACAGTAATACAATAACTAATTCACTTTTTAACTCCATTAAAAGTTTGTTCTGAACATCTAAAATCTAAATTTCTCCTGCAGGAATATTTCAATTAAGTTTTTAATTTAATTTAATTTATTTTTAAACAGTAACAGGAACCAATATTTTTAATATGCAGCTAGAACGCTTTCTCAGAGATTTCCAGTTTAATTCCTGTCTTGAAGGAATTCTTCAGTCTGAAAATTATTCAAGGACAGATTTGCCTGTTGGACAGACAGCTGAAATGCTCACGCATGCAAATATGTCATCTGGCATTAAATCTCTTCATTCATTCAATAAATATTTTTCCCGCGTCTGGATGTTTGTGTAGCTCGATTCCCTGGAGCGCAACGAGACAGAGCTGAACACCATCATGGAGAAGAAGCTTGCCCACCAGCTCCGTGATGTAACCGAGGCTACCACCCGGCTCTATGGCAATGACCTGCAGATAGCTGAGCGGCTGCTGTCACGCCTACTTACATTTGAGACCCAGCAGAGTGGCTTCGGACTCACCGCCACCCAGGACGCGTACTTCAACGAGGTAAAAATGACATATTTTTGAAAATTCCTTTATACGCTCCTGTTAGAGTCTTTACAAAGACACACTCTGCTTGAGTCTGTGTATTTTAGACTGATGTACTTGGGGAGGAGAGATGCGATGAGGATGCAGGTGTTGTGAAAAAAGGAAGACATTTTGCATTAACAAGGGCTGTTTACTGGTTCTTGATGATTCATCCTTTCTGATCTAAATCTAAGTGACGTCATGGAAAAAGTGTGGAAAGCAGCATTCACACAGACGATACAAACAATACAACGAACACCATCATGAGCAGTTCAAGGACAACTTTTAGGTATATTGATAAAATGCTGCATTTAGTGAGCAAAAGCAGGACTGTTTAAAATACAGATGAAGTGCAAGCTGTGAAAGGTTGTTGGAAGAATCCAGGTGTAAAAGTAAGGGGTGTTTTCATGTGTGAAAATCAAGTTTTTCTAAATCTCATTTTATTGGCAGCTTTTATCAGTATGTCAATAGATTTAAGTGTAACTTAACAAGCGGATCACTAAGGAAAGCATCCAACTAACTACTCTAAATGACCTCGTGAATATGATGCGAAATTATTAATAATATCTGCTCTCTTGGTGCAAAATTAAATATTACAATAAAACATTAAGTTGCGAGTTAAAATCTTTGTGTTACTATACTCCTGCCGCTAGCAACTACAAATCTGCACAGAATCTCCCAGAGGACATAAAATAGCTGCTGTTATTTAAAACTCTAGCTATGATTGATACACTCTACTATTATGGGGTACAGACCCAGTGACTAGATATTACAACGAGATGTCTTTTCTCAGAAATTTGGAAGTAATGTTGCTATGGTGATGCGGTGACAGTAACTCATGAAGTATTGCAGCGCGTCATCTCCGCATATTAACTGACAGGCTCTCGTTTTACCTGATGCCGACGCCTTCAGCTGAGGATGCACCAGCTGACAGGCGATAATTTAAAAATTGTTGGCATTCTGACATAAAGGCGGTAACCAGACATCTCTGTTTTATTTTGCCAGAAATATTTAAGCTTATATATCAAACTCAGCTGACAAGGAATGAGCTGCTCCCATACATCACGAGTAAGTGGCTGAAGAATCCAGGAATGCAGGACCCCTCCTGCTAGCTTCAGCCTTCCAAACTGCTCGCTGACATGAAACTGACAGCTCACTCGCTTATAATACTTTACTGCGGTAGTTACACTTATTGTAATTCATGAGGTGAATTTAAATTGTAATTCCCGCTGGAACATTTTCTCTCCACGTCACTCAAACGGTTGTAAGAGTCGTAAAGTATAATGTGGGATTTCTGCTAGAAACAAGCGATTTTTCTCATGGTTATTAATTGAAACCTCACGACATTTTTCCCTCTTATGTCTTTAACTGATGAGTTGGCTCCTGCTTTTTAATGTTTCAGCCAGGGTGTGATTTATTCACTTTAATTAGGGACCTTAGTGGGCAATAAAAAGATGTATTTCTCTCCAGTACAGTATCCACAGCAGACAGCAGGATGCGATTCATAATTCATGCTAACAGGGAGGATTTTAAGCCACCCGATGGTAACCGTGAGCAGTAGAAAGTGAGTGGTTGTATTTTATTCTCCCGTAGTCTGAGCACAAAATGTCATTTGTGCCTATTTAGATGTTAAAGTTCCGTAATGCAATCCCCCCCAGTGTTTTCCCACTGACATTTGCTTTGTTACTCCACTGATTCTGCATAACGCGCTTGAACTAGTCCAAGTTTAAGGTTCTGGTTTTTTGTTACATCTGAGCCACAAATCTGGTGGCTAGGAGACAGAAAGTGCACGGCAACACAAAGGAGTAAGACTTCATCCTCCCTTCACTTTTCTTTTTATAAAGTCGTCTTAAACCTGTGTATATGAATTTGTTGTGGCACTCAAAAGGTATCTTAGCAAACACAGTCCACACACACACACACACACACACACACACACACACACACACACACACACACACACATACACACACACACAGACAGTTGCTATGGCAACTCAGCAGCAGTATTAATGATGTCCTAGAGTGAGAGAAAACAAAAACCTTTTCCTGCCTGTCCCTTCATTTAACCTGACAGTAAATCAGAAACACGGCCATTAGGGCTTCGTGATTGGTTAGCTGGTTTGTAGTGTCACAAAGCCGCTATACGGTGTGTTGCCACATTAGCGCATTAATGCCCGGCTCACCTGACTCGTAACTTCGGCTTCTGGCTGTAAAACAGTTGTGCTGCCTGCATCTGGAGGTAATGAGGTAGCTTTTGGTTTATTATGGCATCACTAAAGGGAAGCTACAGTCCGACCTCTTTTTTTTCTTCTAAAGAATAGAAAATTTATATCTGATGATACTTGACACATCATTTTAAACAACAGCAGCTATTAGGCCAAGATGAACAGGTAATGCCTAACACGGTTTCTATAGTAACCCAGCGGCGGTAATAGAGCCCCGTGGCTTCAGCAGAGATGAAGGGAAGCGGGGAGGAAAGTAGAGTTTTCACATCAGGTATGTAGCAGTGAACGAAAGAAGATGAAAACCTTTCATGTTCAAGCTGTGATCAAATCCATCTGAATGCTGCTGTACTGATAGGAGACGGCTGGGGCTCACGTTTTGTCAAGTATGTGACAGCACAGCGACAGAATCTTTAAAATGTACTTGTAGTTTCTCTTAAATGAAGCGAAAGAATCGCTGAAGAGCTGAATTGAAAAAGACAATTTTTCAAAATTGCATGTTGCAAAAAAAAAGATAGCCCCTCTTTCTCTCTCCGTCATCCATGCTGCCTTTGTGAATCTCTCTTTCTGGATTCCCGTCATCCTTGGCCTCTATACTGTTTTACTCTCCTTTTCTTTCCCCCCTTCACCCTCTTTCTTTTCAATAAAGTTTATATGGGCTCTCGCCGGGTCTTGAGCTCAAGAGCCGCCAATTTTCCAATTTTCTAGTTTTCTCTAAGTGCAGGTGGAAGTTTAACTGGGCGTGTTTTCTAAGAGAACAGCAAGCATTTTCATTCAGAGGATAATTTATTCATAGCAGTCAGAATCTCTCACTACATGTGCTGAAACATTTACTGCACAGAGGTCATCTTCAAAAGTAGTTGTAGTCACATACAGGTAATGCTGTACGTGACTCGATAACCTCTAACGGATGATAAGAAGGGAGCACAAAAAACTAGAACAATGCCATTTTTTATGGTACCGTCACATTGTTCATTTTGTCCTTTCTCCCACCCCCAACAATCCTTTTCTTCACTTCATTTTTCCATCTCATCG
Source organism: Aulonocara stuartgranti (assembly GCF_965226115.1). Lineage (NCBI taxonomy): Eukaryota > Metazoa > Chordata > Actinopteri > Cichliformes > Cichlidae > Aulonocara > Aulonocara stuartgranti. The sequence goes on along the minus strand of NC_138956.1, from coordinate 8,586,886 downwards.
CAACTTTCCACCTCCCTACCTCTGTGCCTTCTGCATGTGACTTCTCATCTCTCTTATTCTCTCTTTTTTCTCCTCTTTTCACTCACTCATGCACAAATTCTCTTCTTGAATCTTTCTTCATCTCCCCCAACAATTCATGCATTCTTTCTATGCTGCACTGCATGTACTTGTACCTTGTTTGCCTGACGGTTGTGTCATATGTTATTTTTTCCTTTCTTTTCTCCCCAGAGCAATATATTACACTGCAGTACTTTATTAGGTCTGACTGCAAGGGATCCTCCCTGTCTCTCTCTTTCTCTCTTTTCCACTGATATTTCTCTTTGTTCAGCCCTTCGTGCAAGGCTCTGCAGTCCAGACTAATCTCTAAGAGGCCTCCATCCATAGTCACCAATTCTCCGTAAAAAAGCAATGACATGGGAGCACTGACAGTGGTGAAGCTTGTTCTAATTGGGGTCAGGACTTAGCTTGGATTTTTTATCATAGTTGTGCTCAAAGCAGCCAGACAAACGGCGTGACGATGCAGCGTACTTCTCATCTGCTCAACCAGAACCAGATTCTCGTGTTCTGACCTTTAATTCCTCGTTTTTCTCCCACTGTTAAACTTTATTGTCTGAATTGTCTCCCTGTGTGCCTTCGCCGTCTCTTATTTCCTCTATCTTTTGTCTTTCCTTCACAATTTTGTGTTTTATATCAGTATGCAGTTAAATTTGAAATTGTGTTTCATTATTTATCTTAAAAAAACAACATAAAAAAAAAACAGTGCTACCAGCACAGGGACACATTTATAGATTTGATTTATGCTGTTATAAAGACATGCAGGTTTTCACACAGTCAGCTTGGCTAAAACTAAACGTGAACCTGCCTGTTTACTATGTTTAATGTAAAGTCTTCAATACTGTAAAACCTTAAATTAGTTTCCTTTATATAACTTAGGTGTAAGGTGTAGGTGTATCAGTATCACTATAACAGTAATTTTGTAGGAATGGGCTATGAATGGTTTTTAAAAATATAGAGAATATAAATTATTTCTTTACAGGAGATCATACAAACAATGTCTTTCAGATGCAATGTGCACCTCACAAAAAAGGAAAGAAAAATAAGAAAATATTAAAATGTTTGTCATAACCCAACCACACGCCAAAAATACAACAATACAAAATGTGTTTATTCAAATAATTATTCATTAATGAAAATATGTTTGGTGCAAACTGAATGTATACCAATCAAATTCCATTAATGTTTCAATGTTTCACATTGTACTTAAGTAAAAAAAAAAAAAAATAATAATAATAATAATTTACTTCTAATCTTGGGCATACCCAGGACATGCTGGAGTGATTTCATCCCCTGGCTGGCCTGGGAAAGCCTTGGTGTTCCCCTGGATAAGTGGAAGAAAATGGATGGATGGATGCATTTTGGGCAAAACATTTTTGAGTGCAGTCTCAGCAGGCTTCAAGTAGTATTCCAGTCATATGCAAACCAACATAATCTGTTCCCTGAAAGTCTCAGAACTACTCCGGTATAACAGAAGTCATCAGAGGATTCAGTGTTGTTAGCAGAAAACACCATAGCTGATTGTCCTCTGGCCACAAGTCAACTTTTATTTGAGTCTTTAACCAGTGTTTAAGCAGCTGTCTGCCTCCGTGTAGGACCAAATAACTTAAATATATATATTTTGTCATCATCCACAGTCTCAGACCGATAATATTTAACATTTTTTAACGGTTGTTATTAACTGTGAAGCTCGTGTGGCCACTGTCCTCGAAGACAGTGCAGCAAAGCACCTCCTAAGAAGCCATGATACTTTTATGGGCTCTTTTTCTGTTTTTATTTCTGCTTTTATTAATTCTTTATCCTTCTGCTGGTGCCAGAACGTCCTGCGAGGCTGCAGTGTGCTGTTGGGTCCGAGCACCTCTGGGCTTTGGCGTACTCTCGCTCAGAGTCAGAACCACATCCCAGGCGGCGGTCCGGGTGCGCTGACGGAGCTACTGGAGCAGTACGCCAAGAATCTGGCTCAGAACATGAAACTCACCTACCTCAACCCGGTGGCGCTGGTTGCTCCCAACATTGGTGAGTTTGGACTGCAGATGCAGACATGCAGACACAATACAATAATTAATCACCGATCACACCCCAAAATTAAACGAGACAGTAATGAAATCTCAATCTTTGCAAATGATATGCTTCAGTTTTCTCACAATACTGTAAATCGCTGCTGTGAAATCAGCGATAATGAGTCATTGTAAAGCATGGGGATGAACAGCACTAATGCGAGTGATGATGATGGCACAGCCAGAATGTTGGCAGCACCACAGAGAGATGGATTTCACACTCCCACTCAGACAGCAGCTAATGCTTTCAGCACATCCACAACCCCCCCCCCCCGAAGCACCGCAGCACTGGCCAACATACAACATACACAAAAAACACATACACGCTGGCGTTTAACATCACTGGACATGCAAAGCTCCTAAGAGTCAAGGTTATTAAAGTTTCATTTAGTTTCTGCCATCCCTTCACTTGTGCTTTTTGCTCTTATCCACATTTTTCTGTCACTTTCACAGTGTCAAAAAATGCTGTTAGATAATCTGCACCGCTTACAACAAGACGAGGTGTTGAAGTGTCAACAGCAGCAGCAGCTTTGGCAGGGATCAAGCCAGTGACAATGAATTTCACACTCGGTTAATGCTCTTAACTGCACACGCCGATTGAATTCCTTCAAAATACTTTACACCCAAAAACTCATCAAAGTTTCCAGCTGCTGAATTTTGCCTCAGCAGCTTCTTCTTGTGTACCTTTGGTCACACAGTCACTGTAATCTCCTCATGACGTACCTTTGTTGGCTAATATTGACTTACCACTTGAACTTCTATATGTTTGTGAATCTTTTTGTTAGTTATACCTGCGTTTGCTCTTGGATTCTTACAAAATCCAGTTATTTAACTCTGAATCGAAGCCAAGGCGACAAGAACAGAGCAGCAGTGAAGGCAACACTAATGAGAAACATGACTGACGCAAATTTTTTCGCTCCAGCAAACACACAAACACGTGGCTGATGCTCCAAGCTAAACGGGTAAAAATGAATAACATGGGAGAGGACGTGGACGAACTTGATGGGTTGTCAGCCTTCGGTTAATTTCGATTTTTGCTGCTTTTGTTGATGATGCTGGCAGTAAAACCCCATATTTGCAATCTCTTACATTTTATTTAACAAATAAACCACTTTACATGAATATTATCGGATAAACTCTCATGCCTCTCACACCAACAGATTGAGTGCTATTTGCTGGATCAAATGTTTCGTCGTTATTGAACACTCCATGCTGACGTACTTCCACTCTGTGTGCGTGTTTGGGAATTTTTATATTCTCTCGCTACCTAATGATTCACTAATCCATAGGGGAAAAAATATTTTTTAATGACACAGCTAAAAATGACAATTGTTCTATGACTGAATCAAAGAGGAAAAGCTAAACTTAAATAAAACAGATAAATCAAGTAGCTGTATGAGCTGTCTCGTATTACTTTTACTGACTCAAGGTCACACGGGTCTGGCACGCAAGCTGCTTTGATGCTTAATGGCACAGAAGAAGATAAGAGTGCTGGTTGGGGCTGCACGATTATGGCTAAAATGATGATCACAGTCATTTTGTCCAGTATTGCAGTGAATAAACAGAACACTGGTTCAGCATCTTCACATCTCTACAAATCTCTGCACAGAAACAAAATTTTTCCTCCTCATTTCCTTAAATTCAGTGCAGCTCTTTGAAGAAAAAAAAAATTAAACTGTACCAAAACACAAAATTAAATCAAGAGGTCATATTCCTTTTAATCTCTTTAAACTACCATTTGCAGACAAATATGTGTTTGTACATATACACCATTCATTGTACCTGCATGATGGATGTGAATAAAACTCATATTGCCCTTATAAAATAATTAGGAAAATAGCATATCGTTTGTCCAGTGTGTCGACAATGTTATTGAAGCCTTCGTTACTCTTACTGTCTTCGGCCGTGTTGGTGATTTCAGTTGGTCAGTGTGAGCTGGATGGATGCACAGGCTGCTTTTATGGATGTATGAGCTGATGTTGAATGAGTCGCGTCAGCAACCATTGCCTTGTTTTCTTTGTCCTGCATTCATCATGCTGCAGTTTGCGGTGTTTTTCCAGGGGGTTGAATGTTGATTTGAATTTGAAGTGAAATTTGAATTTCAACGTAGTGTTACTCATGGGTGCATGGAACACCTGTGATTGGCACATACAGACACACTGTCAGGCACTAATTTAGGGGGCGCTTGATTTGCTTTTGCTCTGTATTTTAATTGGCAAAGCAGTGTTAGATGGTCATATATGTCCAAAGTTTGAGATAATGAGGTCAGCATATGTAAAAGTAACCCATCAAGCTTCTGATTCCTCTAATTGCTTGGATTTAATTTTTTTTCCTACTTTTTTTCCTAGTCAGTTAGCTTAATGTTGGAGAATATTCTTGATATAGTTTGTGTACTAAGAGAAACATCACGGGTAGTATTATTAGGAGACAGTTTATCCCCTAATGATTTCAGGGTTATTTCCAGGTAATGACCCAGTGTGGGGGTTCTTTCATTATTCTTCTTCTTGATGGATGCATTTTTGTAAACTGGACAAGTTTAAGATGAGACACTTTATTTTGTACACAACAGTGACATGTTTTTTAAGAGGTGTTGTAGAGAGCACAGTGTGTTCAGTTCTGCTCCAGTTAATCAGCCATTGCAAAAAGTAATATGCAGTGTTGGTGGGTTTTTTTAAACATATTATTTTTGTTAAAAGTAATGCAGTATGTTACTTAATTATTTGCCAGAGCACGTAAAAAGTTACACTACTCATTACATTACTTTCTCCTACACAAAGAAAATTTTAAAACGAACCCAAAGAGACTTCAAAATAATCACCACAGTGAAATATGAGCAGTTATAAATGGAGGCTGTAAGCTGGACTGCCCATCACTGTCTTTGTTACGTGTTGATGATCAGGCTCTGGCTGCTGTACTGGGGTCAGCATGCACTCACGTTTATCACCAGTTTGGGTTCTTGGCTAGCTTTGTGTTAGCGTGCTATTTGTGCAGATGCTTGCAAAAAGCTAAAGTTTTGTAGGCAGTGTAATGCAGTTGTTTGCAAGTAAAAGTAATTTCCATATCTCTGCTGTTAATCACTTCACTGTTTTCCTCCTGCACACGAACTGAAAGGAGCTCATTTTAACGCAAGTGGACAGGATGAAAAAAATGTGTTTGTTTGAGGAGTTTTTCTTCTGTCCATTTGTCCACAGCAATGCATTACATTACTGTGTTACTGAAAAATGTAATACAATTACAGTAACATGTTTCTTTGTGACATGCGACACCCAAAATATGGTGAAATAGGGACCAGTGACATTGGTTTGCTGTGATTGTGACACTTTGTCTTATAAAAGTTACTACAATGAGCATAGCTTAAAATCAGGATATGGACTATCTTTCCACTTTTTAACATACTTTTAAAATCAGAAAGCGAATGCATCACTGCTGCTATCTAAAGTGTAAGATACATGTTATTTTAACCAGTCATATTATGCTAATGTAACAACATAATTACCCTAATTACCCAACATCTGTGGGAATTTCATCCAAAAAATGTTTATATGTGTCTGTTGCTGCATGTTTATTAATCAGTTATGAACCTGGACCGCATGGAGAACCACACCCATGTGCGGAGGCGTTTCCCACGCTACCACACCACCCTGTTTCGTGGTCAGGCTTTGTGGGATCCCTATACTCATGTGATACTGCCCCCTGCTGCCCTGGTGCCACAACGGCAGCGGCTGCATAACTGGAAGGAGAAGGAGAGGACGGAAAAAGAACGTAAGAACAGACACACACACTGAATAAAAACCTTCAAAGTGTTTCGGGCTGAACCCAAGAAACATATTCTGACTCAAACTTTTCAGTTTCAGCCTCAGATCCTCAAAACACCGCTTCGGCGCCTGTCAGTATCTCGGCCAATCAGACAGGAGAATACACTGCAGCAAAACATACTGCTGCGTTGCCTGAGCCGCCCATAACCATCGTGATCCTGCTCATTTACCGAAGTCTGGGTGCTGCCCTTCCTCCCAAGTACCACACAGACAGACGAGGAGTGAGGTGGGAATCTGAAACACACTAAAGAAAATCTCATTACTGCAACTCCAAAAACTTCTCGTGATTTATGCTCGTATGTCTTTGATTTGGTGCTAATCAGTCTGCAAAAATTGCTTTTAAATAACGTGAGCATCACATCATTAAATAGGGATCATTATCTTTCAATTCTAGCATCAACATGCCAGGATTTTACATATATATGTGTATAAAAAAGATCCAATGACGATAATTTGTGCTATTGATCATTTAGTCTCCAAAAGTGGGAAAAAAGGTTGAAAAAGATCCATCACTGAAGCCCAAACCCACATCTTCAGGTTGCTTGTTTGTATGCGCAACCATGAAAGACACATATGAAACACGCAACACTGTATCAGATCTTTGCAAGTAGGACATTTTTGGCATCTTTGCTCAATAAATGATTAAAAGAAGTTTTGGCTAATTGAATTCATAGTCATATGAGGAACACTGGTAGGTCAGCAGAGTATCTGCATCAGGACTAATTCCAGCGATCTTTTCTCTGTTTTAATCATCCTGCCTTTACTTTGTTTTCTCTCTTCTTTCCTTCTGCTGTCCCCCACTTCTCCTCTGGGCCTAATTACCGAGTAACAAGCTGTCCACTTCTCAGTTGGTGTCAATAATCAGTCATTTGTGTCTTATCTGGTTTACAAAACACACTCTTCTTTTTTTCAGTTTGTCTCTTTTTTTGGTTACTGTGTCTCTGCCTTTTTTAGCATCCTAACCAGGATATCAAACTCTGCTTTCTGTCTGATCTGGAGGATGTGTTGTAACTTCTGTACTGTCTCTCCTTCAGGCTTCCCAGACATCCAGTAATGAACTCCCCTGTGGTCACTATCTCTGTCTACAACAACCAGACATTTGTGGGCGGACATTTAGAGCAACCCATCTTACTGGAGTTCAAGCTGCTAGAGACGGCCAATCGCAGCAAGCCTCTGTGTGTACAATGGAACCACAGCAGCCCGTGAGTACATAACATGCGATGTTTCGCACTGTATTGATACTGTCGATACTGAAGTCCAGGGTATTGCAGTATGTCACTGCGTGATTAAAAGATACACTACTGTGTAGAGTTTGGAAATATCAAACTGTCATTTTTGAAATTTGCTAAATGCAAATATCTTAAACTTCAGATTTGAAGTTAATATGATGACTTTGGGTTTTGTCTTGTTGGCTTTAAAATATAAAATATATCTTTATTCAGATTTTTCTGCAGACCTCTCACAGAAGGAAAAGTACAGATGTAGTTTTAACAATAAGAATGTGAAGTGTCCACTGTTGTAAGTCAGGATGCACAGGAACAAGAACTAGAAATGGTCTGTCGAACACAGAGGGCTGAATCCAAAGACACCCAGAAAATAAGTAAAAACTTGTGCAGCAGGCTGGTCCATTGTGACAAAATTTCATTGCAGGAACTCAAAATGATATTCAGTAGTTTGTTTGACCCCCGTGTGCTTTGATGTGGGGGGCTGACAATGTTGGGGCATTTTGTAGCTCTGGCAGTTCTCATTCTATTCATTCTATACGTCCTTGCACAAAGGAGCAGATACCGGTCCTGCTGATAGTAACTAGTAACTATAGTAACTCCTGGAATCTCCTCCATGTTCTTGAGACTGTGCTGGAAACACAGCAAACTTTCAATGGCAATCGCACGTATTGATGAGCCATCCTAGTTGGACTACTTGTGCAACCTCTGTAGGCTCAAGGTATCGCCTCATCCTACCACTAGTGACACTGACTCAAGTCAAATGCAAAAAAAACAAAAATTAAGAAAGAGTCAGAAAATATACCAATATCCTAGAAGTTGAATTAGCCTGATCATATACACTGATTAAAAAGTCTTTAATTTTTTTTAGCAGCACATATAATGAAGCCAATGTAGCCTACTATCTTTACCACAGTAAAAACTACCATACTAAACCATTATAAAAGTAGACGGGAGTGCCTGATCTGCTTTTAAAATACAAGACCACTTTAGCCAAAGGATTATTTCAAATGCTCACTGAACACCTTCTGACGTACACATATTTGACAGAGAAGTCTAATTAGCAACTCAATGCGTTCAGGTATTTAGACGTGGTCAAGATGACCTGCTGAAGTTTAAACTGAGCATTAGACTAGTGAAGAAAGATGATTTAAGTGATTTTGAACCTGGTGTGGTCTTTGGTGCCACATGTCCTGGTCTGAATAATTCAAACTGTTACCTACACAACAGGATGAACTAGGATTTTAATAGAAGATGGTCCAAAAAGGAGAAATATTGAGTTAGCAGCAGTTCTTTGGGTGAAAATGCCTTGAGGTCAGAGGAGAATGGCCAGACTGCTTTGAGCTGACTGGAAGGCAAAGGTAACTGAAATATCCACTCACTGAAAGAAAGGTACACAAAAGAGCATGTCTGAATGCACAGTATGTCCAACCTTGAAGCAGATTTATTTAACCTTTATTTATACAGGTAATCCCATTGAGACTCAATGTCTCATTTAGAAGAGAGGCCGGTTTCAGACAAACAATAAATGGTGGCCTGCGGCAGCAAATGACCACACCCAGTGGGTGCCACTCCTGTCAGCTAAGAACAGGATATTGAAAGGATAGACCCATCTTATAGCCTTGGATCAATGTTTCAGGCTGCTTCTGCTGCTGGTCTAATGGTGTGGGATATAGTCTTTGCACATTTTGGCCCCTTAGTACCAGCTGAGGATCATTTAAACAGCACAACTTTCTTTCAGTAGTGTTGCTCACCAGATCCATCCCTTTATGACAACAGTGTATTTATCTTCTGATGGCTGCATCCAGCGGGATCAAATGGCTTTGGGATGCGGTGTAACAGGAGATGTGCAGCTGACAAATCTGCAGCAGCTATGTCAATATGTATGGAAATATTTTTATGTCATATAAAATGCGTGAGCAAAAACTAATCAGAGCAAATAATTTAATTTCACAAGAGCAATTAAATTCCTCGCGTGTAATCTCTGAGGAATGTTTCCAGCACCTTGTTGAATCTGTGCCACAAAGAATTACAGCAGTTCTGAAAACAAAACAGGGGTCCGACCTGGCACTAACAAGGTGTACCTAATAAAGTGTCCACCGAGTGTTGTTTTGAGAGCATGTGACTTCTATTAATTATGAAAAACTGACACATGGACAGCAGCGGGACATCTTTCTTGAAATGTTGCTTATTATTCCTCGTTCCGTCTCTGTCCCTGCAGGTATGAGATGGGAGGTTGCTGGACGGTGAGAGACTGTATGGTGGTGTACAGAAACACGTCTCATGTGCGCTGTCAGTGCCAGAGACTGGGCACCTTTGGCGTGCTGATGGACAGTTCGCAAAGAGAGGTTAGTGATCAGTCAGTCAAGAGCTACTTACTTTTAATCAAGATAAATCAAGATAAGTCTTCATCCTCTCTCGTTCCCTGACCCTTTCTGTAGTAATCAAGCATTTCCCTTAAGTGAACCTTTTACTTCACCATGTCTGCCACTTTGCCCCAACACATTTTTTTTTCATTTAACAGTGTCAGCTGGTAATTGCCCAGTTTGAAGAAGGGGGGAAAAAGGGGAAAAATGTCTACAAATCCTGACTGACATTCAGAAGGCTGAAGAAAGGCCTTGTTACAGTTGTAGAAGATTTTCACAGCTTAATGTAAAACCCCTTACCCACCGCTCCCAAGCATACTAAGTTGAAGATGTGTCAGATCTCGAGAAAGGGAGCGTGTGGAATCAGAAACATCATTGTCTTGACGATTTCCATTTCTCCAAACTGGAAACAGTTATATAAGATTAAGTAATTCATCATCATTAGTCTGGTGGTATGGTGGGGTATCTTATTCTCACTCACTTGAGATGCTGCAGGGAAGCCCAGTTTGCCCAAATGAAATTCTGGTGGTGTCTGCTATGTTTGCCGGCAGCAGAGGCTTCCAGAGGAGGCAAATGCACGTGCTGAATTGATTTTATAATCTAGTTTCTCCTGACAGATAAGCTTGGTCTGCTAGCTAGCTTGGTTTGTCATCTGATTCCTCTGTTTTTTGTCCTGACTGCTTCAAGAAAAATATATTTTTTAGATGTTTTTAATAAAGGGATTTAATCTTGTACTTACCTTTCATTAGATTTCTTTCTATAGATCGCATACTTGGTTGTCATATAAATATTGTCAGTTCACACTGACGGCAGACAGGAGAGTTCAGATAGAGATGTTGCATTTCAATGCAGTTGTAACGATTCATCTTCTTGGATTGAAGTTTCTTTTTTCAACAAGTTTTCTCCCTCCTCTTCCTTTCACCCCCCTCCTTTGCATCTCTCTGTGAGTAGCAGTTGGAGGGCGACCTGGAGACGCTGGCCCTGGTCACATACTCTTCTTTGTGCGTCTCCATGCTGGCGCTGCTCCTCACTGTCCTGGTGCTCTCCTGTCTCCGGGGCCTCAAGTCTAACACCAGGAGCATCCATTCAAACACAGCGGCAGCCATGTTTTTATCAGAGCTGGTGTTTTTGCTTGGGGTCAATCAGACTGAACAACAGGTATGTACTGGCGGGGGTGGGCTTTCTGCATCCATCTTTTTTCTGTTGCCTATAGCTTTAGTTCCTTTTTTCACACCACTTCACAGTCAGTCACCACTTTATCCAGTGTACAGTCATGGTAAAAACAGAGTCCAACTTCTGTCATATCTAGATAGATAACCTGTGATGAACAGAAAAGTTATTATTTATTTAACAATAATGGAGCCACGTTGCAAAAGCACTGTTAGAAGACATCATTTTCTGTCCTACTTTGTCAATCTTTCACGTTGTTGTGGAGGAGTTTACTACTCTTTAGAGCATTGCTTCAGGTCGTTGAGGTTTGTAGGCATTTGTGTATGTATAGCTCTCCTAAAGTGGCACCACATTTCAGTCAAGGTGAAGTCTGGCCTTTGACTCAGACATTGGAATACTTGGATTCTTTTCTTTTTCAGGCGTTCTGCTGTAGTGCTTGGGATCATTATCTTGTTTGGGACAGGCTTTAGCTGTTGGACAGATGGCCTCAGATCTGACTCTAGAATACTTTGGTATATAGAGGTCAACTCAATGAGTGCGAGGTGCCCGGGTCCTGTGACCGCAAAACAAGCCCAGATACTCACCTCTCCACCACTGTGCTTGACAGTTGGTATGGGGTGCTTCTTCAAACATGGTGCTGTATACTATAGGCCAACGTCTCCACTTTGGTCTCGTTTATTCAAAGGGCGTTGCAAAGTCTTGTGGTTTGTTCAGCTTTTCAAACCTGAGCTATGCTGCCATGTTATTTTTAGAGAGTAGAGAATTTCTTCTGGCAAGCCTTCCAAACATGTCATACTTGTTCATGATGCTTGTAGAGTCTGAGATGTAGCTCTTGGGCTTTTTTTTTTTTTGCAATTTCTCTGAGCATGCCCACTCCTGGGAAGATTGGCAACTATCTTGATTTTTTTTTTTACCAATCACTAAATAACAAAGGCTCATACTTTCTTTGTTTTTCCTCCAGTGTGTTACGGAAGCAGCCTTCCGTTGTGAGCATCCTCTTCACATAGGTCCATATCTTTGATAAAGACCGTGCTCACACTTCAGGGCATAAGTATTTTTTCTAAAAGTAGACTTGTTTGTATGTTTTGCCCATGGAGTATCGCACTGCACTGCAATAGTTCTTTTTGCATTGGACAGACAGAGATTCAACATCCATCTATTCTTACTGTATTTATTTTTTCCCAATTGATTGGAAATGGCCTTCTAACCCTTGCCAGACTGATGGGCAGCTAGAATCATTTCTCTAAAATCAATGCTGATGTCTTTGGCATTCAGGTGTTAGCACACAGTTGGATGCTCCAGACCAGACAAACTTCTGGTTTTATAGAGGTGCCTACACCTGCTGATGATCTATTAACCAAGTAATCAAGGAGCTGATTATTTCTACTGCATCTCAATGCATAAAACCTTAAACCTTAAAATCTTAAAGAGGTTGTACTTTGTTTTTGCCGTGGCTGTGGTGTATATCTAATTTCTAGCGACATTTAGATTTACAAGTTCATTCATCTTCAAATAGTATCTGGCAGTGGCCATGTTTTTTCTTAAACTGTTGCCAAAAACAATATCATAAGATGTTCACTCTTTGCAGTTTTGATGTCGACAGCTCTTCTTGCCTCCTAGTATTTTGTTTTTCTTCCTCTTTCTTATCCTCTGCTTGGGTGCTTCCTGTCGCTCTTCACTCTGTGCTTCTCTACATCACACTGTCCTCTTTCCTTTACGTTAAGTCCTCTATCTTTTTTCTCGTCCTCTGCCAATGTTTTTTTTTGACCACTATATCTCTCAGTTTTATTGCATCACACGTTTCTATATAAAGTGTGTTTAAAGAGCAGCGAGTCTTGTCGAGAGGGTACTCCAAATATGTGCTCACTCAGCATGAAATCCAATTAATTAATCTTTATCCCCCACATAGTCGGCAGTACTGCTCTTACAGTGCGACTGGTTACTTCTAGCAGAACAATATGTTCTCTAATTCATGTACTCCGTGCTTGGGAGAGCATTTCAGCGCTTGTAGCGGTTGTGTGTTAGTTTTTATGCGCCTGTGCATATTTAGTCTTTCCATGCTTATGTGTGTGGCTCGTAGTGTTTGCTTTTTGTGTGTGTGTGGGAGTGTGAGATTCATCAGCTGGCTGTATTACTGCCAAGGCGGCTGCTTTTTCTGTGTCATCTTTGGCTCTTCTTTGGAAATTCTACTGCGCGTCTTTTAACCTCTGGGACTTAAATGTCTGCTCTCCTTAATTTTCAGAGTTCTGAGTTGTATTCATTATAGATTTCATAAGCAAATGGGCCAGTTCATCCATTATCATATATGATAATATGACAGTCATATTTTATATTAACTTCTTTGAGACAAACTTATTTTAATACATAAATGTTTGTCTAAATCATCATTTGTCAACCTACAATACTCACATGGCCTTTTTGGGGTACTTGTCTGTGTTGAGTGCAGATTGCAGTCACATTTCAGAAAATCTGAGCTTGTAGAAGCTCACATGTGCTCAAAAGATGGTTGCTCATTAAACTGAGGGTTCAGTGAACTTGAACAACTTTGCCAGAGGACATCAAAGAAAATCTGATGTCATTCTTTGCAGTTTAAACTGTAATCTAAAAGACTATGCAACAGCTCCGCTCTCCTCTGTTAAAAGTACAGAGCATCAGTGGTGGACCTGCCAGTTCTGGTATTTTATGGCAAATACCAGTTGGGCTCCATGGCGCTAGGCAGTAATAACTGATCCCTTCAGAGGGCAGTGGGCCCTCCGGCCACCACAATTAAGTCTGTTTCTGAGAGGTCATTCTGTAGAGCTCTGGCAGTGCTTATCCTGTTCCTCTTTACACAGAGGAGCAGATACTGGGGCTGCTGATGGGTTAAGGAAATTCAGTGGCCCTGTCCAGAGTTACCGCTAGCCTTTATGATCTCAAGACTGCGCTGGGAGACAAAGCAAACCTTCTGGCATTTATACTTATTGATCCATCCGCTTCCATCGTGGAGGAAAACTGACACTATCAGTCATGGATTGGCCTCCTCAAAGCTCGGACCTCAACATTATTAAAGCAGTGTGGGATCATTTTGACAGAGAATGCAATAAAAGGCAGCCAACATCCAAAGAAGAGCTTTGAATGTCTTCCATAAAGCCTGGAAAACTATTCCTGGAGACTACGTAAAGAAATTACAAGATGCCTAAGAATAAAGGTGATCAGACCAAATATTGACTTAAAAGCTTGTTAAAACTATACAAAATCTTTATTTGCCTCATGTACTATGTTTCGATTTATATTTGCACAGTAAATCACTGCATCTGCATCTACATTTGCACATTACTGCAGCTTGTCTTTGTGTATGTTAAGAACGCATTTGGCTACAAGGTCACGTACTGACACGCCTGTCAGGTTCCCACAGAAATCTTATTTAGTTGTGCATTTTCAAGCTGTTTCCTGAGGCTGGTTTAGATTTTAAACAAACACCACTGCAGTTCTCTTAGACGAAGTTGACTTGCTTTTTCAAAGTGCTGTAATTCAGTGCCACTTGAGTTTGAATGGCATCGTCCTCATCTGGTCAAACAAATCAATTCAGACTAAAAGGCTGCAGAGTTCAAATAAACCACTTCAGCCATTCTTGAATGCAGCCTCAAGGTAATTTCACAGAAAGCCAAAATGTTAATGCTCTGCATTATTCATGGGGAAGCCAAGTATCGCTGCCAAACCAACCAGCAGCATCTAACTGAAGATGGCTTTGAAGTTTATCTCCTGCCTTTACTGGGATTCATTCCTGATGATATGCAATCTAGACGAATGACCTCAGAAATGAGTCCTGTGGCAGACTACGTCATCTTTTCATTTATACAGTGTCCAAGTTATTGTCAGAAAAGCAAAGTTTTCTATGTGAAAATGAGGCATAGATTAACCATCACCTGACACACCAGATGGTTTGTTTAACAGAACCATCTGAAAAGTCGTCCTTGGAAACTGTTTGGAAAAGGGTAGGCACGCACTTGGCAGGTATTTGGATTTGCCATCTGTCTATCACTGTCGATCATTGGCAGCCAATCAAAAGATTTGTTTTTGAACAAATAATCAATTCCCTCTGTTGTCACCATCAGCTTTCATAAAACACATCCAGACATACCAGTAGATCCTCACAGGACGCTTACTGTGACTGTGGATTGGAAGTAAGGTCATAGCTTGAACCCAAGCATAGCTGTCTCACACCTCGATTTATATCTCTCCATTATTGCTCAAAAATGCAAGGTGTATTTATTTCGGTCGAGCTAATTATTCCCCTTAAACAACAAATTTGCATTATTTTTGTTTTCTTGACGCATTTATTGTCGTAAATACATCATGTTTAAAAATAGCTGTTAAACTTCTACAATCACAATTAATATAAAGGCGACATTACCTGTTTGGGCATTATTTACCTTCCTTTGCAGATGGTGCACATTTTCGTAATCGTAATCATAATTAAAAGACTCTCTTGGGTGTTATTGGTAAAATTCAGCTCTTATAACATCCATTTACATTCTTTATTTTTTATGCTTTTCCTGGACGAATTGTAACATGCTGCCGTTATCGCTGTTCATTAGAAGCATTAGTAATTTAATCATGAACGGCTGTTATTTCATTGCTGACACCTGCTTTGCTGTAATAAAGACTCGTGGGTTGGTTGCCAAGACATCTGTATTTCAGCTGTCGCACAATCCTTGAAAGGATTATGTTTTTTTGTCTTTTCACTGCTAACGCATCTTTCCTGCCTTTCCCCCTTAGCCTACCCCTTTCATTCCTCTCTCTCTTGCCTCTTAATCGTTTTTTGTCACTTTCTTTCTGCTACCTATAATTTCCTGCTCCTCCCCTTTCCCTTTTTTTAATCACTCTTTTTAAAAAAAAAACCTCTCCCCTCAGTTCCTGTGTACGGTCGTCGCCATCCTGTTGCATTACTTCTTCATGTCCACGTTCGCCTGGATGTTCGTGGAAGGTCTTCATATCTACCGAATGCAAACAGAGCAACGCAACATCAACTATGGAGCCATGAGATTCTATTACGCCATTGGCTGGGGCGTTCCCGCCATTATCACAGGTAACACAGTCATGTAGACATGCAGGCACGCAGTCCTCGATATGGCCTAGGAACATGTTTGTGCAGCCATGTAAAAGCAGACAGTCACAACCCTGTTCTTGCCACAGCTGCACAATAATGATTTTCTTATATGAGCACAGGCACACACACACACATACATGCATAGTGAGTCTGGCTGTGTAGATAAGGTGTCCTATTGACATTTGGATTAAACAGGTTTCAGTGGTATTTTATAACAGAGACAGTAAAGCAGAGATACTAATGCAAGCAATTTCTGCCATGACACAGTTTAAGAAAGTCATATCTTTCTACTTTCTTCTCTATCCCCTTCACACACACACACAAACACACACACACAAACACACACGCCTAGATTGGTAGTTTGCATCCAAGCTCATAACATACTGTCAGCTTCCCTTTATCTGTTGCTGTTTGTGTCACTGTCTGTCTCTCAAACCTACACACACACACACACACACACACACACACACACACACACGAATGGATGTGTCTCCCACCATCATAAACACACTTTAGCACATGTCTCTTCCCTCGGGCTGTGAGGTGTGTTTATCTGTCTTTGTTCGGGCTTCTTCTGTCTTTTCTTTTGCAATTTATTTCAAATATTCTTAATAGCCACGCCTGTCAAAACATCGACAGTTTCGTCCAAACAAGGATACATGACTGATAAAGATATCACAGTTCAAGTCACAAATTTCCTACTAACCACATCTGGTGCTTATATGGAGCACTGGTGCCTCAGATTCTACACAGAATCTGTGCTGTAAGTGCGCACACGAAAGAAACTTCAGGTGAAACCGTTTTGGTGTATCCCTGCTCAACGTAAAGAAAAAGACTGTTAGCTTACAGCCTGATCTTCTCCTAACTCTGACAGTCAGTGAATTTTTGTTCGTGAACTTGATTCACATGATTCAACCAGAAGCTGAAAATCAGGGGGTGAAACATTTCTGCTCTGATTTGGAATAATGTGTCATATAGGTTATACGAAGTTAAATTAAAAAGAGAAATGATGGTTTGTGTCTTTGGCATTTAATCGTAGCAGCTTAGTGCTCAAAGTTCAGCAGAACTGCTGTGCTTTTGTGTTCACGGAAACATGGCTCAGCGACAGTGTCCCGGACCGCGCCATTCAGCTCGACCAGCTAACATGCTACCGTGCTACCGTACATGCTGACAGAGTCATCGTCGCGGGAGGTAAGACCCGCGGGGGAGGACTTTGTGTTTACATCAATGATGCCTGGTGTCGCGATGCTGTTGCGGTCTGCAAACACTGCTCACCAGTGCTGGAGTTAATGGTTATTAAGTGCCGGCCATTCTATCTACCGAGGGAATATACAGCCATACTCCTGTGCGCTGTGTACATCCCTCCCTCCTCCAATGTCAACAACAGGAATGAGGCACTGAATGAACTGTACCAGCACATCAGTGAGCAGCAGACAGCCCATCCTGATGCTTTTCTCATCCTGGCTGGGGATTTCAATCATGCAGACTTAAAGTGCGTGTTTCCAAAAATACAACAACACATAGACTTTCCAACAAGGGGAAATAACACACTGGACTTTGTTTACACCACCCAGAGAGGAGCTTACAAAGCTTTTCCCCTCCCCTACCTCGGCGCCTCAGACCATATCACTGTCATGCTAATGCCTGCTTACAGACCGCTCGTTAAAGTGACCAAACCGGTTCGTAAGCGGATACAAGTGTGGCCAGAGGGGTCTTCAGAGGCTCTACAGGACTGCTTTAATACTACAGACTGGAACATGTTTAAGCAGGCTGCCACCTATAACAACACCACTGACCTCCAGGAGTACGCAGAGACTGTTACTGCCTACATCAACAAGTGTATTGAGGATGTAACAGTCACGAAAACCATAACTGTCCGGGCCAATCAAAAACCATGGATGACAGGAGAGGTCTACAGGCTGCTGAAAGCTCGGAATGTTGCCTTCAGAGATGGAGACGAGGCAAGCCTGAGGACAGCTAGGGCCAACCTTTCCCGTGGCATCAGAGAGGCTAAGAGACAGTACTCCAGGAAAATATCTCATCACTTCAAAGACAGCAGAGACTCACGGAGCCTGTGGCGGGGCATTCAGACCATCACAGATTACAAGCCCCCACCACAGACCTGTGATAGCACTATCCCCCTGCTGAACGAGCTGAACACTTTCTTTGCTCGCTTTGAAGTCCAAAACAGCACCACTGCACAGAAGACCCCACCCCCTCCTGGTGACCAGGTGATGACTCTGTCACCGGACAGCGTGAGGAGATCCCTCAGCAGGATCAATGCACGTAAAGCTCCGGGTCCTGACAACATTCCTGGTCGTGTACTGAGAGACTGTGCAGTGGAACTCACTGATGTCTTCACAGACATCTTCAACATATCACTCATCCAGGCTGTCGTCCCCACATGTTTTAAAGCCACCACAATCATTCCGGTTCCAAAAAAGTCATCTCCCTCCTGCTTTAATGACTACCGTCCTGTTGCACTTACTCCCATCCTGATGAAGTGCTTCGAACGACTAGTCATGCAACACATCAAGACTGTCCTGCCCCCCTCCCTGGATCCCTTCCAGTTTGCGTATCGGCCCAACCGCTCAACCGATGATGCCATCTCCACTGCACTCCACTCGGCACTCACACACCTGGACAAAAAAGACTCATATGTTCAAATGCTGTTCATAGATTTCAGTTCAGCATTCAACACTATAATCCCCCAACAACTCATTCAAAAACTGGTCCAGCTGGGGCTCAACACCTCACTGTGCAACTGGCTGTTGGATTTCCTCACCGGAAGACCTCAAGCAGTACGGGTTGGCAGTAATACATCCAGCACCATCATTTTAAACACAGGGGCCCCGCAGGGATGTGTGCTGAGCCCCCTCCTCTTCACTCTGCTGACCCATGACTGCACTCCATCATACAGCTCCAACCTCTTCATCAAGTTTGCGGACGACACAACGGTGGTGGGTCTCATTAGCAACAGGGATGAGACTGACTACAGAAGTGAGGTGAGACGCCTGGCCACGTGGTGTGCTGACAACAATCTCTCTCTGAATGTGGAGAAGACGAAGGAGATTGTTGTGGACTTCAGGAGAATGCACACCCAACATGCTCCTCTGACCATTGACGGAGCGTCTGTGGAGAGAGTGAGCAGCACCAAGTTCTTGGGTGTGCACATCACAGAGGATCTCTCCTGGACGTACAACACCACAGCACTGGCCAAGAAATCACAGCAGCGTCTCTTCTTTCTCCGCAAACTAAGAAGAGCAGGAGCACCAGCCCCCATCATGCACACTTTCTACAGAGGCACCATCGAGAGCATCCTGTCGAGCTGCATCACTGTGTGGTTTGGAGCCTGCAATGCGTCCTGTCATAGAACCCTCCAACGCATAGTGAGAGCTGCAGAGAGGATCATTGGTGTCTCTCTCCCCTCCCTCCAGGACATTTACAGCACCCGTCTCACTAAAAAAGCCCTTTGCATAGCGGCTGATCCCACGCACCCAATGCAAAGCTTCTTCAAGCTGCTGCCGTCGGGGAGGAGACTGCGGAGTCTCCAGGCCAGGACCAGCAGGCTGAAGGACAGCTTCATCCATCAGGCTGTCAGGAAGCTTAACTCCCTCCCGATTCTGCCCCCTCTCCCCTCTCTCCTCCACGGTCTCACTGAACTCTGTCACACACACACAAACACACACACTCTCTGACTCACTCACTGGCCTGCACCAGTTACCAGTCACTTTGTGGAGCATTGGACTGCCATTACCTCATAAGACTTTGTTGTTACACTTTCTCTTACCGTACATTACTAAATCTCCATTTGCACTATTTGCCTATTTGCACTACTCTGCCTGGTTTACACTCAATGTCACTTACCCATTATATTGTATATTGTATAGCTTTCTTGTTATATGTAAAATTGTATTTATTTAAATTTTTACTTTTTAATTATTTTACTTGCATTTTTAATCACTTTTATATTTAAATATATTTAAATGTTCATTTGCTATTTATCTAGGGATTGAGAGTAACGCAATTTCTATTCTCTGTATGTCCTGTACATGTGGCAGAATCGACAAATAAAGTTGACTTTGACTTTGACTTTGACTTTGAGAATTTAACATTTAAAATCGAAAGATCCAAAGATGTAATCGAATATTTAGAGCGTGCTTTCAGGAGCTAATTTTCTCTAAGTCCTTGATTTATAAATCTAAAAATATTCATTTAATAAAAGCTAAAAACATACCTAACATTCATAGAAGTGTTGTGGTGTTCCAATAATGCCCTGCAGTCACTGCCTATACTGTTTCCCTATCTTTGAGGCTGCTGTCTCTCTGTGAGTGACAGCAGAGGACATCACAGAGCTGATCTGTCTAATCTCACCGCACATCTGTTTGCTTTAGGCCTGGCAGTAGGTTTGGACCCAGAGGGTTATGGAAACCCAGACTTCTGTTGGATATCCATCTATGACAAACTAATCTGGAGCTTCGCTGGTCCCATCGGCATCGTCATACTGGTAAACATGTCTCTGTTTGTCTGACACATGGCAGTGAACTCTACATGCACACAGACTTAAATGATATGAATGAAATCTCAACCTGCACTTCCTCAAGCAAACATAGGTTTAAACCTAATTAACATTCACAAGTGGCAGCCCTCCAAATGGATTTTAGAAAGGCGACCCACTTGAGCCCAATCATTTCATTCAGGCCTTTCGAAACTTCACTTCAAGAAATTTGATGCAGTGCTTTAAAGTGAATAATTACAGCGTATTACAGTCAGTAATCAGTAGCACACCTGTGAATCCACTTTTTCTTTTTTTTTTTCTTTTTTATACTGTCAGAGACTTGAATGGCTTTGCTTTTATTAAACGTATCTTTTCCCTCCTATGTGACTAATTTATCCACATTGATTTTGTCCTAGTCGTTGCTAATGGCCTTAGTGGATTAGCTGAAATGCATTTAAATGTTTTGTGTATTGATCTTTCACTTTTCAGTTGAATGGGGGCATTTTCACCATTGTAGCCAAGATGTCGTGTAACCCATCTCAGAAGGAGACCAAGAAACTTCCTGTCATGTAAGTGTCCGCCTTGACACTGTTCTCACTTTAAAAAAGTGACCTTGAAGCCTACCTTCCAAAGTACAATCCTTTTCTTGTGTTTTGTGCTGTTTCAGGCTTCAAAGGGTCCTATATAAAATTCCTGAGTTTCTCTAAAGTAGTCTTTCAGATTTGAGCTGTATGATAAGAATCGCTCTGTAGTTCCTCCAGTGCTTCTACTGTCGTCCATTAGTGTGGTTTCTCTTTGCTGTCTCTATATTTCTCTGTTACCCTAATCATGATGACATATAGTGAAAACGTCATTATTGTGTTAGTGTGATATAATGCTGCAGTCGACTGGTGTATGCATCAGAGTGTATCACAGATTCATTCTGGCGAATCCAATTCTAATCTTTTTTCTCCTCCACTGCCCTCTTTGCTTCTGTCTGCCTCTCTGCAGCGCCACTATCCGCAATGCCTTCTTGCTGTTGCTGGTGGCCACCTCCACCTGGCTGTGTGGTCTGATGGCTGTAAATAACAGCATACTGGCTTTCTACTACATATTTGATGTCCTCTGCCTAGTACAGGTACGAACAAAGCATGATCAGATACACAACAAAGTGCGATCTCTACCTGTAGCTTTTGAATCTTGTTTGTCAGTCTGTGTGTTTTTGTTTTTGTGATTTTTATTTTATATCTCTTTATCATCTTTCCCAGGGTCTGTCAGTGATGCTAGTCTTCACCGTGTTCAACTCAGAAGTTCAGGAGGCATGGAGAGTCGCCTGTTTGGGTAAGAAGAGTCCTGGAGAAGATCCCCCAAGACCACCGCAGAGCACAGTAAGTCCAACATACATAAATATCCAGTTTGCGAGCATATCTATACTGCTACCGCTAAAGCTAAACACCTTTTTTCATTCGTTTCTTGAATTAGCCTGACTGTTGAATCATTAATATACTGCATTAGCAGAATGCATGCACAAAAGTATAGCAAAATGAAGATGAAAACTAATTTTTAAAAGAACTATGGTATCCAAAAGATTATTATCATTATTATTGCACAGTGATGACAAGCTAAGTGAATCTAAGATCATAATGCAAAGGCATAAATGTCCTAGCTGCGTGATCCTTAAAGCCGTTTACTAAGTTTTCTCCTGCTGCTGTGCCCATTACTAGACAGCACAATAGCCCTCCTGCCCTGAATTTCTCCTTCCCTCTATCCTTCCATCAATCTTTCCTGTCGTGTCTCTGTCCTCTCCAGCTGCCCTCGGGGTTCCTAGCTGACCCACATAAAACATTATACCAGCTAGTGGATCTGCCTGCTCTTTAGCCCGCTTTCGCAAAAGCACTGTGCAGTGCCGATTTAATGATGCTTTTATGCGTGTGTATGAAATGCTATCCTACTTTCACATCTTTCCTTACTTCCCATGTCTCGTGTGTGTGTGTATGTGTGTGTGTGTGTGCTTGTGTGTATGAATTCTCAGCCGTCAGCATCAGAATCTTTACTATCGCTTCTGTGTGTTTGAACTTTATATACATGTTCCATATTTCCTTTGAATCTCTGTCAGTGCAGTGAACCCCATACAGTTTGTTGCCAGTTTGTGTGCGTGAGATGTTGGTGTGTATGTGTGGGGAAGTTTACGTGTGTGCGCGTATGAGATGTGTTGTTTCCACCCTTTTAAACCCCATTTCCTCCAAAGCTCTTCCTCTCTATTACTGAGTCATATGGGCAAAATTCAAGACTATTATTATGTGCACTATGCTGTTTTTAGCACTGATGGATTATATGCATGGATGACCCCCTATTAGCGTCCTTTTGTGATTTATCAGCAGATAACAGAAGTCTTGTCACATCTCAGAGTCTTATGTTCCACATGCCTAGCCTCCTGGACACAGGTTGAAAGCTGGGAGCTATTTTTTAAAGCTTCTTGCGTGTGTTTTTGTGTGCTCAGGCACAGAACCCCTATCACAACCCTTCACTGTTGGAGCAGAGCGGGCTGCACCGCATCACACTGGGAACCTCCACCATCTCCTCCGTCAGCTCTGCCAGGTATCTGAACGCATGCACGCATGAATGGACACGTGTCACAGTTTTTACCAATATATTAAGGTAGATGTGCACATCGTGGTGGTTTAATGCCATAAAATATAACAACAATAAATTGATGCTTGAAAAACAAGGATAGTCTATCATTCAGATGGGATTCTGGCAGGTTTGTTGGGTCTGTGGTTTTTGGATAAAGTCGCCTTAGGGAGGAAATTCCCTCCCTGCATAAAACCCTGTTTTTCATTTTGTGGGTCAGTGGGGTAAAGATGAAGAAGATTAGACTGAACAATGTACTGTACTGCATGTAGAGCAACACTAATGTACCCTGAGAGTGGCTGTTAATGTCTTCATGGCTCAGTGATTGTCTGTCTTCATGCCATGTCTTGGCCTATATGAAGCGTGCACACTAGTATTTGTGTTTGAAAGGACTCTCGCTTTTTTTCAAATATGTATCTGCCTGTTTCTGTGTGCTTCTATTGTTTGTGTGTGTTCGCCTAACTTCTCTTCTACTCCCCTGTTAGAGAAAACCTTTTGGCTCGTCAGACTCTGGAGCAAAACATCGTCCACACTGGTGCAACCGACCTGGATGTAGCCATGTTCCACAGAGACGGGGGTGAATATGCATAATGAGCAGACATGAATCTCTGAAAAACAAAGACTTTATCTCTGCCCATATTTAACTAAGGATCAAGAACATTTACTCAAGAATACCAACACATCAGCCCTATCCTTTTCCTCACTTTCTCACTCCCGCTTTATCGTCCCTTCTCCCTTTCTTTATCCAGGTGAAGATTCCGACTCAGACTCTGATCTCTCTATGGAGGAAGAGCGCAGTCTCTCCATTCCTTCTTCGGAAAGCGAGGACAACGTCCGTCTCCGTGGCCGCATCCAGCGGCGATTCAAGCGCTCCAATCACGGCGAGCGCCTGCTCACAGAGCCCGCCAACAACGGCACCAAAGGTAGATTTTCCGTGTTACCGAGTTTATATTAATTCTATTTTTGACATTTTTATTGTTTAAAGTCAGTAATGGAGAAGTGTCTCATTAGGAGTGCTTCATCACTGAAAGCCTAAGAGTTATGGGTCCCATCAAAATGTTCTGCAATGTCTGGATGTCTTTTGTTGGCACAAAACATTTAATTTGTTCACTTTTTTTTAAAGACTACTTTTAAATGTTCATCCTCGGTATGTTTGAAAGGTAATTAAAGTTTACAAAGAGCTTCTTTGCAGAGTAATAAAGCTTTAGTCAGGTTGAGTTCATAGCAATTACAAGAACACAGAGTCAGTATGCAGACTCAAGGCAACAGCAGATTACTATAACTTCAATAGAAACTTTTAAAACTGCTGCTGCAGCATAATTCAATTATCTGCAATATCACTGTCCTTTTATAGTGTGTATTATGTGTCCAACCAACACATATTAAACATATGGATTCTGCCGGTCTGTGAAATAGCATTTAAATCATTTGTATATTGTATATTTGTATATTGTGCGCTATGTGTAAGCAAGAATAGCATCCACCTCCAGGAAGAGGAAATGTCAATGCAGGCATACATTAATCAATACACTCCTTGTGATACACAATGACAAGTTTATCATGCATAATATATGAGTTTACGCACGTCATAGTGTGTGATATAAATGTCACGCGAGTACAGTTTCCGTGAAATGTTTCACACTGAGAAAATGCCAAATATCTGCAAATCTATAAATCCATTTAACCAATCAATTCTTAGCTTCTTAAGCCGCTGGGGTCACACGAACTCTGTTCAGAGTCTAACCAGACCACAGCCATCGTTCAATAGAGGAAGGCAAGATCCAGATGGCTGTTACAGTCCGATCAATACATCAGTGCAGTCAAACTGGAGGGCCTGAAACATTTTGGCTTTTTACTGAAAGGTCACAGTCTGAATGCGTCCAGTTCTCTGTGACAAAGCATTAACCCCTGCATCTCCGCAGTGTTCGAGGACTGCACCGGGAATGTGTTCAGGACAACAATATGAATAGATTTTCTTGTTTTTTATAACCCGGTGCCGATGATCTTTTGTTTTATTCACAGTCACAGCAGGCTTGCTGATTTTAAAAGCCTGAAAAAGATTAAAGCATTTGATGTATCAATGATGCTTGCTCTCATGCATGTTACAGCTGGAGGGAATAATCATTATTTCATTTCTTTGTAGTTCTGACGATGGATTATTTAGGAAGTTAATCATTTAAGCAAAATGTAAAATATTCTTTGGTTAATAAGTTAAAAAGGAAATACATGAAGTTTTCACCTTTAGTTTAGAAAAGATTCATTTAAAAAGTAAATCTGAAATAAATTGATAAAACTTTACTTGCAGCCTAAATTCTTCATCCACACAACTTTTCACAATTATTAAATCCTTACCACTGATAATATCCTTTACAAAATGTGGGTCCAAATAACACAGATTGGTTTAAAGGGCTGACATTGATGATGTCACTCTGTCTCGTTCTCCTTAAATCAGCTTCTGCTGTGCATGCTAAAAACTCGAGTTCATGGGTCGTTTGCAGCGGCCTGAAAAATGTCCTTTTTGACACTTTTAATTAGCTCTGGCTTCTTTGATAATTTGATAATGAACATATGCTATTTTGTATGCTGACAACTGCTATTAGTTGCAGACATCTGTTTTTGTGTTCTTGGGGACGTGCATGAGGCAATAAAATGAAATTAAAAAGATGAGAATATGATCCATTAGAATATAGCTCTTTATGACTGTTTTGTATAGGCTATAATAAAAATAACAACTATTTTAGTGACGACTGCATTAATAGTGATTCAGACTACTTCCCAATAAGGTCTCCTTTGTTTTGTTACTGCTCACTACTTAATGATCAGACATAGATTTCCCTCATGAGGTGTCACTGATGTTAAGTTTGCCAGTAACCACAGAGAGTTTTCCGTGTATGACAGAGCTGGACGGCAACGACCTTTTATCCTATTGGCCAGCTTTGGAAGAGTGCGACGCACGCACTCTGCAGAAGTGGGGCTCAGAGCGCCCCCTGGGGGCAGATTACAGCAAGGACGCAGCAAATAACAACCAGCTAGACGCAGCGCTCACTAGTGGAGACGAGAACGGCCTCACCCAGCCACACAGGCACCGCAAAGGTGAGAGACACACGTGAACAACTAGACACAATCGGAAGGGTGCACATACACTTTGGATTGTGCCTTATTTTACTTTTATGTGTAAATTAAAGCTTTAGATACAGACTCATGCAAGGTACAAACAGAAAAATGGAAAACAGTGATGACTATTCTGAAACAATGAAACTCGTTCCCTCCGGGTACTCCGGCTTCCTCCCACCGTGACATGCAGTTTGTGGGGATAGGTTAATTGATTAGTCTAAATTGCCCATAGGTGTGAATGTGAGTGTGAATGGTTGTCTGTCTCTGTGTGTTAGCCCTGCTACAGACTGTCGACCTGTCCAGGGTGTACCCCTGTGACAGCTAGGATAGGCTCCAGCACCCCCCGCGACCCTGAAAAGGATAAGCGGAAGCAAATGGATGGATGGAACTTTAATGTGACGTTAACAGACTCTTGCTACTTTTATTTCTTCTTTTTTGTCATCATTATAAATATCTACTTGGTAAAAGTCATTGATTGTCAGACAGACTGTGCCTCTGCATATCAGTGCCTGGTCTGAGTATCCTAAATCTGTGATCTTCTTCATCCTGTTATCTAATGAGTGTCTCCAGATATCCTGTCTGAGTAATGCAGAATGGAACATTTTGCCAAGAGGGAGATGGAGGTGGTGTCAGCTGCATGAGCTGAACCAGCAAAGCATAATTTAAACCAAAGTTCAATAACAGAGAATTTATCTGCTGTTTGAGCAGTTTGTCTCATATATGGGTTGATTATCTCAGTTCATCTTCGGGGTGACCCAGAGACCCGTCACTCACTCAAATATTTATTTTATTTTGGACCGTACTTTAGCTTTTTTGTTCCTGTAGTGCTGTAAATGTACAACCTGATAGTTTTCTTGTTGTCATTTAGACTTTGATAACCACATGTGTATTACATACAGATGTTTTGTATCCTAACATAACATAGTCATTGTTGCATTCCTGTCAACTCGAAGCAGTTTGACCAGTCTCCTCTGTCTGCTGACATCGACAGGGCATTCTCTGTAAACCATAGTGATGGCTGTGTGGGGAAAATCCTAATAGATCAGCAGTTTCTGAAATACTTAGAACAACGAACACCATGAACAACCATGTTCAGAGTCACTTTCCTCATTCTGATTCTCAGTTTGAACTTTAGCAGGTCGGTTTGACCATGTCTACATGCCTGAATGCACGGGAGTTCTTGCCATTTGATTGGTTCGTTAGCGATTTGTGTTGACAAGCTGCCGAACAGGTGTACCCAACAAAGTGTCTATTGAGTGTATGAAATATAATATGCATACTCAGCATATAGTGCACACATAAAGTATATAACTGGCATGTGCACATGTAGAAATAAAGGCCCAATCAGATGCAAGTAAGAAAAAGAAAAGGTTGTAGCCTGAAAGCATGAGTGACATTTCAGGGAATGAAAATAGCCATATACCCAGTCATATACCGACAAATGAACACCCGCGTAGGCATGCAAAAATGGTTTAATGTGAGTAGTCCTGCTTTTTGGTAAATGTGATAGTTGTGTGACTCATTTTCTGCCTCTTTCTAAATGGCTTCTCTTCATCATTTGATTTCTTCCGCTTTTCTTCGCCTTCTTCTCTCATCATGAGACTTTTACAATGTAAATGCCTGTCCTTACATTGTAAGGCAGTTGGATTCTCTCAAAAGTCTTAAGCTTCATGTAATCACAGTCACTGGAAAAAACATTTTTACTAGTTTTACTATGTTGCTGCCAAACCACAGTCGAATTGAAACAGTCCAGCGTCCCACGATGGATTAGCAGCCAATAAGGTCACAGCTACGACATGTTTTAGGTGTCACGACAGACTGACAGTTGATCTAATCATCAACCCAGTATTTTTTGAAAATGAGCGCTCGTGAGCACCTGTTATGTGCAGATTTACTTAAGAAGACGAGGCTAAGACAGCTTGTATTTCTCTGAAAGCTCTCTTTGTATCCTCAGGTTTCCTGATTTGATTATTTTAAGCCAGTTATTGTGATAGATGGATGATTCATCCAGTAACCTAATGGAATCTAATCTCTTCTTCAGGTTTCTCCTTCTTCTCCATTTCTACCACTAACGCCTTCCTCTTTTTTTCTTGTGGTTTCATTTTCTTTGTCCCAGGAATCCTCAAGAACCGTCTTGGCTGTCCTCCCGCACTCCAGGGTCTTTCCAGTATGGGCCGGGTCCCCAGTGAGCTCAACTGGTACCGAACCTCTACTCTTGGCCACCGAGGTGTTCCTGCTGCCTCCTACGGTCGTATGTACTCTGCCACAGCTGGTGCCACTGGAGGCTCCGGCTCTCTCTCCCAGCCAGCTTCCCGCTACTCCTCTAGGGAGCACCTGGACTCGCTTGCACGGAGGCAGCTGTCCAGGGATCCACTCGGGAGACAGACGGTCGGAGGATCAAGAGACCGATTGGACTGCCGGGGCTCCAGGGACAACTTGGATCTCTTACCCAGGAGGAGAGAGCTGGGGCTGGGGCCAGGGTCAATGTTAGGGACCCTGGATCACCAGCGAGTCTCATTATCCAGGGAGAACTTGACAGGATCAAGGGACAGACTGGACAACCTCCATGCTACTGGTTTCCACGGATCGAGGGAGGATGTGAGTGGAAACGGAGGGGCTGTCAGTGCCGGGATTGAGGGATACCTCGGCGGATCAAGGTTGCAGCTGAGCTCGCTGACTCGGCGACAGGCCTCATCCCGGGAGCACCTCGAAGAAGCTCTCGTGAGCAGTAGATCAAGGGAGCAACTTGACACCAATGGAATGGGAGCCCAGGCCCAGCCGTGTCGGGAGTGGCTCCGCACTCTGCCACCCCGCCAGCCTTCACACCCTGACCAGCCGCCCTCCTCTTCTCCTCCTCCCCCGATATCTGAGGAGCCTCAGCAGGAGCACCTACCTCCTTCAGCTCACGCCAGAGGACGACTGGACTCAGCTTCATGTAGGTTTCCTGGTCAGGTTGCCCCCCAGGTCGCAGGTTCAAATCCAAACCCCTTGGGTCGACAACCGTCCAGTGAACACCTGGATATTCTTTCCTCCATTTTAGCATCCTTCAATTCCTCTGTCCTCACTCCTCCCCCTGCTGCCCCAAACACTGGTCCAAACGGCTCCGTCCACGGACCCTCCCCATCCCCGTCCCAGTCTGCCACCTCCCATAGCATATCTGAAGTCTCCCCTGACTCGGAGTAAGTCCTTCTGAGTGGAAAATCCACCCTCAACCCACCCTCCTCCTGTCCTTTTCTCACATGCATCTTCTTCTCTTCCTCTTTTCTCCAGCATCTGTCATCTTGGACTTTTGACTTGTGCTATTCTAGTTTGTTTATCTCAGCCTTCCCCAACCCTTTCAGCAGGCTTCCTGCGTTCCAGCTTCTTTATCATCTCTTCCCATGTGTCTCAGTCTATTTTCTTCTGTTTTCCATCTCCCTCTTCTCTCCCTCTCTTTTTCTTTGTCCTTTTGCCTGCAAAGCCCATTTCCATTTTACTTCT
The DNA here is from genome assembly GCF_965226115.1 of Aulonocara stuartgranti. NCBI lineage: Eukaryota > Metazoa > Chordata > Actinopteri > Cichliformes > Cichlidae > Aulonocara > Aulonocara stuartgranti. The sequence continues at coordinate 8,557,410 of NC_138956.1, read as the reverse complement.
GTAGTTTCACTGTGAACTTGAATTTACAATTAGTGAAGTGCTGTACAGACGTAGTGATGACTCATTTTTCTTTCCTTCACCTTAGAGCCAACAGAAGTGAGGGACAGTCTTGATGACAACCTCCGCATCCCTTAATGCATTTCTACAGTGCTGGGGTCACATTGGACATGTTCAAAGGTCGCGGATGGACCTGAAGCACCGGGACAACCTGGAACATTCGAGGACAGGGAAACAAAACCGAGACAGAGGAAACGCAGAGACACAAAGACGGACAAAACATCCAATGATAACACAGATTCAAGAGAAAGTCAGTGGGCGGCGTGTACTGTGTAAAGAGTTTTCGAGTGTCACCGCCTACGGCGAACGACGATGTTTCTGTGGACGATGAGTCAACCACCTCTACTACCTACAAACTCGTAAAGGCAAAAACACAAACTCCTCAGATTTCAAACAAACGAGATCCGTCAAAATGAGAAAAAAAAAAGAAACTGTAAATAACATTTTTATACATTTTGTATCTTTTTCATTGGAGATGAAGAAGAAATCTCTTGTGATGTTTCTTTTTTTTTTTTTAATGACTGTGCTCATGTGAGGTTGTGAGTGAGGTTGGTGTGAGTGCAGTCTTGGTCGTTGCTGAGGGGGGGGATCCCCCTCCCCACAAAAAGAAAAAAAAACTCCCCAAATTTCTCCCTAAAAAAGGTTTTCCCTAGAAACATTTCCTCACACGCATCAACTTTATGTATAGCGACAGGGGTCTGGCAATAGAATCGAATGAGATTATCGAAACCGCGAGATGTGGTTGGAGGGAAAATATCGAAGCAGGAGGAGGAAGTGATTGTAAATAGAAGGAGGAGTTATTTTAAGAGATTTGATGGAGCGAGATGATTGTGCAGAGAAAAAGCCTGAAGGTTTAAAGTTGGCGGCTCAGCAGTTAAAAAGCTCAGTCACAAGCGTCAATGCATCAGCTCTGTGCTGTATATGAATGTGACCTTGTCATCTATCTGTGTATCTTCATGCCTGGTGCTATCTGAACCAGACCATATCAGACGGCTGATATTACAAGACCATATCTGTAGCGTTCTGGAGACCTGGTGGGTGAAGGTTGATATCTCTGTCTGCCTCTCTGGATGAGGATGTATCGCGTAACAACCATTTAAATCCCCTCAAAGTTTTGTGCACTTTGATGCCTGCCTCGAGGGACGACACAGGAGCAGCCGAACCTCAAGACCATTCGTAAAAGCTTCTCCGCAAAACTAAACCAAAGGGACTTAAAATCTGTATGAAACCCTGATATTCTTCTGTTTCCTCTGATGGAAATGACTTGTGCAGGGCGCGTTGTAGCTCGGTTTTGTTAAATCATGATCTTTTTCAGTAAGAAGTCTCAAATTAAAAGCTGTTTCTCTTCATGAGGCCGTGATCAGCGCTACTACATAACCCGCATAACTGTTTGCCATTTTATTTTACCCGCGTAGTACATAAGCAAGCGGATTTTCATGTGGGAAGGGAGCGGATAAGAGTCATCGTAACACACTCAGATATTTGTGTGAAGACATGAAAGCAGCACTGTGGTATGTTCACAGCATGGTGCCAACCTGAATATTTAAATTGCTCCTTTATATTTGAGAAATTCAACAGAAAAGAAGCTCATGCTTCAGAAACAATCGAACACGAGCCCACAAAAAAAAAAAACACAAAAACTGATTTTTATTTATTCAGATTCTCATTTAGATGGTTTCACAAAAAATGAGTTATCTTTCAAGATCCGTCAAAGCTTCTGCGGCAGATTGCAGAGGGGAGAGGAGATGTCAGCTGTGTCAGCGCTAAAAGCCTCTAAGTGGTTTCGAGATGCAGGTCTTTCCATCAGCAGCTGCACCTTTCTCGCAGCTGTCGGAGGAAGCCCAGAGTTCAGCCTTTAAGGTAACAACACATGGGCGTTTTCAGGAGTGGAGACGGGGACAGGGAGGCTTTTTTCTATAGGAAACTACAGCGGGTTGTAAAAACTGAAGGAAAATGGGAGTTCTGTGTTGCCAACATGTGTTGTCTGTGTCTTTGAGCAGAAAACAGCCAAAAGCCAATGCAAAAAGTAATAAAAAAAAAATAAGGCTAAGATATTGCATAACGGGAAAGATTTTTTTTTTTTAAAAAGATACCAAATCAGGCAAGGTTGCAAGAAGAACAAATTGGGTCAGGAAACATGACTGCAGAAATGTAGCCGCAGGGAGGAAGGCGTGGATGTTACTCATCACAGGGAGACAGAGAGAAAAAAAGACACGTGGATGGAAACGCTCGAAGTGGAAATAAACACACACCTTACAAATAAGTGCATATCTGCCTGCTCTGACCGCTGCTCTGCCGGTCCCGTGTCCCTGAGACGTGACAAGCACAACCTATTTGCGACAGTATTATTGCCAAAAAAGTCCCGAGTGCAGCGCAACACCACCCACCGGTCTGTTAGCCTGACAAATCCTATTTTCTTCTCCATCTATATTTTTCTTCAGCTGACCTTCAACTTTGAAAGACATGAGATTTACTTTATTTATTGATAATTTATTGACACTGTATTGGTTTCTTATTTTCGCCATCTGAATGAGAGGATGTTGAGGAAGCGTGTGTGTGTGTGCGCGTGTGTGTGCAAATGTTCTTGTTGTCATATGTAACATTTCCTGTCATCTGACTCTCACGGCTACAAATCCACAGATGAAAGGCAAGAAAAGAATCCGAACTTACACCTGGAATTCAAATCTGAAGAGTTTAGTCAGTATTCAAACTGGATCTGTTGTCTAATCTTAACTGGTAATCTATCCAATTAATTGACTACAGGTTTAACAGTAGTTCGGACCAATCCGAGCCACAGAAGCGAGGGCAGACAAACAAACAAGCAAAAACCACCACCAACAACAAAAGATGATTAGAGACAAAAGGAGAGGAACAGAGAGAGGTGGAGAGATGATGGGAGGTTGTATTTGTTAGCTTGTGTGTTCATTATTGGATGCCTTCTATCTTGCCGTCTGGATGGAAACAGCTGTCCCCCTGTTACCGCGGAAACAAGAGAAATGTTGGACATTAAAAAAGAAAAAAAATGACTTATTCCTACAAGGCTCTGTGTTCTTTCTGATTATTCTTGTCTGGGAGACACAAAGAGCTTTGCTGTTTCATATTCATGCCAACAGACATTTTCAGGTGTAGAAAAAGTGAGCGGAGGAAAGATCCTGTGACAGGGTGACACGTTTTTCTCTAGAAGGCTCCTCTCCCTGACTTGCGTTGACTCTCAAAGTATTCTGTCACATTCAGAGACATCGGAGGAGGGCGGAGACGTTCAGCTCAAGAGACGGCGGGGATCAGCGGCGCATACATGCATCTTAAGATTTTAACCTACGCAGGGCTGAAGCAAAAACTCATCAGTGCTCTTATTAGATTATTAATGTTACCGCTTGGTCACAGCCAGGTTCATTAGGCACTGATGTGCAGTAGTAAAGCTAAAAATATTTGATCTAAAACGTTGGGATCCGAAGGGGGGAAATGGACATTTTTGGGAAATATGCTTCCTGCCAAAAGTTGGCTGTGAAGATCAATACCACTTTCTCCTGAGTGTCAGCTGGCATAAAGCAGAGGGAGAGCAGCCATTTTTCAAAGCGTTGCATTTTTCATCTATTCTCTAAGTGTTTGAACTGTACCGGGGGCCTTAACAGCATTCATCAAAAAGATAATGGCCTCTTTTGGTGTTTTTGACGATCGCTGAGTGCGCCTAATTATTTTGCTGAAGATACTCTTAAAGAGTTTTCTTTTTTAAACAGCACTGTGGTGGTGGAACCCCTCCTACCACCACAGTCCCAGCAGAGAACTTTAAAAATGGCCAAAAGAATGTGGACACAAGGCAACCTGACCTTCTGTCCATGTACTCCAGTGTATTTGTAGGTAAGTGGTGTGACCCAATACTTTCCTCTATATGCTGCCTTACAACTCAATATTACAGACCTCTCATTTTCAGAAGAAGACGCACAACAATCACAGGTGTGCACATACGTCAGTGTGGTACCTGTTTCTCCCACTTATTTATTCACTTACACATTTGTTTACTTACATATCAAAAACAAAGTTAAAGCATGCACTAAAAAAGTCTGTTAAAAGATTGTCCTTTTAGGAATGTCATTTCGTCCCATGTCCGTGTCACCTGCGTACATTCTTCTTTTAAAATAACCTCGAACGAACTTTGACCTTTAAAAAAATTAAAATAAAAAATACACCATTAAGACGATCAATGAAAATTGATTTTTTCAATCCGGGGCTAGATTGTGATAGATGACACATAAAACAGGGTTGTCATTACAAACCATTTCAACAAGGAGTATAAAGTGACTTACAGTTCTCCGTACTGTTGTGTCGTTTTTAAAGATTAGTTCAAAAACTGCTTAAAATGTTTCTCTATTAAGATGGAACTCACATTGCAGAGGGATTGGCTGCCGTGATTACAACAATTGTTGCTCAATGTGAAACTCTTCAGCAGCAATGTGTAACAAAAAACAAAAAGTAGTGTCATGGCGTATACACAAAACAATACAAGAATGACACTCCGAAAAATAGAAACATTTGAGCGTATCAGCCAGTCGGGTCAGACGTTTTCTCCGCTTCGTCGCCACTACTGGAGGAAGATGGCGGCACGTCCTCGCCCATCCTCTTTAGCTTGGCCTTGTAGTAGGCCTTCTTCATCCTGAAGGCTTTCTCCTTCTGCCGGGCTGCTCTCCTCTTCTCCCTCACCAGCTCCTGCTCCCACGCCAGCACCTTCATCCTATTCTCCCACTCCAGGATCTTCATCTGCTGCTGCTGCTCCAGAGCGTCCGATCTCTGCTGGTGCTCCAGTCTGGACAGGTCTACGGAGTCGTGCTGAGCTGGGCGGCGCCCGGCGTCTTCCGTCTTGCCGCCTGATGGTTGGAGATGCTGGCTGCTGAGCCTGGAGGTGCCTGAGAGGTCAAAGTTCAAAAGCTTCACTGTGGTTTGTACTAAAAAGCACGATCTGAGGTTTGCAAGGCAACTTTAGATTCACTTTTCTTACTTTCAAGGCTGTTTAACACCAGGAGCTGCAGTTTAGAGAATAAGGCTGAAATTTAAAAAAAACAAAACACAATTTAATCCCAGTCAGATCTACCTGCGCCTTAATGCCAGAGCAAAGCTGATAAACCTATCGTCTTACAATTTTAACCTGGACTATATTTTGAAAATCCTCAGATTTATTTAGGATAATAGTTTTTCCTTCTTGTGAGCCACTGTGCGATCTGATGCAGGCACAGCTGTGCTAACTGTTAGACTCAAAAAGCCCGAGTTGGCTCACCAAAGGTATACCTTGTCACAGGTAAACAAAGCAAACTAAATAAATACAGCAGGTTATAGTTTGTGTTAGATATAATATGTGTCACAGGGATTAGATGTGAAATGCTATGAATTACTTAGAAAAGTTTCTTAATAAAGTGGGTTAATGAAAACAAACTTGAACATGCTTTTGCAGTACAGCCACAGGTGTAAGCTGATGATTTATATATCCATGTGTGAGGTTGTCATACAGTGTCTGGGTCAATTCATAACTGTATCATCGATGGAAAATCTATTTAGAACTCTGCAAAGAAAAATTCTAATTTACTGACCTGAATGCTTCTTCTGCTAAATGCTCTTTTTCAATGCTAAAAAGTACTGTACTACATGTGATACCATCAGGAAAGACTGTCAGCATGAAACACACACAAACAGTAAAAACATCCCTGGATAGAAAAACGTAACCTGAAGAAAGATTTCTGAAGACTAGCTCGCCTATGAGAGTTCAGGCTGTGTTTGGTCACACCAAACAATGACTTTCAAGCTCGTCAGAACTGTATATACTTTACTTTTTGCCTCATATATTACATTTAAGTAATATATGACGAGTGGCTCAAGATTTTTGCACAGTACTGCAGGTTGTCAAAACATTCAATTTCAGCCACAAAAGGGGAGCCTCGGAGATAAATTAGAGGAAAAGCAGAGGAATGAACTAAACAGCTATTTAGTCTCATATTTATGATGCACAGTGAGCGTGTAACACCATGGTACACGGGCACTCCAAACAGCATACCCCCTGCTATTAATTGGGCTATCAATCTTCTTAATGACAGTAATTTATTTAGGTTGGTCACATGGGCTGCTTCTTCCCATTCACAATCTTCTAATAAGCATTCAACACTAAAGCCATCTCTGCAGCAAAACAGCTATAACTTATTGAAGTCTGTGTATAATTACGCCCTTTCCTCCTCACCCTTAGTAATGTTAACTGAGCCAATTATCTCCTTCAGCTCAAGGTTATTGTTTCTTAATTAAGAGTGGAGTATTAATCAAGTTAATAGTAGAATATCCCACTATTTGCCCACAGAAAGTTCCCTGCGCAAGGGTTTCCAAGCAACACATGCTCAAGCAGCTTGCAGGGTGTTATTTGTTGGTACCTGGTGCTGTAAAGTAGGCAGCAGGGAATGCCACATCCTGTAGCTCTGCATTGTGGGAGGTGGAGTTTGTAGAGGGGCTGTGGTGCAGATCTGACCAGTCGTTGCCTGTTATTCTGTCCAAGGCGTCACGCTGGAGGCAGATGGCCACTTGCTCCTTGCTGTCCTCTGCCTAAGAAGGAGGCGAGCCATTTGGTGTTTCTGGGATTAATGTCTGAACCTAAGGTGTCATGAGCAGCTCCAGGTTTACCTCTTAAATAAAATGAAACCAAAACTTTAAAAGTAATTACCTGATTCACGCTGCCATTCACCTGTCCTGTCACCATCAAACAGCCTGATAATAAGGAAGAAAAAAAAAAAGGATAAGGAGACAACCAGGGAGGGACTGCAAGTATATGTCTATCAGAAAAATGAACAAAGAGCGCCTCCCTCTGGTGGACACAAGCACAACATCACCATAAAGCACCTTAATCATGATGGCCATCAAAAAAAGCAGAAATGATATCGGAGCTTCTGCAAAGCAAACCTAGAAAGTAAAAAAGTCCACAAAGTAAGTGCTGTCAGTAACCTGGTGGCAGGTTTACTAAATGGAATGAAGTGAAAAGCGTAAAACGTTTAACAAACTCTCAGGACTTCATTATACTATAAGACACTTTAAGTAACTGCTGGGTTAACTGAACATTTCTTGGTGTAGATGAGCAGTATCGTGCAAAAAGGGGGACAGTCATAAAATGAGCACAGTCCTTTTAATCGCTCTGTAAACAGAGTGAAACAATATTATTACAATACTTCACTTGTGACTTGATATTTTTGTGATTTTTAACATTTTACTCATTATTCTGAGTATTGCAATAACATATATTGTGATTTATCACCGTTTTTCAACTGCAAATAATGTTGCAGTTACATGCAATGTACTTCGTATAAAGCAGTAATTAACTGTGACAAATCACTGAAAACCATATATGTGCTGCAGTCTACACAGAGAGGAATTCACATCTTATTAATATATCAGTGCTCAACAACCTTCCTGTTCTTTAGGACCAGAGTACAAGCAGCTGAGACAGAGAGCTGTACTCTGGGAATACTACGAATGAGAGGGCTGATTTCATATATCACCATCCAGAGACAACGTTAGCAGAGCAAACTTACACGAAATAAACTCTGACCCAAAAACCATCAAACACACTTTTCTTGACAAAGTTATCTCCTAATACAAAGCAAGCTCATGGCTCAGTCACATGAGTAAAAATAGAACAACAACCTTCTTACATCCACACACACAAAAAAATTACTTTTCACAGGTCAAAGAATACCATCACAAAGAATATTACCATATGGCCAGAGGGTGCCTCTCAGCAGCTGCAGGACTGTTTTGACAGGACTAACTGGGATATCTTTGAACATCAGGACTTGGAAATGTTCACAGACGGTGTCCTCTGCTATATAAAACACTGCATAGACACTGTTACAGCAGTCAAACGGATCCGGGCTTATCCCAACCAAAAGCCCTGGATGACCCGGGAGGTCAGGCAGCTGCTGAAGGAGAGGAACATTGCGTTCAGGTCTGGCAACAGGGATTACTACACCACAGCCCGATCCAACCTGAAGAGAGGCATCAGAGAGGCAAAGGGGGACTATAGGAGGAGGATCGAGGACCATTTGAAGAGTAATACCAGCCGGCAGGTGTGGCAAGGCATCCAGCACCTAACCAACTATAAGATCAATCTCGGAGCTGCGGACGGTGACCTGGAGCTGGCAGAGGAGCTGAATATCTTCTTTGCCCGCTTTGAGACCAGGGTACCGGAGGTATTGGAGCCACAGCAGCAACACGCCACCCATAGCAGCACCACCCTCACCCTGGAAGAGCACGAGGTGAGGCGCATGCTGCAGGCTGTTAACCCGAGGAAGGCGGCGGGTCCTGATGGTGTGCCAGGTCGAATATTGAGGGATTGTGCAGGACAGCTGGCTGGGATCTTCACCAGGATTTTCAACAAATCCCTCGCACAGGCGACTGTCCCACTCTGCCTGAAGTCCTCCACCATAGTCCCCTTGCCTAAGAAGCCCCACATCACCGGCCTGAATGACTACAGACCGGTGGCACTCACCCCAGTGGTAATGAAATGCTTTGAGAAGCTGGTCCGCAGACACATCACAGCAGCCCTGCCCCGCAGCCTGGATCCACACCAGTTTGCCTACAGAGCAAACCGATCCACGGAAGACGCTGTAGCCACAGCACTCCATGCTGCATTAACTCACCTGGAAGAGCATGGTAGCTATGTGCGGATGCTCTTCGTGGATTACTGCTCAGCTTTTAACACCATCCTTCCACACAAACTGGTGGCCAAGCTACAAGACCTGGGGCTTCCATACAGCACCTGCATGTGGATCAATACCTTCCTCTCGGGCCGTAGACAGAGAGTCAGAGTTGGCCATCACACATCCTCAGCCCTGAGTCTCAGCACTGGCTCACCCCAGGGCTGTGTGCTCAGTCCACTGCTCTACTCTCTCTACACACACGACTGCACTCCTCGCCACCACAGCAACATCTTTGTGAAATTTGCAGATGACACCACAGTGGTGGGGCTCATTTCCAAGGGAGACGAGTCTACGTACAGAGACGAGGTGGAGCAGCTGACGTCATGGTGTAAGGCCAATAACCTCCTCCTCAACACTTCAAAAACCAAAGAACTCATAATAGACTTCAGAAGGAAAAAGGCAGAGATCCAACCACTATTCATAAATGGGGACTGTGTAGAAAGGGTGGCAAGCTTCCGCTTCCTGGGAGTCAATATAGAGGAGAACCTTTCCTGGAGTGTGAACACCTCCGAGCTGCTGAAAAAGGCCCAACAGAGACTGTACTTCCTGAGAATTCTCAGGAGGAATAACATCACACAGAGACTGCTGGTGTCCTTCTACAGAGCCACCATTGAGAGTGTTCTAACTTACTGCATATGCATCTGGTACACTAGCTGCACAGGGGCTCAGAGGAAAGCACTCCAAGGGATCATTAACACCGCCCAAAAGATCACTGGCTGCCCTCTCCCCACACTGGATGTTCTACACAACGCCCACTGTTTTAAAAAGGCCCAAAACATCATAAAAGACACCTCACATCCTGGCCACTCCCTGTTCGAACTGTTGCCCTCAGGCAGACGGTACAGGGCAATCAGAGCAAGGACTAATAGACTCAAACACAGCTGTTATCCAACTGCAATAACACATCTGAATACTACAAAAAAATGTCCATCACGCCACTCTTGTGTTAATCTATGCACGGTCTGAAGCATGTGTGTGGGAATGTATGTGAATGTTTTACTGTTATATCTTATTAGTATTTTAAGTATTCTATCTATTTTATTTATTGAATTTTATTGTTTTATTTATATTTTGATATTGCTAGGGATGATGCAATGATCGGGGACCATTCTTAATTTCGTTGTTCTCATGACAATGACAATAAAGTTTCTGATTCTGATTCTGATTCAAATAACAGGAGGCATCCTTTCCGCAATAAGTCGCAGTCTGACTTAGACCAACTGCAATCATTCTCAGACTGACTGTCAAATCTGAAGGTTTGCAAAATAACTTGTCTAATTTATGAAGGCGGACAGATCACCAACATGTGACCATCAGTCTGAACGAGTCTGTGTCAGTGAGCATGACTTGAGGGGACTTGAATCAACAGGCTGCTAGCTGGTTGTACTTTAGTTACATTCCTATAGAACATGAAGGCTAATATCATATTAGAAAATGTGAAAAATCCCAATAATATTATATCGTGGTGTGTCTGATGATTCCCACTTCTCACTATTAAACACACTTTTCATGCCTGTGCTCCCAGGTTATTTAATTACATCAAAGACATAACAACAACAATAATTATTATTTTTCATTTAATAAAAAAAAATTATATAATGCTAAAGAGCTTTAAAAGAAAGAGAAAAACCCGGAAAAACAAACAAACCTTTAAGTTACCCGGATTTGTTTTACAGGGTCAGTAAACGAATGAATGAGATATTGGGTGTTCCAACTTTCTGTTAAACAAACAAACATCATTACAGTCTTAATGAATTACCCTAATTAAATCCATTGCTTAACCCCTTGAACTACGCAGTAGACCAAACTAATGCACCTTATATTCATTGTATGTTAAAAATGTATTTAATGAGCCATAATTTAATAATAATGGAAACATAGTTGCTATCCCAGGAGGAAGTCTTATTACTTCAGCGGACTCTGAATGCTGGCTGCTGCTCCTTGCTGTTGTTTTTAGGCTATAATGACACGGGATATAGAAACCTTAAATCAAAGACATAACAGACACCATATAAATCAACTCTGAAATTGCATAAACTGTACAGCTGTGCTCGGTAATGTCCTGATGACCACTCGTCCTGGGACAGATGTTTTTACACTCCTGTCTAGACTGGTGTAGCCACACGCACACACACCAACGATAACACCACATCACGATTAAACCATCTTAACAAACAGCGATGAAGCAGTTATCACACCAAGATCTCGTGAATTCTCTTAACAGATTTCTGTCATTCCTTTCAAGATGTTCTCCAGTCTGAAAAACTGGAAGTGACCCACCTTCCAGCAGCTTGCGGACCGCTGCTTTGTGGCCAGCTCCCCCTGCGTGGCTGGTAAGGGCAGCCTCGCCCATCGTCTGAAGTTTGATTGATTTGCAACAGGCCCTGCATCGGGCAAAATGAATGTCCTGGACGTCCTTAACCAGCCAGTCCTTGTAAACATCCTTTGCGAGCCAGGAATCTTGGAATTTACATTTGCCAGGCATAGCTAGCTCTAAAAGTTAGCTGGACCGCTACCTCCCAGCCTGGAGCAACCTCTTACCTTATGTACTGCCTCGTGATGCGTTCACGTGTTCTGCGAGGATTTGAAGACACATTTACGCTGTTGCGCATGTATCTTTTGGCATTAGGTTACAAAATATCGTGAAAACGTTATAATTTAAACGCTGAGATAATTAACATGACTTTCCAGTTATGTACCCCAAATCCCACCGAAGTAGGCAACGCAGTAGAATCAGAGTGTCTGAATTTCATCACTACAGGTGCAGCTGTGGAATTAAAATGATAAAATGAAGCGCTTTGAAACTTCTTAGTAGGTATCCTGGTATTTTAAAATCAATGCCTGCGACTGAGGCTACTGACTGAGTTTTATCGAACATCCTTAAACGCAGCATAACATAGAAGGCTGTCCCTCACGTGCACAGAGTTCACCAATAAAAATACGATTAAACTCCTACTAGCCAATCAGCGTTGAGAAAGCCGGTAGTCCAGCTTGATTGGTTGAAACCCGGCAAGAACGACTGTACAGAAACACATGGGTACCAGACTAATAATGATCTTATAACGTTTCTGAACAGTTTCCTACATTGGGAGCGTGTGTAAGTAGGCACGTCGAGATATTATTGTTTACCTGTTAAAGTTTTCTACCGTTCGATATCTTATTCCTTTCCAAATAAGACAAGAAGAACTCCTCCTGTTAGCTTGTTTTGCTAATCATAAGGGTAATCTTCACTCAGCATTAGACTTTAGTAAATACAACAGCAGACTGCACTACCCGGAGTCTCAGCATGCTTTACAAGTACGATTTGTAAGTTAAAACTGCATATCTTCCCTTCATAATGGTCTTAATTTTTCGGCTGCTCTCTTTAGGGGTCGCCAAAGCGGGTCATCTGTCTGTATTGCACCGTATCCCCGTCATGTGCCTTTGTTGACCGCAGTTAATCTTTAAGTGATGGAGACGGTGGCCCTGGTTGCTCCAGTTACAGCTTTGGAGTTCCTTCAGGATGCGTTTCTAATTAAAGGTTAGTGTTCAACATATAAGATAAGCAAGTAGTTATTCTTGTGATGCTCTGCTGTGTTTTTCCACAGTGCTCCTATATTAACTGCATTTTTGTTACAAGTTCTTTATTGTTAAACTTTAACTTATTCAGAACTTCTTCATTTTGTATCTGTGCCACATTCTCTTTGTAACTCTGGTTGCTGTAATGGTTAGCTTGAACTTTAGAGTTCCAAATTTTGTACATTATTGCACAATACAAACACACACAACTTTTCTTTCATGGCAGGTGAGGGTCCGGTCTTGTCGGTGTACAGACTCAAGCCTCGCCCTAAAGCCTGTGCCTCATTGAGCATTCTCCATCATTACCGGATTCATGGAATAAGACCTAGAAGGTGGGAAGCTGAGTCACCACGGAGTGCCGGTTAGTATAAGCTGTTAGTATGAGCTGTTTCTTGTTTTGTTTGATTGTTTTTACTATATGTTAATATGTCGAGAAAATTATTTACAGAGCAATACGAAAGTGAAAGAAAGGCAAGTCTGGAACCAAGAATGGGTTCTCAGCTATGATAAAAGTTAAAGTATAAGCAGTTAAAGGTATGCTTGCAGGTGTTAGATTAAATTGAGGATATACAGTATACATATTATCTTTATTAGACAATTATTTATTGCGTATTAAAAGTCTTTATTCACGTAAAGCCTCCAGCTATTTTTGCTCTAATTTTTTTAAATTTTAATATACATAAATTTTTTTGCTCTTATTCACCAGCACTGAGCACTACAGAGCCAAATGTCTGCGACCTTGCAGTATTTGGAGGCAAAGCTGTGAGGCTTGTAAGGTTCCGTGTGGAGGATGGGGAGCATCTTCGCCTGGAGGTCCTGGGTCCCCTCATGGAGCTACAGGACTGGGCTCTGGATGTCCGCTGGCTCTCTGGAGGCAAACAGCCACTGCTGTGTGTGTCTCTTGCTCATAATAGTGCTCTTCTCTTGGATGTCACAAAAGGAAATGCCGTGGTGCAGCGTTCCTGTCTGGAGGGGTGTTTGCTGTACTCTGCTCTCCTTCTGGTTCATGAATCCTGGGTGGATACTGTCATAGTTGGAGGGACTGTGTTCAATCAGCTGGTTCTCTGGAAACCAGGAGACAAAAGTGGCAATCCTGAAAACAAAGCTCCAATTGAAAGGCGTCTACTGGGCCACACTGGGGTCATCTTCAGTATCTCTTACCTCCAGGAGAAAGGATATTTAGCTTCAGCCTCTGATGACCGCAGTGTACGGGTGTGGGGTGTTGGCACTTTAGGTGGGCCTGAAGGTAAATGTGGGGACTTGAACCCAGTTTGTTTAAGGATCCTATATGGACATCAGGCCAGGGTGTTCTCAGTCCGTCTCTCATTAGGGAATATCTTCAGCGCTGGGGAAGATGGCACCTGTTTAGTCTGGGACTGGGCTGGAAGCGGGAAGGTGGTTCGCACGTTGAAGGGACACCGAGCAGGGGGTGTTCGTGCACTGGCAGTCAGTGAGGGAAAGGATGCGAGCTGGGTGGCTACAGGAGGGGCGGATGGAGGGGTAAGGTTGTGGAGAGTGAAGGGCAATGAGAAGAAGGAGTGTCTAGAGGAGGAGACAGTGACAGAGAAACTGACCGACCTGAAATTTCCTGGTCAAGGCCTGCCTAAAGTTGTTTGCTTAGCAGGAGAAGAGGATGGTAGTACAAGCTGGAGTCAGTGTAAGCCTGTAGTTTGCACTGACAAAGGAATAGTTTACCAATATAGTGTTGGGAAGTGGGAAGTAGTGTGGAATGGGACTCCAGAGTTTCAGTCCTACTGTGTGATGGAAACGATAACTATCACTGTGAAGGAGTCGACAACCAAAGTTGATTTGTGTGCTGTGGGAAACCTCAGTGGGTGCTTACAGATCTTTCCCATGTCTCATCCTCAGTCTGGAATTCTGCTTACATGTGGATCAGGGAAGATCCATAGTCTTATTTGGCAGAAGGAAAAAGAGCGTGCGTATTTGTTAGCTTCAGGTGCTGAAGGGCGTGTCTATCGCTGGTGTGTAGAGACAAAATTCAATGAAACCTGTTCTTTAGCTCTCAGCATCACTGCTCTACCTTCTTTCCTCCTCCCCTCTTGCGCTAAGCGCTGGCTTACAGCTGCAGTGCGCCTCCAGCGCAGGTCAAGGGAGGTGCTTTGGGTGTGTGGAGACAGGAGAGGATCCCTGCTTCTGTTTCAGGAAAGAGAAAACTCAAAGCAAAGAAAAGGAGATGGTGAGGAAACAAATGAAGAATTACTGACAGATGGTAAACAAGGTGACGATGAGGAAGGTGGGCCTGAGGGAGAGGGGAAAGGCAAGATGGAGAATGAAGGAAGCAAAGAGGTGCATGACCTTTTGCTGCATCCTCTGAGCTGTCTGTTTGGGGTGCACGGGAAACAAGGTGTAACCTCAGTGTATGAGTACCAAGGCTTGTTCTATAGCACTGGCAGGGACGGCTGTGTTAGAGTTTTCAGTGTGCGTCCATCGTCACCAAAGAATCTTGAGGAAAGTAGAGAAGATAACGCTGCGGAAACAAGTGAAATGAATGAAGAAAGGCTTCAGCTGGAGGTTCTCAGGGTCCAGCGTGCCTGCAAAGGAATGGAGTGGCTGGAGAGGATTTTAATTCTCGAACCTGAAAAAGAAGTTGAGGAGGAAGAGGTCACCGAGGAATGTGAAGAGCTGTATAACAAAGAACACCAATTGACCGAACAGGTGGAGGTTAAAGGGGAGGAGGCAGAAGAAGAGCGCTTCAGAGAAGTAGAGAAGGAAGGCAGAGAAGCCAGATTTGTAATTGTCGGCTTTCATGCAGTCCATTTTGTTGTTTGGGATCCAGTGAGGCAGGAGAGACTGTTAGCAGTGCCTTGTGGTGGGGGGCACCGCTCTTGGAGTCTGTGGCCATCCCACAAAGGAATTTGGCTCGGATATGGAGCTTTGGTGTTTATCAAGCAGGGGGCAGTCCTGGCTTCACAGCCCCCCGGAGAAGCAATGGGTTGGGATGGAAAGACAGGAAGGGCTGGAGGAACAGGACTGAAAGATGGAGTCCATGGAAGAGGAATTGGGTGTGTATGCAGGCTGGGGAGGATAACAGACTTTGGGAACAGGAATCAGGCAAACCACTGGGAGTTAGTAGTGACAGGTGGAGAGGACACTAGCCTGAGTGTCCTGGCGGTACATCCCTTTTCTGGCAATATTAAAGTTCTTTCAGTTATTACCGACCACATCTCGAGCATCCGCACGGTGACTGCGATTGTTCGCCCAGAAGGGGGGAGTGAAAGCCAGTCAAAGCCTCTCTCTGCTCTGCTCGTGTCAGCCGGTGGGCGGGCTCAAATCCAAGTTTACCGGCTGTTAATTGTTTGGGACGGGCAGAGACTGGCTCCTTCCTGTCAGGTGATCCAGGTAGCCAGTCACCGTTTGGACAAAGAGTGGGAGAGGAGGCGCAACAGACACAAGATGGTGAAAATGGACCCGGAAACGAGGCAAGTTTTTTAAAGCTAGTGTTTAGATAGCCTCTGACCTCCTGTTATTTGTTCTCTGCATATATTTTCTCTTCCTCACAAAAAATCTGTGTTCAAAGACAATCTGCTGTTTTTGTTGTGTTTTTTTTTTAGCTGAATATAACTTCAGTGTTTTTGTTTTTTGCATTTTAAAAAATGCACCTCTGATTACAGCTCTCGTCTGTGTGTTTTCAGGTACATGTCTGCGACAGTGGTGGATGAAGAAGTAAACCATGTCCTCGTGGCTCTGTCCTGCAGTGACGGGGCTGTCAGGTTGGTATTCATCACAGCAAGGGTTCACACAGCTGGAATTTTCATTGAAGCTGCAGAAAAGAGAAAATCAGAGTGTCTTCGCATTGAGTTGATGCTCTCAAAAAGTATTATATTCAGTACTGGGGTGATGGTACTGGTGATTATAATAACCATAATGATGAATGTAACAGAATCAAAGGCTTTACATTTCATTTATGTGTGTCCGATTGTGTATTGTGGCAATAATCAACTGCAATCATCAGTTTTGTATTTTTGCTCAATTTTGCCAACACGTGTACCATGCAGTCACAGATGTTAACATATGTGTAAGGAAATATGCATTGATCCTGCAAGATCTTATGTGGTCAGAACATCAGTATAATAACCAGCATTATGAATTTTTACCTAGTTATAGTCCAAAATCTCTTCCTCCTTGACACTTGTTTATTTGGGCTGAACAATGGGAGTTTTTGGAGTTTAACATATTATTCTGTAAACATCTTACTCGCATGTTTATTTTGTATTCTCATATAGCCTGGTATTGAATTTAGTCAAGTTATACTGTGGTAAGTTTTAGCATAGATTTTTAATCTTATTTTTCATGTATATTCAGATAATTAAAAGAAAATATGGTCATTAAAAGTCGGGTGGAAAATTAAAGGAACTGTTTTGGTAATCATGTACATGAACCCTGTGTGCTGCTGTAGTGTCTAATGTTCTCCCTTAATACTCTTCTCACTGTTTCCTCACATCCATTACTGTTTTTTCCAGACTGTTCTCTGTCAATGAAGCGAAAGGTCAAATCGATTTGCTGTGGGAAACATTCTACCATCAACGCTGTGTACTCAGTGTCGCCACCTGCAGCCTGGAGGATGACAAAGGCAACAGGTTATGACTGTGATTGCTCATCTTTTTTTCCTGGGTTGTTATGTCATGCTTTACAGAACCAGACCACTGCTTTTGCTGTTTAATCTTTTTAGACTTAAAGTGAAATATATTTTTTTAAAAGCAGCTGGCGTATTAATACTACAGATGTACAGTATTTAGGAAAGCATGGAGAAAGTAGTTCTTTTTTTAACACTTAGTTTTATATCTATAACTGTGTCTCTCTTGCAGGTATAAGCTGCTGTTCAGCGCTGCGACTGATGGGAAAATCGCAGTGTGGAATTTGACCGACTCTTTGTCCTCATCAACGGATAATTCGAGCTGTGCTGCAACATCACCAGTCCCCTGCCTCGATGTTCCCGCCCACCAGAGTGGGATTAACTCATTGGCTGTTTGGGCAGAAAAAATGGGACAACAACAGGGTAGTTGCCTGGTAACTGTTGCTAGCGGAGGAGATGATGGACAGCTGACTGTGTCCACAATCGGGGTGCAGCACTCAGAAGGTGGGAAAATCGGGAGCCAAGTAGGGTTTTCTCAGATTTCTGAGTCTCAGCCTCTCCTACAAAAGCAGCTCCAGTGTCCAGACAGGCTTCAGATTCATCTCCACTCCCAGTGCCACATATCACTGGCCCATGCTGCCCCTCTAACAGCGCTGAAGGTCCTGAGACCAGACCTCTTGGTCTCCACTTCCTCAGATCAGAGGGTTTGCCTTTGGAAGGTCTGCAGTAACAGTATCAGCCACTATGGGGCAATGTGCTCCCACGTTGCTGATGCTGCAGGGCTCGCAGTCTGGGAAAGTGAGGAAGGAAATCAGAAAGTGAAGATAGGATTTGAGTCTGAGCAGGAGAATGCTGGGAGGCTCAAGAGGGATAAAGAAACAGCTGATGAGAAAAGCAGTAAAGAACCTGTTGAGGTAGCGAGCGAGACAGGTGACCCAGTTAGTAAGACTACTGGTGAGAAAGAAGAGACGGGCACAAGTCCAAGAAATCAACCAGAGAATGACTGCGTAGGTAAGCCTGTGAGTGCAGTAAAGCCTGAGACAGGTTTGAGGGAGCGATGGGAGCGATGGGCGCTCGTCTGCGGTCAGGGCTTCCAGCTACTACGAGTCAAGAATCCGGAGATGGATGCAGAGAAAAATGGAGAAAAGGGAAAGCTGGACGAGCGAATTAAAGTGACTCTCCAAGAAAAATGATTCTGAATAAAAAGATTAAAGATACTTTTGTAAAAACTTCACAAAGGGACATATTTTTTTTAATTATTTCTCAATTACCTGTCTTAATTGCAGCTGTATACTTTGATGTAAATGTATGTCTCTGGTAATTGTTTAAAGTATTTATTCTCTAGTTTTTGTTTCTTTATTTTTTTGTTGCATGAAAATGATAAAAACATTTATTCCCAGTCAGCTACGTAGAAAAGGATGCTGGTGTTATTTGTCTCTCAGAAACAGTTCATAACTTCCCTTCCAATCATTCATGTCAACTAAAAGGTAAACCTGTTTCTCCATCACCTGTTCAGCTCTGATGGTTCAGTAAGGACATCTCCTGGTTTCGTCTTCATGTTTCCCTCTCACCAGATATCGGTTGGGATATCTGGTGAGAGGGAAACTGTGTTGACCAGCGCCTTTACGGCTGTGGCTCCAGCAAACGTCAGTTGATACTAGAAAGTAATATTAAATAAATTATAACAACATGTTATCAAGCTTAAACGTGCTGCTGTTGTTTAGCGCCACAATAAACAAACGAGACGGGACTTAGGACAGCAAAGCCGATCAGCTGATCATTGATCAGTTTCATGATTGAAGTAGCAACAGGAGATGGAGGGAGAGAGAATGAGAGAAGAAGAGGCAGCTGCAGCGTAAAGACACAGATTAACTCCAGCTTTGTGTCTTTTTGCTTCTTCTTTTTTTAAAATTTTTGCTGAAGTTCGGGACAATTCGCGTTTCTTTACACCTAAATACGGAACTTTAAAGTTCGACCTCATCAGCTGTAATTGGTCCTGCCCAGAGTCGATCATGACCAATTGGCCAATCCACCACCTTTCATTGTTTATACCGTTACAAAAAAACGTCGCCCCATAAAAACGAAAAATCACCATTGGCCCACCGCCGATGGCCAGTCCAGCTATGTTCCCAGTGTACGGTAATTAAATGAAGGATTAAAAATGTTCTTTAATTTGTCTTAACTGATTTCAGATCCTTTAGAAAGCAAACCATTTATTAATTTCGTAGATGCGAGCAGCTATTTTTTTTCCTGGTGTTTCCTTTAAGAAAACACTGAAAGCATTCACGGCACAGAGAACATTAAAAACCATCTCTGATGTGTTTGTGGCATCTGTGGCCTACTTTAGGGAATAGTACCAAGCTGCACAAAGATGGCTGAAGTGACTGGAGTTATTTTTAATACAGTATGGTGCATCTCATCCAGCCAGGAAATAAAGGCCTTTTTGTTTTTAGATGAAGAGTCTTGGGAGTTCATTTCTCCACACAGTAAAAACCTCAAAACAGAAATTTGCAGTGTAAATCTAGGCTATCACCTCACCTACTCCCAAGATTTGTCCTCAAGCAAGGTACTTAAATTCAGATTGGTTTATGTTCCAAAAATGTGTCTGTCTAACATTGTGATGAGCTTAAAGCTAGACATAAAAATGCAAACTGTCAAAATAATTGTCACAGGACAAATTATTTGAGATTAGAAGTCTCAGGAATCTCCTCTGAGACCTGACTAATCTGCAGCAGAGGCTCCCACTTTGTCACGCAGCAACCACGAGGGTTTAAAAAAGTAATTGTAGTTTGAGTCAGTTCATAGTGTCAGTATGCTGTGTGTTATTGGCTGAAAGCGAGGATTTATATAACCACTCCTGCCTATACTGTGTATATTTGCGTATTTGTTTATAAAATGCAAATGTAGTGCTTTGAGATGAGATGCTTAAGTGGCACGTTGATATGCGACTGTGTGTGTGTGTGTGTGTGTGTGTGTGTGTGTGTGTGTGTGTGTGTGTGAGTGTCCCTGGCATGCAAATGTAGCTGTGGAAGATGCCAAAGAGAATATTCACCTCAGGCATGTTAAATGTCAAAAAGTACAAAAGAGTGTGTGCTCAATGTGTGTTGATTCACTGTCACCTGCTTGGAATTTAACTACGAACACAGATGAAGTGCCCACCTGCACTCTGTGTGTGTGTGTGTTTGCTTGTATTCCTCATGTTGTGGGGACATTATAAAGTCAGTCACATGTGGGGACAGGGGGAGGGTGAAAAACAAGTCCTCTGAATATTAGTATTAGATTACTACATTTAAAGGTGAATTCCTGGTTTATTATTAGACTTCCAATAAATTATGGCAAGTCCATGTAATGTCCTCAGAAGTAATGGAAATAGGACTCTGTGATGATTACTGGTTACTTGACACATGGTCTAAATGCTGGGATTACTGACATTAGCTAAATTAGATTCCAGTGTGTGCACATATCTGGATGTGTACGCACTTGGACGGCTGTGTGCAGGTTGGGGCACATGGAGGGGCCGACTGCAGGTGTCCATGAATATTTTAATATTTCAGTCTTGTCTCATATTGCTTTCTGCTGACCTCCCACCTCACTGCCTGCCACTCACAATGAAAGAAGAAGGAAGAGAGAGGAAGGAGGAAACGGTGAGTAAAAGAGAGGGAGGGTGTTGAAGAAGAGGGACCTGAAAGAACGGGGAAGACAGCTTCTTGCACCATTTCCCATAGCTCTCTTTGTGACCACAACTGTCAGTTAGGAAGGAAGAAAAGATGAGGGGCTAGGGTGAGTGAGCGCATGAGTGCTTGCATGGTGAAGATGGTGGGGGGCTTCTTGCTGCTGGTTTTTGTTGTTTGAGGAGCGAGAGAGGCAGGATTGTAGGATAATACAGGGGTAAAAAAAAAAACAACTATTAAACTTTTAAGAAATTTTACACTTTATGAAAACCTTTTTGTTTGTCTAGAATTTCGCCTGTGGTTTTCAAGCAGGAGAGTGGAAATAATTGATAAAAATCCAGTTTCAGAGATCTTCACAGACTGGTGTGGGGAAGTGTGAGCTGGGAAATTGCCCCTGAGTCTTCTGACCCACTGACCCTGTGTCAGCATCTGCAGAAGGAGGAGCATTTTACATCTATCAGAGAGGTACACTCTCTCTCTCTCCTGGCTTTTCATCACTGTTTCTGATGTTGATCCATTACTTATTGTTGTTTGTATTGTTGTGATGTTTTGTTTGTTTATTTGTTTTCCCTTTTTGTTCCTCAACTTTAATGGGTAATACTCAAATATTATCTATAAACATTATAGTGTACAGTACCACGCAAAAGTAATGATTACTTTATATTTTTTCCTTCCAAGCCAGCCAACCCATTCTTGTAAATTTGTTCTGTCTTTAGGCACTTTGTTACTAGCAGCCTGTGACAGAAGCACATCATTTTTCACATTTCTTTAGTCAAAGATAACACGTTTGTGTGTGTGTGTGTGCGTGTGTGTGTGTGTGTGTTGGATATAAATTAAACTGTCTGCCTTAATCTTAAACCAGACACTACAGCTTATATACAGCTCACCTGCCCTAACTATAAGCTAAAAAAGAGCTTATAGTTAGGGCAGGTGACCCTGAACCACTCCTGAATTATGATCCTATAGGCTCAGATTGCTACAGGACTTGCACAGCACTTCATGTGATGCACTGACCATTTCTTCTTTTCTCACTTCTCTTTATTTCCCACCTATTTATATATCACTGCAAGATGTCGTTAAACTTTGCCTGTTTTTCCTTCTCACAGTTACAAAGTGCTTGCTTTTAGGG
The DNA here is from genome assembly GCF_965226115.1 of Aulonocara stuartgranti. Taxonomy (NCBI): domain Eukaryota; kingdom Metazoa; phylum Chordata; class Actinopteri; order Cichliformes; family Cichlidae; genus Aulonocara; species Aulonocara stuartgranti. Next base: position 8,535,681 of record NC_138956.1, on the reverse strand, counting down.
AGTCATTTGATTCTTGGGCTTTTCTCTCAAATACTCTGGGCTCTTTAAGCATCTTGAGGAAAACTGTTTTTGTGATCCGGTGCTTTTACCTTCATTTAAAGGAATTGGACAAGTGAAGGGCGACAGAAGTAATGACAGGCCTAAGGGGGGGGGGGGGGGGGGGGGGGGAAGCTTCAACAGAAAAACAGTATGCCCTTCAGTTGATCCACTGTTCACTGAAGGGCCAGTGCAGGGTCTCAGTGAAGGATGGCTGTCAAGAAGCCATTCATAAGAAGGGAAACAGGGAGAAGAGGCTGATATATGTCAAATTACACAAGAATTGGACTTAAAATCAGTCACAACAGGCCTTAGGAATGAATCTCAATTTTAAAGTTTTGGTTCAAATCATCTTTAACATGAACAACAGTGAGTCTCTACAGCCATCTGTAAAACCTGGTAGAGCTTCCATCATGTTAGACTTCAACATTACTGAAGCAGTGTGGGATCATCTTGACAGAGAACGGAACAAAAAGCAGCCAACGTCCAAAGAAGAGCTTTGAATGTCCTTCAAAAAAGCCTGGCCAGGTGTACCTGGAGACTGCTTAAATAAATTAGAATAAAGCCTAAGAGTGACTGTACTGAAGAATAAAGGTGGTCTTACAAAATATTGACTTTCATCCTTATTCGAATTGTACAAACTGTTTTTGCCTTGTAGTGTGTATTTACATTTATGTTTGCACATTTCAGCAAATCACTGCAAATCCTTCTTAATTCACTTACAAATATAAAGAAATGAGGGCTGGGAGGAGAGCTTTGCTTTGGTGTCAACATGTCTATTAGTCTTAACAATGTTTATCTTTTGTCTTAACCCAAATCCAAAAGTATGGTATGAAGGGAATTCCATCCAGCAACTGTTTCTTTCTCTAAAAGTGGACTGCCTTTCAGATAGACTTAGTGTGATCGCTACAGCTACAAAGATTAAAGAAAATGTATATTTGCTCTCAGGCTCCTGGACTGGTAATGTTACCTGACCGCCTGCCTTTCATTGGTTCATCTGGGACTAAATCAACAGGTAATCAATGAGATTCAAGGACTATATTACTGAAGAGTTAGATAAAGTGATCTAACTCACAGCTATTATAATTAATGAGTGTTTTATTTTGTGCAATGTGGTTATTTCTGTGGCAGAGTTGCCCTTTTGACAGTGCAAGGTCTCCACAAACAAAATGATACAAGTTATGAAATCATACAAGCAGAAGTTTTCATGTAGCATAAATCCAACTCAAATTGTGTCACCTCTTTATAGACATGTCTTTATCTCACCACATGACAATATTCTGACACTGGTCAACAAATGCACTTTGTTGAACACTGTCCTTTTCAATGTGCTATAGAAAAAGAGATTGATTGATAGAATGAGGATTTTGCTACTGGGACTCTTTAACCTGCACTGTGAAAATGTTCACTTGCTCACCTTTTTTAGTTAGCACTTTCCATTTTTATGTCATGATGCTCGCAGTATTGGACAATGAGGATTTCAGCATTTAAGAAATACGTTTTCAAGATTAGACTTTCCATACTTTTTTCCAACAAATCAAGGCGACGTCAGCGATAAACATGGGGATAGACTTCATCAAAAAATGAAAGTTATGGAAAAATTATATTAGGGAAATCAAATCAGTTCTTGTTAGTGCATCAGTTCCAATTACAGTTTATTGACAAAGCAAAAGTTTCTCTTACCATCTCCACTGCTTTTGTTTACAGCCAAGCCAACCCCCTCCTCTCCAGGTCTCTGGCACCCCCACCAGTCCAGTCGCAGAAAGCGTAACAGACAGCAGAAGACTTCTTTCTCCTCTGACACTCACCCTCATCCAGGACCCTCCTCCATCCTCCTCTCAGACGCCACCATGACTCCTTGGGGAAGGCTGGCTCTATCTGAGTCCTGCTTTGACTCAATTCCCAAAATACTTACTCCACGACCCTCTCCACCTCCACCCCCAGCCTCTCCTGTTCCCGAGCAAATACCGTCAGCTACCCCATATCATGGCAGGAGACAAGAAGAAGACAAAGACAGTTCAGGCTCAAGTTTTAACTCTCAAATTCCATCTCCACCTGTGGCAGTCACGCAAAACAGCGCAGGTATGACTACAAAAAGGGACAGCCATTACCAAACAAAACCAGATGACAATATTACTTAAAGTCTAATGAGTCCAGCTACACACATAACGTCCCTGCAGGAACACTTGGTAGTGATTGATACCTAATAGCTGATAGTTAATTTAACGGAGCCTGTAAAATTGAAAAAGAATTCAAATAAGATCACTCACACACTTTAATATACTGTAATTATGCTTTACGATACAAAGAAAAAGTTGGCAGCAGACAGATTATTTTAAAAAATGTTTTTCATGACCCGCCAATTTCCGGGGGCGAGGTCACTGAGGCAGTTAAACAACTCCTTGGTGGCAGAGCCCCTGGTGTTGATGAGGTCCGCCCCGAGTTCCTGAAGGCTCTGGACGTTGTAGGGCTGTCCTGGTTGACACGCCTCTGCAATGTTGCGTGGAGATCAGGGGCAGTACCTGTGGACTGGCAGACCGGGGTGGTGGTCCCCATCTTTAAGAAAGGGGACCGGAGGGTGTGTTCCAACTACAGGGGGATCACACTCCTCAGCCTCCCTGGGAAAGTCTATGCCAGGGTGCTGGAAAGGAGAGTTCGTCCGTTAGTTGAACCTCGGATACAGGAGGAACAATGCGGTTTCCGTCCTGGTCGCGGAACACTGGACCAGCTTTTTATCCTCTCGAGGATACTTGAGGGTGCATGGGAGTTTGCCCAACCAGTCTACATGTGTTTTGTGGACTTGGAGAAGGCATTCGACCGTGTCCCTCGGGGTGTCCTGTGGGAGGTGTTGTGGGAATATGGGGTGTCTGGCCCATTGCTACGGGCCATTCGATCCCTATACAACCGTTGCAAGAGCTTGGTTCGCATTGCCGGCAATAAGTCGGACTCGTTCCCGGTGGGTGATGGGCTCCGCCAGGGCTGCCCTTTGTCACCGGTTCTGTTCATAATTTTTATGGACAGGATTTCTAGGCGCAGCCAAGTGGCGGAGGGCTTTCGCTTTGGTGGCCTCAGAATCTCATCTCTGATTTTTGCGGATGATGTGGTTCTGTTGGCTTCATCGGGTGAGGGCCTCCAGCTCGCACTGGAACGGTTCGCAGCCGAGTGTGAAGCAGCGGGAATGAGGATCAGCACCTCCAAATCTGAGGCCATGGTTCTCAGCCGGAAAAGGGTGGAGTGCCCACTCCGGGTCCGGGATGAGTTCCTGCCCCAAGTGGAGGAGTTCAAGTATCTCGGGGTCTTGTTCGCGAGTGATGGGAGAAGGGAGCCGGAGATCGACAGACGGATTGGGGCTGCAGCTGCAGTGATGCGGACGCTGCACCGGTCCGTCGTGGTGAAGAGGGAGCTGAGTGTAAAAGCGAAGCTCTCAATTTACCGGTCGGTCTACGTCCCTACCCTCACCTATGGCCACGAGCTGTGGGTAGTGACCGAAAGAACGAGATCGCGGATACAAGCGGCAGAAATGAGCTTCCTCCGAAGGGTGGCTGGCCTCTCCCTTAGAGATAGGGTGAGAAGTTCGGCCATCCGGGAGGGGCTCAGAGTAGAGCAGCTGCTGCTCCAAAGGAGCCAGCTGAGGTGGTTCGGGCATCTGACAAGGATGCCCCCTGGGTGAGGTGTTCCAGGCATGTCCCACCGGGAGGAGGCCCCGGGGCAGACCCAGGACACGCTGGAGAGATTATATCTCTCGGCTGGCCTGGGAACGCCTTGGTATTCCCCCGGATAAGCTGGAGGAGGTGGCTGGGGAGAGGGAGGTCTGGGCCTCTTTGCTTAGGCTGCTGCCCCCGCGACCCGGCCCCGGACAAAGCGGATGAGGATGGATGGATGTTTTTCATGATTAATTATTAATGCTAAATGGAACACACCCAGTGTTATCACATGTAACCCATTAATTATTATTAAGTATTATGTTTCCTTGTTATTAACTATGATAACTTTAGTGCTACATTGTGTGTCTTATAAAAATACTTTGTCATGTTACATTATACAAAGCACATAAATAGAGTGAATGCAGCTAAAAATCATGTTAGCCTAGCTTTGAGTTACATTGTAAGAAGAGGAACAGAGGCATCAGTTATCAGTTAATCTGACTCATTTAACATGTATCTCCTGTTGATATTATTGTGATATAAAATATGTAATATTCTATATTTAATATTGTCCTTTAACTGTCTGTGTTTTAATACTGTCCCTGCCCTAACCAGAACATCTTTTTGCACAGGTGGAGCAGCTAAAGATTTGCAGCTGAGGCGGAGGGTGTTGCCTCAGTGTCGGCTTCCTCGTGCCCCCCGTCTCCCACCGCTTCACCCCGTCACTGACCTCAGTTTCTCTCGGAGCTTCACTTTCTCCTTCTTCGAGCTGCCGCTGCACCAGTCTCCTCGCTGGCGTGCCGAGCGTGTCAAAAACCTCTTATTGCTTTTGAAACAGATACACTACTGAAGACGCAGAGCTGCGTGTTCCTACTGATAGTTCAAATCTGCCTTTCTTGAGTATATTATTGTATTAGTAAAATGTGATATTTTATTTTCAAAGTAAGAGTGATGGGTGAGGGATTTTTTTTTTTTTTTTTGGCACAATAGGATAAGACAATAAGACTGCATGTTATTCTATTCATTCTGTGTTCATTGCTTTTCGAGAGCTGGATTTTATTTGTTTGATGTTTTGAAATTTATTTAAAAAATAGTTTCTAAGGGTGTGAGTTCATTCCTCTGGTTTTCAGCTCCACAGCAATTTACTTACGTTCCTGTTGTGTGTATTGTGTTATGCGTTATGTGTGTGTATATTTATGAAATAAAAACAACTTTACTATCATTCTAGTTGCTCTGTTTTATCAGCTTTCTCTGTTTTAATGGCTTCTGTTTCATACAGATAGACCTCCTGTAGATTCTCATTTATTCTATAACCTTATCCCTGCCTACCTTTCTCACCCTGTTCTCTCTCTCTCCCTCTCTCTCTCACACACACACACACAAACACACACACACACACACACGTGAGTCTGTGGAAGCTGAGCTGGAATAATAGAGGCATTCAGAGGTACTGAATGAGCTGGTGAATGGGAGGAGAAAGGGGCTGTAAACTAACTGTAATGTCCAGAGTTCAAGGCTCTTTTCCACTTTCCGTGACTCACGTGTAAAAGCGTGTGAAAGTGTGTGAAAGCTTGTGTGTGTGTGCGTTACCCTAATACATGCACTCTCACTGTCACCCAAGTGATCTCTTTGTAATAATGCGGCTTCTTGCTGATAGAGATTAAGTAAGTCTTTTTTCATTCACTGCTTTAATTTGTTTAAGTTTTCCTGAAGAAGCACTTCTTTTCGCTTTTGTCATGTGACTTTATTCACAGATTTAGCACACATGAAAACAGGTCAGCGAGGCACTATAAACGAACACACAGTGTTCAAACGCAGGCAGAATGAAACTTCACTGTGCTCTCAGTAATCTTCCACAGTTATTTCAGATGGACAGCGTTGAGCAAAATGACCGGCCACGCTCCAGGCAGCTTGTTCTCGCACACGCCCTGGACGAAGCACAGCTGGATCTCCTCGGGCAGAGGCTAGAAAAGAAGTGTCTGTCACTTTCGGAGAGGGTAAAGTCACAATGTCGGTGAGTCAAAGGATAACATTTTTTGGCCTTACTGCGTTTGACCCAGCTGTGTTTATCTGAGGCTCTATAGCTGATAGCTTGTGCGTGTTTTCCTCCAGGTGTTCTGGTTCCAGGATAAAAAGCTTCGTGCTGGAGGTTATTCCCGTCCTGTCATGGCTCCCTCATTACTCCGTTAGACACAACGCCGTCGGAGATCTGGTGTCTGGCATCAGCGTTGGGATCATGCATCTACCCCAGGGTTAGGCTACAGCAACAGATAAGAGTATCATAAAAGTCACAAAAGAGTCTGAACTACAGTCTGCCACAATACCTTCACTCACAAATCTATAAAGGCTTCATTCCCCTCCCTTATCGCATTAAGATTTACAATATGACTTTGATTGATAAAGACTAAAGAACTATAATAATCTTTAACCAACAATAAATTATTAAATCCATCAAACTTTCACGTAGATCTTTGTGGCAACTTTGTGGCCCTAACCTTAATTTAAGCACTTAAGTGAGCTGTTTCTTTCTTGTGCATTTTAATATGCTGAATCCAAATATAACATCTAAAATAACTAATTCACAATCATATTTAAGTTTCTGCATTTTACAGCCTGTAAGGTTAAGGTGTAGTGTGTAGGTGGGAGGTTGTGATGCAGAGAAACATTGCTTTCATTGGATAAATATGTAAGCCTGGCCACATGTTTTAATTATTTCAAAATGGAAACTGCAACTGCCAATTCTAGAGGTCACAGCACATTGTGAAAGGAAATAATTTAAAAACATATAACTTTGCTTTGCAGCATTACAGACAAAGTGTCAAATTGAGCTAAGATTTATAATTTCAAGTTCATATCAGACTTCATATGAACCCAGTTTCATTCAAATTTGCTGAAGGGTTTAGAATGAGTGTAAATGTGAAAATTGGCACCTATATTATCCACAGATTTATTCAACACTGATTTGCACAGCCGCCTCCTTTATTCTTTTCCAGGTATGGCCAATGCCATGTTGGCAGGAATTCCTCCAGCATTTGGTCTGTACGCTTCTCTTTATCCTCTGATCGTCTACTTCATCTTTGGCACTTCCAGACACCTCTCCATCGGTGATTCTTACATTTGACGCTTTTCTGGATTTTCCTACAGTCATTCCATACAGTGACGTTTCCATGAGCACCTCTGAAAATCTATTAGGAATTTTTTCTGTTGCAAAAAAAAAAATTTAATCGTTTAAAAAGTATTTTTCTTATTCAATCATTTTACTAAATAAAGCCTAATTCAGTAACTAAAGATACTTCAGGAAAGAGTAAACTAGTTCTGCTGCTCTGTGTGTGTGTGTGTGTGTGTGTGTGTGTGTGTGTGTGTGTGTGTGTGACAGGTACCTTTGCTGTCCTGTCCATCATGATTGGGACTGTGACAGCTAATGTGGAGTTGCTTAGCGACGGTGATGAAGCAGCTGTTGAAGCAGCCAAAGTAAACGTAACGGTGCAAGTCACCTTCCTTTGTGGCCTAATACAAGTACGCGCGCACGCACACGCACGCACACGCACACACACACACACACACACACACACACACACACACACACACATCCAGAATTGTGATTCTGATATTTTGTAAACTACCATTCATTTATTTTTAATTAATTAAGACTAGAGTGGCACTCAGTCAAAATGGAAATACTAAACCTTCTTGTGTCTGCGTTTGTGTGTCTTTAGCTCCTTTTGTACCTGCTGCGGGGAGGTGTTGTGTGCCGCTGGCTGTCGGATCCTGTAATCAGAGCCTACACCACAGCAGCCGCCCTGCACATGATCATCGTACAGCTGCCGCTAATGACAGGAGCACCAGTACAGAAACATACTGGACTGCTGGCTTCACCTAGGGTCAGTTGAAACAGCTGCACTATCATGCACACATTCAGGCACGCCACCTTTGAGCTGAAATAAGTAAGTCCAGAAACAAGAAACAAAGGAGAGCATCATCCTTTTTTCTAGACTTCATGTAAAAAAACCTCTCTGTGAACTTTTTTTTTTATCAGGAATAAAGAAATAATCTAATGATACCTCCTAACTGCATGGGCCGTGGCTGTAAATTACTTTCTTTTTCTTTGGCACTACGTGGTGCAAATTAAACTCCTTCAAAGACACATCGTGTCACCTCTACACTGACAGTATTGCACTTCTTAAGTGTCAGGGTGTTTTATCAGCACTTTGCAGGTGGTTGATTTCCTCCAGAGCCACTGAACTGTAAGGTTTGATGTGCACTAGAGCACATGAATCTGAAAATGTGAAAACCATTTAGTTGGGCATTTGGACATGTGAGTATATTCTTCTGGAGCTACCTCAGGTGGCCGTAAGAGCAAATGCAGTTTCCTGCTGCGTTATTAAAGCAGGTCCTATAATTTGAAAGTGCAGCTGGAAGTTTTGTGTGTGTGTCTTGCAGACTTTCATAGATGTTCTGTATGGAGTGACCAATGCTGTAACAGGAACTCTGTTAGTCTCTTTGGTTTCTTTGCTGATGCTCATCGGAGGCAAACTGCTGAATGAGCGGTTTAAGAACAAACTGCCTGTCGCCATACCATGGGAGCTTATACTGGTGAAACACACACAGACACACACGCACACACACGCACACACACAAACACATAAACAGTAGACTCATGTCCATAAGATGCACCCAGATGGACAGATGCCACGGTGATGAACTGATGAATGACTCATAATTATATAATAATCTGTTTTTAATCTCCAAAGCCACGATTCTCCACATACAGCAAATATGTGCACCTGGACACTGGTTAATCATCATTCTCTTGTCTGATGTGTTGATAAGAATTGAATTTGTTTGTTTGTACTGCTTCTCAGTTCTTCAAGTAATTTAAAGATTTCAATTAAGGATTACTGTAACATTTTTTAATGTAGTTACAGCTATGTAATTACACAGCTATTTAATTTTATAACAAAAAAAGAGAGCGAGAGAGGTAAAAAACGTACTGTGTGCAAAAGAACTCCCGACGTTTTTTATGCTTCATGTTTTCAGTTATATACAATTGTAGGTTTTGTAGTATATCATGGGGGAAAAAGCTTTAAGACAAAGGCTAGTTTTATCAGTTATCTGTTTATGTCAGTGTGTACTTGAACTGGCCGATTTATGTGATATTAGGATGCAGATTACTTTATATTCTTCTTTTCCAAAGTGAACATTCAGTGCATAAAATGTCACTTCCACTGCTTTTCTCTCATAGATTGTTCTCAGCACCCTCCTGTCAGTACAGATGGATCTGGCTAGACAGCACAGAGTCCAGGTGGTGGGACACATACCCAGTGGGTCAGTAGAACTGGGTTATTGTTTGTTTGCTTTAGTCATTTAGATTTGCTTCTTCTTTTAAAAAAAAAAAAATCAAATAGTCACGATTGTCAATGATTGTCAAGCTGGAAATGCTAACTTCTAACTGTCAAATGTAATATTCCCTCCAACACAAAAGCAACAAAAAGACTCTGAAAAATCCTTTTAGAAAAATGGTCTGAAATGAATCAGTTTAATGTGACTCCAGAAAAATGTAATTCTCTCTAACTCAAAGTGAGTCAAGTAGATTTATGGCAGAAAAAGACATTATGCTGCTTTTATTTACCTATTAGCTTTAAAGTGTTAATATCATGCAAAGAAAATGACACTAACATCTAAACTGTAGCTCACAAATATTTCTATGAGAAGAAAAGTATCAGTTCTTCATGCTTTTGTTGTCATGTTGCAAATGTGCTGCTAGCTTTGTCACACCTGATAGCTTTAAGAAAATGCTGTGTTATGATGAATAATTCACAAGGTAGTCATAATTCTTTATAATACTGAATATTATAATTTCTTTCCTTTTAATAATATCTTAGTCACTGAGTCAAAGAACCTCTCCTCCTCCTCCTGCTCCTCTCCAGCCTGTCTCCCCCAGCTCTTCCCTCCTTGTCTCAGTCCAGAGAGCTTTTCATTCCAGCTCTGTCCTTGGCTTTGATTGGCTTCAGTTTCCTCTCAGCCATGGGCTCAATGTTTGCCAACAAACATGGCTACTGTGTGGACCCGAGTCAGGTACATTCACCCCAATAACAGTTTAACTCAGATCAGAAAATACATACTCTGTTATTTGTTTCAATATCGTGCAGAGAAACTGAGAGAAGTAAAGTTAATTAAAGGTGTTTTAATGAAACTGCACTTCCAGTGCCTTCTGGAAATTAAAGTGGTGTCCCCAGATTTCTGCAAATGTAGGCACACTTGCTGAACCTCAGCTTTGATTCCCTTCAAACTCTTTTTTTGAAGTTTGTCTGACTTTCCTGGATGAATCTTCTTTGAACAATTCACTGCAACTACTTCCTTTTTTAGCCTCATTGTTAAATCTGCTGTAGAGACGACTGAGAGTAAGTCAGAGTTTTCTGGCCGTGCAACCCAGGGCAGGGCAAAAATGAAGAGTAGGGTGATGTACTGTAGATACAGAACATGTAGAAATCAAATATAAGTGATAAATGTGATGTAGCTAGTCATTTAGCCATTTAAAGATGTGGACTCAGCTGTATGTCCCTGCCTCAGGACCTGCTGGCGCTGGGTCTGTGTAACACCATTGGAGCGATGTTTCAGTGCTTTGCTGTCAGCTGCTCCTTTTCTCGCAGCATGGTCCAGGAAAGCATCGGTGTCAAAACACAGGTCAATTATCTTTTTCAGAAGTCCAGCTCCCTTCAGCTAAACACATTTTTAATCAGGCTAAAATAGCACCTACTAAAACGTTATGAGTCTCATAATGTGCTGTAAGTCATTTTCTTCTTTGCTTGCGGTGTTCTTTTTGTTCATATTTTTAGATGGCTGGTCTGGTGTCAGCTCTGTTGATTCTGACAGTCTTGTTGGAGATTGGTTATCTCTTTGAGCAGCTGCCAAAGGTAAAGCGAATCTAACATAACAGGTATTATTAATGTTTATTATACAAGCTCTTACAGCTAGAGTTCAAATCACCAGACTCTCACCCATGGCAGTCACGTTTTCCAGACAGCAACAGAGAAATGGAATATTTAAAGTTTTTAGTATTATTTTGATGATAAGTAAGAACTTCTTTCTGGCAAGTTTACACGTGATTACAGGACATGAAATGAGGTGAGTCAATGTCTCGTAGTGCTAAGACACCTTTACTTTCCCTAAAGCATGGAAACGATCGCCAGGGTGATTCACGTGTCTGAGCCAATGTTGGGTAATGGTTTGCTGTGTGTACCAGGCAGTGCTGGCAGTGATTATCGTGGTGAACCTTCAGGGCATACTGGCTCAGTTCAGAGATGTGCGTCTGCTCTGGAAATCTGACAGATTAGACCTGGTGGGCTTGGCGCACACACATCATTAATCATAGCACAGAAACAGCTACAAACACCATTCCGGGACTGATCCAGGAATTTTCCCTCTCTTCTCCCTGCGTTCCTTTAGCTCGTGTGGATAGTGTCACTGACTTCCACCTTCATTTTTAACCTGGATCTGGGTCTGGCTGTGGCTGTCGTCTTCTCTCTGGTCACACTCCTTTACAGGACACAACAGTCAGTGAATGTGATTTTACAAACCTTACATGGAGCATTTTGGACCAAAATAAAAAAAAAGATCACTGTATTTATTTTGGAGTGAAAATCCAAAAGTCCCTGCCAACATTTATTATGTTTTCACAAAGTCATTGCTTCACATACTTTTATATGGTTTAAATGGTTCCACTGTCTGTTTCTCTCCCCCCTCAGGACTCAGGACGACTTGTGCACTCATCAGTATTCCCCTCTGTCTCTCTCACACTTTTCATCTTGTCCTCATCTTCCAGCTCCACCACCGTTGTTTTGGGTCACATTCCTGGTACAGACTGTTACAGAGATGTGGAGCTCTACCTTGAGGTAAACTTCAGAAAAATATAAATCCATCTCACAACATCAAAGAAAAGAAATAATCAGAAAATCATTAAAACACAACCCCAGTGCAGTCCCTGTTCTGTTTTGTTACAGTTTTAACTTTGAAATCTTTTCCAAGCGACTATAAACGTTGAGAACATGACGGTCGTTGATCTAAAGAAGAGATTCTTTGAAATTCTTATAAGGTCAGAGTATAAATGAGGTTTCACTACACAGCTGCAGAACTGACTGAATTTAAACTCTCTTCAGACTTCTTGTTACACTTTTATTTGGGGTTTCTCCTCCTTCAGCATCTCTCTGTGATTTAAGCTTCTTTCTGATCAGCTTCAGTTTTACACACCCTTTATATTTGCTCCTTAAGGTGAAGTATTCCTTGTGTCCAGATGTGTAAAATATGTCTGTAGGACGAGGGTTAATAATCCAGTCGTTCGTAATTGGGTCGTGGGCTATTAAAATGTGAAGAGCTACAACGATTTATTGATTGGCAGAGATGAATCACGCTGACATTACATGACTCCCGATGATCCTGGCTGGCTGCAGTCTGTGAGCTAGCGTATGTAAAGTGGTATCAGTATGAAAGCCAGTCAATTATGAATTCTCCACAGCTTGTTTTGTATCTGCACATCAATCTTTCAGACAGAGGCTGGTGTGCAAATTAGCATAAACACATCAACATCAGCGTGAAAGACTTTTTGTAGATTTTTTTGACATAATGGAAAAGCCTTTGGGAAATACGTAGATATATTTAAGCTGGAATATTTCAGTAGCTGTGTATGCATGCATCACAGCTATTAAATCCCTTTGCCCTCATCAAAACGAATCTCCGTTGTTTATGTTGATGATATAAAGTACTAAACCCCCCACCGAGAGAAAAAGCATACATGACACCCAATAACAAACCATGTTTTCTTCCTCAGGTCAGGTTTTATTAAGTGAAACTGTCACAGAGCCAAAACCTACTAAAAATACACCCCAGGCTGAAACCGACCATCTGTCACACATCAAAATACCAAACTGCAACCCAAGGCAATCTGTCTGGGCACAGAGCATCAGTGACTTCCTCTTAACTTCTCACTCTCTGTTCCCTCCACTCGATTCTCTCCTCAGTCTGTTACTCTGGTGGCTGCTGCACATCTGCCCTCTGTGTATGTTCTTCATCTTACATCATAGATGTTGTGGTACTGTATACAGTGGAATTCCCTGTAGAAGACCCTACATGAATCACAGATTACCCAACAAAAGATCCAGATTAGCTGAGAAAAAAGAACCCATGTCTCTAAAGTCTAAATACAAACAGCCATTTTCTTACTCTTTAACTTAGCGGTTAGCAGTTAAGTCTCAGGGTCATGTTTTATTTGAGCAATAAGAAACAGCCTTTTTTTTCTATAGCTATATAGACTTAAACTGTTTGACCTTAAAATGAAGAATTTAAGTCTTTATGTGTATAGATATTTAATGGTAACAATAATGAATATTAAGTCTGTCCATACATCTGCTGAAAATATAACAGCAAAATAGAGAACATATACAAATACCTTCATCAATATCTAGTAGCATCTTTTTTTAATGAACAAAGGAGATGGCACAGGTGTTACCCTACTGTACTGCACACATCTGTTTTTCTAATGTCCCTTAAAGTGAGTGCACCAGAATTTTGCTGCAAGTACTGCCCGTGTGTCACTACAGTAACCTGTTACACCTGTCCACTGTTAAATGCATGTCTGTTTTTCTTAACAGGCGAAGCAAATTCCAGGCGTGACGATACTCACATGTTCAAGTCCACTTTACTTTGCCAACTCTGAACTGGTGTTCACAAAGATAAGACAGGTGCCAATACACACACACACACACACACACGCACACATACATATGCACACACATTTTTGATCTCCTAGAGCTCTGTCCTGATATGTAGCTATTAATCTTGAATCTTCAACCTAATGATTACCAAACATTAAGTCTTTTAGACATAAAACTCTAATCAGCCAATCACATAGCAGTAGCTCAGAGACAGGTGATTTAGGTGACTTTGAACGTAGGATGAGAAAAGACGGGCTGGACTGAGTATTTCACAAACTGCTGATCTACTGCAATTTTCCCACATGACCATCTCTACAGTTTGCAAAGAATGGGATGAAAGAGAGAAAATATCCCGTGAGCAGCAGTTCTAAAGGAAAAATGCCCTTTTCATGTCAGAGGTCAAAGGAAAAGGACTCGACATGGTAGACATGGTAACAGAAAAGTGACAGTAAATCAAATAATCACAGATTACAACCATGAAGAGCATCTCTGAACACAAATGTCGAAGCAAACGAACTGCAGCACCACAGGACCACACTGAGTACCACTCCTGTCAGCTAAAGACAAAAAACTGAAGCTGCAATTTGGCAAAACTGGACAGTAGAAAATTGGAAAAATGTACCCTCATCTGATGAGTTTTGATTTCTGCTGCAACGTTCAGATGGGAGGGTCAGGATTTGGTGTAAATAACATGAAAACTTGGCTCCATCCTACCTCGTATCAACAGTTCACTGTATTCAGATGATATCCATGGTCACCAGATCCCATAGCGCACCGTTTGGATGTGGTGGAATTTGAGATTCACATGAAGGATGTGCAGCCGACAAATATGCAGCAACTGTGTGATGCTGGCACATCAGCGTGAGACCAAAATCTCTGAGGAATGTTTCCAGAAACTGAATCGGTGAAAATGTCCAGTGAGTGTAACTCTGAGTTTCATCGCCAGCCCCATGCTTTATGCAATGTGCTTGTGTGTGTATTTGTGCACCTCTAGTTGAAATAGAAAAATCTCAAAAGCATGTTTGAAGCACTGAAATGTAAATTTTTCACTTGTAACTTTTCCTCTTCACTTCTTTCCTCTTGCAACTTGGAGACGGTGAATCATGGTCAGAAGGAAAACTCAGCTGGAGTTCACATCGCTGCTTCTTCGGTTTCTTCCCCCCCAGCGCAGACACACATGCACACCTACTGCTTGGTTCTGGATCTCAGCTCTGTTACCTTCATGGACTCTGTGGCCATGACGGCACTTTGCAAGGTGAGGAGAGAAGTGCAGGATGAATGCAGCCAATGTATTTCTATGAAGAAATAATTTATTTGTTTGATATATTTATATTTACTCTAAACAGTCTAAAGGGAACTTATTCTCTGAGGCACTGTCATAGTGGGCAGTATTGTAGGTTTTTTATTTGTTCTCTGAAAACTTCTCTTTCCACTATCACCCAGAAAAAAAAATTTACTGAATAAAATCTATAGAAGCCAGTAACATGCTACGAATAATGCTAATGCTAATGTAAATGGGTAAGATGCTAAATAATGACAAAATAATTAAAATCTACAAGACTCCAGGTCAAACAGAGTCCAGATATATTTTTCTGAGACAATAGTTCTAAATTCCTAAAATTTATCTTCATGTTTGAAAGTAAAGTGAAACGTATTTTGCAGGTTTTTTTGTGTGTGTGTTGGAACAGATCAGTGTTGTGTCAGCAGCAAATGTGGAGATTATGAAGGAAACTATAACAGACTGAAGCTGAATGAACAAAATAATGACATTTTCTTTCTCACTAAGCTAAAGCTTTTCTTTACCTACAACTTTTTGTCACAGATAAGACAGAAAATATAGTTTAGAGAAATATTCAGTCAGTTGTTTTACGTCAATATCACTAAAAATAAATTCAGCTTTAGAAATTGGATCACCAAACAGATGTATTCACTAATTCTCAAGGCCTCGGGAGGGAAAAAGTGCTGTCAGCCTGATATCTTTTTGCTGATTAAAGATATTAGCAAGAAATGGTTATGTAAGAAAAGACCAGCGTACTGGTCACGTGTGAGATAAAAACAAACCACGCGATTAACAACGTCACACGTGTGCATGTTGACGCAGAGCTTTTGCATAATTCTTATCTAATGGATAAGAAGAATTGAAACGTATTCGTCCCACTATGTATACATGTGCTTTTATATGATATTGGTAATGTTTATATGGTCACAAGATCCCTATGTTTGTGTGTGTTTTCACCAGGTTGTAGAAGTCTTGGACATCCAGGGTGTCGGTGTTTTTCTGGCAGCTTGCCCAGGTCAGCCTCATGTTTCATGCGCTCTTACTGTATCTCCCACAGAGTGACTTATCTTCTATTTCTCTCTCACACACTCATTCACGCACACACCCACACACACACACCCTCCGTTTCTCTTGGGTTTGGCTGTTACTGTTTCCACAGGTCAGGTTCTCACAACCCCTCCTAACTGGAGCTTTGCTTCAAGCTTCTTTTTCTTTCATTTTGAACTTCATGTAGCTGTCGCATTTTTTTTTCTTTAGGAGCTTTTTTTTGTATGCCAGTGCACACACGGCAGGTTGTGTCTTTCTAATGAGACATGGGAGTGTAAAAGCATTTTCCATATGATTAACATCAGTAAATATTTCAAATAACGCTGTAAATTCTGTGATTTCTAATTCTCTCTGCATGTTTACAGAGAAAGTTTTATCCCAGCTCCAGACTCAGGGTTGTATACCAGACAGCCTGCCCCGCTCCTGTCTCTTTCCATCAGTCCATCATGCCGTCCAGCACTGCCTCACCATCCTACCCAGGTCCCTGGAGGTACGCACCATATATATATATATATATATATATATATATATATATATATATATATATATATATATATATATATATATAGGTAGATAGATAGATAGATAGATAGATAGACAATTCTTTTATTCTGCCTATTGCAACTGCTCAACTCCACTTTCACGGGGAAGCAGAGCTCATACACTCCTAAAATCATCTCATATTTTTAAATATGTGTTTTGTTGAGCAGCAGGTTTTCTGCTGTGTTTGTGTAGCCACATCGAACATGTAACTGTTTACAGCTCCTCTGTACTGTACTACTGCATCTGTGAAACTGACTCACTCACTTGTGTAGTCAGTACAGGCTGAAAAATACTAAGTGTGAAAATGCAAATTGAGAAAAGAAAAGACAAGAAAGAAGGGTAGGGGTGTAGTTAGTTAGAGGTGAATTTAGCAGACTGTAGGCTGGTACACTGTCTCTGATTGAGGCGGGAGGATTGAAGCTGTGTTAGCTGGATTTGCATGTGAGTCTTTTCAGTTGCATTTTTAGATCATGTATGAAGGTGATTGGATCTGGCTGACCAGAGGAGACAGTGTGGATCACAAAATATTATTTCTGTGTCCGAAAACTCTCTTTGCTCATTCAATCATTTCTCCCAATATAAAATTAAAATGCTTAGTCATAGTTACCAGTAAACTGAGATTTTGGACACTTATTGTCACAGGTGCAGTCACAGCTCTTGGGAGAATTGTATGCGTGTTGTGAACACTATGTTTGTTTTGTTCTGTTGGGGGGATTTTTACACTCTATCTATTGAACTGTAAATCTGGTGAACTGATATTTTGCTGCACTGGTTTTCTTTCCTTTAAATTGCTCATTTAAACTGTAATCTGCTATTGTGTGCTTTTGTGTCGCATTTCAACATATTTAAAGATTTTCTTTGTTTATTCTTTGCTTCTAATCAGGAAATCAACTCGGACACAAGCATTTGTTAAAACAACAAAGGGACAATAATTCTGCATAAAGCAGACCCCAAACACAACCCTGGGGTGGACGGCGTCCATTTATTTTTGACAGAAATGCTCTTTTGCATTTGCATGTTGCACATTTCCCAGGTTGGCTTTTCTCAGTCTTTGCTTTTTTGTATTTCCACAAATAAATGTAACAACAAATGTATTCTCCATTTCATGCTGTTATTAAACATTCTGAAATTTTGCTGATTTTCAATGCAGAGTGAAAAGTTTGAATCTCCTGGTTTTGAGCCTAGTACACGTGCTGCTCCGCAGCACTATCTGTCACACCAGAAAGGACTCAAACCCAAACATCCTAGCTTTGAAGAGAAGCGCCTTATCCATTAAGCTGTTGAGACTTGAGAATACCTGATGACAATGCAGACACAGAGCACTGATGGGCTTATTCATTAACCGAGGCAACAGTGTTCTTACAGTTTTTCTCCGTCGCTTTGGTGCTTTTCTCACATCACTATTAACATTAAAATGCTCACTTTTTGTACAGCCATTTACAGTAAAATCTACAGTAAAGTTAAACATTCCTGTAGTTAGGGAAGTAAGTGAGTACAAGACACTGAATACGTATGTTTCCCATTTTTACTGTGTAGGCTGTTTGTAATTCTACAACATTGTGCAAAAGAAAAATACTCTACAGTCACTTATTTAGAATAAACATAAGAAACACCCTTTTGGAAGAGCTGTGCACAAATGTGAACAATATAACAGTACATATTGTAGCTGAACATATGTAAATCATTCTGGCACATCCAGACGTTCCCGTCTGTCTGGCTACATATTTTCATCTACATCACAATGGATACCATTCCTTGCAATGCAGCGAGGAAAATATCACCTGTAGTGGCGAATCCACCCTCTGCATGACTCAGCTGTGATGTCATCCCATGCTGCATCCATGGCTGCTAGCAGGGCCATTTGCGCATGTGAATGCCAGTCATAAACCTTCCACCTCCAGGCAGAGAAAAACTCCTCTTATCGGATTAAGGAATGGGGAGTAGGGAGGGAGAAATTCAACCAGCATTATGTCATGTGCTGCAAACCACTGTCTGACCAGATATGAGTGGTGAAAACGGATATTATCCCACACAACGACATACTTGTTAAGTTGGCCTCAACCCCTTTCATTCTCAGGGACTATGTCCCTGTAAAGAGTGTCTAAAAAAGTCAGGAAATGTTGTGTATTTTATGGACCAAGAAGGAGAATGTGGGTGAGGATGCCATTGTCTGAGATGGCTGCACACATTGTAACATTCTCTCCACACCGGCCTGGGACATCGGTGGTTGCTCCCTGTCCAATGTGATTTCTTCCACGCCTTCTGCCTTTGGCCAGATTGAAACCCGCCTCATCAACGTATATGAACGTGTGCAGTGGTTCCTCTCCCTTTAGAGAGAGAGAGAAAATGGAACATCTTTTCCTGTGTAACATAATGCATTTTGTATGTTCTGTGAGTATATATACAAAATTGCTAGACTACTGCATAAAACTACACAAAGTAAAACAGTTTACAGCAGAGGTGTGGACTCGAGTCACATGACTTGGACTCGAGTCAGACTCGAGTCATTAATTTTATGACTTTAGACTTGACTTGAAAAAATGTTCTAAGACTTGTGACTTGACTTGGACTTTTACACCAATGACTTGGGACTTGAATTGGACTTGAACCGGTTTACTTGAAAAGACTTGATATTTTACCCCAAATATAAAATTTAACATGCATATTATATAGAGATTGAAAATGTGACGTCATTCACGGGTAGAACCGCAAAGGATTCTGGGAACTCGTGGCAAGCGGTACTAGCGCACGCAGGCTTTCAATTGAAATCAGTTATACAGCGATAAAAAGAAACACAAAAATGTCAAGAAGCCGTTGTATTATTAACTGCAATAGCCGGTCGCATGACAGCCACGAGAAGCTGACGGGTAAAGAGATCGGTTGTTATCGGATTACGTCGTTGAAGAGAAATTGTTCGAGCCATGTTTCCGAAGTAACAAAGACGCGACGGATGGCCTGGATCGCAGCCATTCAAAGATCAAATATAACGTCCCAGAACCCTCCAGCTCACAGGTTAGTCTGCTCCAAGCATTTACACGAAGGTCAGTGTTTTTTAGTAGTTAATACGTCATTTTCATAACATAATTAGTGATATAGGTTACAAGCAAGTCTGGCGCTGAACAGAAATTGTGGCGCTATGCTCCTTTATTTATTGTGCATAAATAGTGAATTGTCCTGACACAATATTGCGTTTCGCTTCTGTTATTATGGTACATTGACAAAAACATATACTTTTATTCACAGGATAAAACAGGTTTTTTGTATCACTAATTGCCCAGTACGATTACAGCATACAATATTATTGTCACTGCTACATTTCTGTGATGGGTACCAGAAATTATTTCCACTACTAATTAATTACCATTGAGCTCAAAGGTCCTATTAATAAACTGTTAAGGAATGTGTATTTATGACGACAATTTGTGAGACTGGTAAACTTATGATACGTACGATGGTCTTTCGTTCTACACGGTGCATTTCAAGGTCCTGTACCCATCCGTCGGTAAACTGTACCTGGGCTTGTTGCAGTGACCTGAAGTTACTAAACTTCATGAGTGTATGCACTCACTCCAAGAACCGTATGATTATAAATATGCATATAAATATGCTACGATGAGATAGCTGACTTCATCTAACTAGCAAATGTTGTCCAGGCTACGTTGGTGATACAGTTTTTTTTAATGTGTATGATATTTTTGTCATGCGATTTTAAAGCTGGTCCTACAACCGCATCCAAGAATAACATGCAGCTTATCTCAGAACTGTCGGTGAAAATTATTCTTGGAGCTAGGTTTAATTGAGCTGCATTTTAAAGAGGTGCAATTTCACAATTTGTGTATATTTTCTAAGTTCACTATTTTGTCATGTGTTGAGAAAAACACAGATTTTAAAATTACATGGTCTAATATTTACATTTAGCATAACTGCAACATTATTTTTTCTTTTTTTTTTTTAAAGACTGGAAAGGACTTGAAATTCAAAGTTTCAGACTTGTGACTTGACTCGGACTTTTACACCAGTGACTTGAGACTCGACTCTGACTTGCCTGACATTACTTGAGACTTGACTTGAGACTTGAGGATAAAGACTTGAGACTTACTTGAGACTTGCAAAACAATGACTTGGTCCCACCTCTGGTTTACAGTGCTGAAGGTTAGAGTATACATAGAAGACATGTTTTACCTGTACATACTAGTGACGGATCTCCTTCACTCTTTCACTGTTCTGTTCAAATGGCACTTTGTACAATTCTTTCATGCCCATTTCTTTTCTCTTGAGCACTCTGTCAGTTGTTGCAATTGACACAGATCCAATATTGCCAAATACACCGTTATCCTCTATGACAGCGCTTTGGGTTTCTTTCAACTTTATTGCATTGTTTGCAATCACCATTGCACAAATGGCTTCCTCTTGCTGCGGGGTAAAAAGGGGCCCTCTTCCACCTCCGCGAGGTTGTCTTTCAATCCTTTGTGGTGCAGATTACAGTAAAATTACAGTAATCTACACTCAACATGAGATATTATGAGATGTTGGATTACTTTTCAATACTATACATATCTGTTCTCCCTATGAAATGTTTGAATGATTGAACTCCCAGTGGTTCTTTCAACATTTGGTTGCACCCTCCCTCATCCATTATGAGGCCATGATTGACAACATGGTCAACAAGTGTTGCCCTAATTTCATTAGGAATCGGCCCATGTATTTTGGCGTCTTCTCCCTCTTCCCCTGTTTTGTCCCCCCCACATCCTCACGCCTCTTCCACGATGCTGACCTTCCTGTCCTGCTCAGTTCATATAGGCTTCCCAATTGAGGGTTCATGGGATTGATCCATGAGTGATTGTGAACAAGCGGCTTGGCATTGGTTACAACTAATACTTCACACACCTCCTTGTCAGTGAAAGCTGAAGTTCACCTGAGAGAAATTGTTCAATTTCCGGGACATTTCCAGGAAAAAATAATAATTAAAAAAAGTATAACATTTGCTTGACAGCATTTGAAAACTATACTTGTATATAATGACTCAAGCAATGAAATGAAGACAATTAGTTTTATTGGGAACGACTATTCAGCATCCAAAAGTATAGTTCATTTTGACTGACATGACATAAGCAAATGATAATGTTGTCGACGGCAGAGAATTGTATGAAAGCAACTGATACATGTCCAAGAGCACTTACAATTTGTTCAGAGGAAGGAGAAATTGCTACTATGATGTGCACAAATGACTAAATGTTGTTGAGGTTGCACTAATGGCTTTGAGAATTTTCATTCTGACCTGAGAAAAGCACCAAAGCGACTGAGAAAAACTGTAAATAACCTATCCAATATAGAGTAATCCATAAAGATATACGAGCTTTGAATGTGATGCACACGCTTCAGAATGTGGTAACAGCATGCCTATTGTCATGGTCCGGAGTCTGTTACTCCGTGTTTTAGTTTATTATTATTCTGTGGTTTTGTTTATTCTGGGTTTTTGTACTCTGCTTTTTCACGTTTCATGTTCCTATGTTCTGTGTCCCCCAGTCTGTGTCAAGTTTGTGTGTGAGTTGTGTCATTACGTGTATGTGTTTCCTGTTTTACTTTGAAGGTCTCTGTCTGATGTCAGTGCGTTCTCTTTACGTTTCCCCTGCCTCGTCAGCTGTGATGTCTCCCAGGTGTGTTTCCCTCCTGTTTCCCATCCCCTGATTGCTGGTCTGTGTATTTATAGTGTGTGTTCCCTCGTCCTCGTTGCATTATTCCCCTCCATCATTCTTTGTAATTCCCTGTGTATCCCTACATCGCCATTTCTGGTTAGTCTCTGTTAGTTTTTCCCTGTTTAGGTCGTACTTCTTCAGGCTTCTTGAAGGGCATTCAAAGCTCTTCTTCAGATGAAAGACATGTGGATGAGAAAGAACCAGTACTTTCTGATCAATGTCATTGCTGGATTTATTAAAGAGGAAAAAGACATACATGTTTTAGCCATGAGCCATCATTAGCATAACGTAAAACAAAAAGCAGTGACAATATATGCCTATTGTCACTGGTCCAAACGCCTATTCGAGTCCTCTCATCAAACACTGAATAATCATATATCTTTGTGAGAATAATTTGAGCACACTCCCAATGTCAGTATCACTTAAAGACAATCTTATTAGAAACATAATAAAATTGTGCATTACAAAGTTTTCATTGATTTTAAAAGAATGTATGTAACAATCTCTATGTGAGTTTTCAAGGTTGCTGACGTGACATTGCAAATGCGTGTGTGGTGTGTCGAACCATGTTGGAAAAAGGTCAGGATGAAGTCTATGAACCTTCACTATCATTAACTTTGACAGGATTACCCCGTTGACTCACTCAATCCCTGACACTGGCTCAAGAAGTAATGAACAGCCTAGCTAGTGTACTATTTCCTGTAGCTTCACATTATCACGTCGCTGTGGCGACTAAACAACAAGACTTGGAACCATGTGATAAAAATCCAGGTTGGTCAGGTTTGTAACACATGCACCAAAGCCATACTGCCATGAACTATGTGACTGGATTGTGACACCCTGTTTTTGTTTTCATGCATTTTTAAAGTTATACAATGATTTATTGCACACAATAATGCAGGTGTTACGACCCGGCTCAAAACATAAAAACATAAAAAAAGGAGATGAATAACAGAGTGTGGGTGAGAAGAGGTTTCATCCTAAAATGGAAAACCAGGTTGGCTAAAATGGCTGGTGCCACCAAGGCAAAGACTAGTGCACTGCCGGGAAGCTTGCCTCAGGTATGCTTTTATCCACACCTGACTAGGTGTGGCCAATTAGCACCAGCTGAAAACACTGAGACGATTAGAAGCTGCACAGGGACGTAACACCTCCTCCCTTAAAAGGGTTCCTCTAGGACCCCTAAACAAATTAAAAGTCCCTCTGAAGCCTTGATCCCTCAAAAGTAAGTTGGCATCTTTAAGCATGGATGCCCCTACATGAGGATCTGAAGTTGCCACACTGAACACACAAAAAGTAACATGTGACCAACACAAAGGAGCACAACAGTCAAACCCAAAATGATTACCCGACCTGCTACAACACAAAACCAAAAGTAGCAACAAATAATCACAAGTGATCTGTTGTCTCCACCACACAGTCACATACAAGTGGCCCTATACCACAACAAGTTACTTTAATCCAAAAAGTTCAGTAAATCAAGCACACTAGTGACCAACCACAAAATAGAGAGCTATGGCCACACAATGATCACATCAAGGGTGGCTCAGCACCCCACAGTGTTATTGCCATCACCTGGCCAACAACACTCACAAGTGATCCAACAAAATAGCCATATTCCAAAATAGCCCCCACTTATGTTACGACCCGGCTCAAAAGCCGCAACATAAAAAAAGGAGATGAATAACAGAGTGTGGGTGAGAAGAGGTTTCATCCTAAAATGGAAATCCAGGTTGGCTAAAATGGCTGGTGCCACCAAGGCAAAGACTAGTGCACTGCTGGGAAGCTTGCCTCAGGTATGCTTTTATCCACACCTGACTAGGTGTGGCCAATTAGCACCAGCTGAAAACACTGAGACGATTAGAAGTTGCACAGGGACGTAACACAGGTTAACAATACAGCTTGTATTTAATGACCGGCTCAGTCGTCTCCGTCTCCGTCGCCGCCGCCGCTGCCTTCCGCTGCCTTCCGCTGCCTTCCGCTGCCTTCCGCGCGGCCGGCCTCCGGACCGACTCAGTCGTCTCCTTCGCCGATGACGGCGAAGGACCAGTCACTGGGTAAAACTATGCAAAACTGAACAAAAATAAATTCTCTCTCTTTTTTTTTTTTTTTTAGAAAATGTTTGATGAATTGTAAATGTGTTCAAATGTGTTTACACATCATGATGTGCAACTGTAATTAATGATTCACCATTTCAAACATAATATCCAAGATGATTAAACTGATATTATAGTCATAACAGATCCCCTCCCTTTACTGTTCTCTTAAATATCAACTTGATTTCGGGTAGCAGTCATGTGTCTTTCCAAGAAAATGTTCTCGAGTTCAAAGTTTTTCATGTAGATCCTTCTCATTAAAATATGCTGATAAAAGTTGTACAAAAGGTTAGACCCTTCTCAGTCTTATCAATAGACAAAGGGGCCGCATTATAAGACCTGTTAATATTCTTTCCTGAGGAAGAAACCTCACCAGATATGTCTACTGTGCCTTTTGCAAAACACTGAAGACAAGAGTCAATCTCATTTGTGAGTAGGAATGAGAATTGATAAGAATTACATCCAATTCCATTATCGACATTACTTATCGATTTGATTCCTTATTAATTCTCGATTCTAGATTGGGTTCTCACTAGCTCTGCATTTAGAGTTACCACCATCACTAAGCAGCATATCAAAGACATTACATTTGTGCAAATTAATTGCATGTTGTCTGGTCAAATGTTCGCGTACGCTGGAGGTATTTCATCTCTTTGTTAAGATTAGTGTCAGGTCAATACTCAAAAAAGTAACACTTTTATTAAAGGTAATGCAGTACATTACTTAATTACTTCAAGAAGAAAATAATTCATTATACTCCTCATTACATTACTTTCATCTTACTCTGTAAAATGATCTGAAGTACACTGTCTTATAATAACCATTTCACAATATAAACTTGAGGCTACAGCCCCACACACCAACACAAATCCCTATCCTGATGAGGACACATATATGAAGAGAAAGCCAACAGAACAAATGAAAGAGGAAGCATATGTTTCTTCTACTGTAGAAACATACACTGATAGAAATGGAGGCTGCAGCCTGACTGCTCATCCGTTTGTTACCTGATGAAGTTCAGCATCAGCTTCACCGCAGCTCACAAATGATGGCTCACTTGAGCCGTCCTGGGCTGAGGTCGGCATTCCATCAGCTTTAGCATCACTCTGGGTTCTAGGCTAGATTAGCATTAGCATGCTGTCTGTGCAGGTGTTTGCAAAGAGCCAAAGTTGTGGTGGTAGCATAATGCAGCTGTTTCTGTCCTGGATGCAGTTTGCACTTTACCATTATGCCCTTGTCCTTTAGAGCAATAAAAATAGAAGTAAGGTCCATACCCATGATGCAAACCATCCTGCTATTTTCCTCAGCTGACAACTGAAATTAGCTGAATGTAGTGCAAGTGCAAGAATCGATGAGTCCAAGAGATTCGACTACTAGGAACTGGTTCTTGAAGAGAACTGGTTCTCGATTCCCATCCCTTTTCATGTAACATCATCCTCTGGGGTCTTGGTCATTGTTTTCAGTCTTATCACATATTAGCGCTCAGTTACACAGGCCTAAGGACGGATCAGGGTTCCCATGGCAACCTCCAGATAGTAGAACAAAATATGTATTCCCCAGCTGGTTTGTGAGTACTTGCTGGGTGAAATCGGCCACAATGTGGGTGCTGTATCTCTTTGTGGCCTTCCAGTTGCTTTGGCTGCTAACAGATTGCCACAGTAGTTTGCATGGAAAATGGCAACTTGTCTGCAAACACTTGCAACATGTTTGGCAATGAACAGTGAAACTGCAGAATGTCTAAAGCCAACCACAATCTTTTCTCTGTCAGAGTAAAAGTTGTCCCTTATGTGCAACCAACACAGTTCAAAAGGCACAACTTTTACTTTGAAAGTGAAAAGTCTCTGTTTGGGGTTGGATTTGCTCTTTTTCAGGTTTCACTACAGCTCAGGCAGCAAATGGTAAATGATTGCAAACGAGTCTGGGTTTTCCATGCAAACTATTGGCGACTGTCACCAATACTTATGGTATACTTATACTTGTGTTTATAAGTATTTTGACAGTGCTAGATTTTAACCAAAGCACTTTTATCTAATGTTCACACACACGCTTACACTCCAATGGGGCAACTCTGGCTTTACTATCTTGCCCAAGGATACTTCGACATGCAGACTGGAGGAGCCTGAGATTAAACCATCAACTTCAAATTTGCAGACAACTGTGTCTCTCTGTGTGTGCCGGTACTCTGAAGTACTTCATTCCAGATGTATGTTCACTTTGAAATAACTATATGCATGCTGTATTAAAATGCCAAGCTTTGGCTTTTCTTTGAGAGTAACTTCCTATAAATAGATTGTGTACATAATGTCGAGATCAAAAAGTAATTGGACACGAAGTCAGAAAAAGTTATTATATTTAATATTGTGTGGAAAATGCTTTTACTTTTTGACCCACAGACATCAGCAGATGGTTTGCCTCTTCCCCGGTGAAGCTCTCCCTGTCATTCACAGCAGTCACTGTCAGCTTTTGGTTGTTTGGGGACTCAATCAATCAAAAATATGCAACCTCTTCACCATGTGTTCACATTGGCAGTATGAATGATGAAATGTCATCTCATGAGTTTTGATGAATTTGGCTGAATCTGAGCACTCATTTTGCTTGTGTATATCTTGGCATTTACCCCATTGCTTCTGCCAGCAGTAAATCCTCAATAAATGTCATGTTGCCAGTGTCTTTGGCAGCTAGACATGCCCAAGTAACTTTGATGTCTCTCTAACAGATTAATGCTTTGATTGAATCACATTATTCATATTATTTACTTGTATAGTCAATTTTTTAAATTGACAGGTAATTCCATCTCAGCGTAACAAGTGACTATCAACTCTGAATGAGTTTTTTCCTTCGTGAACTTACGCTGAAATAAATCACAGCTGCCCACAATATGTTATATTGCAGATGAAATACTATTCATTAACTGCACAAATATTGTGTTCTGCATGCTAGTACTACAACTAGCATGCAGAATGTAATACTAATACTGTGCCATACTAGTACTATTGTTGCAGTACTGGTATACTGCAATAAACATAGTGGAACATACATTACAAACAGTGCATAGTGGAATCTAAATGGATCTGAATGGTGTCTAAATACACTTCAGAGCTTCATTACAGAAGAAAAGCACACACGTTTGTAAAAATCTTTGTGTGTGTGTTGATTTTTTTGTGTGAAATCGCTTCCCATTGTAGTTACTATTAACATGACAGCGATGAGGAAAGCTAAAATTAAAATGCATATAACTGCTATCACAGTTGGTTAACAGTTATCTGGATGAAGTTTGTGACGTGGGTTTCCAAATACAGATCATTAACTTTGACTAAATTATCTTTTTCAGAGAGACTGCAAATCTAAGTCACTGGGTCAGGAAGCAATGAATAGCCTTGCTTCACGCCGTTGCATTACTGTTGCAAACTAATCAGTAAGACCCAGTTAAATATCAACCAGGTTTCTGGTACTGGCTGTGCGTGTTTTTCTAAGAAAATGTCCATGGTGGAAAGATTAAATCTGAGCAAAGTTCACTGTGATGTTAAAAATTCTTCTAGATAAAATAGATAAAGCCTTTTTTTTTATCAGTGAACAAAGAGGCTACTTTCAGAAGTTGACATTCTTTCCTAAGGACAAAATCTCACCAGATGTGTCTGCTGTGCCTTTTGTGACATGAAGTAAGAAGCACTGAAAACGAGAAACTAATTTGTAAGTTCTTAACCTTCTGGGCTCTTGGCCATTACTGCTCTGTACAGATGTGTCTGATGTTTCATGTTACTGTGTAAAAATGTATAAATTCAAATGATTTTAACAAAAACGTAATCATTTTCTTTTTAACATGAGTTCCTTTGCAATGCTAACACAAAACCTTCTTTAGTTTCTTTAAATGGTGCATTATGTTTAAAGCAGTTCTATATCAGCCTGTCAAAAAATCAATACAGTAAAAAGTGTTGTTGCTGTTGTTTAAACTGTGTTGAATTTCAGTCTTTTTGAAATGCTATATGCTCCGTTTACTATTAACATGACAATGATGAGTAAAATAAATGTATATACAATACAAAGTAAAGGTCTGGAGTCATCTTTCATTTTATTACATTTTATTTAAAAAAAGGCAAATATGTGCAGTGATTTATTGAAAGATGTGTATAGATACATAGAAATACAGTATATATAACACAATCAGAGCTTGTACAAGTCTAATAATCATCGATATTTGGTATAATTACCTTTATTCTTCAACACAGTCTGAAGTCTCTTAGCCAGCTTTCTTATACTTTCTTTAAGTAATACTTCTCTAGGCTTCTTGAAGAGCATTCAAAGCTCTTCTTCAGATGAAAGACATGTGGATGAGAAAGAACCAGTACTTTCTGATCAATGTCATTGCTGGATTTATTAAAGAGGAAAAAGACATACATGTTTTAGCCATGAGCCATCATTAGCATAACGTAAAACAAAAAGCAGTGACAATATATGCCTATTGTCACTGGTCCAAACGCCTATTCGAGTCCTCTCATCAAACACTGAATAATCATATATCTTTGTGAGAATAATTTGAGCACACTCCCAATGTCAGTATCACTTAAAGACAATCTTATTAGAAACATAATAAAATTGTGCATTACAAAGTTTTCATTGATTTTAAAAGAATGTATGTAACAATCTCTATGTGAGTTTTCAAGGTTGCTGACGTGACATTGCAAATGCGTGTGTGGTGTGTCGAACCATGATGGAAAAAGGTCAGGATGAAGTCTATGAACCTTCACTATCATTAACTTTGACAGGATTACCCCGTTGACTCACTCAATCCCTGACACTGGCTCAAGAAGTAATGAACAGCCTAGCTAGTGTACTATTTCCTGTAGCTTCACATTATCACGTCGCTGTGGCGACTAAACAACAAGACTTGGAACCATGTGATAAAAATCCAGGTTGGTCAGGTTTGTAACACATGCACCAAAGCCATACTGCCATGAACTATGTGACTGGATTGTACAATGATTTAATGCACACAATAATGTAGGTTAACAATACAGCTTGTATTTAATGACAGGGATTTGTGGATATCCCCAAATAATATTAAATTTAGCTATAGAATCTATATGGTTACAGATTATATGTGAAGCTAGTGTGTAAGAGGGGCGATAAGGATGTGTGTATTTGAGGGTTTTTTTTATGTATATGAGTATTTATTTCATATATTTATAAATCTCTAAGATTTAGTGTGTAATGTGAGGGAGGACAAATATGAATAAGCAACGACAGGATCATAAATCAAATCAAATCAAAATCAAATCACTTTTATTGTCACATCACATGTGCAGGTACATTGGTACAGCACATGTGAGTGAAATTCTTGTGTGCGAGCTTCACAAGCAACAGAGTTGTGCAAAATACAATAATGTAAACAAGAAAAATACAAGAATGGCTACATCTGAAACTAATAAATATATGTACAATATATAATAGTATATGCATTTCTGGATGTGTATACTAAATATTTTTCTACGTGTGTGTGTGTGTGTGTGTGTGTGTGTGTGTGTGTGTGTGTGTGTGTGTGTGTGTGTGTGTGTGTGTGTAAAAGCTCCAAGTCCAAAAATAAAACCGACTATATTTCTGGTTGGCTATCAGTTTATCCAGTGATCTGTGATTATCCTTCAGTGTGACCACAAATAAATCAAATAAATCTGACTCTGCTGAAAGGACCAATATCTTTAATCATGCACAGATAAAACATAGAACACAGATAAGGTGCAATAAAGGAAACTAATGCGCAGCAATTCAGTCTGTAGTTATCTCATAGGTTAACCTGTGTGTGTCTGCTGTCTATACCACAAAGTCTTTTATGGTAGTACCATAACATGCCAGAGTACAAATTCATTCTGAGACAAACCATGATTAACAATAAATAAATAAATAATTTTAAGTACAACATGAGCGACGGAAATCCCTCATTAAATCATAAAACAAAAATGTTCTGAACATTTTTCTACCATGTCTGTTTTCACTTGTACAGCACGTACAAGGAACTTTGTCCTCTTCCTCGACTGACATGTGCTGTGTCAAATCTAGAGTTGTCTTCAAGGTCTCAAAGCAATCAGATCACAAGACAGACAGCAACTATCCTCAGGCAAGTTGGGGAGAGAGGAGCTCAGGAGCTCTCTTGGCTTTCAGAATAAAACTTTGCCTTTATCTCTTTGCTACAAAAAAAAAAGAATATAGGAATACTTAGAAATACCGTCACTACTTGCAGCCACTTGGATCTGATGCAGAAGATTTCATTTGATGCCTGTGCACCATTGTCCACAAGAAGGATTTATTTATCCCAATAGGTATGTACAACTTTATTACTAGCTTTTGATACAGCTGCAGACATAACAAGGTAGTTACTGACAAATGTTTAAAGATTTTCAAAAACACATTATTTTTCCCCCACAATAATTATATTTTATCATGATAATTTTTCAACAATGTCTAAAGTACTGGCAAAGATAAGAAGCATTTTTGTACTTCAGCCATGGCAGAGAGAAGGCGAATGAGTTACAGCGTCCACAGGGAGGTCCTGGATGAAGAAGCAATGGATGAGATGGGACAAAAGTCTGTATCAAAAACATCTCTGCGTGAGAAGGTCAAAAAGTCAGTAAGGTAAAGCACTTTACAGTATATTTAATCAACTGTATATCTCATCCCATTCACAAATGACATTAACCTCCTAGGACCTGGTGTCCACATATGTGGACATCACATTTTGGGTTATTTTGACTAAAATACTCAATTTTGCTCTACATGGGCCTGATATCCACTTACGAGGACATTATACTGCGTCTGTTCTATCAAACTTTTAAACAAATATCCTCATACGTGGCTCTTATTTTTCTTAAAAACAAAAATAAGGTTTAAAAAAATCTGGTAATTCTTTGTTTTTTCATTCATCGGGCCCCAATCAGCCCAAATATCAAAGAGAAATTAAAAATGCATGTCGTGAAAGAGTTCAGGTCTTAGGAGGTTAATACTATAAACAATAAGCGTTCTACTGATGAATGATATCAGCAGACATACTCCAGTTTTACAGTTGATCATAGAAACGATGAGATCAATGAACTGAACAAAAAAAAAGTATATAGACGAGTAACATCAGCATCACCACAGGTATTATGCCAAAAAAATTTATTTCTAAAGACCACAAGCTGGCTGTACACATGCATATATCTGCTGTAAAGTCTTTAACTTCATGTGGCTGTCAGACTGTGTAGAAAGGGCGATGGCTCACTTTTGGGACCAGCCTCAAGTGGCTATCCTAGGAACTGCAATTATAGATTGAATTCACAGCTCTTGATCACATAAACCAAATCAAACTCAAAGAAAAGTGTTAAGTCTTGCTCTATCTAATTATTGCATGCAAAAGCCATATTGAGGTATGAGTCTCACTTCACACTTTTGTTAAAGCGTCTGCACTGGTCTACACTTAGGTTAAGATATTTTAAAGTTTTAAAAAAAAGTTAAAAAAAAGTTAAAAATCTTGATTCTTATGGCCTTAAGAGTTAAAGCTCCCCCACATCAGTCTATTCCACTCCTATTCTCCAAACCGGATCCTTAGGTCAGCAGATAGAGGTCTTCTGGTGATTCGACGTACCCGTCTGAAAACTAAGGGGGATTGCAAACCTTTGCGACAAAATTGTGGAACAGCTTATATCGCTCTATTCTCACCCTTGACTCTGTGGCATACAACATCTGAAAACACATCTTTTCAGACAGGCACTTGGGTAATGTCTCTGTGTTTTGTGTGGTTTTACTTGATTTAGGTGTGCTCATTTTGAATGCCTCTGTAAAGCACGTAGTGGCTGGTTTTCGTCTTACTTATTAACTTTTTCAGTAGTTCAGTTAAAAAGCTGGAGACATCAGAAGTGGTTTGGCATCAACTTCATGATTAATAAAAAAGCTTATCCCTGAAGTATTTTCTTTTAAATATCACTTTCTGCATCTATTTTTACCCTCTGCTGACACAAAACACATCAGGTGTTCTGGCCACCAGATGAAGAGCTGCCTGCTGGGTACTGTTCCTATTTTGTCATGGCTTCCCCGTTACCCCATCAGAGAAAATGCCTTGGGTGACCTGATTTCTGGGATAAGTGTGGGCATCATGCAGCTGCCACAGGGTGAGATGAAAGTTCAAGAGATAGTAGGAGAGCTAGATATAGATATAATGTTCTAATTTGTTTATCATAAACTGCGGTCAAAAATGTTTCTTCTCCATTGTTGAAATAATAAAATGTTTCTTTATTTATTATAAAAAGTGTAGAAAATCCTCTGTTCCTATCACTGCAGGTATGGCCTATGCCTTGCTGGCATCTGTTCCTCCAGTATTTGGCTTGTACTCATCCTTCTACCCAGTCCTTATCTACTTCATCTTTGGCACATCCAAACACATCTCAGTGGGTATGTAATAGTTTATGGTTGCGTGTTCTATTACAGCTTGGTATTAAACTAGTAATAATGTGGCAACAGATAGTTACTACTATTAATTACAAATTAACATACAAGTAAATATCTTGCCTCAATAGTGGTTATATATGAGTAATATTACCTTGAAATGTGTGTATCACAACAGAAAGTGATGGCAATAATACTTATTCATACTTATACAAACGTATGTCTATGAGAGAAAAAGATGAAGAGTAATAGTACTTTGGTATATTAATAATTAAAATATTAATGATGACCTGATATCAATAAAATGGTAACCTTTACACCTTTGAATTTTCATATGCTGACATTAGTAGCAAAGTTGACGAGATGGTGACCCCAAATTAAAAAGGTGATATTAGGTGATTTCTTTTATATTTAACAAATAAAAAGGTGAAATTAATTCCATCGTAAATCCCCAGCATTCTTTAGTGTTTAAAGGTTTAACACTACTCAGCATTATTTTTAATGTTGTGTGATAATTACCTGGAAACGTGTGACAACTACGTTCAACAACCACTATGAAGAGTGCCGTAGTTTTACAAGTTTATTATGTCGGCCAGCTTTAAGGCCAGAAAATGTCTGATTTATATATTTTAAAGTCTAAAGGTTTGCTTACATGCGCATTTGTAGACATATTAGAAAATATTCAGTAAGACGTTCTTGTAGAGACACATCAACACTTGTCTAAAATAAAAGTTTTTGTAATTATATAATATTTGTATATAATATTTATTTCCTAAATCACTAGATGACATTAAAAGACACTTGGAAAAGTTGCCTTTTAAACTGGCTAATCAAAAAGGAAACAACTTGGAAGCGAAGTAACATTAATCAGAACGAATGGAGACTTTATACCCTAGTGATATGATTCCCTCAGAGCAAAGTCCAAATGACTTCATGTTTGTGAAGGACCCATCAGTTTCCAGGCTGAAATAAATCAGTAAAATAAAAAAAAAATCTGTAATAATAAAATTATTAATCAGTGGAATAACATGTTGCTCCACTATGTTTTCATAACGCCGCCTAATAGAAATCATTTTCTATCTCTGTTTTTTAGGAACATATGCAGTGATGAGCGTGATGATAGGAGGAGTGACTGAGCGACTGGCCCCAGACTCAAAGTTTATGACATGGGACAATGTGACCAACACCAGTATAATTGACACAGTTGCCCGTGATGACGAAAGGGTCCGAGTGGCTGCAGCTGTCACATTTGTATCTGGGTTATTTCAAGTAAATATTTGAAATCACTCAAAATTTCCACCCTGCATTCGTAAATTTTGGAGCCATAAATGGGCACTTGTCTCACTGAGTTTGGACGTTTCTTTTGAACAAATGGAAATATCTTGTCACCATCAACAGGCAGCTGCTGCTCAAACATTAGTGAATAAAGTAAAATGCTGTGCAAATGCTAATAAGCTTACATAGCTCTTTGAGGCCCATCTGCCTGACAGCAAATGCTTTTAGACTTCAGTTTCAATACGTTATTGATTACTTCAAAAGAATGAAAAGAAGCTTCTCGCTGCATGAGCCTGCAGGGACTCTGGGAACTTCAGCCTGGAAACTGATGATGTTTTTGAGTCCAACGGCTAAAAGGGTCAATTTAATCTATTTCATTAATTTTAAACACTATCTTTTTGCATTTCTAATAATTTGCACAGCTCCTGTGTCGTGAATGTGAAATGCAAATGAGTGATCTGAGCATTCACTTTTGCAGCTACTGCATGTTAATCTCTGCTGATTCATGTGATGTGTGTGTAGATTCTACTCGGTCTGGTCCAGTTTGGTTTTGTGGTAACCTACTTGTCTGAGCCACTGGTCCGAGGTTATACCACAGGAGCTGCTATCCATGTCATCGTGTCTCAGCTCAAATACACCTTTGGCGTTAACCCTGTGAGACATAATGGACCTTTATCCCTGATATATGTAAGAATTACATTAACTTAACCATTTAGTGCTCTTGCTGGCAATTTTATGTACGTTTTTTTTTTAATGTTTTGTATTTTAGATCTATTCAATTATTCACCTATTTTAGCAGTCATTTTCTTGCTCCTG
This sequence comes from Aulonocara stuartgranti, assembly GCF_965226115.1. Classification (NCBI taxonomy): domain Eukaryota; kingdom Metazoa; phylum Chordata; class Actinopteri; order Cichliformes; family Cichlidae; genus Aulonocara; species Aulonocara stuartgranti. The sequence goes on along the minus strand of NC_138956.1, from coordinate 8,501,133 downwards.
TCTTCCTAGACTGTATTGGAGATATGCTATCTCCTCCCGCAGTCAAACATCGGCACTCTTGTGACCAGTGTTATTACCATACTCGGCCTTATCGCTGCTAAGGAGCTCAATGCATTTTTGGGCAAGAAAATACCTGTTCCTATACCCGTGGAGCTGATTGCTGTAAGTATGCAAGAATACAAACAGTACTGTGCAAAAGTCTTGAGTCACACTTTATATCTTTCTATATTACTTCCAATGAGCCAAACATGTCTTCAACAATAGTTCTCTAGTCTTTCTCAAGGTCAAGGTTTTTTGTTAGTTTTTTTTAAACACTGGCTGTTTTTTCTCTCATTTTCAATCTGGTCTTTGTACCCGACCATTTCACAGAATTGTGTTTTGTTTGTTAACCCATTTAACACCAACCTATGAATCATTGGCCAGTGGTGCACCTATTTGGTACCCTGAGGTACCCCTAAGCAAGGTACCTTCCCTGCCCACTGCTTCACTGAGTGAATGGGTTAAATGCAGAGAGGAATTTCCCCATGGGGATCAATAAAGTATATATGTTATTTATATGGTTGGCTCAACAACAACAAAAATGCATTTTCAATATGTGTCACATACACAAATGTCAGCAAAGAGCTGACAGATGCATCTGACCTCTACTGCTCACTGAAGCCTCATCATTAACAGTCTCAGTGGAAGAGTGGCTGTCAAGAAGCCGATTTATACAAGAACTGGACTAAAAGTCAGCAACTGCAGGTCTTATGAATTAGTAATCCAAATTTGAAAATTCTGTTGTCAAGATGACAACAGCGTCTACAGTCCAGCTGTAAAACACGGGGTGGCTCTCTCATGGTTTGGGGCAGCATTTCAGCCAGTGGTGTTGGTGGTCATAAATTTATGGATTTATGACCACAGAAAAGTACCATCAGAGTTTGATGCACCATGCAATACCACCTGGAAAGCATCTGATTGACAACAACTTCATTTTTCAGCATGGCAATGATTGCAAACACACTCCCAATGTGGGAAAAGCATACATACAAGAGAACAATATCCCAGACCTCGATATTATTGAAGCAGTGTAGCATCATTTTGACTCGAAAGGAATAAAAGGCAGAAACATCCAAAGAAGCCTGGAGAACTATTCCTCAAAGCTACTTGAAAATTTCAAAAAAATGAAAATGAATATTAAAATAGCGACCCTCAAGTTTGTAAGAATTGTACTGATTAGATTTTTGTTTGCACCTTACAATAAATCGCTACACTTAATTCTTATTTTCCAAGTAAAATATACAGAAACTGAGTATTGTTCAAGACTTTGTACTGCACCATACAGAATGTGTACCCTGAAAATCACTATTATTTTATTTCCAGATCGTTATAGCTACAGTTATCTCATGGCAATTTTACCTGCAGCAGGAATATGGAGTGGATGTAGTGGGAGTTATTCCCTCAGGGTGAGAAACAAACACACACACACACACACACACACACACACACACATCTGTCACTTGAAAAGTGACAGTCACTATGAAAAGTAAAGCTTTTCTTCACTCTTGTCTCTTCCTGTATATCAGTCTCCAGCCACCTGTTTTCCCAGACACCTCTGTCTTTGGTCAAGTGATCGGTGATGGCTTTGCTCTGTCTGTGGTTGGCTACGGCATTGCCATCTCTCTGGGACGAATCTTTGCCCTAAAATATGGATACAAGGTTGACAGCAACCAGGTAGGATGATTATAGGTGGACACAAACATGAAGCGATACTTTAGTACACCGACTGTAAATAAAAAGTGTGTTTCATGTTTTAGGAACTAGTTGCTCTGGGTCTGAGTAACTCCATTGGAGGAATTTTTCAGTGTTTTACTGTCAGCTGCTCCATGTCTCGCACTATGGTTCAGGAAAGTGCAGGGGGCAAAACTCAGGTCAGTAGAGACTTCAAAAAACTTTCTCTTGTTTTCTCACCTATCATTCCTAGTATCCATGTTAAAGAATACACCCTAACCAGCAAGCACCAAAAGAGGTTTAAAGCTGGGATATGGAACCTGTTTTTGGTGTGTTTGAAATTAAAAAACAACCCCAGGATAATTATCCAGCATCTTGCAACTCAATTGATCTAAAAAAAACACTCTTGCACCTCCTTTTGGTTCAATGTTCACCTTTTAGAAAATCTAGGCCATGACAGGAGTCTTGTTTACAAACCAAATCAATGAGCAGTATAAAACAGTATGAAAAATGTATAACAGGGAAAAATGTTGTTGTAGATGACTCTCATCTGAAGAAGCCAATATTAGGAGCTCAAATCCCATGTGACGTCAGATGCACTGACTTACTTTTGGTGGATTCTACATGTAGCTCTAAGTGAGAAAAAACAATTTGAAATGATCTTTTAGACAGTTTAATATCTTTTCTAGAGATCAAAATCTCTTACTTGGGAGACCTTTGCCCCACATAAATCAACCCAGAACCAACTATTTTAGCTCCACACATTATACCACAAACTCTGTAATGTATGAATCTGATATTTTGCCCTAAACAAACCACAAAATATCATGAAACTCTGTTCCCTTGCCATAGCCTTCAACTGATTTAGTAAATCCAATAAAGATAGAACGGTTTTCTTTATTTGTCTTCTGTAACATTTGCCGCTTTTCCCATCTTTGTTCTGCTATCTTTGATATTTGAACGCTAATGACGTTTAATGCTTTGCCATATTTAAGCTCTAAAGGGATGCTTCATGAGATCATTGAAAGCATAAACATTCTCATCCCTGCACTTCACTCTGCCTCTAGCGAAAAACAAAAATCACAAAGGTTAAATGCAATGAACCACACATCATAATTAACGTTACTCTGATACAGTGCATGATTAAAAAACACTTAGGGAATTGATTTTTTTTCACATCATCAAACTCCACCTACACAAGTACAAATTTACTGAAAGGCTAAACTGATTTAGTCTGACAACACCATTAATCAGCCATGGGCTATCGAGGAGAGGAGAGGGTTCAATGTGAGTTCGCTTTATAATCATATTCAAACTAATGATCCTGACATCAAGCAACTGTTTCGCCGATCTCACTGCCATTCACTGTGTGCATATTTCCCTGCCTCTTCGCTCCAGGTTGCTGGGGCTCTGTCAGCAGTAGTGATCCTTTTTATCACATTGTGGATTGGATCACTCTTTGAAGATCTGCCCAAGGTAGATGTGTGTGCGTGTGTGTGTGTGTTCCTGTCTAACTATCCTTGTGAGGACCGAAATCTGCATTCTACTATACTTGTGAGAACCAACAGTCACTTGTAAGGACACACTCACCGGTCCTCACAAGTTTGAAGGCCTTTTTGAGGCTCAAAATGTGGTTTTAGTGTCAGGGTTATAATTAGGTTATGGTTAGGTTTAGGGTAAGGGTTAGGCATTCATTTTTAATGGTTAGGGTAAGGGGCTAGGGAAACCATTATGTCAATGAAGGTCCTCACTAAGATAGCTGAACGGGGTTTTGTGTGTGTGTGTGTGTGTGTGTGTGTGTAGTTATCAGCTACTTTTAGAAAATAGTTTTTTTAAGCCCAAACATGGACTGAGCATGATGTAATAACTGCTATTAAACAGTACTTCAGTGAGAGGCTAATGAAACTCGTTTCGACTGTTTCGAGAAACGTTTCCACTTAAACCGTTTCCCTGATTTTGCAGGCGGTCTTGGCTGCCATCATCCATGTCAACCTCCATAGCATGATGAAGCAGTTCTTGGACATCCCTGCTTTGTGGAAAACCAACAGAGTGGATATGGTGAGTGCACTAAAAAGGCCACAAGGAAGTGGTTAATGCAGCAAAGGTATTTTACTGTGTTAACATAGCATATCTTGTACTGCATATACTGCATATCTTCCTTACCTGCTGACTTTTAGATTAAGTACTATCCTGCTTCACAGTGCCATTTTATAGAAATGATTTGGAATACAAACTACCTGGATGAGCAACTCCATATAAGAAATAATCCTGGCTTCATATGTTTCAACTAATTTCCTTGGAATTAGCTAAAAAAAAACAACAACAAAAAAAAAAGTGTTAAGCAAATAATGCCCATAAAATTAATGACAGTTTTCTGCCAACATGTGTACATGTACAACATGTGACCTGCTAATAACAATCATATGTTTGCTTCCTCACAATAGTCCCCCATTCGCTGTGGAACGTTTATGTACAGTGGGGCAAAAAAGTATTTAGTCAGCCACCGATTGTGCAAGTTCCCCCACTTAAAATGATGACAGAGGTCAGTAATTTGCACCAGAGGTACAATTCAACTGTGAGAGACAGAATGTGAAAAAAAAAATCCATGAATTCACATGGTAGGATTTGTAAAGAATTTATTCGTAAATTAGGGTGGAAAATAAGTATTTGGTCACCTCAAACAAGGAAAATCTCTGGCTCTCACAGACCTGTAACGTCTTCTGCAAGAAGCTTTTCTGTTCCCCCACTCGTTACCTGTATGAATGGCACCTGTTTGAACTCATCATCTGTATAAAAGACACCTGTCCACAGCCTCAAACAGTCAGACTCCAAACTCCGCCATGGCCAAGACCAAAGAGCTTTCGAAGGACACCAGGAAGAGTATTGTAGACCTGCACCAGACTGGGAAGAGTGAATCTACAATAGGCAAGCAGCTTGGTGTGAAAAAATCAACTGTGGGAGCAATCATCAGAAAATGGAAGACATACAAGACCACTGATAATCTCCCTCGATCTGGGGCTCCACGCAAGATCTCATCCCGTGGGGTCAAAATGATCATGAGAACGGTGAGCAAAGATCCCAGAACCACACGGGGGGACCTGGTGAATGACCTGCAGAGAGGAGTGGCTCCGTAAGAAGCATTTGAAAGTCCTGGAGTGGCCTAGCCAGTCTCCAGACCTCAACCCCATAGAAAATCTGTGGCGGGAGTTGAAAGTCCGTGTTGCTCGGCGACAGCCCCAAAACATCACTGCTCTCGAGAAGATCTGCATGGAGGAATGGGCCAAAATACCAGCTACTGTGTGTGCAAACCTGGTAAAGACCTATAGTAAACGTTTGACCTCTGTTATTGCCAACAAAGGTTATGTTACAAAGTATTGAGTTGTATTTTTGTTATTGACCAAATACTTATTTTCCACCCTGATTTACGAATAAATTCTTTACAAATCCTACCATGTGAATTCATGGATTTTTTTTTCCACATTCTGTCTCTCACAGTTGAAGTGTACCTCTGGTGCAAATTACTGACCTCTGTCATCATTTTAGGTGGGGGAACTTGCACAATCGGTGGCTGACTAAATACTTTTTTGCCCCACTGTAGGTCTTTGCAAGTATGCAGGCAGACAGGCTTGTGTGAAATAAAAACCAACAGCGCAGAGCCCAGTGGCATTGACACAGGTAGAATGGCCAATGATAGAAAAGTGGACTTGAACAAGAAAGATAGCGACATTTCACCACAGGGAGGAAAATGCAGAAAAAACTTCAATGACTTTTTATTTCAAATTACAATGTAATTATATTTACAAATACTGTATATTGTATGTATGTGTTTTAATACTATGCAATACTATATAAGTATAATCTACTAATACTTAAAGGTAGGCACGCTAGAATGAGATGGTACCAAGTCAGGTTATTACAGGATATAGAAAAATAATTATACTATAAGTAAATTAAAGTACAGTGTAAGTAATTTTTAAAATTGTGCAATTTCATTGTAAATTTGCAGAAATACTAATTATATTTCCCCATCTCACATCCAACCAATGCTGTGATGGTGATGTGTGTGATAGAGTTTCTTTTATTCCACTGGCCCTTTACTTTGCCAATATAAATGTCACAGTGACTGTTCTCCCTTACCAATTTACTAGAAAAAATAATAACTGTCAAAATTTTCAGACCTATGTCACCTCATAATGATAGAGACAAGTCTTAATTTTTTTCCTACAATCCCTGTTCAAACATAACTTTTAAAAGGACTGTAAAGGAAAGAAGTGTCTCCTTTACTGTGAAATACTCAAGATTTAGAGGTTTAGCCTCTTCATAATATGATCCGGGTCCTCCAAAGTAATGTGCACGTACAGTGTAAAATGGGGAAGTATTGTTGTTTTTCAGTAAAATTATCAAGAAATTAAACAGTACCTAAAATTAATTATGCAGTACCATGATTAATTGTAGTATAAATAATTTCAAATACTTATACAAAGTACTAGAAGTAATCATTTTTATTTATTTAATTACATTTATTATTTAAATATAATTTTAAAAAATACAATAAATATAATTTTTTAATAATCGGTCATTTAATTTCAAATAAAATTGAAACATTGAAATTTCATTTAACTTTAAGCGAATGACGTCTTTGGTCTGGGGCCATATTATAAAGTGTTTCTGGCAATGTTGCCCTCTTTTTTTCATGCTATCAAATCTATTCTGGGCTTCACAGGTAGGGGGCGTTAAAGAGACCGAGACTAACGTCTTTCAAATATAATAGAGGCAGGGAAACAATGTACAGTATGCGACAAATGAGGCACTTTTTTTTTTTATTACAGCAGAACACAGGCGTAAGCTATTCCTTATGCTCTCTGTTTCTCTTTGCAGCTGGTCTGGGTGGCCACCTTCATCCTTACCTTGCTGTTAAACCCTGACATAGGACTGGCTGCATCCATTGGTTTCTCCTTGCTTACTGTCATCTTCAGGACACAGCTGTAGGCACACTTTGCGTTGGGTTATATATATATTCACAATTAATTATGTTTTTTCACAACCATGTGGTCTGTCCTGACCCATGTGTTCATGTCAGCATGTCAGCACAACTTCACTACAAGTACGCAAACAAGACATGTGCACCAAAAGAAAACAATAGCTGCTTTTTTTGTTACTGGTTTGGTCGTCCGCTTGCCAAACAGCCATACACAGCACTATCTTATATACACTCCCCTCTGTAAACATGGCCTGCATGTATATATATATATATATATATATATATATATATATATATATATATATATATATATATATATATGTAGGGAAGTGTCCAGTTGAACATTGAAACTCACTACAATTCAAACTGATTAATGGCCTATTAATGGATTAAAGCATTAGAAATGATTAATTAAGGTTTTCTGTGTGTGACTATTTCAGACCTAAATATTCCATACTAGGGCAGGTCCCTGAAACTGACATTTACAAGCCACTGGACGAATACCATCAGGTACAGAACTGCTTTTTTTTTTTTTTGCTTTTTAAATCAACTGAAAATGGAATGGAAAATGAGCACTGGTACAGAAATGAACAGCATGTTTTTAGTGTAGTTACTCTTATATCATACTGATACTATATAAAATGTCTTCTTTTATTATTATTTCAAAATTTCAGTTTAGCAAGTCCCAGCAGTCGGCCATGAAATACGTTTTCTAATCACATTACATCTCTGTACTTTAAATAGTGTTGTATTATCAAGTTTTAAATATAATTTTTCAAAAGTGAATTACTTAATAAGTGTTGTTTTTATTCTGTCAGAATTTTACTTGGTTTGGTCATTGATGAGGAAAGCATGGATATGTAACAGATGAAATAATGATGAAACAATGAACTTTTTTCTCACAACATTTTAGTTTTTGTAGTTCCACAAAGACAGTTTAACAAAAACTACAAATTCCTCATTGGCTGGGATGTAAATTTAAGATGCTTCCTGTTTTTTAGTTAATTAATTACCATTACCATTGGTAGCTTATGCCCAGTGGATGGTGATCAGGGGTGGAGGCCCAGTTTACAATGAGGTATGCTGCAGTTATAGGGGCATCACAAACAGCCTTCCTAGGAAGCTCTACGCCCGGGTACTGGAGACAAGATTTCATCCATTAGTCGAACCTTGGATGCAGGACATTTGGTACTCATACAATAATAGTGAGAGGTTGGCCTGAATTACCACGAACAAATCAGACCATTTCCTGGTGGAGCTGGACTCCATTCACGATAGAGGGTAGAACATCCAACGGTGTTGGATGTTGTACCAGTCTGTTTTGGTTAAGCGGACTATTTAAAACAAGCTACATTCACACCTTCACCTATGGCGACAACCTCTGGGTAGTGACCAAAAGAATGAGATCACTGATCCAAGCCATGGAAATTAGCTTTCTTAGACATGGAAATGAGGTTTTGCGACATTTAGGGGAATTTCTTAACTAAAATGAGCCAGTTGAGATGGTTTAGGCATCTGACCAGGATGCCTTCAGGACATATGGTAAAGTGAGGTGTTTTAGGCAAGCTTCAGGACCCAGAACACACTGGAGAGAATTCACTGGCATGGATGGATGGATGGATGGATAGATTGATATTAGATAAATTGCTATGAAATTATGAACAAAAATCCATATATCTGATTGGTCAGGTGTAACTTTTACTTCATACTAAAGCCATAATGGAATGTTTTGATTGATTAGCCTGTTTAATCCATTCGATTTTAGGTGAGGCAAGTGCCAGGGATTTTGATCTTCCGTTCCTCTGCCACCCTCTACTTTGCCAATGCTGAGATGTACCAGGAAACCTTGAACTCAAAGGTGAGAACACAGATATCCTAAATCAAAGCTTCAAACCAAATCTTAATCCTAAAAAAAGTTTTTTTTACAAAGTGACAAGAAAATGTCTTTTAAAAACATCATTACTCTTAAATTCTCACAAAGTGCACAAATTAACTTATGTGGGTGCATTCACCCCCACCAAGACCATAAAGCCAAAAACAAAACACAGTATCAGTTTACAAAGCACAGCATGACATACTAAAAGCTCAGATTTACATGAATACACAGAAACAGCACACCACAGCTACACACACACGGAGAAAAAGAAGCAGCCAAACACATCATGTCGCCGTTTCCGTGCAATTAACTCCTCTTTTAAAAACATGATTTCTGACACACTAATAGCCAACCAGACTTGTCACCAATTCACACATCACAACTGTGACAGACATTGTTCGCAATGTCATTCTCTTCTCTCATTTTTTTCCCCGCTCAGCTTTTGTTTAAAACACCCCATCCCACTCGCTCCTACGCTTTCTTCCTGCCCCTCCTCTTCTGTCACGCCGCTTTGGGGTCAGTGGGAAGACAGACAGAGGGAAGTTGGAAATAGGATGACAAAAGATGCGGAGAGGGAAGGCACAGACACTGAATAAGAGAAGGAGATAATGGAAATGTTTCATTCATTAAAATGTCAGCATGTCAAAGTCAAAGGGTTGCTTTCATGCACAAATAAGCTCTTGCTGAGCAGTCTGGCAGAGGCTGCAGGTTTGTTTGCAAGGTGAGACAGACTCAGGTGCTTTTGTGACACCAGTTCTGACGCGTTCTCGAGAAATGTACGATTACTCCCTGCGTGTCCTCACCGGCACTAACGAAGCTCATGAGCCATGCTGTTACAGGATTGTTACTGCTCCAACTAGTGATGTCATTCAGCACAAAGTTCCACACAGAAAAGCCCCAGCAATCAAGCCCAGGACCTTGTTGCTGTAGGCTAACAGTCCTAACCACTGGACACTACACTGCCAACAACGGGAAAGAAATAGCCAAAGTATGTCCTTATATACTTTTTACTCACTTTTACTCTTGATGTTAGAACTATAATTAGGGCCAGGCTTGTAACATGAATGTTACAATTGACTGTAAAAATAAGTCATATATAGCAAAGACCAAGCCTCATAAAAATGCAGTGCATGACACTAAGGTACACACTAAGTTACATTCTTTGCCATGCATTCGAATTACAATTTGCTAGAAATATAAAGGATCATAATTTAAATGAAAAATAAAGTTGGATCAGGCATGCCCAATTTTGTCTTTTTCTCCACAACAAGTTCTTTTTTTTTTTTTTTGCCTGTCCCGTTTGGCTCCTCAGGCGTCAGAATTGTTGTCTGAAGGCCAACAAAGATACCCAACAGATTTACTTTATTAGGTGGATCATCACGGCCTTGCCATATTGGTCCATTTGATCGACCTTTGTTGTTGTTATTTATTTTGTTTTATTTTATTTTCAGTTGTTACATATGGGACAGACATGGCTGGGGGATAGAAAAGGGAGAAAGAAAGATGAAGGAAAAGAAAAACAGAGGGGAAGAGGGACACTGAGAAAGGGCACTCAAAAAGAAAAAAAAAACTCCCAGACCACCTGTTGAGAGAAAAACAGACAAAACAAGCAAAAATAAAGAGAGCAACATAATAAACACAACACCATCGCATTAATCTAGCTAAGTGTAAATAACAGTAAATACTAAATATTGAAAGTAGTTGTGCAGCACGCAGGACCGACGGCGCACCATGTGCTTTGTGGTAGCAGCCAAGAAAGGTGTTGTTTGTGTGTGTGAACAGTGAACACCTGTGTGCACACTTGTGTGGATGAGCGCGCTTCTTTTAGTCAAAGAACTTGACTTACAACAAGTAAGTCAAGTAAAAGAAAGAAATCCATTACCATTCCTAATAATCAGTCATTGTATTGTAACAGTGACTCCTTTCATTCAAGCTGCCGTCCACCACACCTTGCTTGGTTGTTTGTTGTGGTTAGATTATGTTGGTGCTAAACAGAAACTGGACTGACTGAACTGGCCAAACTGGCTGAGAATCCCTGCACAAAAGTTTAAGCACCCAACATAATGCATCACCTAAAGGTGAATGGTAATTTGTCTCTTCTTGTGTTAGCCCTGTGACACGCTGACTCACTTTCTAGGGTGTACCCCGTCTCTGATAACTGGAGACAAATGACTGGATGATTCCAAAGTCATATGAAGTAAAAGATTTTTGTGTAGCATGTTCTCCTAGTCCTGTCTTTTCTGGGAAATGTTAGTTTCCCATTATTAAAACACCAACCAAACACTTTAAGTTTACAGCTTAACAAAAGGTTTTAGTTTTTTTTTTATCAGACAGGGTAACTAGCAGTGGTATTAAGTAACTGATCTGACTGTTCTTTGTTTTGTTTTGTAGTCTGGCTTTGACATTACAAAGCTCCTGTCAGCAAAGAAAAAACTGGAAGCCAAAAAGCAGAGACACGAGAAAAAAGAAGCCAAGAGAGTCAAAAAAGAGCTCAAGAAGAATGGGGTGGACGTGGTAAGGACAAACTAAGAGATGACAGATTTAGAGGACTTTATTTCACATTCGAATGCAAGAGCTTTCTTCCACAAATACCTGTTTCAGCATTCCAGACCCTATAGCTTCGATTGTGGTCGTCTTAAATGTCACTGATTAATATCTACCCAGAACAGGGAGCTAAACATGGAGGAGCAGAACCATGTGTCTGTCATTGAAGTAGATGCTGAGCGGGACCCCTCACTCCCAAGAGCCATTGTTCTCGACCTTGGCCCTGTCAACTTCCTGGACACCGTGGGGGTCAAGACACTACGAAGTGTAAGGACAGATCAGTCACATTTACATGCATATATACAAAAAGAGCAAAATGTAACATCTTTTTCAAATGCTTAAAAAAACTGAAGACAACTGCAAACTGCAAAAATCAATCCCTCTGTCCCTTTTGTTATAATTTAGCTCTCAGGTGGTAAATTTCTATGAATCGAATCATGAGAATAATGAGATCATTCGCAGTTTGTCCCTCACTCTGTGCTTTTTTGTGTGTTTCAGATTCGGAGAGACTACGGAGAAATTGGAGTGGAGGTGTTTCTTGCTGGTTGCCAAAGTAAGTCCAGTTACTTTCAACACTCTCACTGGAAATAAATGCAATACACTTTATTATGACTTTATAAGGATTTGGTAGATATAATTTTCTTTGTGCAGTTTTCTAAGAACCCATTTGTCTTTTTGCCTTGTAGTGATCTAAAAACACCTTCTGAAAACCATTAAGGTGGAACAGAAATACTCCCAAATAATATTACTTTTTACTCTTACTCTTCTTATGTCTTTTTACTTTTACACATGCAGTCCTGATCTACTCGGCCACATGCAATCTGAAGCGTTCAATGACAGTAGATGTATGTAATTAGCCCTATTCATGGCAAGCTAACACATATTTTTAAAATGACATCTGGTCTAACTAATGTGTTTTAAAGCCTTTACTCTCAGCTTTTATTTTTTGACATAATAGCCTCCTAATTTAGGCCTTACTTGAAGTATGTGGACAAAACACATTTCTCTGGAACCCGGCTGTGTGGAGGTGGGGGATCTTATTTCACAGGATCAGCGCCTGCACTTAGTACAGGCTCGGGACTTAGCAGTTAGACAAAACCAAAAAGGACACAAGACAAAAACAGAAAGTGTTAAAGTGAACTTTGAACTTTAGAAAACAACTAAGGAAAAGCAAGGAAAAGAATTACACAGGACAGGAAGCAAAGGGCAAATGGCTGGATGGCTCTAAGGACCAAAACAAATTCTGTTTTTCCTCGCTTTTTCTAGAACGTTTCAGTTTAACTGAGAAAGAAATGACATGGAAGTGTTTGTATGACAGCCTTAATAAGAGCTGTTTGAGTTCTTGGAAATACCAAGGAAAGGCGCTTCGTTTATTACTTCCTCTAGCAGATGACACATTGCTCCATCCTCTATGAAAGGGAAGAAATGATTTCATTTCATAATTCACAGCAATAACAATCCAGCCATTCATAAAAACAATTAACTAACCTGATTAAGTGGCATAGATCATGTAAATGTAGGTTTACCACCCAATGGTGAATTTATATAAACTCTCCAAATTAAGATAATGGGCTATATTACCTGATAAAATTACATTTAAAATGTATTTAAAAGCTTGCATTTGTAATGTCCATTTCTGTATTTCCAGAATTTGGGATGATCATGAACATAATGAGAAATAGGGTGGCTGTAATTTATTAAGCAGAGCGTTGGTGATTCAATCCCTGGCTGCTCCACTCTTCATCCCAAATATCCTCGGGCAAGATAATCCCAAGTTGCTCTTCAATGCATCTATTGGAGTATGAATGTGTGTGAAAGTTAGATGGAAAACACTTAAGCATAAAAAAAACCCTAGTGTAACTGGGTGAATGAGTATAAAGTGCTTTGAGCGCTAAAGTTCTGCAGAATGACGCTGTATAAGAACCAGTCCATATATGTCTGAGCCTTTGTGATAAAAGGTGAACACAGAGAATTTTACTTCAGATATAGAAATCCTAGAAAAAGAGGATAATAGATCACATCTAGCAGAACTAAAAAAGAAAAGAAAAAAGAAGAAGATTTATTTCATTTTGTGGGGTATATTTTCCTGTTTCTTTCAAATTAAAGGCCTCATAATTGCAAAATTACTGATGTGATGAGGAAAGACAAGTCTGACTGTGAAACTGCATGCTTATTGACTAATGACTCCTGACTGACAGGTCGTAAGCCCATGAGGTTTCTTACCACAGACAATCGTCTGTCCTGAAACATGCTAGCCTATGACCAAGATTTAATGTAACCACGATTTTATTTTTGATTCGCTGTGATCCAAAAAGTGCGACTAAGCCCACAAACTCGACAGGAAATTGTTCCCAAAGGTTCCATCAGAAAGCCATTTTTCCATTGACCTCTATACGACCAGTCTTTTTACGACAACAGCTATCTGGTGGGCTTCAGACAGAATGCAGCTTTTAGGCGCTTCCACAGTGACTTCGTTTTTCTGACCTGGAAGCTACCACCATGTTTGATCCTGTCTATGATTCGAATGTTTCCTATGAAAACAATGAACAAATGCAAGAATTAAAAATAGTAGAGTATATTACATTTTAAATACAGCAAGTCCCATGAGGAATACAGTCTCAGTCACTGAAAGACGGACAAAGTATACATGAACACGCATAAATAAAGAAAGGAAGACACAAGCAGGAAGGCGCGGAAGGAGGGGGGTAGTGAACTCTAGGAAAGAGCACAATGAAAGCCAAAGAAAATTGTGGAGCTCATAACAAGTTTATTGTTAGTTAATATTTACACAGGTAGGAATTTTATACAAGAGCAGCCCTTCCTGTTTCTCTGTTCTCTCCTTTTCACATTTAAGACCTTGTTTCTTTTTCTGCTCTCCATGCTCCACTCTGTGCCTCCATCTCTTGTTTCTATTCTATTGCTTTTCTTCCTACACCGACATGCTCAATTACCCATTTCATCTTCCTCCAGCTTTCTTCGCACGTCTCTTTTTGTGTCTTCATCTCTGCCTCTCTCTGTGTCTGTCTAGGCGGTGTGGTGGATAACCTGCAGACCGCAGGTTTCTTTAATGACAAAGTAACAAAGTCTTGTCTCTTCACCACCGTCCACGACGCCGTTCTGTACTGTCAGTCTGCCATAGCACAGAGCCAAAGCATGGAATATAAGGTATGAGCACTCAAGCATGCACATCATGGCACATGATGGAGGATGTCAAAATGCACTTTGATGTTATATAAAGTGATGAAGAATGCAAAGAATCAATCCTTTGCACTTAAACCTCCAAAGCAGGAAACTTTCTTTGATATTTATTTGTTGCAAGTCATTAAGCTGCACAGCATTGTTGCTTTCTCAAACACCCAACCTCTAATTTGATGTTTGTGGGTGGCTAAATTTGCAGGAAGCTGGTGTTACTATGTTTCTTCCTATGAGTTATATGGGCATACTCTCAAATCTGTCCATTAAATAAGAAGTTGAAGGAGCCGGAAGGTGCTTATCATAGCGTGCTTTGAACAGTGGGAGCGGTTATATCTATGTTTGCATGCTTTGTTTTCTTGTAATGTTTAACTTTAAAGACTTTGTTTCCATCTTGCTGTAATCACCATGTGGAAAATGTGAAGCCACATTCCTGATTACCTTACTTCATTGCTAATTATATTAGGGGAGTGATTGAGTTCACTTGCAGTCAGTGGTGTGGAAATTATTCATTAAGCTAATCTTTATAGACAATAATTAAAATGTTTTTTCGGGATTGGTTCATTGATCCTTAATATGTCCAAGTAGTGTGACCTGCACCTCAAATTGACTGCACAACCTGAGGCAGATGGGTGTTGGAAAAACAAGGCAAACATTTTCTTTATTTTGAAATTTTTTGAGTATCTACATGTATTTTTATGTGGTTTAACTCAAAGTTCAATTTAAAACACCAGAATTTTTCACCTCATGTATACATTTAAGTATCAGAAATGCTTCACACACCCACCACACACCATCAGTCTCTGTCTGAAGGCAAATTATATTCTGCCTACACTAGGCCAGTGTGTGTGCACGCACGCGTGTGCATACGTGTGTGTACGTCTGTGAGCTAATCTCATTTATTCACCTGTGCTTCCATGCATGTCCGCAAATTGTTCGGCGTGTATGCTTTTGTTTCTGCCTGGTCTGCCTCGGTATTTAATTGTTTACGTGTCTTAATGTTTCTGTTCCTGTAGAAAGACAAAGGAACAAAGACTATTCAGGGTGTAAAATACAATTAACAGAAGCAAAGCCCTTTCACAGAAGAAGTGGGAAGCTCACACAAAAACGCTCACATATAGCTGTCTAATTTTCCACTGCTATTAGCTTAACCTAGCATTGTGAATTATATTGATGGGCTGATGAATGCTAACATCAGCAGCTTTCCCTAATGTTGTTCCTTATTGTGATCCTAACTGGGATAGCTGATCAAGTACACACAAACATGCTGTTTTGTGTTTGCTTTTTGTGATGTAAAAGTCGACCGTTACGTGCAGATGAGAGGTTTTTGGAAGGTGATAATATAGGAAGCATCTCCCACACTACATGGACAAATGCACATAACAAACTGCTTTGCCATGAAAACCTGTGTAAAGAGGCTCCCTGTGCACGACTTGGTGCTGGTGTTAATGCCAGAGGAGGCTTCGAGATCTGCAGTTATTGAGTCAGAAGAGTGTTGGAGACTTTTACTCACTATGTGATTCAGCACTCTGTATTTAGTATTTAGTATTTATTTATTTATTGTCATTGTCAAGAACAATGAAATTGCGTTTGGGGCTTCCATACAACCCCCAAAAAAAGAAGAAAATAATAAATACCCCTTAAAACCCAAGTGTACATATTTAACCCAGTGTGACTCCAATGCAATAAGACAATCCTTAGCAATAATGTTCGTAGAAATTCAGACAAAGACCTGAGAAACATGACAAAATACAACAATGCAACCCATTCAATATTATTGTACTGTGAGATATGATATCAGATATGATAGTTATCTATTTAAGAAAGAGGGGGGGGCAGGAGGGGGAAGAGAATAAAGATATGATGCACCAATGCAGACCAGTTCATTGCTATTAAGAAGTTGGATATGGTTATTGTCCGTGAGAGGGGGGCAGAGAGTTCAGGAGCCTCACAGCCTGTGGATACAGGCTGTTGGCCAGTCTGGATGTTCTGGCCTGTATAGACCTGTACCTTCTCCCTGAGGGCAGCAGATGGAAAAGGTGGCGCGCAGGGTGATGTTGGTCCCGCAGGATACTGTGCACCCTCCTCAGACAGCGAGTGGGGAAGATATTACTGATCTCTGGCAGACTTGTTCCAATAATTCTGCCAGCTTCTTTCACCACCCGCTGGAGTGCTTGCTGATCGGCCTTGGTGCAGCTGGGGAACCACACTAGAAATCCATACGTCAGAACGCTGCTGATGGCACAGTTGTAGAAGTTCAACATCAGAGATCTGGGAATGTGTGCGCTCCGCAGTCTCCTCAGGTAGTAGAGGCGCTGTTGGGCCTTCCGTACAACTGAGGTGATATGGTTGCCCCAGGACAGGTCCTCGGTCACAGTTACCCCCAAGAATTTAAAACTGCTCACCCTCTCCACCGCCTCACTGCCAATGAAGAGAGGCAGATGGTTGTTATGACCCCTCTTCCGGAAATCTACAATCTCTGCTACCCTGTCGTATAAGTTTACATTGTCTGCCACTTTGTGGCTGGGTTGTTGTGACAGCTAAATGCTTCCCCTTTTCGACAACAACACCACTTACAGCCGGTCATTGAATATCTAGACCCATGTCTTGCAACAGTGGCAAACTGTTACAGCACTATGTGCAATTTCAGTAGGAGCTTTAGGAGAACCCAGTCTTTCACAAATGTTTGTGACAGACTGCATGGCTAGGGTTTGGCAATGGGACTAAAAACACCTGAATTCAAAAAGGGATAACATGGTGAATCTCCAGTTCACTTAATTTGAAATCTATCATGTTACTCTCTCTAAGGTAAACTTTAACTGAAAAAATTAATATAACAATATTGTGGAGCTTCTTCTATATTTGATCACTCCTGTTTTATTTCACAGGAGACTGCTGCAACACATTTTTGAGTCCACGGAGGAAACAATATGATATTATAAAGAAGTGACAGACACTCTGTCTGTTGGAGGAGTTATCCATGGAGCTTCAGAACTGAATCTACCTTCTGTCTCAAACACAGACATTTACACACAGTACAACAAACACAGTACACATCATGTGTATGCATATGCACAGCTATCTGTTATATGTGTACGATTATATGGCTATAAGAGTTTGTATGTAATAGAAGTCACTGTAATAAGCTTCACTTTTCTGATCAATATTATATGCAATTTTTTTAAACCTTTAAGTGCATTAGATTAATTTAATTTCACATTATCTGTAAAAGTATACTATCCTTCCAGTATGTGTGCATCCATATAGGTAATGGTCTGCATATTATATGGTGCTCTGTGTATAGACGTATAGACTCTAATCAATCAATCAGTCAATCAAATAATATGTATAGATTGTTTTTCTCCAGTGTAATTTTTAGACGAACCTTGCGTGTGTTTTTTAGTTTTGTTTGTGTTGTGTTAGTGTTTAGTTTAGTTTTTTACTGTTAATCATTACATAAATGCTTGCCATGATAGATTATTTATGAAGGCAGTGTTCTTGCTCTTACATGGAAAAATAAATATTATTTTAAGATACTTTTTGTCTGTCGCTTTTGTTTGTTTCCCTTCTGAACAGAGGCAGTATTAATTACATTTTTTTTTCTCCAAGGAAGACGTTTCATTCTGTGTCACAACAACAGGAAATCTCTCGACGCTTTTGAAACAGTCTGGGCAGATGACGCAGTTGTGGATGTAGGATATTCTGTTCTCTCTGAACTGGGACTGGCTGCCTGATGGCTGCTTAAATATAAACAGACACCATTCATCATATTTTGACTCTTTAATGTTAGGCATGGTCAAAAGAAAGGCATGTGACTGAATAGATTCCAGCTGTCTTCACTCTTAGATCTGCCTATGTCTGCTGTTGGTCACGGGTGTGCATACATGTCTGCACGAAGTGAGTGAAGAATAAAAACATTTATATCCAGTGTTTCACCCAAAAAAGATGTGCCTCTGCTGTTAAGCAAAACCGGGTATAATGAGTCATTGTTTATTGCAATAGGAAAACAGTGAATCATATTTAGCTGTAACAAAACAGTCCATTTTCCCATAAAGGTTTCCATTAAAATGCCCTTTTTGTTCTTTGGCATAAAAACAAACCTCCTATTTTCTGTGTGTTTACTTTCAGAGTTCAAAAAACATACAGCCTGTACATATTAAATAAGTAACAGCATGGTTCTTACACTTAGAGCATGTTTTGGTTAGCAGCCATGTAAAAAACAGCAATGATTTGAAGTCCTCTCGGGTTAAAGATTTGCACCATGACATTTCTACATAACTGTAACAAGGTAAGAAGTTAAACCACTAGAAGTCAGGTTTGATATCGTCAGATGTATATATGCTGGGTGAGGATGAATCTTGGCCTAAACCAACTACTATTACCATGTGGGTGGTGATAAGTTCTGAAACCAGGATCTTTTTCCAACATTAAATCTGCACTAATCCGTATTTTAAATAAATAAGAGCTGCCATGATTGTGTGCAGTGTTACAGTGGTCACTATAAATGTCAGCCCCACAGAGAGGTGGTTAGAAACACAAGTGATTGTTAATATTACTCTTTGTCAACAGAATATGCAAACACCTACTTAAAGTGTCCAAGCAGAACTTTCTGGTAATATTCTGTTTTGTTTCTTTCATATTCTTCCTTACCTTTTGTCAGGAATCGCCGTGCGGCAGGCAGGAGTAGGACCCAAAATGCAGGACTCACAGGCACGAGGGAATAAACTCAAAAGGCAGCTTTATTGCTGAAGGGGCAGAACATAGGAAATACAAAACTAAACTGGGAAAACTACAAACTAAGAATTCACAGAGAGACACAGGGAGATCCACACACGGCATGAGGGACGACGTCACACTGAACAGAGGGAGACGCAGACAGAAATACACAGAGGGTTAACGAGGGAAGTGGGAACACACGGGGAACACAGGTGACACTGATAATCATGACGAGACAGGGCGGGGTGAACTGAACACTGACGGGAGAGGTGAAACAGGAAGTACAGGAGGAGAGAGAGCACGAGTAGAACACCAACGTAACAGGCAGGGGAGACATGGAATAAACACAAAAGGGGACGAGGGCTCATAAATACATAGAGGGCACACAGGGGGAAGAGAGAGCACGGGGAGAACTTAGACATAATGGGCAGGGGAAGCATGGAATAAAACATAAACATACGAGGAAACTAAGAACACTGGGCCAACATGGCCCAGGACCATGACAGTACCCCCCCCTCAAGGGCTGGCTCCAGACAGCCCAAACACAGAAAAACAAAACCAAACAGAAAACAACCCAGGGCGGGCGGCGGGGGCCCAGGACGGAGGGCTCGGAACAGAAAACAAAAGAAGAGCACAGCAAACACCGGAGCCCAAGAAAATAACCCAAACACAGAGCAGTTCAGGGGGCCGACCGTGCGGAAGGCAACGGCGGAGACGCGGAAACAGTTCAGGAGGCCGACCGTGCGCAAGGCAACGGCGGCGACGCGGAAACAGTTCAGGAGGCCGGCCGTGCGCAAGGCAACGGCGGCGACGCGGAAACAGTTCAGGAGGCCGGCCGTGCGCAAGGCAACGGCGGCGGCGAAGGAGTCGACGGAGCAGTTCAGGAGGCCGACCGCGCGGAAGGCAGCGGCGGCGGCGAAGGAGACGACGGAGCAGTTCAGGAGGCCGACCGCGCGGACGGCAGCGGCGGCCCTCCAGTCCCAGGCGTGCCGGCCATGGCCCGGTGGGCGCAGGGCCAGACGAGGCAGCTGATGAGGATGCTGGACCAGACGAGGCAGCTGATGAGGATGCTGGACCAGACGAGGCAGCTGATGAGGATGCTGGACCAGACGAGGCAGCTGATGAGGATGCTGGACCAGACGAGGCAGCTGATGAGGATGCTGGACCAGACGAGGCAGCTGATGAGGATGCTGGACCAGACGAGGCAGCTGATGAGGATGCTGGACCAGACGAGGCAGCTGATGAGGATGCTGGACCAGACGAGGCAGCTGATGAGGATGCTGGACCAGACGAGGCAGCTGATGAGGATGCTGGACCAGACGAAGCAGCTGATGAGGATGCTGGACCAGACGAAGCAGCTGATGAGGAGGCTGCGGCAGACGAAGCAGCTGATGAGGAGGCTGCGGCAGACGAAGGCGCTGAAGAGGAGGCTGCGGCAGACGAAGGCTCTGAAGAGGAGGCTGCGGCAGACGAAGGCTCTGAAGAGGAGGCTGCGGCAGACGAAGGCTCTGAAGAGGAGGCTGCGGCAGACGAAGGCTCTGAAGAGGAGGCTGCGGCAGACGAAGGCTCTGAAGAGGAGGCTGCGGCAGACGAAGGCTCTGAAGAGGAGGCTGCGGCAGACGAAGGCTCTGAAGAGGAGGCTGCGGCAGACGAAGGCTCTGAAGAGGCTGCAGCAGACGAAGACTCGGAGGCCGGGCCAGGCGAGGTTGCAGAGGCTGAGGCCGGGCCAGGCGAGGTTGCAGAGGCTGAGGCCGGGCCAGGCGAGGTTGCAAAGGCTGAGGCCGGGCCAGGCGAGGTTGCAAAGGCTGAGGCCGGGCCAGGCGAGGTTGCAAAGGCTGAGGCCGGGCCAGGCGAGGTTGCAGAGGCTGAGGCCGGGCCAGGCGAGGTTGCAGAGGCTGAGGCCGGGCCAGGCGTAGCAGAAGCACAGGCGGATGTAGCCGGGCCAGGTGATGACGAGGCGGTCGCAGATGGCGGCTGGACAGGCTCCTCGGGCCCTCCAGCTGATGCGGCGTGAGGCTGAACGGGCCCCTCGGACCCTCCAGCGGAGACAGGA
Organism: Aulonocara stuartgranti; assembly: GCF_965226115.1. NCBI lineage: Eukaryota > Metazoa > Chordata > Actinopteri > Cichliformes > Cichlidae > Aulonocara > Aulonocara stuartgranti. Next base: position 8,480,061 of record NC_138956.1, on the reverse strand, counting down.
GGCTGAACGGGCCCCTCGGACCCTCCAGCGAAGACAGGAGGCTGAACGGGCCCCTCGGACCCTCCAGCGGAGACAGGAGGCTGAACGGGCCCCTCGGACCCTCCAGCGGAGACAGGAGGCTGAACGGGCCTCTCGGACCCTCCAGCGGAGACAGGGAGGTGCTGGCCGGGCTCACTGGAACCCCCAGCGGACGAGGTAGATGGCGGCGTGGGAGCCACGGAGTCCTGGATGAGCTCATCCGAGCTTCCAGCAGGAGCTGATGTAGAGCCAGAGAGGTTTGGGACCCCTGGCTGAATGTTAAGCCGAACAGAAGACCGTATTGCTATCGGGGACTGGGCCAATGGTTCAGGTGCGAGCTGAGCTGCTGGACACACGGGGACCTGAGCTGCTGGACACACGGGGACCTGAGCTGCTGGACACACGGGGACCTGAGCTGCTGGACACACGGGGACCTGAGCTGCTAACGGTGGAGGAGTAAATGACTGCACAGGGGACTGAACTGATGTCTGTAGTAACGGTGGTGGTGAGAGTGGAGTAGGTGGTGGAGTTACTGACTTCACAGGGGAATGAACTAGAGGTAGTGACGGTTGTGGTGCTGGTGGTTGAGTGGGTGACTGTGCTAAAGGAGACTGCACTGGGGACACCGGAGACTGCACTGGGGACACCGGAGACTGCACTGGGGACACTGGAGACTGCACTGGGGACACTGGAGACTGCACTGGGGACACTGGAGACTGCACTGATGGTTGTAGTGGAGGAGTAACGGGTGAAGGAGTGGCTGAAGTGGCTGTGGGTCGGACGGCTAGTGGCTCAGCTACAGGGTATGGCAACGGCAGGGCTATGGGTTGAATGACTGGCTGAGTAGGGACGGGCTGCGAGGGAGCTGGCTGAGCTGGGACGGGCTGCGAGGGAGCTAACTGAGCTGGGACGGGCTGCGAGGGAGCCGACTGAGCTTCTGGTAGCACAACAGGTGAATTAGAAGGCTGAATGTCCGGCTGTGGGGTGGCGCGTCGGCGGCGTGAATGCCGTTTCTTTTTCCCCGCAGATGGCTCCAAAGGGCCGGGCAAAACCTCATCCGGCCGGTGAAACTGACGCGGCTGCTCCAGGGTGGCTGTTGTCTGTTGCTGCTGGGCCAAGTCTGATATTTCCCGAGTTCGCGCCGCCTCCCGGGCTTCATTCAAATTGGCCAATAAGTCCAAGCATCCTCTGACCTGGCGGAGATGAGAATTTCCTGTGAGGATTGCTTCGATAGCATTTATCCCCACAATCTTTGCCCTTGTATTGGAAGTGTAGGTTATCCACTCGACTAGGCGTTGGACACGTATCAGATCGCTCTCCCCGGGTAAGTCTGCTGGGTCCATGTTGTGGGTGACGTCGTACTGTCAGGAATCGCCGTGCGGCAGGCAGGAGTAGGACCCAAAATGCAGGACTCACAGGCACGAGGGAATAAACTCAAAAGGCAGCTTTATTGCTGAAGGGGCAGAACATAGGAAATACAAAACTAAACTGGGAAAACTACAAACTAAGAATTCACAGAGAGACACAGGGAGATCCACACACGGCATGAGGGACGACGTCACACTGAACAGAGGGAGACGCAGACAGAAATACACAGAGGGTTAACGAGGGAAGTGGGAACACACGGGGAACACAGGTGACACTGATAATCATGACGAGACAGGGCGGGGTGAACTGAACACTGACGGGAGAGGTGAAACAGGAAGTACAGGAGGAGAGAGAGCACGAGTAGAACACCAACGTAACAGGCAGGGGAGACATGGAATAAACACGAAAGGGGACGAGGGCTCATAAATACATAGAGGGCACACAGGGGGAAGAGAGAGCACGGGGAGAACTTAGACATAATGGGCAGGGGAAGCATGGAATAAAACATAAACATACGAGGAAACTAAGAACACTGGGCCAACATGGCCCAGGACCATGACACCTTTAATGAGTAAAAGGAATTTGTGACACATTCACTACTGCAAATTAAAAGGGTAGCCCAAATATAAACTCAGGGGACATTTCATTAGGTGATGTGATCAGTGTGGATAAAATCTTTTAGCGACATTTCCAGTAACTTGCTGAATATTTGCCATGAAGAATTATGGCATACCTAAATAAAGTTGCCCTTAAGCATGTGCTTCATTAATGGAATGCCAGTGTTTATCCTAAAGAGAGACTGGACCGAGATTATTTTTTTTTAATCTTTGCCCATCTACTTCAGCTTATGTATATTTTTTTTATATATATGTGTGTGTATTTAAGATTGTGTACATTGTTCACATCACCTCCACAAAAATGTAAACTGTAGAGCGTGTGGTTGGAAGAACTGTATTGTTTGTAATTCAGGTCTTAATGTGAAATATATGAAAATTTTGCATGAAACATATGAAACAGGGCTGTATATATGACATAGTGATTGTAGTACTATTATAGTACTAGCCAGTACAGTTGACTATACTAAAGAATCGGGTATGTGACAGAAATCGTGCAGTTGTTATTTTTCCACCATTGCAGGTCTGTGAGTTACCCATGGCTAGTACTGTCATTTTCAGATGTAAGCACAATATGTCTTCTTCCTGTATTGTATGATTTTCATCATTTTCTGTACGTATCTGTACTTTTCTCAAGCAAGGTAGGCGGAAGCAAGTATACTCTGCTTCTCGTAAAAGAGCACGGCCTTGCAATGGCTTTGTTTGAGAACATGTTCATCTACATTCTACAAATTTATTTTAGCTCACAAAGTAATGCAGAGACTATATATACCATGCCAAGAAGAAACATTCCATACCGAGAAGTATTTTAACCTAACCCTAGAGCTGTAACATGGGGCTGTTTTGGAGGACAAGCACAACCAACTTGTTTTGTGGTGTCAAATGGAGCAGGCGCTCCATTGCAAAGAATGCATGGGGGATGCCCATGGTACTATTAATAAGTAAATATTAATGGGTCTGGTATGTTCCAATGTGAGCCATGTGGGCTGAGTTGTTTTTTTTAAGTGTGTGCTAAATGAGGCTAAATAGAAAGGGCGCATCCCCGCGTCTGGGGAAAAAGTGTGTGTGAGTATCGGCTCTCTGTGCGTATGTATGAGAGAGAGAGAGGGCGTGTGTGAATACTTTAGGTTCTCCCTCAAACGCCGCCGATTGCATTCTTCTCTTGACGGGCGGCGAGAGGAGAACGTCGAAGCGAGAGGCAAGGAGAGCAAGAGAGAGATTAAGGCTGAAACTTCTCTGCAGACGCTCCTGAACAGGTCAGCTCCTGAACGCTGAACACTGAACGCTTCATATTCTTAGAATATTCTTTTAATACTTCTGCATATGGGGAATTACAGTGCGGGGCAATACGGGACCCTTCTACTGTTTTTCTCCAGCATCGACACAATGTTATTGCTTTAACCAGTGAAACTTGTTTTGTGGTGGGTTCATGCGCATCCAATAACATTTCAGGCTTTCATTCATCATTTCATCATAAATGTGAGTGGTACTGTTGCAGCGCACAGATCCACTGCCGGGCACTGGTATCGATACGCTGCGCATAGCAGAGGAATCGATGAATTAAAAGCTAGTAGGTATCAGAGATGCGTGCAGGAACCAATCATTTGCTCTCCTTACTGGTGGCACGCAATTGATGTCCCGTCGTCGCGCATCTCAGTTATTTTACGTATTTATTGGCGCACGGAGACGGGAATGTTTGATTGCAGCACAAAATGAAAAAAAAAAGGGGGGGGGGGGGGGTTGTACACACATGTCGCCAATGTGTTCCAGTAATGATAAGTCCGCACGAACGGAAGCTTATTTCCGCCTGTGTGCGACACATGAATACTGTTACTCACTGACTTATTTGCCCTCTTATGATCCTGTCAAAAGAGGGCACGAGCCACGTTTCCCCGCATAGAAACGGGTACGAAAACAGACACGGAGCGCATTGCTGAGGGAAAACTATCAATCACAATCCATTCTCTTACACCCGAATATGGATGTCCGGACATCACTGGCTACTGGTATTGAACCTAAATTAACAATGGAAATGTTGAGCGGAAGTAGATATAGAGTTTACTCACATTGTAGCTAAGTATTTCTTTCATTTAATTAAATCTATAAATAAATAAAAGGTTGGGTTACAGTTTACCAAAACTGAAAGGGACGACGCGATATCTCAGAAAACTGCTTCACACCAGAGCTATTTTTATATCAGGTGATTTGCCAAGTGTTACACACGCCGCCCTCTTCGTTGTAAACCACCAATACTATGCAGACTGACACAGTGTATTCAGATAGACCTAGAAAAAAAAGCCTCAATGATGCAAGACATGAAGGAAAAGAGAGAAGGAGGAAGGGGTGTTGTGTAGAAGAAAGAAGTAGGATACAATAAGATTTGTAGAGCAGTAGAAAAGGTAGAATAACTGGAAAGGCATATCCCTCTTTTTTGAATTTTTTTTTTCCTGCGGCATTTACAGCATAACTAATCCAGTTTATACAGTTTAGAACTACGGAAAATCTTCTTCTTCCGGCTGCTCCCTTTAGGGGTCGCCACAGCGAATCACCTGCCTGTATCTCATCCCATCACCAGCATCCTCCTCTGTCACACTAACCCTCTCCCTCCTTCACTACATCCACCAGTCTCCTCGGTGGTCTTCCTCTCTTCTTCTTCCTTACATGGCACCTCCATCTTCGACACTTGTTGTCCAGCATATCCACCATCCCTCCTCCGGACGTGCCAAAACCACCCCAGCCTTGCCTCTCCAACTTTGCCTGATAATTTATAGCCTGTGGAAACTAAACAAGTAAACATTCATTTATATTTCATCAGAGCTTTCCCGCGCTTTTTGTCATCTCGTTTTCGTCCACGACAGTGTAGTAACGCAGTTCGGTGACATCGCAGGCGCAGTGTAGGTGTCTAAACTCAATTAGAGAGAGAAGGGTTAAAGAAAGAGAGAGCACGTGGAGAGAGAGAGCGAGAGAGAGCCCATATGGTCTCGTGACGTAACGCCGGACGCTCGAGCCTCTGCTTGTGTGTGTTTATGTGTGTGCGTGTGTGCGCGCGCTCTGCTTAGAATCCAGAACGGCACCCTAATAATACAACAACAACAAAAACAACAATGAACGCCGTGACCGCCGCGTCCTGCCTGCTCGTCGCCGGCTTCAGCTGCTACCTCTACCGCAGCGACGTGTTGTCATCGCTGCTCCGTGTCTCTGTTACAGACTCCTCCATGCCCGAGCCGGGAGCTGCTCCGCGGCGAAGTCCGCAGGGAGTCCCCTACTCTGACCTGCCGCACATCGTCAACGCAGACGGATTGCACCTGTTCTGCCGCTACTGGGAACCCACCGGTCAGCCAAGGTCAGTGAAACGGCAACTAAATGTGTGGCTGCGTTCCCTCTCTGTGTGTCCCTTTGTTAGCCCATAATCTGTTGGTCTGCAGAGGAGTGTGCGGCTGTCATTTAAAATGAAAATAAAAATATCTAAAACGTGCAGTAATTGTGTTCACATGATTGCTCTCCTGTGAGTCACATGATGACTTTTTGACGCTTAATTTTCAGACATGCGCGCAGTCCACTATTCAGCTACAGTTACAGAGTTTGTTCCGTTCAGTGTAAAACCGGCACCAGTGCAAACAGTTTGAGTTCATTTACTTGTATAAATGAGAAGTTCACTCAAGTTTCACTTTCAAACCGCCTCCCAGAAGGAACTCTGCGACTGGTTAAACAAGTTCAAGAGCTCTCCAATCACAACTCGCCATCTTCTACGCTAGTACAAGAAACCAGAATATGTACTTGCAGATGTGATATGAGGCCTAACATCGTCTGAAAAGCACCCAAGATTAAAAACAGGCTGTGTGCAGTATTGTCTGACCCATGCTCAGAGACATTTTAATTGTGTTAATCTCCTCATAAAGGGGTGACCAGATGCACCAGTGACAAACACTGGGCCATGGTGACCTTCATTAACACACACAAAAAAGCAGATCCAAGATCAGTTGATTTGAATTTATATATAAGCCTGCAAAGCTGATCTTTTTTAAACAAAGCTAAAATATCACACGGTTATCTCTCCTCATAGAAGCTTCATTTGACAACATCAAAAGTGTTTTTGTAAGAAGAAGCCCTTGACACAAATGTAAAACCATACAGAGACTGCATACATCATCTCTGTTTAAGAAACCTCATATGGAGCCAAGCATGTCTTCCATCTGAGCTGCAGCTGCTCGTAGAGACACATGAGAGAACCGATGAATGAGCTGAGAGTGTCGCTCCAGACAGCTCCTTTTCAAAACCTGTCCCAGCAGGAGGAATTACTGGTTTTACAGCATCGGCATTTGTCCACCCCGTAATCGCAGACGCTTGAGTTTTTAAGGTTGTTTCCTTTCGCCTTCCCAGCAACAGTGAACGGCATCATAGTTCATGTGCGAAAGGCCTCAAATCCTGACTCATCCGGCATTCTGGTGTGTGAAAGAGTGTAAATGGCACTCCTGCCTCTTAGCCAAAGAGACATCAGACAACAGAGCTGGTTGATTAATGGGTCGAGTTTGTTAAAAAAACACACTGACTGGTTCGATAGTGAAACTTTCCGCAGTCTGCTGTTGCAGGCCCTTTCGCTATCACTCACACACTTCGAACATTTTGAAGTCTGCAGCCTCTGCACATGTGGCTGTGGCATGAAACAGAACGCAGAGGTCACATTCGTTTACAAATCACACTGTCACATGCTGGACGAGAGCACAAAAAGACAGATGTGGAAGTACCACCAAACATCTGGAATCAAGTTATTACTGCTCACCCACACGTCTCAGGGGAGCAACGACTCATTAACTCATACTGTGTCTACACCCTTGCTGTAAAATTGTGTATTTGCTCCATAATCTTCGTCTTATAGTTTACCACAGCATGTGTGAATGTATGCATGTTTACTCTGCACGCATACATATTTTGTGTGTTTATAGCTGTGTATGTGAGTAGCAAAGCCTAGATAGCTCTATATCCTAGCTTTTACTAAAACATAAATGTGCAAGTGGGACAAAAATTACTGCTTGTACGGCTAAAGCTAAAGCCTCACTGTAGTCACATGAAAACACCAAAATCACCCAACAATATTGTAAGGCTTGTAAATGTGGTATCTGGTCTTGGCTCATACTGCTGCACATGCTAGGTGAGTTTATTTGAGTTTAGTGTCTCGCAAGATCACATTTAACAAGTAGAGCTATAAAACAGCCAACTCTCTGACTGGTGGACAAGCCACCAGAGCCACCTTGTCAATAGAGTTTTTGGAAATACGCAGTATGATTGTTGTTTGTGGTCCCCAATGTCCCCAGTGTCAAAAATACATAAATAACAAAATTAATTCCAGTGGTTCATCATCTCAGCTGATGATTTCTCCTCCTAATCATATGTAAGAGAAGTTAAAAGCTGAATCATTGCAGAATTAAAATAGCTGCAGAGTCCTCTGTGTTGTAACACTTTTAGAGCAGAGCTTTGCCTGGCTTATATAAGAGCTTTCTCACTGGAGGGCCAGCCAATGAGCACGCTAAAACTGCATGCAGGGATGGTAACAGGGAGACATGCAAGAGTCAGTTTAATGATGTAATGTGTATTGCCCAACTCTTACTTAAAGACTGATACAATAATGCGTAGTTATATAGCTGAATTCAGTTATTTTTCTTGGTGTTTTGTGGGCATCGTTTTACAGCCTCCTAATCAGCAGTTTATTAGCAATGTAAAGTGAATAAAACCCCAGAAGCTGCATTAAAATGTTTACAGGATGCTTAAACTCTTCAGTGAAACCCAGACTTATAAAATTCTTTATTTGAGACAGCAGCTCCCGTACGTTAGACGAGGTAGGTTTATTAGTTTTAAATGATTACAGGTGGTCGTCTAACTGTTCTCTGTATTACTTTAGGGTCTTTACCTTGAAACTATAAAGCAGCTTGCAGGGATTATTTTTGTGATTTGGTGAACTGAATAGACCACCAAGATATCCATATGTTCTTCAGGATATCCAAACGTTATCCCTGTTAGTTCAGAGTTAAAAGCAGCGTCTCCCAAAACTTAGTGTGATCTAAATCTCACGTTGTAAAATCAAAGTTGGACAGTGAAGGTACAACTGCCGAGGACAAAGCGGCACTCAGTCTTTTGTCTGTCGTACGGCCTACGCTTAAGAAATTCTCTCCTGTTTTTACATGTTTCACAATGACTTTTCTGTAGTCTGGATGATGGATCCACAGGCTCACAGCTACCCACTCACTGCAGTAATCAGATTAGTAATTTAACACAAAGTGACACAGTGTGTCCAATTTGTGAAGTCTAAGTCTTTGTAAGTGCAGCTTAGCCAGAAACTTTTTAACAATATTATGTGTTCATGTGTTATTAGAAAGGGCTTACAGTTGTAATCTAAGTAGAACTATATCTGAACTGGTATATACAGTACCTAGGGGAAGCTGAATATGTTATAGGTTAATAGATTGTTCCTGAAAGCAGCAGCAGGAGTATTTATCTTTTTCACTTTTGTGATAAGAATAGTTTCACGTCGGCCTCAGTAGCACCTCGTGTAGAGATAAACTCTGAGGATCAAAGGAATCTCCAGACAGGGTGTTTTCCTTTTGACAGTTTATTAAAAACAGCGAAGGGTTTGTGTGGTTATGAATAGAGTGTAGCAATGATAATGACATTATGTGATCATCTAGGACTACAGCTTATTATTTTATTTATCACTGTTTTTGCCAGTGAATCAGACAATGATAAAAATGAGAATTTCATGAAGGCAAAGTGACCTCACAGCTACTTTCACCACGGCTGTTAACATCACCAAAGTTATGAAGAGAGGTGTTGTAACCATGGTGGCAGGCCAGCAATTAATGACTCATATCTGTGTGGGCCATGTAGTTTATTGCATGTCATGTTTGATTAGTGACGAAGCAGAAACTGAGCACACGGTTGGAAAGCAAATGTATGCACTGGAAACTTCAGCTCCTCAAAGCATGTCCATGCAGGTGTTTACCAGGCAGCCAGCACCACGCACCTTTGTAGAGCTTGTACAGAATCAAGCTTCCACAAATCATTGATTATTGCTGTTTAATTAACAAGATAATCCTGCTTGGAGCAATAGCCACACGCTCTGACTGATGGACATATACGAAATTTAGGTAACTTCTAGGGTGGCTTTGCTGTTGTTCAACATTTTCCAGAGTGAAACTAGTTTCATAAACACTAACACTGACTACTGTTATAAACCATATCAGTGCTCCTCTGTTTTTATATCTTATTTCACGTTTAACTTGTACTAAATAAGACATTTTCATTCTTAAGTTAAATAAGGCTCTGTTACCTTCACTCTGTTGTTGCCATTTCATTTAATGATGCATGAAGAATGCAGATGTACAGAATAGATTTTTATGTTCACAAGCTGTTAACTGGCTTTATCTTTTATTATACAACGTAAAGCCATATTATATAGTTCTTTATTTTTTTCAGTATTTGTTATTTGCATTAGGATTAGAGGAAAGGCCAAAGGTCAAAGGCTTCTGAAAGTTCTTTCCCTAGAAGCAGGAAGTAGGTGAAAAGTCGACGGGTGGACTACTTGGATATAAACAATGATTGACAGATCTTCCACTACTCGGATGGACACTAGTATACCACACACACATACATTGTACACCTGTATTTTTACAGAATACAGCACACGTACACCAATCAGGCATCGCATTATGACCTTTCTATCAGAACCAGCAATTTGAGCTACAGTTTTTCTGTCACGGTCTGGCTGGCAGACTGTGGGGATATGGGGGAATGAGGACCCAAAACGCATGGTTCTGCGATGCAAACAGTGCACTTTATTTACAGTGAAGGCTGTAAACACAATAACTCCCCGTTGCTCCCTTGAATCCCGTGTGTGTGCGCTCGTGCTCCCCGCTGTTGTGTTCTCGCACACCCTGTGCATGCTGCTGTTCTGGTCCACTCTTCCACCTGGGGGGGAAACCACAGAAACAGCCATCAACACCAACCCTGGCGGGAGCTCCAACACTCTCCTAAGTAGCTCCCCCGACGAGCCCTGATCACCAACAGGTGTGTGGCAGGAACTTCAGGTGTGGCCAGTCCTCCTGCAGGGCCACACCCGTCAGGCCTGCATGTGGCTGTTCTTCATCCTCCAGCCACACATGTACACACCCACACCCTGCCTATACATATAATGAGTGGAACACAGACTAACACAGCATTGTGCAGAAAGACACACACATCACCAAATAATAACGATAATAATAATCATCATAATAATAATAACAACAACAATAACAACAACAACAACAGTCAAAACTGCTCACGGACCCCCAGTCCTCCAGAGCCGGGTCTGTGAAATTTTCAGTAATTTGAGCTACAGTGGCTCGTGCTTTGGATCGGTCCACATGGGCTAGCCTTTGCTCCCCACATGCATCAGTCAGCCTTGGCTGCCTATCACCCTGTTGATGGTTCACCACTGTTCCTTCCTTGGACCACTTTTGATAGATACTGACCACTGCAGACTGACACTGACACCCCACAAGAGCTGTAGTTGTGGAGATGCTCTGACCCGGTCGTCTAGCCATCACAGTTTGTCTCTTGCCAAACTCTCTTAAATCCTTACTCTCGCCCATTTTTTGTTTATAACACATCGACTTTGAGGACAAAATGTTCACCTGTCCCCTAATATAGCCCATGCGCTAACAGGTGCCATGATAAAAAGATAGTAAGGACTATTCACTTCACCTGTCAGTGGTTATAATGTTATACCTGATCGGTGTATGCACAGGTTGTGTAAACAGGCCATGGTCTTATCAGCCTTTATTGCTGATAAACTCTAAACAAGCTTCTTTGTGTGTTCATGTTTCTGGGGTCAGCCTCTTTAATTTCCTCGCTGCTCATTTCCACTGTATCCATGATACAGTATGAAGACAAAAGATGCACTGCATCGTATTTCTTTTCGTGTTGGAGCTTGGGGGGAAATTAGGCTGAGTAATTGAGTATAAAATATGAGCACCATGTGAAATTTCCCAAATGGGTGATTCCAGGTGCCAGCTGGGATAATTTACTGTAAATTAATATAGAAAAGAGAGAAAAAAAGAACTGACTCCAAGTGATCTACTAAACAGTAAGTAATCATTTTTGCATAATTATCACCTCCAGCAGCCTTTACATTAAAATGAGTTGAGCCATGGATTTTCCAATTGAAAGCATAAATAGCCACTTCAGGTGGTTATGGTAGGTAATTTGGTAACACTTATGATAACAGTGATGCATTGTAACAGCAAGTAGTGATAAAAAACATATTAAAATGCAGTAAGATAGTAAATGAAGTGCTATAGCATTACATCACCATTGGTTTAAATTATAAACAAGAACAAATATGCAACAGGTGTAAGTGCATACCTGTGCAATATGACTGAAATGTCAAATTATTCAAAATCGTAATAGCTTCATATTTCAGACATATGCATTAGTTCCAATGATTTCCAGTGTTCTTGGTCTATCTGCATGTCTGTATTTGGGCTCCTTGGGGAAAATAATTTCTACTAAATAAAAAATCTGAACAAGACACTTCAAAAAAATGGAGAAGGATACAGACAGAACAGTGACAAAATAAGAATGAATCACAATCGAGCTGCCGCAGTAATCAGGAGGTACAAAATGAGTACAGTGCAGTTTATCACAGTAGCTGTGTGGCTCTGCTTTTAAAACGATGTCAGAGATGGTGCACCTCATGAGCAGTCAAGCCCCATAAAACTCTGGGGAAGTGCTTCAGTCTTGGCACAAGAGAATTTTGTGACAGCTCAAAGTATGCGTGTAAATGTGAAGATGTAAAAGTCTTAATATCGGAAGTACAGTTTTTTGGTCAATTCAGATTCAGTACATTTCTTCAGCTCAGACGGTGTCCAGCATGTTTGGTGTGAAGCTCCAGTAAATGCTTAAGAGGTGGGAGTGTGATAATGTAATGGCTATTTACATTTATAGGCAGCACCACAGGAGCCTGTGGGTATACCAAAATAGGGACTGACTGACTCTCTCAGTCTCCAGAAACCTGACAGGAGAGGAATATTCCAGCTTGTTAACAATTCAAAGCATGTGGCTAAAATCAAATTATGGCTGGGCCACAACCATTTGGGGTTATTTTAAAGAGAAAAGTTGTGCAATAGGAAAAAACGCTTTTGTGTGCGTTACTCGTGTCCTCCATGCTGAGGGGGATTGAATCCATCATTAACACTCTCTGTGCCAATGACAAAATATCACAGCAATCAGTGTTTTTACATTGTGGATTAGTGTTAAAAGTTGAACTTTCTGCTTTTTATTTTGATATAGAGTGCTTATCAAATTTATTAGACCACCAAAGTTTATGCTACAGCTGTCCTGAATTAGTATTGGTGATTACCAAAATAATTTCTTTATGTTTCAGTAATGGTTAATCCACCTGTATGCACAGGCTCTAAACTGTAACCCTGCTCACTCAGTTTAAAAGTAACATGATTAGTGGAAGGTGAAACAATTGTGGTTCATTTATTCCTGTTTACTGTATGAAACAGAGGAACAGGTTAACATGTTAATGTGAAGCCATTATTACACACGCTGCCCATAACTCATGTATGGTAACGTCGTTCCTCTCAGGATGTTTTTGCACTGGACGCTGACTGTGCAGACCAGTTCACTTCATTTATCTTTTGATATGAAGCCCTGCTTTACATGTGCATCTCATGCCTGAGCTGATGTCCTTCTGCTTGAAAGTAGACAGCTGGCAAATGTACTGTGACATTTCATTTTTAAACCTTTCACAAACAACGGGCTGTTTGACATTAAATTAATACCATTTGTTGGAATTTCAACAGCATGTGCGCTCTTTAGTTGAACTGATCGTTTTTTTATTTGAAATGTTTCACGGTGCAGAAGAGTATTATTTATCTAAAGACCGTAAATATTTAGCTGTTTTTTCTGGTTTGAGTTTTCATTTCACTGGTGTAAACTTTCCCGGTAAACATCTTGACATTAAATAACTGTCGGCTGACCGTCTCTCCTCAATATTTAATCTTGGTGGAAAAACGGCAGCGTTGGCCTCTGAGATATAAGTCTGCCTTCAACATCGTCTGGAGTAAGAGAGTCAGAAAGAATCCACAGAAACATAAAGATCAGTGGAAGAAAGCCAAATTAAAAATATTTGAGCCCATGAGCATGACAGGGGCCCAGTCCTTAGTACGTGCACTTTGCAGTGTTTTGCCATCATACTGCCACCAGTTTTTACCCTCAAGATAACATTGCTGTCTCAACCATGTTTACTGGGTTTCTGATGAGACTGCCTGCAGTCTGTCTGCCTCCATTTCTTTCCATCACACAGCAGTCGCTCTCTTGTCTGTTTGCGTGTGTGTTTTTTACTGTCAAGCACACCCTTGGACACCTTCTATAATAACACCACCATTTCTAGCGTAGCTTTCCATAGCAGTTTGTCACAGTTTCTCTCTCTCCAAACCTCCTTGTCATTTTCCGCCTGTCACATCGTTCTTCTCTGTCATATCCACTTTGTTTTGCTGGGATTGCATCAAATCTTCCTGTCACCTTGGAAGTTACTGACTCATACGAAAGTCTGAAGGTCTGAAATGTTTTGAATCGAGCAGACTTGTTACAATGCAGTCTTTGTGTGTCTTCTACCACTGCATTTCATGTTGCAGAGTTAAAGAACTTGTATAGCAGTGCAAGGTGCTTTGGTTCCTAGATTTCTTCCAGTCACCTGTTGCATTAAAAATAATCTCATGCTGTGCAAAAGGCATGCTCTCTATAAAGACCACTGTTAAAAAAAAAATGTAGAACTTGACAGGACACCAACTGCAAACCCCATATAGTACTTGTATTGTGCATTATTTTTAATCCAATGACATTTCATCGCTGTGAGGCTTTCTCAGATTAAGCTCTGTGACATGCTTAAATGCCTAGAGCCAGACAGCATAAATAATCCTGTGGCAAGAGTTCCTGTGGAAAAATGTACAAGGACTTATTTGTGTCCTCTGTTTTACTGTTTGCGAGCATCAAAATGCCAGAAATGATTTAACTTTGCATTTGAACTGGAGAATTTGAGCTCTGCTGGTAGGTTCTATAATCTTGCTTGTAGTCCATCAGCATTGTGTTAAGGGGATTAGCTCCTTGGTTTTGTTTAGGCCTGTGGTTGTTTAGAGTAGCTCTGAGTAGAGCCAGTGGGAGGCATGAGTGTTTTAATAAGGCTGGTTATAAGCCATGCTGTTCCAGCAGCTAAAACTGTGTGAGAGACAAGTGGGTCTCTGGTTCCCATGAGAGAAAAGACAGAATAAAAAGAAATAATGAGAAGGGGTGAGAAAAGTCTCTTTTTTTTGTATGATTTAAGTATTTCAGCTTCATGTATGAAATAATGTGAGCTCTAATTCATTATGCAAAAGATTCATCATGCAAGTGTAATGAGCCACACCAGGATACAGCTTAGAGTTAATTTGCAGCTGCTCCAGCTTTCAAGACATCAAGAGAAAAACTTCCAATTCTAAACATCATTAATTCAACATACAGATTCAACATACAGAACTGCAACAGACTTCTTTCCTGTGGACAGACGAGACCAAAGTAGAGATGTTTAGCCATAGTGCACAGCACCATTTTTGGCAAAAAAATTAAACATAGCATTTGTGTGCAAAAAACTCATGGTGGTGGAGGGTGGATGATTTGGACCTGTTGTGCAGCTACAGCATGTGGGCACCTTGCAGTCACTGAATTGACTATGAGCTCCTCCCTACCAACGTATTCTAGAGTTAATGTGAGCCGATCTGTCCGAAAGCTAAAGCTCGACCCAATCTGGGCCGTACAACAGGACTGCACAGAGTCCTGTGAAAACTCCAATTCAAAGTTGTATATCGCATGTGTGTCTTCTCAGACATACAATATGCACCTATGGCTTGAATGGTTCGTGTAGTTGTATGAGTGTAAAGTGTAAATTCCAGATATCGTCTAATCCAGTTATCCAAAAGTGCACGTGACTAACATTTGATATTTTGAAACTCCTATTGTTCTTCTTCTGTAGCGAGAACTCGTCCACTCAGTTAAAGGTAAAGTTTGTATTTCACAAAGAGTCAAATGTCAAAATACCACAGTCTTCTGAACTATTTGCAAGTAATTGATTCAAGCGAACTCCTCCTGCCTCTTCCTAGGAGACATTTAGCAAAGTGAAATTGCTTGCTTTGCAAGGCTGACCCAACACATCACTGCGGCCTGAATATTTCTGAAAATGATTCTTCTGGAGATTCCTGCTGTTGAATGAATAGAAACATATGTTAAGATTCAGTTAAATCCTTACATCTCTTACTGTTAGCTGCCATCAGACAGTAGCTACACAGATGAAGCGCCATTAAGCTACAGTAAAACCTACTGAAGGATGAGAAAGATGGAGGACACTGGAAGAAAGAGGAAGAAAATGATAAGATCCCACAGACATAGGAGGCATTTGAAAAGCAAAGACAGCAAATTAGCAAAGAGGGCGTGTATCCTATTGTTCACCATGCAGTTGTCTTTACGGTTAGCTTAGACTAACCCCAATAATCCCCTGCTGCCCCTTGGCATGTGTGTTACACAATATTATTCTCATACAAAGATGGTCATTCACACACATGCTTTTTTTTGCGAGCCGAGGAACATGTAGCCCGAAGCGACGGCTCTCTCCCAAAAAAAAAACAAGGAAAAGAGCTGTTAGTGAAATTTGCTAATGAAGCCTGATGAACATCTTCTTCTATTATACTCCTCTGCATCCACCCCTCAGCTTGCCTCAAACTTTCAGTTCCTTTCCTCCTGTTTCACTTGGTTCCTTTTTTCCCTCCCTCTGAATACATTTGGGCTAATTGTCTGCTGCTGATTGAAGCTTTCACAGCCTTCTCAGTGCTGCTGCTGCTGCTGCTTAGAGTGGAAAAAAACGCTTGAGCATTTCGGTGCCGCTCCGCTGCTTAATATGCACCGATAGCAGAGGCAAAACCTTTTAAAAGAAACTTGTCTGACAGGAGAAGACTAGACTGTTAATTAGCAAAAGATATCCCTTTCTGAGTACACAGGAACTAATAGCCTCATGTCACAAAATACCTTTAATGTTTGAAATATAAAATTGTCTATTTGGGTGTAGAAGAAGAAATGATGCTTTGTTATATTTAGGGAGGCGTTAAGCAAGTCTCTACATGCTTGAAGAACAGTATGTTGGTGTAAGATTCTGAAAATGTGTTACACATCACTGACAGTGTGCAGGGATGCAGTAGAAATACTTGTCAACTGTGTAACTTCTAGAGCTAATGAATCTTTTGTCTCTATGCTATCCTTGTGATGGACATGTGCAGTGTGTACCTTATCTCTTGCTCATTGTCAGTTAGAACAGGCTCCAACTTGTGTCCTGCTCCAAACGGATAAGCAGCAAGAAAAGAAACAGATGAAAATGGATGAGCAGTGATGGTTCACTCTTTGTTTTACTGGACTCCTCTGATTCTGTTTTGAGTTGAAGAGGAAGGGATTGGTTGAGGCAGGCATGCAGGCAGATGGACGATAGCTGTTATCTCTGAAAACACAGCCTGCCCATTCTTTATCTGCCATTCTTTATCTGCCATTTTTTCCCAATGTCTGGCTTCACAATCCCCCCTTGACACACGTACGCAAATACATTGATGCACATCCAGTCAAGTAAGTGGTGGGCAGATGCGTGAATTAAATCCTACTGTTAATAGGTTTCTTTTAGATTACATTTAGATGATGCTTTTCCATCCACGAACAATTCTACTTTAACCCCATTTTAAGTGGTCAGTGTAGGAGTTTATCAGGAAATCTAGGAAGTACGGTTCTGCACAAAAAACGGGATAAAGGTCTGTGTTTGTGAAGAGCTAAACTATTTTTTTGTGTGTTTTTTCCTCTCAGGGCTCTGGTATTTATTGCCCATGGAGCTGGGGAACATTGTGGCCCATATGATGAGATGGCACAGAGACTGAAAGAACTCTCCTTGCTGGTATTTGCACACGACCACGGTGAGTGACAAACACGTAAATCACAGTGCTGTTTTGCATCCATGCATTTACACATATGGCTGCCTTCATTTTTTATCGGTAGTTTGCACGCAAAGCAACTGGCACAGAAAATCCATCACTAAGGAGAACTAAGGCTATCAGGGAGAATTAATTAGTTTTCATTTTCCCCTGTTGTTCCACGGCACTGCCTCTCTGCTTTGTTGTTTTAATGCCATGTCGAGGAAAACTTCACATTCAAGGCTGGCTGTAATAATGAAACTTGTGACTTGTGGTTTAGAAACATCCAACTGACCTCTTGGCAAAAGAAAAGAGCCCACACAAGAATCAGACAAGACACAGCATGCTTTAGGCTTTGGGTTTCGGTTTAATGAAACAACATCTCTGTTAAAGATCACCCTTAATAGCACTCTCGAAATCTTTTCATTAAGGAAACTATGAAACTCTTGCGATAGATAGAACTGCACAGGCTTCAAATTCCCATGTTGACATCCACAGAAGGGCCGCTGTTAATGGAGTGAAAAGATGTATTTGGTACTTTAACGCATTCTATTCAATCAAAAATCATGAAGACTTTCCATAATTGTTCATCAGCTGAAAAGGCTGATTGAGTGGATTCATCAAAGTTTAAAAACTGGCTCATCATGGTACTAAACTGTGAACTTTTTGAGTAATATGTGGACTGTGAAATGACACACAGAAACTGGCTATGGTGGTGCTTTAAATTAACCACCAATATTTTGAAATTTACCTG
The DNA here is from genome assembly GCF_965226115.1 of Aulonocara stuartgranti. NCBI lineage: Eukaryota > Metazoa > Chordata > Actinopteri > Cichliformes > Cichlidae > Aulonocara > Aulonocara stuartgranti. The sequence continues at coordinate 8,462,293 of NC_138956.1, read as the reverse complement.
TTAAACATTATGCGCCTAAATGTTGTGCCTTTGAGAAAGACGCCTGTAATTGTGTAGATACACTGTGGGTTTGGGTTTACTGAGGTCAGTAAATCTTTGCTATAGACTGAGACATCGCCACATATACTTAGGAGCAGAAGTCATAAAAAGAACTTCAGGAATCACTCACGTAGTGACTTGGTCGGGGGAAGTGAAAGCTTTTGGGATTTCCCTGATCAACACCTTTGAACATTTACGGCACATTTCCACCCTTGTTTGAAACGATCAGTTGACAGACTACAGTGACCACCTTGGTTGTCCATCCATCCATTCGCTTCCGCTTATCCTTTTCAGGGTCGCGGGGGGCGCTGGAGCCTATCCCAGCTGTCATAGGGCGAGAGGCGGGGTACACCCTGGACAGGTCGCCAGTCTGTCGCAGGGCCAACACACAGGGACAGACAACCATTCGCACTCACATTCACTTGCACATTCACACCTAGTGGCAATCCCCACAAGCTGCATGTCTTTGGACGGTGGGAGGAAGCCAGAGTACCCGGAGGGAACCCACGCAAACACGGGGAGAACATGCAAACTCCACACAGAAAGACCCCAGCCTGGTGTTGGAATTGAACTCAGGACCTTCTTGCTGTGCGGCAACAGTGCTAACCACCGTGCCACCGTGCTGCCCCACCTTGGTTGTATTTCCTCAAAAACAAAAGAAAAAAAAAAAAGGAATGAACCCAGGTACACTTTGGGCTCCCAGTGTAGATACTTATATTTGAAGTCATAGTTGCAGAGGTGGAAAGAGTACTAAAATATTTTACTCAAGTAAAAGTACTATTACTTTGCTGAAATTTTTCTCAAATACAAGTAAAATTACCTGTCTAAAAATTTACTCAAGTAAAAGTAAAAAGTAGCTCATTTAAAATGTACTCAGAGTAAAAGTTACATAGTTACTTTTTTGTCAGCAGGAGGACAGGCTCTTCTGAGTAGTGCAAAAAAGACAATGGGATAAATCTCAAAGTAGTTGTTATTTAATTAAAAGAAAATCTTTACAAATTAAAGTGCAGTGGCAGTTAAACTGCAAGTCTATACATCAAAATGGATAATGGTCACCAAACCAACCAACTGTCAAAACCATATAATTCTTTTACATGAGAATGTGTTCTAAACTGTCAAATAAGAGAACAAGTACTGAATTGAGCTGTATGGCAGCTGCTATAAAAATGTGTTTTAATTTTTTAAACTTGGCCTTGCTCTGTTCATTTTGAGGAGCAATTCAGTTCAATTCAATTCAATAAAACTTTATTGATCCTGAAGGTTGACCCCGAAGGAAATTGGATTAAGGCTGCCGACCTTTGCCAGCACCATCTTACCCTTCTGACCATACGTACATTACACAAACATCACATGGGGAAGGCAGGTCAGAGAGGTATAACAATGGAAAATGCACAACATGAGGAAAGAGAAGGAGAAAAAAATAACCCAATAACAGCTTATGTCTTAACTTAATGTGATTAACTTGAGCACAGCCTTTTTGCTAAAATAAATGTACAAGTTTAATTTAACTTACCTCTACATGCTTGTGCAGGTTTGATGTGGAATTTTTAAAAGCTGCTAACTCGGTCTCTCTGGGCAAACACAGCGTACACTGCATAATATTTGTTTGTATATGTGTCTTTCTGGCTGCTGTTACAACCAAATTTCCCCTTGTGGGACAATTAAAGGATTATTCTATTCTATAATAAAGCTGTTGCCTTTCTTGCACTTGAAGCCGAAATGGTCCCTCACATCGGTTTCTTCGAGTTCAGGGTCAGCAGAATTCGACGGGGTTTCTTTTTTTGCTGGATCCGTACCACCGATGTCAGACTCCATCTTTATCGTGACCCAACGCCAATTTGTTCTACTACCCATCATTCCCTGCAGTATTTCCGAAGCGCAATGTTGGGGGGGGGTTTGTTTGTTCTTTTAATTTACTCAGTAATGGGTGTGATTGAAAATGTAGCGAAGTACAATACTTTTTAAAAAATATACTTAAGTAAAAGTAAAATTACCGACTTGAAAAATGACTTTAAAAAGTACAAATAAACAAAAAAAAAAACTACTCAATTACAGTAACGCATGTAAATGTAATTCGTTACTTTCCACCTTTGCAAAGTTGTTTTATGCAAAGCCATCAGAAATCCATGCCAGCAACCAATAACCAAGCTCAGAGGAATGCAATTCAGATGGATTTGACAATCTGGGAGCAGTTCTCAAATGGAACTGACTTCACCTTAAAAGCACTTGATATAGTTTATAAAGCATAATCTAGTCACTACATGTTCAATGTGTTCACTTAAAAAAGAAAATGTAAAATTCTTTCAAATGAAAGCTTTGGGTAGAAAGAGAAGGACACAGAGTGTTAGCTTTTTAGTCGATAGTAATTAGGTAATGGCTTGTTAGTCAGTAGTAATTAGATAAAGGGAAATGTCTGTCCCGATGCCTCCATCAACAAGGAACGATGTGCTCGTGGGCTAAATACAGCAGGGACGTTTAAATCCATGTGACTGTGCAGCAGTTGCCGTTGAACATTAGTCTGTGCACTCAATAAAACTCCATAATAACATAAAAAGAGTGAGAATGAGATGACAAAAAAGTCTCAGTGGCAGAAATGTGAAAATATTTACAGAGGTGAAGATCCTAATAAAGAGCTGACAGATAATAAACTGCAGTGAATGATAAGGACGGCTGAGGCTGCTCGCAGAGGAGCAGTTTGTTCAATGCCTCGCAGTAAAATGTCACACTGTTAAATGGAAAATACTGAACTGGAACAAGTCCCTGTAGACTCCAGTTTTTCATCTATTTCTTCCACATTTACACACACACACAGCGCCTTGGGCAGCTCTTGATAGAGTTCGCAGATGAGATGTTTCACTCTTTCTCCTTTTTTCTGTCTCTTGTGTTTTCTTTCTAATTGTGGGCCGGTAAGGTTTTCATTCATTCACACCCTGCATTGACTGGTGTTTTTTTTTTCTTTTTTCTATCTAGAACAGGTTGCATCTATTTTTTTTACCAGTTAACAATATTCACAGATCAAGCTGCAGATGGCTGTTGTTTCTTTGAAAGTTACTGATTTACAGAATGCAAAAGCAAAATGCAAACTTCAAAAACCAGCTAGCTAGCAAATATTAATAATAACCTTTGTAGTTCTTATTATCTTTATATGCTTTATTACTAGTGAGTGTCGATTTTAACCACCTTCCTGATCTGGATCTTAGATCTCTGAGAGCGTGAGATCTGTTGATCTGCCATGCTCTGGGGGCTGTAACGCTTACTGGAAATTGTTTATGTAAGGGGTATCTCTGAAGAAATGCTCTTCACGGCTTTTTGACTTTGCATCTCATAATGCAAATGAAGATACTATGATGGGCTAATAAAAAGGACCTCTCTCTCTCTCCTACATGAAAAGCTCAGTCGTAACCTGACTCATTCACTGCAAGTATCACAGGTTAGAACTTAAAGTCCACGATGCTGTAAACCATATTACTGAGGCAACAAGGCATTTTCAGATACTTATTGACTGGTTATGGCCACAGAGAGTCCAAAAGCCTGCTGTGTTTCTCAGTAAATGTGTGAGGGTTTGTCTCCTTCCCTGTCTGGAAATTTGCAGAGATGTGGGTAAAAAGAGCAGTGACACACCAGAGGTGGATCCCTCCACAGGAAAACAAAAAGTCATTGAAGCAAAGCAGTTTTCCATTTGTCTATACTTTGGTAAACAAGGGAAAGAAATTCCCAGATTCCCTGAGCTCGACAAAGGTTCTGAAGTTCTGAATCTATTTAGGTACCGTTCATAATTATTCTGTAAATGCCGTGCTGACATTCATTATTTTCACTCTCCTCTGATTCATAACTGTTTCTAAAATCTTTGTATGTAACATGCACATTTGTTCAAAGCAAAAAGGATGAGGAAATAGGACTTTTTTGGTGGTGGGGGTTGGTTGTTTTCTTTTTACCTGTTGCAGCTTTTGTAATGAAACGGTTTGTTGGATCTGAGTCCTGGAATGTTCTCATGGCCTTATCATAACCATCAGTTGTCTAAAAGGTTAGGTGTGTGCGGGGATATGTGTGTTTTCCAGGAATACCTGTTATTACCTGTACTAACAGAAGATATGGATTTAATGGGGTGAGAAGCCATTGAAAGAATAGAGCGGTGGTGGTTTACTGTGCATTGATCTCAAGTTTGCACCACTCCATCACTGAAGCTGTGATTGGACATTGATTTGCACACAGTGATGATTGCTTTTGATGCTATTGATGGACAGGAAAGCACTGAGGGTGAAGACGTGCTCTTGTACAACCCCTTTTCCAAAGAAGCTGGAATGATGAAAAACAAAAGGACAAAAAGACAAACTATCAGATGTTAAAAAAAAGGAAATATTATTCTTTTTAGAAAAATTGGGTGACATGTTTGGACTTCTTGCAGGCCACTTTAGCACCTAGATTTTTCTTTTTTTTTTTTACTATGAACCCATGCTGTGGTGATGTGGTTTGGCATTGTCTTACTAAATAAATAAACAAACCCTTTCCTGGAAAAGATGTTTTCTGTATTTCAGAGCTCAGATATATTGTATGTGTTTTGACATTCATGATAAGAGAGCAGCTGAGCTGTCAGGTGACCACCACCTGGTGGTGAGTTGGATCTTGTGGTGCAGAAGGATGCTGGGTAAGCCTGGCGTGCCAAAACGTTTAGTTTGAGGATGTGCTGCGAGCACATAGCAGAGGCCCCTACCCCAGAGATCTTCAACTCCCACCATCAGCAGAGATTCAACAGCATCCTGAGGGAGACTGTGGACATTGAGCCTGAATAGATCCACACCTCAGATGAGCTACAGCTGTGAGGGGGCATGTGCCTGCAGTGGTGGCCATTTCCGAATGAGATGCTGGACCCCAGCCATCAAGCTGAAAGAAAGAGTCCTGTCGACCTTGGTTGGTTGGAATTCGTAGAAGGTTGGAAGGTACCTGCAACTCAAGCCATGCGTGGCTTGTGCTAAGGAGGAGATTGAATATGATTTTCAGTCAGCCAAAGCGGAATCTGGTAAACTGTCCAACTACTCAGTAGGGTGGAGCTGCTGACCTGAAATGAAGACATTGTCGGGCAGTGGCGCTCTAGAATCCAACTTATATGCCTTTCGTACTGTCACGGTCCGCTGTGACAGACCGTGCGGTGGTGTGTATGGTGGACCCAGGTGCGAACACAGGTGAGCAGACGGGAGTGAACTTTAAACAAAAGCGAGCCTTTTATTGTGGCTGATGACAAGGTATACAAATACAGCAGGGATAGCGTGGCTAAACAGAAACCTAAACTGGGAATAACTAAGGTAAAGCTATGACTAAGAATGCAATAGACCGGGCATGGAAACATAGAGGGTGGAAACACAGACGACGCGACACAGACTATATGAAACACAGAGACTAAATACACAAGAGGGATGATCAGGGGAAGTGGCCACACATGGGAACACAGCTGACACAGATAAACATAACAAGACATGGCAGGAGTAAACAACACTGACGGGAGACTGTCAAAGTAAAACAGGAAGTACACAGAGGTGCAAACAGGAGGAGAGAGAGAGCACGGGCATAGTGGGCTGGGGAAACATGGAAATGAAACACGAGGGGAGATGAGGGCTCACAGATACATAGAGGGGCACACAGGGGATAAGAGTCACAAGGGGAAGTCAAATAAGGAACAACATAACAGGACAACTCAGGAAACATGACCTAAATAAGGAACGAAATACAAAAATACAAGGAACTGAGAATACTGGGCCCACATGGCCCAGGACCATGACACGTAGAGGATCAGGGACTGGAGTAGATGAGAAGCTCTTGATGCTGTGGGACTGTCTTAGATGACACACCTCTGAAATAGGACATGGAAGTTTGGGACAGTGCCTGTAGACACTTGTGTTCCAACTTGCTGGGGATTGCCCTGCCTACCTGGGATGGTCGCATGGGCCCTAGAGAGGAATGATGGCAGAATGTTCACATACTGTTCAGCATTTATGGTTAGCCAGGCCATGTAAAAAAACTACTCTTCTCATACCATAATGGATGCTTATATGTAGCCACTGAGTTCTAGTTTCATAGCCCTTTTCTTGCTTAGAGACTTCTCTGAATTCTTCTAATCCCATGTCATGTAGTGGTTATGTAGATAATGAAACCATTATCTACATAACCATCCACCAATGCTCTGCAATTTTACAACAACAAAAAAGAAAGAAAAAAAGAAAAAAAAGAAACATCACAAACTTCTTAAAAGTGGTAAACCCTTCCACATGTTTACTTGAAAACATCTTGAAATTCAAAATAAGCATACATTTTTTGAATGCGTCCCATCTTTTTTGGAGTGTTTTATAGGAAGCATGCATTTCTAAACACTGACACACTTTCAACATTACAGAGCCAACGAGAGAAGGTGTGAGATGCACATGTGAATGTTTATTAGCTAGTGTTATTGGGTTGGTGGTTACCATGGCAGCCAGCCTCACCTCTCAGTTATTGGTGCGGAAAGCCTGAGGACAGCACATATATATAATATATGGATGTGCACATACATATTCAGATATTTTCCCTCCTCTCCATCTGTCAAGCTCGCTTCTATCATCTCTGTTTTCGTCTTTTCTTGCTTTCATCTTCTTGTTTGCCCCCTTTTCCCTCCTCTTTTGTCTTAAACCATCATTTTTTTCACTTCAACTCTTCCCCCATACTTTTCCTCTACTAGTCCATTTTATTCTTACTCTCCCTGTTTTTTCTGTTTCCCTTTCCATCATTTCCTTTATTTTTCTTTACGTCTCTCATCACCAAAGCAGAAGGCTTCCCCTTGAGTTGAATTGTATGTGGATGCAGTCAGTCCTTAAAAAGTTTAAGGAATAAATGTAAAACATATTTTTATAGTATGCCTGTGATTTGCCTTTTATTCTCATGCAGTTACCCTTTCAACAGTTTTGTGTTTAATTCAACTTGTTGAACTGCTATAAGCTATAACTCTAGGCTTATAATTACCCTTGTATCATGCTACTTTGCCCTCTTTTCATAAAAAAATTTGAAGTTTTCTTGTTTTTGAAGGTCTTAAATAATGTGTTAAACTTTCCTGATTCTTTCTTCCACAGTTGGCCATGGCCAGAGCGAAGGTGACAGGATGAACATTAAGGACTTTCAGATTTATATCAGAGACTCCCTTCAGCACATTGACCTGATGAAGTCTCGCCACCCTGACCTACCTGTATTTATTGTAGGCCACTCCATGGTAAGACACTTTCCATGAATGTGTGTCAGTTCCTGGAATAAACCATGCATGTCTTTGGAATTGTTTGCACAATGATGTCCTTGGCTTTTGTCTTGTTCTGTGTCCTGGGAGCAGTGTTGTCTTTTGATCAGGTTGGTTTTCCTGTTTTGTTTGGTGTTAAATTGCATAATGTGCCTGAGATCCTCATACAGTATGCTTGACACAAATAGAGCGAGAGAGCTGGCGAAAACCAATGTACAAGTCCCGCTCAAGCACATATTTGATGAGGCTTCCTGTGACATTTTGACATGTAAATGGGGAAAGTGTTCCTCGTCTAGTTGCATGGTTTACTGCTGCTCTGGACATGCAAGTCTAGATAAACTGGTTGTTGAATATCAGCAGAATCAGGCATTTTTTAAGTAGCAGTGATTAAGTAATATACTAAGTAAAATACTTAGTAACTTGCTACCTTTAATTATTAATTGACTTGCTAGGAGAACCGCTTACAGTTTTTCTGTTTAATGGTCAAACTTTACCTATCATCTAAAGTATAACAGACCAACAGTTCAGGGAAGGCTTGCGAAGTTCGCTGTTCTTGGTAAACCCCAGTTTACCTTTCACACAGTGCCACAGATTCCCGAGAGCTTGCAGCTGCTACGGAAAACCTCCAACAGGGCAGTCGCAGGTTCAGTGACCTGCTCAAGGGCAAATGTGGCTGCATGACAGACACAGACAGAGAGTGTTCACTTTCGTCAGTTTGTGTAGAAATCTTCTATTGACCTGCCTCATCATTGACTAGCTTATTTGTTATTATCCACTAATGAAACAGATTTACCTAGCAAAATGAAAGCATTACGGATTCCAGTATCATCTACATTACATCTGAATAGAAGCTAAAGCTAGCTGCTGTACAAGCAAGGAGCTGGTGCTAAGTAATGAGCTACTGGCTGCTGTATTTTACTTGCAGTCCTTCAGAATTATTCGTTTTGGGGTTTTTTTCCCATTTTAAATACAGCCAACTAACTTTCAAAACCCTATCTTAAACTTAACAGACCGTTATGCTAGCTGCTTGTCATTCTCGAAGCTAAACATATTACTCCTTGACTTGTTCTTATATTGTACTTTTCTACTCTGAGTGGTCAAAAGACTCTTTGCTACAAGAAAATTCAGTGAAATGCAGTATTAGTTGTTCATTTAACTGAACCAATTAAGCGTAGACCACTTGTTTTCCTCAAAGCTTATCCAGCTAGGCTTGAATATCCGGGCTAGTGCTAATTGAAATGGCAGTTCATTACATAGCTCACTCAGAGAAGCATAAAATCTTTAATTCTCACATAAACAGCTATGGCCAGTTAAGAATCGTTAATTGACTTCACAGTGGACTGTGGAGGGAGAGCTACAGGGTTTGAACTCCACACAGAAAGGCCAAACCAGGAGGTTCACTGGGCAGTGCACCACAAAGTTGCTCTACTTTCTTAAACAACGCTGACACATGCAAAGAAAAATTCCTAAACTAAGAATTAAAGCTTCGCTTTAATCCCTTGTTAACCGTAACAGTTAAGTTCAGCAGAAAAAGTTATGCTGGGTCTTCAGCTGGTTTAAACTTCAGTGCAGCGAACATGAAAAGAAAATTCAAATAGCCTTTACTGTGGCTCTGTGAATTCGGCAGACACAAAACTGAACCAGAATTCTCATTAAAAATAATTAGACAACGCCTGGAAAGCTTCAAGGCCAGCTTTGGAGCTATTTTTAACTGATTGGTTTATTCTGTTTTCACAGCCTCTCGTTGTTGTGCTCTGCGACCCAACTCTCAGCACAGCTAACAGATCACAAATGGTAGTGATGAGTTATATAATAAATGATTACTGTCAGTGTTTCTAGGTCGAGTCACTTTGTACTCCCGTGAACTTGTTTCGGTTAGATGAGCAAGTCGCTCCGATTCTGCATGCCAACATTTTTTATGCTTTCATATGTGAGGCTTTATGTTTCATAAGGAAACTGACATCACTCACTGAAGTCAAAATCTAAAACAATAAGTCCTTTGAGCATTGCGCTGTGCAAGTCAGAACGCTTCGAAACGAACCCAAGTATGCTTTCAAACATTTTTAGTGCACAGCTGCAGGTATCAAGCAGAGAATTGTGAGTTCATTGCAGAACTGTTTCGCCATGCCTTCCAGCAAAGCTCTACATGCTGGTGTATAAATACTGGCTCATGAAGCCTGTTTTTGTGATTAGGCCCTTTAGTTCATTCAGACAATCACTAGCTAAGTTCAGGATATACTTTTTTGTATTATTTTCTGCTATAAAGATTTTAATTGCTATGTTTTGCATCTAACTGTCCTCTATTAGAGATAACAGCTCCTCCTTCTTTGATGTCTTTCTTTTAAATAGGTCATATTTACTGTCGTCACTTGGGCCTTTAGTTGCTTCAAACAACATGCTGTTTAATTAATGGGTCCGCCTTGGCGAGCCATTTATGGCTCATGCGCTTCAGTGCAGTAGGACTGTATACAGACTGAGGCTGTGATGAAGGGATCTTAGAAGCACAGAAGTACATACTTTGTGTAAACTCCACTGTGGGATCCCAGGCTGAGGCAGAGTGCTTGTTTAGACAGCAGATTCTGTAAATATTAAGAGACAGCTGAGCAAAGTCACAGCAAAATCTCTTTCTTTTCCAACTTCTTTCTCTATTTTTCATCATCCCTCACTTTCCTGCTTCTTTTGGACTTCTAATAAATCCATTCAGTGTGTCTCCTTTGGCCTTTTCTGTTGCTGGCTAAGGATTATGCTTGTGTGTGTACACATGGACAGTTGTGGACACCCTAGATATTCTTCAAATCTGCCTGAGGGAAGCGTGTAAGTCTGTGCAGCAGGGAGCTTCTTGTTCCCCTTCTGGTGATGAAAATTAAATCACTCAGACTGAAGCAGACCCTACTTACTCATGGACATTGAAAATCATAAGACTCTTAAGTTATTGGTTAGACTCAGGTCCTTCTTTTTTTTTTTCTTTTTTTTTGGTACCACCTGTGATAGCAATGGAAATGAAATCGACTGGGATTTATGTCGCTTTTTCTCATCTGACTGACTACTCGAAGCACAGAGAGGCCCCAGCTGGAGATAAACCTGTTTTAACTTTCTCAAAGGCAGTTTTGAGTACCTGGGCTTGTGTCTGTCTATCTGCATTGATGTCTATTGACAGCAACAATGCAAGAAACTAAACAGCAGGGGTGTCAAATATAAAGCCCAGGGGCTAGAATTGGTCTGACAAAGACTCCAGTCCAGCTCACTGGACTATGACCTCAATTATGGCCAAACTACAGTTACTACTACAAATAATTATTATGTGGAAAACAATTAAATGACTGAAAAGTTCCTATTTTTTCACATTTTTTTTTTTACAATGGGTCCACAGTAACAAAAAAATATCTGAATATTTTCTGTTAATTGACAAAAACTTTCAGTTTTCTAATTACAGGGCAGTCTGGGCAATTAGCTTTTTCTCAATCTTTACACTTTTATGTCTTACAATTTAAGCCCAAAGAGTGATGCTGACAAAATAATTTCATTTACAACAACAGCATTTCAATGTTGTGTAGAAAAATGACATACTGTTATAATTGCTCTTCTTTTTCTTATATTAAGAAATCACCAGGATTAAAAATGCAGGTAAACTTCTGCACAGTGAAAGACAGAAAGGGTCCGGCCCGCTTAAGATTAAAGTGAGCTGTATGTGGCGCACGATGTAAAATGAGTTAGACATCCCTGTCGAACAGTCATGAAACTTCACAAGCGTAACTGAGACTTAACTAAAGCCAAGTTTGGAAATGACTCATTTGTGTTTTAGACCCATAAATACAAGTATACATGTAAAAATGAAGTAGTCACTGCTCTATGGTCTATGGGGGTGGCTGTGTTTTTGTGTAAAGACCACAAACATCGTCCATTTCAGTGACTCAGATCAGCTGAGGTAATACATCGCAGGCTGGAAGCAGCCACACCCATAATGATGCACAACTTTTAGCTTGTGCTAAAATTTAATTAAATCAACTTAATGGTGTGAGTTATAAAAGTCAGCTTTATTTTTTACCCCGTTGCTTGTTGCTAGACAACATCAGAGGAGTTTGTAAGTTTTTTTAGGTTACAGCTGGAACCAGAGGAAAATCCTAAAAAACACCCTGAAGATGAAGTCAGTTGTGTAGTTGACTGTGTAGTGTAGAAATGGGTGTGTCTGAGGTTTCACTGGTGTCACTAATGTCAGTTGGTCACTAGTTTCCCTTTCCATTTAGTTTCATATCCTTCTCCCTAGATATTATTTTTTTTTTTTTTTCATTTTCATCTCTCTTCATTTCATCCTCTGCTACATTCTTGTTTCCTGTCACGATCTGGTACAGGGATTCAACGCAGAGCGGTAAGGTATCTCCAAGGTGTGGTTTATTTACAGTGCAGTGCAATATATATACAGTGAAGGGATCCAAAACTCCGAGGGGAATCACAGGGTAATCCAAAACTCCGGGGGGAATCACAGGGTAATCCACTCACGTCTCCTTCGCTCACACTCACACACTTTCCCGCAGCAGGGAGGTCGCAGGTCCGGGGGGGGGGAGATCTGAAGCAGACGAGAAGGCAGGTCACCAACTAATCACAAGTCACGGATATGAAGCACAAGAGCTGTGAGAACACTAACGTTAGGGGTACAATCATCCAGCGACGAGAGGATCTGTATTCCAGCCTCAAATAGTGCTCCCGGTGATGATGGGTGAGTGTTGTCAGGTGTGTGTGTGGGCCAAGGGCGGGAGCCCACAGTGAGCTCCGCCCAGGCAGAGAGGGAGAAAACAGCAACAGCAATTGTAGCCTTGTGGGGCCGACCGGGCAGGCACGGAGACCATGACATTTCCTTTGAAACAAATAAAAACCCAAACTCAGTTTTCAGGATACCTGCCGCGGGTCAAGTGATGTGCAACTGTGTTTTTACAGGCCTCATTTCCCAGTTTCCCGGTGTTTTCACTTTGCATCCTGTTTCTATTAGTCTGTTCCTCTGCTTCTTCAGTTTTATAAATCTCTCAGGCCACGATGACGCAAAAACTCCAAACGACAACACAATAGAGACCACCTGGGTATTCTGCTGTGTGTGTTGAGAGGCTGCTCGAGTGATAACATCCTGTAATGTAGTCGGCAGAGTCAAGCTGCAGTGACGCTGTAAAGAAAGTCACAGTTCTAACTGATCAAAATGTTAATTTAATTTATAGTTATTCACAATTGAACCATGTTTTTCATAATATTTTATATTTTATTATATTTATTAAGACCTGTGAAACAGGAAAAAGTCTGTTAAATTTCAGATTCTTTGATCTTATAGTGTAATTTATGTCACAGTAGTCTGAAAGTGATTTGCGACCTACTGATGATCATATAAACCTCAGAACATGAGCATTTTTGTAGCGTGGGTTTAAGTTTTTAGTTCAAGCTATTTAAAGCTTGATGAAAAAACTACCACAATTCATTTTCACAGTTTCCAGAACACATAAACATGTGTGAGAACTTTTAAACGTGCGACAGCAAGAACTAAAAAACACATTACGGTTGCAAATTTACACAAAACCAAACACTCGACTTTTTTCAGGGGCTCCGCTGTATCTCTTTTGGTTGAGCAGTGACACAGAAGTTTTTAGCAGTTTGTCCACGTTGTATCTGCTCGTGGGATGCTGTAAAATCCCTTCAGCTTTGGCGTCTTCCCACTCGTACTCATTTATTTCTTTCTCCATCAGTATTTCTGGCCGAGGCTTACTTGTCCTTCCTCTGTGACAGCCTTTTATGTAACGGTTCAGCAGTGCTTAGGAACTATTTGTTCAGCTTCTAAGCCCTCTGTCTCATCTCCCCTCAGTATCCATTACTCACAGTAAACAAAAATTCCCTTTGTGATGCACCGTGGCTTCAATAAAAACGCTTCTTCATTTCTAATCGGCTTGGAAAACTTACATATAATGGGTGACATTTTTTTAATGTGAGACATTAGTTCAAGTTAAACATCTCTTGGTGCACTCCCTAATTTGTCCTCTTGGCACCATTGAACAACACCATTGCATTAAGGGAATGTCTTCAGTTGTTTTTGTTGTTTTTTTTGGGTTTTTTTAGTGGTGAGTTCATACTGAATGCAACAGGTGTTCACTAATTGGCCATATAATGTTTATTAAGCCTACATCATATAATGCCGCTATTTTAGCCTTCTACTCCATAAAATGTCAGTGGTGTACTCTCTGTGTACACCATGCAGTGTTAGTGGGGCAGCTGTACAGTCCATATAATATCAGAGTGTTAGCTCCTTGGGCTATTTTTTGACAGTTCGAGTCCACCCACTGACAGTGTGTAGCACTGTGTACAATACCAGCATTCATTTTGTGAACTCTAGTTCAGAGGTAGAAGAGTGTATAGGGCCTCTTATCAGCTTCTGAAAGAGCCTCTCTGTCCCAGTCATCCATCTGTCACTCTGTCTCCCTCTCTTCCCTTCCCTATTCACACTTATCTCACTCTATCAGTGCAGACCCTTTGACACAACTGCATTCATTGGCATTTTTTGGTGATATTTAACAGGCACTAAATATGCTGAACCAATCAGCCAATTTGCAGCTTTTAGCAGCCCCACCACTACCCACCACCACCAAAAAAAATGCAACTTGAAGTTGAGCATTACTTCTGTTTTTGCAGCAGTGCGTCCTGGTGTTCACATGTAGATGTTTTAGCGAAAGACAAAAATAAGAAGAAAGGGGAGATTCAGGCAGCTGCCCTCTTTTTTTCATACTCCCTGTGTGTTTGCATGCAGGCGGCGATGCGCGAGCGTGCACTTGTGTCTTTACAGAGTGAAGTTTTCTGGTGGGAACGGTTTTGTCTTCCTTTCGGTACCCTTTTTCAACAAAGCGAGGCTGTGATTGGCCCCCGGGCTGATGAATATTCACGTAGGTGACAAAGAAAGCTCCCCACATAAACAAAGTTGAAGCCAATTAGTCTCCCACACAGAATCACTGTGCTCCCGTGCGTGTGTGTGTCATGCACTTGTTGCATACGAGAGGAGAAACCGTGCCAGAGTCGACCCTGACGAATCGATTTAGGTTTTGGCTGCCATGGAGCTGCTAATTGTCGTGGCCCTACGTTACAGAATTGAAATCACAATATGAAAAAATGTCAGCGTGGGTGCTATAGTGTGGCCCTGGTGCGGATGTTCTGTGGAGCTCAGCAGTGTTGTGCCCCCGGGGCCCATGGTCCCACACTGACATTTCTCTGTGTGGAACAATAGTAAGAAAAAATAGGGTTGGAGATCTACACAAAAGATGGCTTGTTTCATGTTAGCTGTGACCTCTGAATAGTTTTCCTACTGCTCCTTGCATCAAGACCTTTCACCTACTTTAGGACCTTTCCACTTTGATCACATTAGAAAAGACACTCCTTTTCCTCTATTGGAGTCTAAAGAAGTAAGACGTGCCGAGTCTGTCTCCTTACTGAAACCCTGTCTTTATCACTAATGCTGTTATCTGTGGTTTTCTCTGTTTTGTTAATTTTTTTCTCATTTTTTCAATTTATTTTGGGTCCCTTGAGAACAATATGCTTTATTTTTAAATAAGAAGATATCATACATCGTACATGATGAGGTTACTACTGCACTGATCAGTACACAGCGACCAGTGACAACATCCACTTTGGTGAAATCTCCACGACTGCCATTTTCTTTTTTATTTTAGATATATGTGCTTCTTTTTCTTTGGCCTAGTGAGTGCTCTCACCTTTATTTTGGTGTGTTATATAGTTTTTTTTATCAAACAACAGCTGTCGACCGTAGCACCGCAGAATCTTTCATCTACTCATGACTGGAGGCTCATGCTCGTGACAGCATGACAGGATATAAAGATTACAGCATCCTCCCTCTGCTCAGCTGTGTTGTTAGCTAGCTGCTTCTTTTGATAGGCGGATGAAGACAGAAGTACAAAGAAAAATTAGTTCTTACATAAAGAAAGCTGTGCACAACAAGTAGGCTATGATTTCTGGAAATTTACATGAATGTTGGCGTTATTAAATGTGTTTTTTGTACACCACCAGGCAGCTGCCATTCAGTCTTATAATTTTAAGAAAAGAAAGTCGATTTCTCCCAAACCAGGATTTTCACACGTTAAAAAAAATGTTGTACATGCCCAAAGTAAAATATTTTAAGTTTTACTTTTCTAGATAATTTTAAATAATGTAAGCAAGTTTGGTAACCGCAAGAATCTTCATATCATATTTTACATACGACATCTTTAAGCAGCATATAAAATTAAAGAGGAAAATTCAAAATTAAGTGACAGAAGCATGACATGTGGGCAATAGATTTAAAGAAATAGCTTGACAAATATTATTTGTATTACAGTTTCATTAAGCTAATATGTTCTGCATTTCTTTTATAGGGTGGTGCTATCTCAATCCTGACAGCCTGTGAAAGACCTGGTGATTTTGTTGGAGTGGTTCTGATAGCTCCCCTGGTCCAGATGAACCCGGAGTCAGCCACACCATTCAAGGTACCACATACCAATCACCAACCCTTTAAACCACTATTCTCTTCTTTCTGTTCTTTTTCTCTCCTCTCCCAACCCAAGAGGCAGTTATCTTACTTTACTCAGGTTTGCTGTGGATGGTGTCTATAATACTTATAATACTGGCACCTTTTATTTTGTGTGTTTCAAAGGCAACAATCAGTTCAGGTATCACTAGAGCTGCATAAATGGCCTCTCACTGAGTCTTTGATACAAGTATGTCCCAAGTGTGGCCAATCTCTGACAAATCTCACAGAGGAGGCTGTTTTAACAGAAATAAATGACTTTTTTATTCCTTATTTTATGAATTAAAAGTCTAACACTAATACATAATAGTGCAATATTTAAAACCAAAATAGGAGAAGGAAACAGTCTTCATGAATGATGTCACATGAAAATAAGCTATGCTCTTCTCTGTTTGTAGGTTTTCATGGCAAAACTGCTGAACCACATGCTGCCCAGCCTCACTATGGGCTCCATCGAGTCCAAATGGCTCTCACGGGACAAGAGGCAGGTGAGAGACTGATGCTGGCAATGTGTGTTTTGGGTGGCTGAGCACTCTTGTTGTTTGAAATTGAAATATCACTCACTGAGACTGTGGGAAATAGAATTTTCAAGGTGTAAATTTGTCCGCGGTTGATTGTCTACGCTAATGTCAAGTCACACTATGTTTATTGTCCAATCCCATGCCAAAACACCACATCTTTGTAGACACTGTACGCCTTTTCCAAACAGCAGGACAGGTTTGCGTGCGTTTGTTGGTTGTGTTATTTTGTAAACACAGTACATGCTACACACCCATACTTTGTAGTGCCCCTAGAGACATCCCTGGAGAAACAGAAACAAATTCTCATGGCATGTCACCACGCCTAAATTTTGCACGAATTTGAGTCTGCGTGTGTGTGTGTGTGTGTGTGTGTATGCCTAGTTTACATCAACATTCCTACATCCTGCTGCTTCTGCTTCCTACAGTCAGTCAGAGGAAGTTGTGTTCTTCCAGATACAAGAATAAACAATAGCAGATAAATACTGAATCAAAGGATGTAATCATGTAACAGGTAATCTAGGCACACAGGTATCCAACTGCATAATGAGACTATGTGATACGATATTGTTACTAGAAGGAAAGTTGCAGGGGTGGATCATACTTTGCTCTGATTTCTCACTGTAACCTTTTCTTCATGTGTTTTCAGTAAAGTAGAAAGCTCAATTTCACAACTGAATATGAAACCGTTCGGTAGCCTTATGTTGTTTTATTCATTGTGAGCGGGGATCAGTGGGAATGAACGTCTCAGTCAAGTTCGGTACATAAATGTTCATGGCCTCAAGATGTTCTTTCACCAAAAGACAGGAGAAAAGTAAAAAAACTAAATGAAATTTGCTGTTGCAGGATTTATATTTCTTTTTTCATCATCTACCACCAATCAGCTCACAAACGATCTTATGATGAGCTTAATGAATACTTTTTTGTATTGGTCCTTTTTGCTCCTGTAACTGCAAGTCATTGTTATTTAGTGAACATGCAGTGACACTACTTGTGTCACTAGTTGTGTAATATTCAAGATGCACACAACAGTGTCCACTGATCAGTTTGCTGATTGTCGCATAACAAACAAATGCAAAATGTTACTAATTTTAAAATGAGGGATGATAAAGCATGATGCAGAACCATAAACGAAGCATTGATGCACATACATAAAGATACAAAGTCCACCATGCTACAAGACCCTGCAGCAGTTACATTCTTGCACATTATCTTTAAAACGTGAAATACAATCTTTAACATTTAATACAAAAAACAGTGAAAAAAATAGGTTGAAAAGAAATAATAAACTATTACTCTCATCAAAACATTTTGAAGTTAATTTATTTCATTTTGTAGCCCAAAGTTTTCGATGATAGATTAGATGGAAGGATGTCGTCTACAGCACGAGGTTTCACAGTCTCCTGGGCTGATGTGGTGTCATTAGTCAAGCCACCTGTGACAATAGAGGAATGCTCTTTCTGTCAAAGTCAGCCACAGCTGTGCTTACATAGATGCTGAATAGACATGAGTAACTGTATGACTTATGTGACAGCTACTTGTAACTACATGTTTAATGTCAGAGAAACAGGGAATTCCCTCTCCGATTTACCTCCTTAGCTTCCTTTTTCCTCCTTTTTCCTTTCTGCTTCCTTTTAACATAACTCCACTTTATCATCCTGCTTCGCTCACATTTATATTTCTAAATAAAACTCACTGTCCATTTATTAGCGACCATTTGTTCCCGCTTCCCCTCCAACTGCCACAGATTTCCCAGGAGTCTTTTCATTTTCATGCCCATATTTTCTCCCTGAGAACAACTTTTCTCCCTTCAGCGTTATGCCATATTTGGAGAAAACTACAGTATGTATTTGCTTGTTCATTCTAGGCTGTGCACACCCTTTCTAAATGTGTAACACATATCTTCTCATAGTTGTATATTGCGAGAAATTAGAAAATGATTAGGCTTGCAAGATCTTGCATTTATTACAAGTTGTATTAACATTTAAGTGGGGTTTTTATTGAGCATTCTAACAAATTAAAATTAAAAAAATTAAATATTAATTTACTTGTATGAGTTTTAACAACTTGAACACATAAAATGTATTTCTCCAGCATATACTGTAATCTATAATGCAGTTCAAACGTGTTGTAGCTTCCAGCTAATTTTAAATCAAAACACTGACCACAACCTGGCCAGATGTATTTGGCATCTGTTACCATGGTGATTTAAGCCAGGTAAAGGAGAGGAGTAAGAAAATGGCCAGTTTAACTCGCTTTATCTATCAGTGGTTTTAACTTTTAGGGTGATTGGGTGATGGCAAAATGAAATCCGCCATATATTATGTTAATTTTTGAATGAAAACAACTGAATCCTCATTTAGTCTGTTGTCATCACATCCTTTAGTGTGTACAGAATGTTGTGGTAGCAACCTGGAGAATTGTTTTTGTTCAGTCAGTTGCGTGCTGAAGAAAGAGAGGGAAAAGAAGCAGACAGTTGTCAAACCAAAGATAAGTGATATGCAGCGTCGTGAGAATCCAGCAATGACCGGCAGACCAAGGCCAAACAACATGCAACCTGCAGGGACTTCGTATCATCATGGCAGGCCCAGTTTTCCACCAAGAGTAAGGCACAATCTGAAGCAGGATAATGCTGGACTCAGAGCCCAACTGGAAGAGACTCAGTGTCAGCTACACATGTGTAAATCCAGTCTTAGAGAAGCAAACACGAAGGCCTTGTATTTTGAGAGTCAGGTGGATGAGTATCGCAGAAAGTTCTACTATTTGGATATAGAAACTGAGAAGACAATCAACGATCTGAAAAAGCAGCTGGACGCAGCGCTCAGTAATGAAACCAAGTCTTACCTGCAGGACATTCACACGCTCAAATTTGAGCTTCGTGAAGCTAAAATTGAACGAATCAACAATGAAAACAGGTTGATTCTAGCAGATAAGATCATGCATAAGCTTACTTCTAACCTGGGCGATGCCAACAAGAAGCTGCAGCAGCCGAACAGAAACTCTATAGACACCCAAACGATGATCAGTGACGCTCCTTCAAAGAACCAGTGCTGTGAGATGCAACAGATGTGCATTGACCAACTCCAGCAGCAGCTTCAAAACGCTAAGGAAGAACTGAAGAAGCAAGCTGAGGAACACGAGGATGAGAAAGAGGCTTTACGCTCTGAAATTAAGCAACTTAAAGGCCTCAAAGAACAAAATGAGGAGAAGCTGATGAGTTTAGAGAAAGAGCTAAACGACACGAAAGCTTCCTACATCGCACTCCTGGAGGAGCAAAAGAAGGAGAATGCTAACTTCACACAGGCACTGCAAAAAGAAGAGGAGGAGAAGGCCTCACTTCTAAAGACTCTGAAGGAGCAAGAGGACATGGAGAAGAGATTGGAGGAACTCACGTCTATAATCAATGAGTTAGAACAAGAGTCGGAAGAGAGGAAGAGGAGTTGCTGGCCTTTTAGGTTCTTTTCTTAACTGGCATCTGTCAGTCTGTATTAAAAAATGAATAAATAAATGTGTTTTATGAAATAGCCTTTCAGTCTTGTGCTTTTGTTTAGGTGACAACATGAGTGCACAGTTTTGGGGCAACATTTTGAATACGTTAGGGCAATAAAATGACTGGGTAACACCTTAAAATAAAAAAATTCAAATGAAACTTTACACAACTTAAAATTCACAACCATTACTTGAATTTACTTACAGTACAATAAAAAAAAAGAAAAACCTGACTTTTCCCCTCATTCTTATGTTCTTAGGTATTTGTAGGTAAATATAATTACATTTAAATTCAAATAAGATACACTGAAATTACATTTAATTACAAGGGAATTACATCCATAGATGTGGGCTGTATTATAAAGTGTTACCAAGGACTTTAGTTAAGGTTAGCAGAAGATCACATTTTCCCTGATACATTTGAAGTTTGCATGAAATACTTCACATTATAAGTATAATTTTTTTCAAAGAAACAATGGAAATGACTGAAAAGCTGTCAGAGCTGTTGCATTTAAATGTAGCCAATAGGGACAAAATATTGTTTATATATTAATATTGTTTCTTGCAGATACAGTATCAGGTAAAATATTTTATACATGTACATATATATATATATATATATATATATATATATATATATATATATATATATATATATATATATATATATATATATATATATATGTGCGACTAAGGGCATAATTAAAGAGAATGTAAGTGTATTTTATTTAAAAGTAAATTGTTAAGTAAATTGTAAAGTAAAAGTAAATTAACAATCTAAAAGTAAATTGTTATTATACTTAGCTACAAATATTGGGTTAACAACTCAGGTTTTTAAGGGAAATAGTAGTAGTAGTAGTAATTTTGCAGGAAAACAAAAAAATGTGTGGGTTGAGTGGGTTTTCTCCGGATACTCCGGCTTCCTCCCACATTCAAAATATGTGCAGTTAGTGAGGATAGGTTAATTGGAAATTTCCCATAGGTGTGAATGCAGGAGTGAATGGTTGTCTGTGTCTATGTGTTAGCCCTGCGACAGACTGGCGACCTGTCCAGGTTGAACCCTGCCTCCCGCCCTAAGGCAGCTGGGATAGGCTCCAGCCCCCTCCCATGACCCTGAAAAAGGAGAAGTGGAAATGAATGGATGGATGGATGGAACAAAAAATAGATAGATGCATAGGAATAAGGGGGTAACAAGTGAAGTGGAGTGGCTTAACCTTGCCTAACTTCTAGGTCTTTTATGTTTTAAGTGAAAGAAATTAAATTAGACGTGGCTCCATCAGTTTAAGGTCACATAGGCCTGCACATTTATTTTATTCTGATAAGTTGGCAAGGGAATTTTAATGTTGATAAATAATAGAATATCCATCATAGAGATATATAGGGACATATAATGAACATTAAATAAACCTGTAAAAAACAGACGTAAAAAGGCAAGGCAGTTAATATGAATGTCAGTGAATGTGACATCTGTTATAGAGCGCTTTGAGTACTCTGAGAGAGTAGAAAAGCGCTATATAAGAATCAGTCCATTTACCATTTATATATTAATATTGTTTCTTGCAGATACTGTAAAATACAATTTTCCACATTTCACACTGTGTACTTTTGAAAAGTTTTTCTCACAGTTTTCTGTTATAAGTTTGGTTTGAGAAACAAAGTGAATATTTGATCACTGTACTAGCTGTTAGATTCAACATTTAAAATGCAGAAAGGACTCTTTATTGTTCATCTGCTCTTAGGAGACTCCAGGCCATCTGTGCATGAGCGACCGTTTTCCCTTTTAATTTGTACCATTTTTCTTCTGGCTGACACGTTTGTGCAATTTATTGCCCACAGTAGCGCTGCATGCATCTAATTGTACACAGACTCTCACTGGTGATGTAGAGGTGTCAAAAACTTGGCATTACAGGGTTGAAGGAGCATTTGTGCTCTATGAAAGGATTGCTGAGTTGAGTTAAGCCTTACCAAAATTATTTCTCTGAGCTTAATTAGAAAGAGGAACAGCAGGAATGAACTTACATTGATATCAGTCCAACATCCGGTGGAGAGAGATGATAAACCAAAGCATCTCCACCCTGGCCTCTTTTGTTTCTCTCCTGTCAGGTGGAGGCATATGACGCTGATGAGCTAAACTATCACGGCGGGATGCGAGTATCATTCGGCATGCAGCTGATGGCGGCAGTGGAGCGTATGCAGAGGGAGATCCCGTCCATCAGCTGGCCCTTCCTGCTCCTTCACGGTGACGCCGACAAACTCTGTGACATCAGAGGCTCCAGGATGATGTATGACAATTCACCGAGTACAGACAAGAAAATCAAGGTGTGTATGGTTAATTTACAGAAAACTGTATCTGTAGAACTGCCTTAGGTTCAACAAGGTGTTGGAAACATTCCTCTAAGATTTAGATTCATATTGATAGATTAGCATCACATAGTTGGTGAAGATTTGTTGACTCATTGTCATGTTCAATACACCAGTTTGACATGATATGAATAAAACATGCCATGCTGGAAGCAGCCATCAGAAGATGGATGGTTGGATGGTGGTGGTCAGCAACAGTACACGCTGGGTACAATGCTCAGTTGGCACTAAGGAGCCCAATTACACCACCAGCAACACACTAAACTATTAGCACGAAGCAGGACTGCTTCATGCTTTAATGGTGCTGTAGAAATAAAATAGAATTGAGTTGAGTTGAACTGAATGTTGTTTATGCCAAATTCTCTCCCTACTATCTCAACGTTGAAGCTGAAATCGAGAGTCATCAGACCAAACAACACAATTTCTGGTCTTTTGATATCCAATTTTGGTGAGCAGGTGTGAAACACAGACTCAGTTTTCTGTTCTTAGCTGAGAGGACTGGGGTGGTCTTCTGCTGCTTGAAGGTTCAATCTATTGTGCACTGAGAGAAATTGTTATACATATCTTGGTTAGTTGGTTATTTGACTTATTGTTGCCTTCTTGTCAGTTCAAAGCAGTGTGACCATTACCGTGACATCTGACAGTGTCCAGGAAAATCCCAGTAGATTAGCAGTTTCTGAAATACTCCAAATACACCAAACGCCATGCCACGTTCAAAGTCATTTAAATTATGTTTCTTCCCCATTTTGATGGTTGGCCTGAATTTCAGCAGGTCTATATGTCTAAATACACTGATATGTTTAAATATTTGCGTTAATAAAGTTTCAGATGAGCGTTTATAAAGTGCAACAACTGAACGTGACACAGTGCATAAATATGGTGAATAACGTTGCCTCCAGCATTAAAGGTGTCTTCTGACACTTTAAAAATGATGATTCGAGATTACAAAGCTGAGGTCTTTGTGTTTGATTAATACAGAGACTGTCCGTCATTAAAACTCGTTGTTATTAAAATATAACATAGAGATGGGTGGCAAACTAAAGGAAAAATATACAAAGCCTTGACTTTACAGTCAGGGATTTTACACAATGCTGTGAAGCATTTTACAGTGATGTGATGCAACACATGCCTATACCTGTATTACATTATGAAATGCAGCTTAAACCTCTTAAATCCCAAGAGCTTCAACACTGGTATTTGTAAAGAGGGAAGTTTCACACACTATGTTGTCACATGGTTCATCACATGGAGGTTAAAAAGAGGATGAACAAGAGACATGAGAATGAGACACATGAGAAGTGAAATCAGATATAACGAATGTTCTGTTTTCGTGCAGCACAGTGAGACAGATAGTGCAGGGAGCAGAAAATCAAGTGGTGCTTGTGAGGCTCAGATGCTTCTTTATCACATGTTTTATCAAAGTAATAATTGGACCAAATGCAGGGGCTTTCCACGTTAGTTCAAGCTGTAAACGGAAGTCATTTGATCCCAGCAAAATGTTTGGTGTGATCAAATGACTTTTGTATTAAATCCCTGTAGGTTTGGCAAAGCAGGAAGAACCCGTTGCAACTTTGAACACACTGCAAGTTGTTAAAAAGCATTGTAGAACAAAAATGAAATGGTTTTACATACATCCCTCTGATCGTTTCTTATCATTTCTAAATGTTATCCCAGATCTACGAAGGAGGCTACCACGCTCTTCACCATGACCTCCCTGAGGTGGCTGAGTCCGTGCTAAAGGAGCTGACCACCTGGATCACAGAGCACATCCCAGCTGCAACATCGCAGGAAGCGCAAGGCTCCTAAATGTATGGCCTGCACACCTCTGTTGAAGCTCTGAGGAAACTGCCAATCTCGTCATAAAACGCCTGCTCACGTTCCTGTAGTGCGTCAGGCGTAATAATACTACTGCACTTTCCTGTCTGGGAGTTATTTGGGCATACTGATGGACATTATAGTCTCTGTATAACAGGTTTATTAGCAAATCCTCTGGGCTACTGTAAAAAAAAAACACACACACACTCTTCCTCCTATCTGTACATCAGGCCACTGATATAAATTGGGCAATAGGGTCAGTTCTTATTGTAAATACTCTGTAGCAATGGTCAGCATCATGGCAAAATTTCTGATCAGGGATGTGCCTCATGTGTTTATATGCTTCACATCATCTCCACTGAACTGCTCGTGTGCAGCTTTTAGAGAGTAAAGACTGTCACAAACTTTACTCCCTAAAAGCAAGGGTTCGAAGTGCAATAATGGGTATGGCCTTTCATTTTCTCATTTTATAAACAGGCCAGATCTTTTAAATATTAATAACAGAGGCAGCAGAATACAGAAGCATTTCTTTCTGCCTCAACTACCATTAACAGACTGGGTTAGAGGTCAGGAACAGAAGGAGGACGGCACCTTTGGAGCTGTTGTCGGTTCAGGGATGCATGAATACTTAATAGATAACTTATCATTTAGCGACACTGAATAGCCATCTTAAAGTCTCCTTAGTTTACTCCACCATACTCTCTGACCTTATCCCATCTCCTCTTCCTCTCCTGCCTCCTCACTGACTGCGCTGTTTTGTAATATCACATTTCTGATAAAGGCAGCTTTTATAGAGCTGATCAGAAGCATATACTGAAAGCACTCTAGATGTAATAGTCTTCTCCTGACTTCCTCTTTGCTTGATCTGAGGACAGATGTTAGCCTAAAGACAGATGGTTGACAGTGATACATCATATGAGGATAAGGTACTGTAGTCAGACTAAATCCAGATGATGATCTAGCTTCATAAATTTTGTCCTAATGACGATATAAGTACTTCTTATCTGCCTAACTGAGTGACCGATTATTAAAATAGTTTTCCATATAGGTGCTATATATGCGATCCTAGTCAAGAGTGTAAGATGGGGCTAAATTATTCAGATGAAACTGCTTTGAATCGCTCTGCAGGTGGGAGGTCAAAGGTGAAGTGTTCTCTGACCTTTATGGCCGTAGTCGAGCTCACTGTCAGTTGTTCACTGAGGCCAAGCCTTGATTGATTAAGTTCAGGCTGCAAACTGGGGGGCCCAGCTATAAAGTGAAAGGGGAACATGACATGACTTTATTCCAGGAAGCAGCCAGTCTGGCTTCGTTTTTTTTTAATCTTGTTCTGTAAAACTAACCTTTGATGTTCTTAAAGTATAGGGACATCAAAGGTGAGGACAAGGGGCCGTTCAAAGGGTTAGCATTTAAAATCAGCTCTTGCTCGATGTGGGTTTTCAGCTGAACCACAGCAATAATGTCAAAGCAGCCTACATTTGTGGTTTGTCAGTAATTATAAACTAGACAGACACGCTCTGAACTACCTATTTGATAGTGTCGTGTAGACTGTAATTACTGGTCACATACACTTAGCTTTTACCTGTTCGTCAAGCACAATGAGGTTTCAGACTATTAAACGTGCACCGCTCACAACTTGGAAAGCAATTAGGGTCTTTTGTGGTGCTTAATTTTTGACACCAGACATCCGTGATACCGCTTTTAGTGACTCGTTCTGTGGTGAACACATCCAGTAAGCAGTTCTTTGATAGAGATTCAACTGGCCAGCCTGTTTTCTTTTTTTTTCTTTTTTCGGTATTACCCGGAGTTCAAAGAGACTCATGCACATAGTGAAGGGGGAAGCTTGCTGCTGTAACCACGGTTACTCTTGTTTAGTCATAGCAGCAGCAGTGTGGCAGAAGAGTCCTTTTTTTCTTTTTGACATGTGTTGTCACCACGGTGACCACTAAAAGACTGACAGAATGAGAGCAATTTCTGGCCTCTCTGTCTTTATGTCTCTTCCCTTCACCCCGCCTTGTCTCACCCATACTATTTTTTCTTTGTTTGTTTGTTTGTTTATTTTTTAGCCACAGTAACCGGTGCTCTTTGTTCCATCCATCATGCAAGCCTTTGTTCTACTACATACTCAAACATTGTGTACCCTCAGCCACCCACACTGTCCCTAGTGGCCAATTATCAGAGCTGCAACAGGTTATATTGTAAAGTGTTCAGATACAATTTTTATTCTTTTTTTCTGATTCTTGGACCATATGGCTGAGACCAAGGGTGCTAGATGTAGGTGGGAGGAAGGGGCCATTAAATCTTTTTTCTTTCTTCAGCTTCTTCTTTAGGTGAGCTGGTGTGCTTTAAATCAGAAAATGGGTTTCTGCAACATTAACCAACAAGAAAGACTTTTACATCGCAGCAAAACAATCAGAAGGAGCAATTTAAAATGTCATATTAAAGAATTTTAGTCTGACGTTGTTTTGCTCCCAGTATGAAAAGATTACATAAAATGACTGATGATGAGGGAAAAGGCTCTATTATCAGGACTGGCTTAGGCAGTAGACCATGTGTTTTTTTTTGGGAGGGGGTTGTGGGAAGGAGAGGTTATCATAAGGTCAGTAGTTTGACTTCCAGGTCTGATATCTTTAAGAGCTTTTTGCCCACCTGCTTTGAAATAAGTCAAGCGTGACACATACTTTAACTTTAAATGTGACCTGAAGTCGCTTACTTACAAACGTTGATGTGGCTTCTTCTTCTATTAACATCTTTCCTGGTGTTTTCAGACTGAACTGCGTCAGCTGTATTATCGAGTTGCATTAGAAAATAAAATAATTAATCGTTATCGGCAGAGTGCTTTCCATAATGTGAAAAAAATAGCATTGAATACAAAATACAACATGAGACATGAAAGCAAACAAATCAGTGTAGAAGAGGGAATAAATAGAAGGAACTTCAGGATGTAAGTGCATCCTCTTCTCTATTTTTACAGACGTCAAAAAATACTTTGCCAGAACAAATATTGGATTACTTTGCAGCGGGTGCAGACATAGATGGAGATGTAAATGTATTCATCAGTCCCGATGGGAGTCAGACCCTTAACCTCAACTGAACTGCAGGGGTTTTTATCACCAGCCCTTCAAACACAATCTGCTCCTGATTAGGCTGCAGCAGGAACAGCGCACACAAGTGTCGCGCGGTCCCAGTTTTATTCAAACTCATAATAGCACCCCTGCTGCAACGCATCAGCGCGATTGTTTCAGCCTCGCAGGATCCTGCGTAATTTCAAAAAGCTGTACCTGTCAGACTACATGAGTGCATAATACTGCTGTCGCTGGCTACGGGGGTGGAGAGAGATGGAGATATGGTGAGAGGGGAAGAGAAAGAAAAAGGAGAGGAGAGAAGCTGTCAGTAACCATGGCAGCACTGTTTTTTTGTTTTTTTTCAGAGTAAAAATGTGGATTCATTAATGCTACAGGAAGTGTGCCAGACGTTTGTGTGCTTTCAGGGCCGGTTGTCCATTTGCTGCTCTGAGGATTCCCTTTTGTGTGAGCACTGAGATAAGAGAGCAAATAATTAGCATCATCAGCTCACAGTGAATAATAAGAGCTGCGCACACTCAGTGAATTTGAAAAAAAAAAAAAGACTGTCTAGTCTGCTGTTTGGTCCAAAAACATACTATTCCCATTGAATGATTTCGAAGACATAACAAGGCCTTTTATCACATAGGTTTGTGCATTTTCCCTATGGAAGCAAAACCTTTTCACTGGATTTTAGTCCTTTCTTAATAAAGTGTAGTCCCCTTATATTGTCTTTACATCTTGTGAAGGCTTGTAAGCCATCACATGCTCCCTTTTCCCTGATATGTATCCTTACAAGCATGGAGTGAGAGAAGGAATGCCATAAATGTGCACATATATTACTCTATTAATAAATGATAATCCACTTGACTGTTAAGGTCCTTCAGTTTTTAGGCTTAGGAAGTTGAAATTAAAGTAGAGAAAAGAATGAGGGCAGGAAACCACTCAATCTAATTTGGCTGCAGCTTTCATAAAGAAATGTGTCACAGCTGGCCTACAGGGTGATGTAATTAGGCCACTTCAGTTTAATGTTTGTCATTTTTTTATTTCGACTGTATGACTGTTTCTAAGAGAAGAGCTGTTTTATGCTAATAAGCCTGAGGTGCAAAGGCCAGTCTTTATGTAGTTTTATAAGATTAAAGTGCACTTGAAAGATTCAGTTCGCATGAATGGGGCTCTGGAGTGAATGCTGAAGAAAGCAGCAAGAATTGAAGGGGTCGTCTTCCAAAGTGAATGTAAATCCAGGAAAACGGTTTTATCTTATTGTCGTAATCATGTGTGTAGAAACAAAAACAGATGCTCCAGGTTGTTAACACGTAAACCTTTAAATGTTTGAATCGTCATAACTGTGTTTTGGAGCAACGCCCCAGCTCAAATCTTGCTGTTCTAACCGACAGTTTTGACAAACTTGATTTGTTTCCAGCCGTCACGCTGCTTGGTTGCTGAACACAATTGTAATACTCTGTACATAGAAATGCTAATGAAGAAATGAAGACTACATTGTATTTTACATATCTTTTATTTATCTTGTATTTATAGAAATTCATTTAATGTATAGGCATCAAAGTACTGATAACACATCACGACAAGGCACTTTTTTTATACCACAATCCAATCGCTCATTGAGTTTCCCATCTATTCAAGACTTCATAACACTTTTGTTGTTATGGAAACTGGTTGACGGTTGTATGTTTGTACAGTTAAGCAACCCAGAAAATATATGGCAGTGTTTCTGAAAAGACTCTGTCTACTGAAGTTCATGTCTTGAAAAACGTCACACACTGTCTTTGTCAAAGATTTTTGTTTAAACTTCCAGATTTTAATTTGACTTTTTTTTTTGTTCTTTTTAAAATATATATATATATTTTTAAAAAATGATTAACAACCAAAGGGTGTTACTGCTAAAGGTTTGTTGCCTTGTACTTCTTTATCAAATTAGATTTTCAGGAAGTTGTTTTCTCATTTTGATCTTTATCTAAGGTGAAATAAACATGAGTGCAAAACATTTACGTAACACCTGCAATTTATACACCACGCAAACTACTGAAAGAAAAAAAAAAACAGTTATCAGGTTTTCAAGCAGATAAAAAAGCAACTCTAATCAATTTGGGGAAATTTTTAATTTCATATAATTGAAGAGATTTTTGTGACAATAACTTTTGTACATTTATTTTTGAATTGTATTCTGGTTGTTGTCTGTGCCTTATTATGCTAATGAATGTGGTTTTATGCTCACTTGTGAGTCTGTGAGTGTTTTCTGCACTTGAAGCATCTGTTTCTCTGTTTACTCTTTTCTGAGTGCGTGTGTGTGAGTGTGTGTGGTCACGTCTGTTTCTGTTCCTGGTTGAGTAATTGTGTCTTTCTGCTTATCGTCTTCCTGTCTGTCTGTTTTCACTGATGTCTGTCTAAATTTCTGTCTTTATCGTAGGTCTAAGCAGGTTGGGGTTGAAAACTGTTTCCGAGTCTTTCAGTACAGGCTCAGCTACAGCACATAAATACCTCCCAGATTCTTTAAAGACCTGTTTTGTCTAAGCCATTTAGAGAAATGCAATATTTAACACAAAAATTGATGCATTTGGCTTGCTAATATGGCAACAGTGTTGCTGGGTTGTCTTAAAGTTATTTCTTTTGCTCCCAGTGGGACTCAACAGAAAAAACAGGAAGTTCAATCAATCACATAATAATAATAACAATAATAATGATACGAGGGTTTGTAAAACAACAGAAATAACATGCAGATTTTTCCATTCTGACCGCTGTGTATTGAACGCCTACATTATTTAAGTGCTGTGAGGTTAAAATTATAACTCTAGAAAGTCTCACAGTTATGTCGTCTGTCTTAGAGAGTCCAACATTTACTTTAATCTGTGTTTGTGTCAGTATTTCATTTTGATTTTTAAGGGTGGCACGGTAGCCTTCTTGGTAGGAAAAGCTCGACATCTTGATAAGCTGAGGAATTTTGGCACTGCGGACAAAATTGTAAACACAAACCCTAACGTCATCTTCGTAATCGTGCATTTGCAATGTCAAATCAATCAAATGGTTAGTGTTTAGAGACCATACACCACAACCTACAAAAAAAAGGATTTGTTTTGTTTTTTTATGACAAAACTTTATTGAGTCTTCCTTATTAAATTTTTTTTCTCAGTTTATGTAGTACTGGATGTACTTTATGTTAACAGTGTTGATGTGAAAAATATGCCAGTTTTTAAACATTTTCTACACCTCTAAAGACCGTAGTGCACACTTTCATTTAACATCGTCCTATACTTCTCATACTTCGCACTGATGCATTATAGTCACATCATAGGTTGAGTGTCAGCATTTGACATTTTACTTCAAATCTGGCACAAAATTGTATATAATATGTAATAATGGAAATACTTCTGAATGGCTGAATGGCAACTTATTTGTTACTAGACTGTTGATAATGTCCATACTCTCTTACAGAATAAATGACTGTTTAACTGAACAGGCTGGCTGGCTGGACTTACTGCTGTCTCAATTCTGTTATGTGGCTGGGTATGCGTAAAGAGGGGAGGTTATCAGTCATCTTCATTGTTATTATTTTATTTTGAAATCACATGTAGCTCATGACCTTAACATTTAAGGTCACGATTAAGGTCATAAAAAGAACAGAGTATCACATGTGAGAATTTTTCAAATTTCTCAAAGAGTGTAAACAAAGAAAAAACATTTGGATTCAGCTCCTACTTCAGGTGAAATGAAGCTTGGAAAGTAGATTTTTTACACAGTAATACATATTGCAGGGTTAAGTGAGGTGTGACACAGGTCAGTAGGCTTGGTCGACCTGATTTTAGTAGTGTTTCATGAGCAAAACTAAAGACTTACCTTGGGAGAAAAAAAATCAGCATTTGTTTGCCAGGCTGAAAAGTACGCATCAGGCAGTAGGTGGCAGTACTGGCTCATACAATTCACTGAAGACAGGCTTGGTTATATGAATGTGGTACTGGAACTGGTACACACACATGCAAAGCATGAATGAACCGAGGACTGGTGTGAGATTTCTAGGGTTTTTTTCAGTCTTGGAGCATGAATGTACTCTGACATCTTTTCCACAAGCTAAGGTCCTTGTGTTAAGTGCCGTCTTGTCTTCCAAGTGCTGACCAACCTTTCTCTCTGTCTCTCTGCTACTGCTCTGTCTACCTCTCCCTAGCCTCAGCGTGTGCGTGTGTGTATGTGCATAATAACTCTTCTTACTTCCTCTCAGGAGTAGGCATGGCCACCTAAACTCTAATGATACACCTGTCACTCGTTACCTTCATCACCCTCATCTACAGTACTTAAAACCAGCTCTGCTTATCATTCACTGCCAGACTGTTGCACTACACTGCTGCTAGCATTTAAAATTCCAGTCCTATTTAGCTTTGCCTGTACCTCACTGCCTTAGATTCATTCCTGAAGAGTCAGCTGATTGTTTTGGGAGGAAGCCAGCCCTGAGCCCATCTCCAAGGACTACCAGCAGGTGGAGTGAACATTTGGAGAGCAGAGTCTGGGGAGTGTTTCAGCATCAACCCTGGGAGTCAAGTTTTTTAGACATCTGGACATGGATTTTGTTTGGAGCTTCAGATTAATCAGTCTGGGGGAGGTTTGATTTGTTAGTCTGTCTTAACTACTTTAGAAATCTCCTTTCTGATCTGGTTTGATACTCAGACTTGTGAATGAACAATCTGCAGGCAGATCATTGCAGATTTATCCAATGGAAGAGACTAAACTTGATAGAAATATTTTTGAATTTCATTCTGCATCATTCTGAGTTTTTCTGCTGGCAATGTTCACATTAAAATCTTTGAGCCCTTTCTTGAGTGTCCTTTTGGTAACAAAACACAACACCTTGTTTAATAAATTTAACTGTATTCTTAGAGTGGCAACATGAAAACATCACTTATGTATAATTGTTTTGGCTTTCCTCCTTTACCATTTTTTTTCTGCTCAAAGATTTTTGCCATGTAAAGTACAGCCGTAGAGTCATTTAACATTCTTCGAGTTTATTTGTCTTAATGCACAGGTGACACAAAGTTTGCTAGAAGCATAATAAGCCACGCAAAGCACATCAATGGAAGCAAATCAGATGGGACCTATCATCACTCTTCTCTCCTCCTCATCCATCAAAGTTGCTGTATGTCTGAAGTCCAAGACTCAAGTGTTTGGAAAGGAAAAATACAAAAGCTGTCCAATTTTCTTCTGGTTCCCTGTTTTCTCTGCTTTTCCTCCTCCTCTTTACCCAGTAAATAGGTTAGTAGCTCTCCTTGAGACATTTTTAGAGTTTGTCAGGACCACATTAGCAGTAACTCTCAAAGGATGATACTTCCAGGAAAACCATGGCCAGAATCCACACTCTAAATCTGTATATTATACCACCATGATAAGATATAGATAGATAGATAGATAGATAGATAGATGAAACTTTATTAATCCCTCGGGTAGGTTCCTCCGGGAAATTCAGTTGCATATTACAGATACAATAAGGGGAATGAGAATAAGGAAATACACAATCTAACCCTGGGCCATTTTATATATACAAATTATACATAGGTGAGTTCTCAGGATAAGGGATAGGGAAGTTGGGTTAACAATAACTAATTTCCACAGTGTATCGTTTTCCACAATCTAACCTGTTCAATGACAATGTGGAGGTATATTTTTTTTATATATAAACGTTTTACTTGTTTTATGGAGTTCATTCTTCCAGCAGGGGGAGCCTGGAGGTAGACTTTCCCGTTTGTTGGAAACAAAGACCTGAGCCAATCAGAAATCGGTTCAAGGAATTAAATCCGGGCTCATTGTGGCCATGGCAACGGATTTACCTTGGTGACAGCTGAGAAATAGAAATGGAAGAAGAGATGCGACATGGGCTGTAATGGTCCTGAGCAATACTCTCAGAATACTTCAGATCCACCCTCAGTGACCCCACTGCACCATGACAGGTTAATTTCTGCAGGGGGTGGACTCCCGAAGATCTGCAGTAAAACAAAGTAAACAAAGGCAGGAATATGAAAAGGGAAACAGCAACCTTCAGTAGTACCCTAATTCAGTAGAGCTCTGTGTATGAAAATAGAAGTAAATATAGACTGGTGCATTTAAGGAGATGATATTCAGAAGGTTACATGAAGATTTGATGTATTGGCTCAGAGGGTGATAGCAGAGACTGTTGCCTAATCTGAACATATCTATGAAAGCCCAGAGAGTCTGGAAAGAAGGAAAGGATAAAAGATACCAGGTTAAGGACGAAAATTAGAAAGTGATGAGAGCATGTGAACACCAACGAGGTTAAGGCCGTTCAAGAAAGGTTTTTTGTTGCAGCTTTTTATACAGTTTACTATTTGATATCATCCCATTTCAGCAATTAATTTGTCAGGAAAATGTGTGTTACTTGGGTTACAGTGAAACAAAATTGACCATTGTCCTCATAACTATAATGATAATTCTCAGAGACACCTCATTGGCAGCTGGACAAAGGCAGATATTCACATTCAGCAGCGTCTACATATATAAAGAATGTTTAAATTATTACACACACACACATCTTTACCAAATTGTCAAGGCCACTTCTGTAGGTGTGGTCCTCTTGTGACTGTACAAATATGGTTCTGCCTTCTCTACC
This sequence comes from Aulonocara stuartgranti, assembly GCF_965226115.1. Lineage (NCBI taxonomy): Eukaryota > Metazoa > Chordata > Actinopteri > Cichliformes > Cichlidae > Aulonocara > Aulonocara stuartgranti. Next base: position 8,428,596 of record NC_138956.1, on the reverse strand, counting down.
GCGTCTAACCCAAGAGCTGTATGTAATTGGCTGTGGTATTGGAATTTTTTATTTTAATTGGCCCTGTTTTCTGTCACTCTACGTCAAACGCTCTCTGCTCACTGTGTAACCACGCCTCCTCATGCTTTCCGGAGCCAGTGGTTCATTCGTGCGTGTAGAGCCGTGGATTGCCTCGCCGGGAGGGAGGAAACGTGTTTCGTTTAATTTTGCTGGGTTCTCGTGCTGTCATTAGCAGTGCTGCTACTACAGTAACGTTTTAAACAGTATTTTCGCGGGTACTTTGCGTTGTAATTAACGGCGGCGTGGCATAACGTTGCGAACAACTAGGTTAGGCTCTGTCACCTGGCTGCAGCAGCTGACTTGGTGTCTTGCGGAGAGTGGCGACAGTTCCCAAAAGAAAACAAGCAATTGCTAGTTAGCGATTCAGCCAGTTAGCCTGCTAGCTAGCTAGCTCTTGCCTTATTGCCACAGCAAGTCCCTCCCTCACAAAGTGCGTGGACGCTGTTGGCTGCGACGGTGAAGTCGAGTGTTTTTTTTCTTTCTTTCTTTTCCTTTTTTTTTAAACTCCCCTCCTATCAACTTAATAGCCAGCATCCCTATACAGTTGGTTTGCACGGGAAATACCCCCCACAAAGGTTAGATAGGTTAGGAGACGGTAACGTAAAATTGCTGGCTTTTCGTTCGACAAGTGTGTTCTGTGGAGGGATACGGATCATACACTGGCAGAGAGACTGGCTAAAAGAAGACGCGAAATAAGAGCGAACAAGGAAGACACCAGGAAGGAGGGGACTGGCTAGTTTAGCCGGTGAGACTGAATCGCACGTAAGTGACTCATAAGTTAGCTTGACAAATGGCTTAACCTGTACAACTTGCACTGCTTGCGGCTATCAAGTCTTCTACTCTTCTGCGGCTTAGCACCTACAACCAGTACGCCATACTACAAATGTTAGCTAGCTGCACAGGCTTCCTTGAAGGTGGCTTAGTAGCTAGCACGACAGCTAATTGAATGGTTCGAAAGTGAAAATGTGCTTGAAACACATCTCGACTACGCTTTCTTCACTCGTTCCGTCTTAACTAAGGCTCAGTTAAATAGAGGAGTTTAGACAAGTTGGATGTGTGGCTTGAACAGCACCGTGTACCAGCTAGTTGTCATGAGTGGGAGCTTTTTAGCCGCTTTGCTAGCTAATTCCTGCCGGCTACCCACTCAGATTGACAGCTCAGCTTCTGACGACACGAAACCTGAATAGTAGTGAAACCCAGCTTTTATCGCCCCTTTACAAAACACAAGGCTCATATCTATTACGTGCAGCTGTGGGAACTGTGTGTTCCTGAGCTGAACCAAAGATAAACTTGTCAATGTCATGCAGAGTTCACATGACATTACACTATCTTGGTTATAAATGACTGTAGCTGTCAAACTACTCAGTTAATCAGTTTTCTCATTTGTATAGGTTTCATCAGTCACTTAGCATTCACAAGTCATGCACACGTTTATAGTAGTCTATAGTAAGCCACAGCTGTGTAAATCAGCAAATAGGCAGCAGCACAGCCCTGCACTTAAACACAATTATGATTCTGTACCAAGATCAGTTGTGACAAATATTCTCTTCTCTTTTAGATAGTACATCAAGCCACACACAGCCATGAGTATTGAGATACCGGTTGGGTTGACAGAACTGCTGCAGGGCTACACTGTGGAGGTGCTCCGACAAAGGCCGTCAGACCTGGTGGATTTTGCCGTACAATACTTTACCCGTTTGCGGGACACCAGAAGTCAGGATGGGGCCAGCACAGGTGGCAAGACGGGAAAAGGAGTGATGTTTGACGGGGAGCCGATGCAAACAGAGTCCAATGGAGAGGATGATGAAGATGATGACTCCGACTTTGAACGTAGGTTGATCTTTTTGTTGTTGAGATTGTCAGCTGTTGTGGTGCAGGTGCTTGTGTGAGTGAAATGGGACACAATGAGTGATTGTTTGATTTTGTTAGGGAAAGAGCAAGTGAAGGTGAGGCCCAAAGACTTGTCACTGATATGGTCAGAATTTATCCGTCTTCTTGGGAGATTCTTTAGCGTGTTACGTCTGCCATATTTTCATACATGCACTTGCTCTCAGAAAATCCCACTGAGCAGACAGCTTGGCAAAGCAGACATGATCTAATCTGGGTCTACTACATTCTCATCATCTGACTTTCAGGATCAGAAATAATTTATTATTTACATGTCTAAGGATCTGAAAGAGCCGTCTTTGTTAAATGTAGATTCAATGTGCTCTTTAACATATTCTTAAATTAAATTTATACTTCCAGAAAACTGAAGTAGCCCAAGATGCGAAAGGTAACAAGGTAAAGCTGTCCTGTAACGACATATAATGTTGTAATAACAAAATCGGCATGACGTTTTCCCAGAGCAGTGAATGTGTGTGTATATATAACTCTAAATTGTACCTCAATAGTGATACTGGGCCTCTTTTGCATCAATCCCTTGTGTTTGGCACACTGGCATAAGATATAAGCTGCTCCCAAACTCAGCTGTCCTCTGTGCTCCTGAGAGCAATGTGACCTAGATCACACCAGTATGTTCACTGGCATCATCTGTAAACTATCATGTATATATGTGAAACTATGTGGAGATAAAAACTGAAGCCCCTTTTTTGTTTGTAAATAGTAATTGGAACCCAAATGCTGCAACCTAGCTGGCTGCACAGCTTTTGTCAAATCACCAGCAGGTACCGGAGCACTAAAGTGAATTTTGGGCTTCATGAGATCTATTCTTTTTGGGCCTGTTGTTAGTATTCCTTTTTTTTTTGAGCTTCTATTCTAGTTTTGTGGTTTAACAATTATGCCAAATATACAGTTTTAAATATACAGTTTTAATCTCTCCTGAAAGCAATGTTGGCCAGCCTTGTAGATTGGTACAAGCTGGCTCATGGTGAACAGGGATTATGTTTTCTTTTTCTGCTAATACAAAATGGGTTCTGCCCGCTGTAAAACAGCTGTGACTTCAGCTGAGAGAGTTGTGTGTGTGTGTGTGTGCGTGCGTACGCTTTGGTGTACACGCGCCAGATGTATTTGAGTTTCAGTGAGTCCTTTTGCATACTTGTGAAAGTAAGCAGTTGTGTTATGGCATTCTTTCACAACCGTTCAAATTCCAGCCTGGTGACGACATAAAAAAATGTGTCCAAGTACACTGTGATTAGCAATCACACCTCATTCTAGGGGATAATAAAGGAAAGGGAGCTGCAACAGTTGTGCTCCAGGGAGAAATCTGGATTCTGGAGTTCACACACATGACTTCCATGACATTAGATTATCCAGTAGGCTTGTGTATACTTCCCCCAGGGAACATTAACATTATTTCTCATGGTAATAACACAGGCCTGCATAATGAAAGGTATCATGTGCTCTTGCCTGACCACTGCTGCAGCCTATAGGTATAAAGAGTGATCTAATTCAGTTAGTTCACTAGCACGTGCTCTAAGACAGTTGCTTGAGTACTGAAGACACCAAATTAGCATTTTTAATCCACAAACCAAGAACGTCATTACTTATTTTTTTAGGTGAGAAATACAAACCTGGTTCTGTTAGCTATAAATGGGACATTCTGCATAACTATCAGCACAGTCTGCAAACTATGCTGGTAAAATACAAATGTCATACTTCTACTTACTTGAATTATGATTGGTTATTTGGGGCATTTTATTGAATTTGGTACTTGCTGCATGTCCTCTCTTGCATGCCTTCTGCTCAAGACTAGGAGTAATTTTTCTCACATTTAGAGCACAAGTGATTAAACTGTATTACTGCTGAGTTGGCAGGTAAGGTATTTTGAGTTGCTATCCTCTTTATAAAGTATGGCTGTTGTGAAATTAGTATTGAGCTGAAATAGTATTGAGCTGTGCAGTCTAATATAAATATTGTTTAGCTGGCCCTGAATTCAAGAAAAAATTGAAAGAAGTTCAAGGTGCTTTTCCAGTTGTGTTGTTTTGGTTGATTTTTTTTTCATGAATCTGTGGTATCTGGATATTCTTTAGACGTTAATTCTATTGTTTTAATAGGCTACTTACATTTACGATGACTCACCAGTGTGCTCTTAACCTTTCTTTTGCTCTGAAGGAAATCATTGTGTGTTGGCTAAAGGCCTAACATGTAAATGAACTAGATAGCTGCTTGTGTATTTCCATGGATGGTACACCGTATCCCTAAAAACAGGACGTCTTGTGGTAATTTACTTGTCTTGTTTCTGTAACTCCTGCTGCCTGAATCCACTTAGGGCTCACCACACAGGTCTAAGCTGGTTAACAATAGAGGATTTAGTTATACATCCATCATATTTTGGTGATATTCAGGTTTTTAAGTAACCCTTTTTATATTGAGGCTGAGCTTTTAAGAAGTCATTTATTGACAATTTTATAATCTTCTTTCTTTTTGCTGAATGGGTGACATGGACACCAAACTGGGTTTCTGGTAGTGAATTTAAGATTTGTATTTGGCAGGAGTAAAATTCACTTCTGTGAATATTAGGATTGCATCATACTTACCTTTAATGGTTAGTAGCTGAATCCAGAACAAATGCGTCCATTTTACTCAATTTTCAGAAATACAGTGATAATGAGAAAAAGGGTGCAACACAAGGGCATCTTTCTAATTTGTATATGTGGTTTTCCTCTCCTTGCCTCCTCTACTGTCAGTTTAGCAGTGCTTGTTCACTAAGAGAAACAGGAGGGGATGAATGGATACCTCTGACTGAAACGAGCAGGGCTTTTTAGTCAAAGATGGATGGAGGGACAGATGACTCCTAGAGATGATAATAGAAACTAATTAAAAGTGTTTTTATAAGAAAGACAGCAGGGATAAAGCAGAGGCTGTATTAAAAAAATAATTGAGGGAGGAGAAGAGAATGGGTTTATGTAATTATTCTAAGCTGCACAAAACTTTGTAGAAATGCTTTGTAGCTAGATGGTTGTGCTGCATGGATTCATAACAGAATGCTAGCTTAGATTTTTCTCTTCAGAGTGCAGATTTTCCATAGATTAATAGGTCTTAGCCAGTTTGTCTAGTAATGATTTAACTGTAACACTTTAAAGTTTTTTTCCTTCCTTAAAAGCATCGGTCCATATTTTCAAAATTCTACCTTCGTGTGTTGTTTTGATTATTTATAAGCACTGGTATTTTGAAAACAGATATCTTGAGAGGAGTCATAACGTCATCAGTGTTTCCTTTTCATCGCAGCAGCTCTCTTGCAACAGTAAGTGCAAATTTTCCCAGATGGTTGGTATCCATTTCGGACTGCAAATCTTCTGTTGCTGTTAAACACACCATTAGATTAAGAGATAAGGTCTGTTAGATTTTTTTTTTTTAATGATACATAGACATCTTTCTAAGAAGGGTGTCCACCAGCCTTTAAATGTCATCAAAATGAAACGCATTAAATAACAGGATTGAGGGCCTTACAAAAATTTAATAAAGTGCAATAAAAGGTTTCCAGATCTCAAACTCATTTGCTGTTTTACTTAGGTGCAAATTAAACGTGACAGTGTGTCATCAGGTTTGTTTTGATGTGATTAAACCTAGAGTAAATGTTTTGAGTTAGTGTGTTTGCCCTGTTAAGAGTAAATACTGTTAGAAATTTATGTATTTAAGTTCTTCTACCAAAGAAAATGTACAGGAAACATTAAAGCTCTATGGTTGAAACACCAGTAATTGAAAAAAAAATATTTTTGAGTTTGTGTTGCAAGTGTCAAGTGTTTTAGTTTCTGTCATATCTGTCCAACATGATAGAAAAACACTGTCATGCACTTGTAGATTTGCATTGAAGATGTGGTTGTGTTCTAGTTTTGCATGGCCACAAGAGTCCCCCAGTCCCAGAATTCATCATCTGGCCAAATCCGAAAGCTTCATCAGAGCTCAAAATTTATCAGTCCAAGTTTGGCATATGAGCTGACAAATGTGTGGATGTGTTTGTCAATGCAGACCAGAGTTTGTTTCTGTGTGGAATAGATAAAATGTGTTTCTTGCATGTTTGGTTTGTGTCAAAGGCTCTGCGTAATTTAGCTCGGAGTATGGCCGCACACAATGTGATGAAATTCTGCCTGTGACCTCTTTCTGTCTCCACCCTTGCTCTGTCACCACCACCTCAGTGTTGTTTACACCCTGCTCCCCCCAGTCTCTTCCTTTGCTCCCTTTCTCCCTCTATGGCCCTCTTTTTTTTCCCTCCATATTTTTCCTATGTCTCTTAAGCAGTTTGATTTGGCTTTTTTTTTTTTTAGTAGATAAAATTAACTCATAACATGATTGTCAGAACAAACTGCTTCTAAAAGAGAAAACAGAGAGACTCCTATAGTTTTCTTTGATGTAAATTGTGATCCTGCTACTGTTTTCATTTTTTTCTATCCCTCTCTAATTCATACATTTGCTACTGGACCATTTTCCCCCCTTAATATTGCTTTGTGCTTTAGTTTCACTTATTTGGGATGAAAGTACAGACTGCTTTGTCTCTAAAGACACTAATAATTGGTTCAGTAAGACGAGCTGAGATGTCAGTTTTCATTTTCGTCTAGGAGCTTTGTGTCTGTGCACAGTGGTAACAGTGATTAGTGGAAGAGGGAGTACATGTACACTCAAATGACTTTTGTCACTGTAAGTGTGCACAATTTTATATCTGTAGGTTTGCGTGCTTGTGACTAGTCTCAGTTTAGTGTTGTGCAACAGGTGACCTGATTAGTAGACAGCAGTGTATGTCCAGGGTGCTTTTAGCCTGCAGGCAAATCTCATCCAGCCTACTATGGAGACCAGTTGGACTGGCAGTCTGATGGTGTTAAGTGGAAAAGCCCCCAGACGGCTCATACTACTCTGCCTGGCTGATAGTTCACTAATGCAGTTGCTGTCTTTACTCTTGTCTTATTTTTATCATATGCAAAAAAGACAAGTTTTGAAAATGCCTTTTTTTAGCCTTCTGTCCAGATGAAAACAGGGTTTTTGTTCATGTTCAGGGCGAGTAATTATCAAATTACCAGCATGGTGTTTGTGTGACCCTCGTAGGATTGGCTACCTCCATAGACTGAACCTGACTGAATCTAAACTCGGTAGCCCAAACACATAAACTGAACCAGCTGTAAGATAATGGAGTGCTGGTAATAGGATATTCAGAGGGGAGTAATACCACACTTATGGCATTAAGAAGAAGAAGGAGTAGGCTGTACTAGCTGAAAAGTCTTCAGATACAACTATGAAAAATTTTGCCTATCCCAGTTGGTGACAATACGTGATATTACCAATTATTAAGTCATAAAATCTGTCTGGGTCTGTCTCACCTTTGCTCTTCTCCATGCCCTTCCTACACACAGCAGTTTCAGTGTGACAGTGACACCACTTTAATCAAGAAATTGAGGAGTAGTGGCAAAGTTGTGCATCAGCAGACACAATTACAATACATTTAATAATGATATTCATTTTCTGCATTAATTGGAAAATAAGCTAAAAATTGCCTGGATTGACTAATCATTAATACCAGAGATCATTATCCATCTATTTTAAATACCGTGTAGAGTACATAGCAGAAGATGTGATGTTCCAAATTCACGATACTGGAATTTGAACCACGTTTATGGTCAAATACGTCTTTAAGCACCTAATTTTTAAGCCCACTTTTTGTGCTGATGTCAATAACAAGTTTATGTATGTAAAGCTGAGAAAAAGCATTTAAGAAATTTTTTTTCAGTATTGTATCATATATTATAAATTAACTAGTAATGTAATTGTTTTGCTTATGCTAAATAACTTTGTACTGCTGCTAAATGATTCGTGGTTAAAGCATGCCAGTCTAATGGGGGGTGGAGTCTTTAAACATGGCTAAGGTCATAATCTCTTTCGTGCACTCTGCGTTTTCTTTTCCTTTTTAGCACCAGGGGAGTAGTATGCATGTATGTATGTATGTATGTAATTTTTGTCTGCCTGTTGATCAGACTGTAGAACTCTAAATTTGTCTCTTTGTTGTGTTATTCCTTTGATTTCTTCAGATTGTGTGTGTGGTGTTTTGTTTTTTTTTTTGTTTTTTTTAAATCTGCTTAAACTTCGTTATCAGCTTTTTAAAAAAATTTTTTATCTTGGTGTCTCTTTGTTTGAATGTCTTTGTAGCCTTATCTCTCTACCTTTCTTCACCCTGTTTCTTCACATCTCTTTGAATTAAAAAAAATGTATATGGAAACCAACAAATTTTCTTAATTCTATTGTCCTGTTTGTATATTTCTGTATATTTCTGACTTTTTGAAGTATTTGTCTTTACATCATTTTCTCGATCTATATCTTTTTAAAATAACAATACACTAAAATAGTTTGAGATGGCTATAGTGTCAGTTCTTTAGTCACTCTTCAAGTCTCAAACACTTTATGTGGAAATTAGATTTCAGGAGACATTTAATGTAGCTGTCCTAATCTCCGTTGTCCATTTAAGGGATTGTCATCGGTTATTGGTACAGCAGGCTATGAGACAACTTGGCTTGCATGTATTTGCTAGTAGACATCATTTGAACCTTTGTACTTCCTTGTTCTCTATCCTCTAGCCATCTTAGTCCCTGCAACAAAATAAGGAAGTGGTGAGGGATGACTGGCTTAAAGAGAGAGATTGCATTTTATCTTCTGCTGCTCCTGTTTGAAGTTAATATGCATCCCGTGTCTCTAGCACACTATTCTTGTGAATCATAATGCTGTCTGAACCCTGCCTCGCCAGTCCAGTTAAAGCCTTCAGTGACACATATATGTAGATTTATTACCGCCATCAGAGGCATCTAGATTACATATTTCTGGACAACAGATCTGAGTATGATGCCAGCCTTCTTGGTGTACATTAAATCCAGGCTGGAACCCTCTCAGGAGACTGTCTCTGTCCCAGTCGTGCAAAAGGGTCAGGTTGACCAGTGCAGACTACTGTCATGTCATCATGTTGATCTCTTTGGTGCATTAGAAGAAGTTGTGATGTTTTGTGAATTCAGTTCATTATGTGTTATGTCTCACCTTTGATTGTCATATGCAATAGATAATGTGGTATAAGCCAGACTTCCCATCAGTGGAAATGATCAGGTCTGTACTTTAGTTTGATTTGGTTTCACTCTTTCTTGAAAAATAAAACTATAGTCTTTTTTTTTGAAAAAGTTAAAGGCTCAAAGTTATTTAGCTTACCCCAGTGTTCTAACAAAACATGCTGTATTTATCCTACTATACGCACTGTATATGAAGATGTGCAAATTAAAGTAAGAAGAAAGAGAGCAGGAAGTAAAAGAGCTGAGAAGCATCAATGTTTTTTGTAGAAAATGTTTTAACCAGTTGTTTTTCCCCCAATTTGGACAATCCACAAAGCAAGAGTTTTAGTTTCAATTCACTGGCCAAATAAAGGCAATAAAACTAACACTAAACCAATATTCTAGGTATCAGAAACATGCTCATTTATTGATGTTTCTCCTGGGAGAAAAGCGGGGGAACTACAGAGGGGAGTGAACAGATGAGGGCATGGGATAGCAACAAAGTTAAGGAGGATGACAAAGACCTGAATTGAAATTATAAAAAGAAACAAATACAACTAAAGGATGTGGGACTCATTCCTCCAGCGTTTAGGGTTGTTACTGGCGCCACATTTTGAGACAAATGTGGCGCCAGTAATGTGGGCCATAGCTCCAGGCTGGAATTTGGGAATCCCGGTCCTTACTAAGAAGTAAACCAATGCTTTTTTTTTTTTGCTTTTTTTCACACATTTTCATGGCACTCTGATTCCTGATTTATACCAAAGATGTATCGTCACAGAAATGTATCAGATCCATATGTCTTATATTGTTTTGTCATTTTTGAGCACTCTTAGCCACTATTGAATTGTCTGCAAACATGCTTCCTGTGTGAACAAGTGCTTTTCCTTTTCATGGAGCAGCCATTGTTGATTATTCTCTCTTAGCTCATGCTGCTCTCATATATTCATATAGAAAACATCTATAAATGGAAATTATAGCGCATATAGTACAGAGCAGGATTGTCAAACTCATTTTACATCACTTCAGTTTTAAGTGGGCTGCATCAGTGCAAGTCCCCCTTCCTGACAATGGATGGAAGTTTAACTACATATTTAATCCTTGAGATATCTTAAGATCAGAAAAAAGTGCAAAAGTACATCTCAGATTTTCTACATGATAAAGAAATGCTGATGCAGCAAATGGAAGAAAGCTGTCAGCACAAATTAAATATGTACAATTACAGAAAGAAAATCCTGGTAGCCCAGACTCCTGTAATTACAAAATTGAAAAGTTTTGAACAGAAATTCCTATAGTGGATGGTGATAAAAAAGGAATTTTTCCGTCATTTAATTCTTTATCTCTTACAAAATTACTTTTGAAGTATGAATAGCCATTTCCCTAAGCTTTCCAGTGGGCCGGATTAGAGTTTTTACCAGGCTGATTCTGGCCACTGGGCCTTATGATTGACACCCCTGGTGTAGAGGAAAAATTGTGTTCACATAAGGTTCAAAGGTGAATGCTGAAGGGAAACTTGGTTGTCTGAGTATGTATATACACATTTTGAATAATTCATTTAGTATGAAGTCAGCTGCCTGTTCAATGCAGTAAACTCAGATAAGCCTGTGACCAACAGTTGTTGTTTTAGTTCTGTTTCACAACCTAGCGATGTGAGATAAGAATGAACTGACGAACCTGAAACCTGGTCGGTTATCAGTTTATTTTTTTTAATTTCTACCAAAAATACGTGCATTTATTAAAAAAAATAAAAGATATCATAGTAACTTAGTATTTAATGTCCGCCATTGGCAGGTTGTTTACCTATGTGTTAGCCATGACAGAACACATCATTTTAACCTTGGTTCTTAAATAAGTAGGACATTGTGTAAAAGGAAATTTATGATTCATATTTTGCAAATCATGTAAATCCTATATTTTAATTAAAAATAGGACAAAGATGACATCATCATGTTGAAATTGATATATACACTCTTTAAACATTTGAATTTGGATTTTATGTCAACAGTCATGTGCTCCCTTTGTTCTCTCAATCGGTCTGTCAGCTTGCCGTTCTGTTTCCACTGGAACCTACTGTGTCATTCTCACGATCCCCTGTCTCCCTTGGCCTGCGTGTGTTTGTCTTGATGTACTTGCCCAATCTCATTAGGTGACATGGCTTAGAGAGAGAGGTTATTAGGGCGGTTTAGCAGAACCATCTTTGGCACAGTAAGAAAGAGAATTAACAAGGGTTCGAGGTATTGAGAAAGAAGGAAAGCATGAATGAGAAGAGGAGACTGAATGAGCGAGAAAGCTGTGGTTAATATCAGCCAAATATCTTTAAAGTTTTACTTTATCTGCTCTTTCAGCCTCTTTAGCTGACAGGATGTAAATACTGTTCAGAAGTATTCTATAATACAATATTTTGTTGCATAACTGCTTAAAGGAGATTTGTTATAATCAACCTAAATAATCAGTGGCACAGTGGCCTCCATCAAGTGTTGCTGAGGAGGTAAAAATTAACCTTGCAGGGTTTTTGTTTTCTTTAACTCATCAAATAACATTTTAATATTGGAGCCACTAGGCAGCAGGTATTTGTATAAATTTGTTGTTCAAATAAAAACAATCACAACAAAATTCAGACTGGGCATCCTGGAACTTTATATTTCATGGGATTTTATTGAATGCACAAGGAGAAAGCTTTATGTAGACAAGCACTAATGCTTGTTTGTGTAATTTGTTACATATGAAACTAGCCATTTTTTTATTTTTTTTATTTTTTTTTGTGTTAGGCAAAAGTCATTGGGGATTTTTTTTTTTTAATTTCTAAACTCCTTTGATTTGTAAAAGGAGAGATGAACCTGAAGTATATAGGTTATAGCAAATTGGAGTCCTTCATGTTCCTCAAACCTCGGCCTTCCAAAAATCTTTCCTTCCATACCAACCAACACTATAGGTTAGTGTGGAGGGAAGGGTTGTAGGGAATGGTGGTAGTTTACATCAATACTAGAGCTATTCCTTCTGGACTTCCAGTGTTCATTTTAAAACAAGATGTAAGCCTGTTATAGATCATTTATGAATGCAACATCTGGAATTAAAATACTTACTAGCACAGTAATAAAAGAAATAAAATGGTCTTCAGGGTTGGACAAGTTGCTCCATAGTCTATCGACTATTTGGCGTCACTGCTAGGCAGCAGAATGGGCCTCCTGATCCACCTTCCATATTGCATAATGTGTGGCCCTGTTGAGAGAGAAACACGCAGACTGGAGTTTCTCACTTGCTGCATAAAGAAAAGTTTAAACATTAACATATGATGCTCATTGATTTAGACTACCATAATTAGTTAATGTAAGTGGATAGATAAACAGCTATGCTGAGCAGCTATAACAGTAGCAACTTGTAACACTCGCTGGTTCTTTACTCATTTACCTTGGACCTACAGATCTACTGTCTGTATTTCTACCGAAATGTACAAATGTACTCTGTTCTCTAGCTTAAAAAAATTCTATTAAGGAAAAAATCCAGCAGTTTGCCTTGTTTCTCATTTGATGATGATGGATCAGTGTCGCCACTTTAAAGGTAAGCATTAATTTCAAAGCCAGTTTTGTTTTTTGTTGTTTTTTTTCCCCCCCGCACCTAGAATTTTGGGATGTTTTTAGTTTACAGACAAACATGATTGAAAACACAACCACCTTGTAGGAGGAAATGGCAGGTTGCTTTTAACAAAACCATGTGAATGGACTATACTTGGTGAAAGAAATTTGTTTTATTTGCTAACAGTTGATAATGATAAATGGTGAATCCCAAAACCCACCAGTAGTTTTCACCACTTACCTGACAATAGGGGGTCTAAATAACTACCTTTAAAATAAAAATGAAATGGTTCGCTTCAAGACATGTAGATTGCCTTTAACATGGCGCTCTAAACTGTTGCAGCTATTGTTACCATAGAAACCACTGTCCTTGAAAATACTCTCAGCCAATTGCTGCTGGACATGACAGTGAAAGGGAGCGGTCTCACATAATTGTGAATCAGATAAAGAAAGTTGGGAGGTCACAGGTAGTTCACAGCCCTCACTTCCATAACAAGTATCTGTAGCAATATATTTGCATAGCCTTGATATGACTGACTTTCATATCCCTGTCCTTGCGTTGCACTTCTGATAATGTGGGTTTGTATAACCCTATTACTGTTTTTCTTCTTAAGAGTAGCTGCTCTGTTCATTGGCAGTCAGTAAGAATTGAAGCTGCAAGTGAGAATCAAAGAAAATAAGAGTGATTAATTAAAAACAAAAGGAGGATGAGTGCAACCTGTCACTTGTTTGCTTTTGCTGTTTTTTGTAAATTTATCTTTCTAAATCTTATAGACTTCCTTCATTTCCATAGTAACACAAACTAATTATGTGTACTGGGTTGGATTTGTTGACTTGACTGAAGGACCAGGTTAAACACGCTTGGCTGTTTCAGTGGCATAACAAGTGGTACCCATGAGTTAGGTAATTAAATTCACTACCATTTGACATTTAACTGTAAACATAAGCTTGAGAATTTGGAATTTTGACCCACTTTTGTGACTGTAAATGGTCATGTAATGGGAAACCACATTGGCTTTGTTTATGTTATACTTCAGTGCTTTGATCAGAATGTGTTACGCTCTAGGCTGTGCAGGCTGACCGTTCTGCAGTTCATAGTTGTACCACCACACAGTACTGTTGAAGGTCATATATTTTTATTTTTTTTTAACTTGGGCGTTAATGACATTCTTTGTCATCCTGCAGATTAAAATAAATGCATGCAGCATTATCATGGGTACAAGTAATCTTACATCAGTTAGCCACAGTAACAACACCAACTCCCTAATATTATATAGATCTGCTTTGTACCCCCAAAGTAGCCTTTACCATTCAATGTATGAACATTGGTGCACTGGGAATGCACGTTTTCACATTTGCAAATGTGCAAGATCCTTCGGGTCCTGAGAGTACATAAATAAGAGTACAAAATACCATCCTGAGCAGTAACCAGTCATTGGCTGTAATACCACTGTCTGGTGTGAGGAGTAATATTGGTACTAATATTGATATTGGCCAGATGGCACATGATTCATTATAGCTATTCATGTTTTTTGCTTTGGTTGCCTTTGTCATATGAAGGATGTGTCATCCCTTGAGCCCTTTTCTGACATGGGATACATAAATCTTTATCAATCTATCAAAGTAACAGTATTCATAATGGCAAGGTATGTTGCTGTGCTAAATTGTGTGTGTTATTTACTTTTAAATCGGATGCTTTGTAATGCGCTTGTGTAGCACCTGTACACTTCACATGATGACATAATTAAAGATGCTTCGCCCTACATGCGGTTACGAAAACGCGTCTATATACACTTTACTAAAATTAACTAAGCAACAACAACAAAAAAAATATAAATTGTGTCTCTATGTTGGGGATATTATTTATGGCACCCTGTACATAAATTCACACTACATTCTCACTTTGTAGAAGGTTATGATGCCTGTAGTCTGCAAACTAACCTTAGTTCCTGTTAATGTACTTGCCAAAGCTCAGATTATTTTCATTACTGGTGAATCTCTAGTCTGACACGTCACAGTTTTCATTCAGACTGTTAAGTTTTATTCCATAAACATTTCAGTCTTTAATACAGCAACTTGAGTGAAGAAAAACTCAATGTAGGAGAGGTCTGTGTGCATCTCTTTCAACTAAAGTCTTGCTCACAAAAAATGGAAAAGCAGAAGCACAGAAAACTGCAGGACCATAATCTGGGAGTTCTCTGCACGACATCAGAGTCACCAAAAAGGGAATCGAGGTTGGTCATGACACAGGCGCCTGAGGCTAAGGACTATAAATTATTTCCTGCTATTTACAGATGATAAATGTTGCAGAAAAACTACACCAGCTAGGTTCATAAATTTAGTACCAGATAAAGTCAGAAGGGGGATTGCTGTCATATACGTTCTGCAGTGTCAGTTTTCACCGGTGACTGATAATAATGCCCAACTTGTGCAGATTTATAATCCAGCAAACTGTCAGTTATATCGCAGATTCTGCTAACATTAACGTACTAAACACTACTTACAAACCAAACCTTTTTTGGTCTTTAAACGTTTTTTTTAATGGAAATTTAATTGTTGCAATTATACTCGTGTTCATATCTTGGCTGTTACTTGTCTCTGACAAGCTGGCAGCTTGTTTTGGGCTGCTATCACTGCCAATACTCAGCCACACTCGGCTGAATTGTGTTAGAAGCATCGTGTTAACCTCATAATCCCGTAGTCCTAATTCCTCCAAAACACAGGTGAATCCTTCAGCGCCATTTCTGCAGGAATTTAAACTGTTCCTGTGGTCTTCCCCTGTTTTTTGTAATATTAACCATCTTTTATCATCCTTTTTCTTGTGCAAGATTACACAAATTCCTTGATACTGGCACAAGTACTGTGCATCAGCTTTGACATCAGCATAAAGCTGTCATCAGTGGTCACCAGTAACTATTAGCTGTCTTCATGAATGTGGTGTTTCTAAGAATTTCTTTTTGGGAGTAGGCAGCATATTGGTCATTAGAGAGAGTGTATTGCCCCCCTGAGAGAAGAAGTCTGGGAAAACAAACTACAGTGTAGTCATTTAGCTTGGTCACTCCCATAATCAAGTCATAACTACTAGGTTATGAGTCAGTAATATGTATTTTATTGAGTAGACAATCATCAGTGAACTGTAACCTCTCTTAGTTTACTCAGAATGGTCAGGATTGCATCAAGTAGCTCCTGCTGGATTAAAGTGACACTTGACGCTGATTAGTCTTGGTGTCATGTGGCATAGTTTGTCTGTGCCTGTTTGTTTGTTTGTTTGTTTGTTTGTTTGTTTGTTTGTTTGTTTGTTTTTTGTTTTCATTGATGCTATGTGATGTCCAATAATTGAAAAAGATAGCACACTCATGATGTTTGTAAAAGAGTGGTGCTTCTTTTGCTGCACTAACTGCTACCCTGTGTAAATACTTGGGAATTGCATAGTATTAACACTACCAGGGGCATGGGGGATTTCCAAAGACCTTAAATAAGCACTTTCTTGTGGTGCTTGAATATCATTTGCAAAAGCCTTCGTACGCCTGTGTCTGTGCTGCCATTGCTGCTGCTTACAAACTTTGAAATTTTAGTGAGACTTTTGTGATAACTTGGAGTATATACTTAAGTCAGACTTCAGATAACTGAGTAATCAAAATAAACATTACATTTTTAGCTGTGTTGTCGATCTTTTCAGCCACCTCACATGTAAGCTGTGCGGCCAATTTATTTTTTTCTCTGTGTGAATTGTGTGCTTTTTGGGTTACACAGTAAACCATCTCCTAAGGGATGTGTTTAGCTTTCCACTCCATAGATGACTCTTTGAGTTATCTTTCTCACCAAAAACAAAGGATGACAGGTTTGTTATATTACAGCCAGCTACAAGTTGACTTTGGAAAGTAGCACATTTTAAAAAGCCAGAATGTACCTTCTACTTGACACAAAGAAAACATTTTGCTCCCTGTGTGAGTCTAACTAGGAAGTGGCAGGGCACATTTTTTTGGTTTTCTGGTTATTTGCTACAAGTTCACTTTGGAGTGCATTTGATTTTTAGTGGTCAAAAACTATCCAGAAGTTCCCATAAACACGGGTAATACAGGAAATTGTATTAGTGAGAATGTTTTGACAATATTACTTTAATATCACATTTTGTGACAGATTGAAGTAATAAACACAAGAAAAATAGTCAATTTGAGCTTAAAGACGTTAGAGGCATTGGAAAACCTGATGGCTGTGGTGATGGGAAAGGGTTAACACCAATGCAGCTATAAGCAGTACAGGGTTACTTCCTTTTAAGGACCTAAGTCTTAGGGAGCGTGTGATAGAGGGAGTTAGATACTGGGAAAATGAGTGAGTCACATATGGGGCAAGGGGAAAGAGGGAGAGGACGAGACTTTTTTTTGTGTTGAGAGATGGTAAGAGTTAAATCATAGGCAGGATGTGGAGTGAGCAGAAAGTCGTATGGTGTGAAACACAGACTGAAACAGTAACTAAACTAAGTGTAATAGCAAAAAGAGGAAGCATTATGACAAAAAAGATGAAGGTATAGGCTTTGAGAACTGCTGAGACGTTTGTTTTGGCAAGGACGAATCGAAATAGTCTGAATCGGTGAACAGTAGGATGCAACATTTACAACAAATGTCACTGCAGGCACAGTACTGTAGACAAGGAAGGAAAGGGCAGTGTAAAGATACAAGCAAGGTAGATCCTCCAAGACCAACATAAACGGAAGGGGAAAAAAGTAGTATGTACATATCAAAAGTATAGGAAAAGACAATGTGGAGGATAAGATGAATAAAACAAAAATAAATTATTACATAGTCATAAATTCCAGAACACATGGTAAATTACAGCTAACTATAGGCTGTGCCAGTTTAATTTCTTTGTCCCTTTATATCCATACTTTCTATATTACATGTCATCAACCATTAGTTTTTGCATCAGCATGTCACAGTGACTGTACAAGCTATTGTTTTATGCCGAATTGCCTAAGATGGGGTATAAGATATAGCCCAGTTACTGAGTAAAATTGCTCTTGCACCATTCAGTGTAGCGCTGGTAGATTTACTGCTCTTTATAGAGATATAAAAGCTATTTTTCCTCCTTAAAAATCTATATCAGCACTTGCCAAAATCCTGCTTGGCTCATTGCAGTAGCACCTCATATCTCGCCACTCAATTGTCTTTTTACTCCCGTGAACTCCTGAAGAATTGCTGCTTAAAATCTCCTAAATTTCTATGCTGTCCTGATTAACAGGTTATGTTATTAGTCTGCATCCATAAAGAACTATTTCTTGCACAGTCTTCCAACTGTTAAAAAGAGTTATATTGAAAAGTTGTTTTTGGTTTTTTGGGCTGAGGCTTAACAGGTGAGATTGATGTCATGTATTTTTCAACAGTACCACCATAGTTTTTGCTGCTGTGACTTATCTTGCTTATTTTAGGTGTTGAACTTTAAAAAAAGAGCCCAAAGTTCACAAGCTTGATCCTTGTAGTCTCCATCCTACTGCTGGTGGTATGAACGTGCAGTTATGAACTGGTGTTAACTATAATTTTGTTGAAATATTAAGCATTTTCAGAGTGTGCTCTGTCTATTTGGTAAGGTCCCAATTTGCTAGATGCAGTAATTGGCAGGTTGCTTGACACTCATAATTTGACTCTGGTATGACGCACTGCAACCAGCAGGCATGATATGTCAGCGTTCTTGATACCTGCATTGCACTACACATTTTAACCCAGTATGACACAAAAAGATGCCACAAGGTTTGTTATCGATCTGCTTCCTCTCTGTAAAGCAACCACATGTGTTGGCACATTCAGAAACCACACACTGAACTGATTTATCAGAAAACAGTGAGAATACTGTTCTTGATAAGACAATTGAGATCAAATTATTTAATTTTTACTGCAAAGCTATTTTGTCACCACTTTTTTTTTTTTCTTCAGTTTTTTACACTTGCTGCTTAGTTCACCTAGAGTTATGGAAAAAAAAAACATTTGGTCAACAAGACCAGTCTAAAAGGAATAAGTTGTTGTAGCTCTCTTGTTGCCGAAAAAAAGACAAACATTCACTACTCTGGGACTAAGACTCTGAGACGACCCAGTCGCCCACCATGTCCACCTATTGTATCCCTACTAGAGCTGTGCCGTGTCATATTGCCCAATAATAAAAGTATAAATGTTTACATGATATTAAAATGTCATATCATGATATCATTGCTATAGCAACATTATGCATTTACCTTAGTAGTTGTGTGCACTAAGGAGACGAGACTAGGTATGTCTGTGAGCAAAGCTGCCTGTAAGGCCTCCCATGAAGATTTAGTACCTAAAAAGAGAACTAGCTTAACAGCCTATAACAAAGCGTAGTACTTTGGGAAATCTGCAAGAAGATTGTTCCTGCTAGGGAACAAGATGGAAACGGCATACTTGGTTCACCACTTCAAAAACATACCAGTGAGTACAAGGATACAAAGGAGGAGATGCTAGAAGCTGGTGATATGCGACCCAAAAGTAAACAAACGACTCACTTGCTAGCTGCACACCATATGACAGGAAGAGCAAACAGTGGATGGTCACATGGTAAAAAGGCAGGGTTTTAAAGCAAGTGGTTAAAAATCTTGGCCCAAGATATACAACATACCAGCTAGAAAATGTTTTTCAGTTTTATTTTACAGGATTAACTCTTACTTCTGTTGCTGTTAAACTAAAGTGTTAAACAACTATATTATAGTTTTACTTAAAATTTCCAGAGAAAATACTACCTAGGCTACTTTAGTGCTTACATCTTTATGCTTGATATATTGCTGTGTCACTACTGTTGCACTGTAATGCTCCTGGTGCTGGCACCTTGCTTCAATAGCTTCACACTTCAAATTATGTAATGGGTCATTTGTGACAGTTGCTCATTAGAAAAGGATATTATAAATAATGCTGCCTGCAAGCTGCAAGCTTTGATGAAATGTTGTTCTGTATTTTTTCTGTAGATTCAGAAATCTTCTTGAAATATTGTGATATAATTTTGAGGGTATATTGCCCCTATTCCCTACTATGCATTTAGTTAAATTTAATAAAACTGTATTCATTAAAAATCGCTGTTAAAAATTGTATTAAAAAATGTATTGTTGCCGACTGGTGATATATAGGGGTGCATGTGTAAATGTTATCTGTGGAGGAGGACATGCAGGGTAATGGCAGAGAATTTTTTTTCCCCCACTTCAGACCAGTCTGCCAATCCTCTGTACTTTTCCCTCCAGTGAGTGGATTTGTATTCAGTGTACAAGGGAGTGTGCAGTACTTCTCGAGCTGATGATGTGCTTTATTGAGTCTGCTTTTGAGCTTGCCAGTTATGTGTCTACATCTCCTGTTTGTGTGCCTATATGAACACCTTTCTTATGCTTTATGTATCTGTGTGGATTGCTCTTTCTGTCTTGCTGTGGGTCCAAATGCCTGTTTAAGCTACTGTTTGTAAATGCATGCGAGTGTGTTTATGTGAGATCGTGCCAGTAGAGTCTTGCTGAAGTCCTTGGTGGCTAGCTCTGGAGGAGAGGTAACACGTGAGGGGAAGCTCCACATCTGACCCTGACCCTTGACGCTCTTATCAATCAGGCCTTGAGAGGCGGAGAAAGTAAGAGGAACAGGCATAAGCATAGAGGCTGAGAGGACTGGATGAAAAAAGATGGAGAGAGGAGGAACAGATGGCAGGAATTGTTGCTGAGCAGGGAATATGCTTTAGGTGAGGGGGGAGAGAGGAATAGATAGAATACTCCAAATCACAAATGTCTGTAAAGTCGTAGTTTATTCTCAGGGCTAGTACCAACTAAGTTATTATATTTGTTTTTTTGCATTTATTGAAAGATTATTGAATGTGTGTTTTTTATATTTTGGATGTATTCATAGATCAGCTGTGAACATTTTAGATGCAGTTGTTGTTTTTTTCTATGAGACATAAAGCCACAATATCAAAACAATAATACTAACATTTCATTTTTGCAGGTTGAGCCAAGTTGTAGGGATGAAACTATACAAATTTCTCAGTAATTGGGAGTTGCTACTGTGGAATTAGAGATGAAAAAGCAATCAATCATTACACTTCTTCAGCTATGTTTGATATGCTGGCAAAATAATGGTCTTCCCCCTCCTGTAATAGGACCTGTGCATGTGTATCATTTTTTAAACTTGAGTTAGGGTTAGACTTTAAGGTAAATTTTCTTAATTTAATAGAGGGTGTCAAATAGTCACACATAGTCTATTTTCAGTGTTGTTCTGAAAAATTGCCAGCAGCACATACATGCCAAGCACGATCAAGTCCCCGTAGGGCTGTGCGATATGTCCAAAATCTCATATCCCGATATTAAGACATCTATCGTCTGATAACGGTATAAATCACAAAAATGTAACATTTTCTGTAAATTCTGTGAATCTCGGGCAGCTCGACTTGCGTGAAGTGTTTCCAGCTGGGTGTCACAAACCTGAAGTCGAGTGTTTTAACTGATGCATGAAACTATACATTTTTAGACATAGGTTGTAACGGCCGCCGTTTTCTTTGAGTATTTATTACACAGCGTGCTGCGGGGAAAAGCCTGTTCTAACATTTGAGTCCAAGGTTTATTTTTTAGCACCTGATGGCTCATTTTGCTTCTCATCCGTAAACACTCTGCATCTTTCACGTGAATCAGTTTATTTTGAAAAGTCTCAACAAGATTTTGAGCTTTATTGTGAAAGGTTTACGTGGAACAAGTGAACACGCGGTGGTTTTACCGTTGTTGTTGCTAATGACAACGCATAAAAACCAACACTTGTCTGTCTGTAGTGTGGTTATATTCAGTGTTGGGACTAATGCGTTATTAAGTAACGCGTTACAGTAACTACGTTATTATTGTGGTAACGAACACGGTAACTAGTTATTATGCCAAAACCAGGAACGCGTTACTCGTTACTGGGATTTAGATAGGCTCGTTATTCGTTACTTCGTGTGGTGGCTATTGCGGAGCTTCCACAGATTCAATAACATTAGCAAGTGGTGGAGGCCAGCAGGTGGATGAAGGAAAAGGGAGGCAAGAGGAGAGACCTGAAGCGGCCGCTGGTCCGAGAGTGTCAGGTGAACTGAACTTCAGGTAAGAAGTTATAATCTGCAGTCCATCTGGGTCAGATATGAACCAAGTTTAGGTGGAGTTTATTTTCGTTATGCTGACTTTTTCGTACTGCGTGCTAGCTAGCATGACGGAGTTTCTATACAGCTGGGTGGGTGCTATGTTACTGATGTTGAACTTTATTTTGTTCATAAGGTTAATTAGTAGAGTTGCCAACTGTCCCGTAAAAAACGGAATCATCTCATTCAGAGAAAATATTATGCGTTTTGTGTTGAGCTGAGAAGGAACGCAGTTTGTCCCAGACTTCAGCTACAATGAAAAAGACACAAAGCTGGAGTTATTCTATGTCTTTGCTGCACAGCTGCCTCTTCTCCTCTCATTCTCTCCCCCTCCCTCTGCTGTTTCTACTTCAATCATGAAACTGATCAATGATCAGCTGATCGGCTTTTCTCTCTTGTTTATTTATCGCCCACTTTGCGCCAGAAAGAGGAAACCAGCGGATGTCGTGGTAAACAACAGCAGCACTTTTAAGCTTGATCAGCTGTTGTTAGAATTTATTTAATATTAATTTCTAGTATCAGCTGATGTTTGCTGGAGCCACAGCTGTAAAAGCTGCTGGTCATTATGTCGGTTTGGATATGTGGTGAGAGGGAAACATGAAGATGAAACCAGGAGATGTCCTTACTGAATCATCAGAGCTGTGATGGAGAAACAGGTTTACCTTTTAGGTGACATGAATGAGTTGAAGAGAAGTTATGAACTGTTTCTGAGAGACAAATAACACCAGGATCCTTTTCTACGTAGCTGACAGCTGGTAACTGTGCAGGGGCGGGTCTAGCAAAGTGCTGCCAGAGGTCCATGTAGGGAATTAAAAGGGAAAGGGGGGCACAAGGAAATACTTTCTTATTCTCATTTAAAATGTCACTTTTAAAAAAATAATTATCTGAGTCTTACAACAAACAATTGATTGATACATATATACCATCAGAACAGTGTACATCACTGTCACAACAGCGTTTATTTTCATTCAAAGGCTTTATGATTTTTCCTATAATGGTGGGCCGGTCTCTAGTCAAAATGCCCGGGACAATTTTTTTTTTTGTCCCAGTCCAGCTCTGTATGCAGCTCATCTGCAGTCTGGTGTTACCTACATCTTCCTATTCAGAAGGCAGAATTTCCGAGTTCTGAGTACAATCGAAAGCACCATGACTGCAGTCTTTGTGTTGGATGTAAAAAGCAGGCTAGGATAGAATCAGGCGTGGGATTTCTCTCGTGGAAATGTGCACATAATTTTTTCCTTTCTATTGGTAGGTGGCACAGTGCACTTGTGGCAAGTAAGCAAGCTAAAAGACTGGCAATCTTGCTGGGTATCCAGTTACGGAAGCAACACATTAACAAGAGAATTCTGAGTAAAACCAAAGTTACTTTCCCTAGTAACTAGTTACTCTGAAAGTAACAAGTAACTTGAAGTAACTGAGTTACTTTTGATAGAAGTAACTAGTAATGTAACTAAGTTACTAATTTAAAGCAACTTACCCAACACTGGTTACATTAAATAGAAGAGAAAGAGAGAACTTGAAGAAATTAATATAGCCACTACAGTGACATCAAAATAATGAAAAAATATTGCTGTAAACAGTTTATTTTGCGACACCACGAAACAAACAATAGCGTAAAATGAAACGATAGACGTTTTTACATCGTCATCTGATATATATCGTTATATCGAACAGCCCTAAGTCCCCGTTACTATTTTATTCTGCCAGACTCATTCTGTTTAATAGATTGAAGACTCTAAATGGTGTTTGACTCTCTGCCAGGATGGCTAATGTAATGGACTGACCCGGTCTTTTAAAAGCCAAAAATTTCCTCCATTTCAGTGTTACTATTCCAGGAAGAGTGGTTAAACGGAAACTAGGAGGTGTGAGCAGCTATTACCAGACAAATCCAAACTTTTCACTTTTTTTCTTGTAGCACTACGCTTTGAAAGCCAGCGCTGCTTCCTTAGTTTAAGTTGGGGCTCATTTATTCCTTGTTAACTGTAGCAGATCTGTCTTTTGTGTTTTCTTCAACTGTACCTCTCAAACTTGTCAGTCTTATTAGCGTCATCACCTAGTAGGCCTGTTGTTGAAGCAAACATTGCAGAATTGGAATTTGAAGCATCTTGTGGCTAAATACCTCATTTGGTCTCCTCCAGCTAACTGAATGATGTATTGATGGGCTGAGCAGACAGTTACACACTGAGAAAGGTTGCAAGGGAAATCGATAGAAAACACCAAGCAGGGAATCTCTCTCTCTCCCTCCCCCTGTCATATCAGTTTGCCCACTTCCTGTATTTATGCACAGTCTCAAGTCAGGGTGCTCTCTTTTTTTTCCTTCCTTTTTTCCTTTTCTGTATTGATAGTCATACAAGGTAGCTCAATAGTCATCACTCATCAAATGCTATCAAGGCATTTTATAGTCTTTTTTTTCTTTTTTTTCCTTCACTTTGTTTCCCCCTCCACAGTCAGAATCACTCTATCACCCCTTCTGGTGTTTTTGTTTCTTCCTCTGTGGTCCCCTCTCTATTTTACTCTTCCCTCCATCTGTTAATGCTGTTATAGCTGTGCGTGGGAGTATAGGGAGGGATGGAGAGAAATGGAAAAAACATGAGGAGGGGGGTGCTCTTCTACTTGTTACGAGCTGGATTGTTTGGGGTGGGGTGGGGTGGGTGTGTGTGTGTGTGGGGGGGGGGGGAGATTGTGAAGGGGGTTGTGTTGTTATGGCAATGAGATCTTCTTTGTGTTAGGTTGCCAAGGCAACTTCAGGCGTACACTTGGTACCGCCACCACCACCACCCTACCCCGCCCCCAACCCCCTCAGCCACATGACTGCAGGGAGAGCACTTCACGCTTTGCATGCGCAGCCTTATGCACCCACACACTGGAAATGCATAAAAGCATGTGCACACACAATTGTATTATATCTACATCCTTTTAACAGAGGACTCTGCAGAGTGACAGTACCCAAATCACTTTTAAACTGACTATTGTAAACAAACTATTTTACAGTTAAGGTTTAGATATACTTTTTTTTTTAGCCATTAGCATGGACATTTGAAAATTATCCAAACATCTACTGGCTACACTGGAACACTTGATCAGCAAAGTCATCAGACCAGAGTCAATGGGTTTTTAGAGTAGATTTATTTTTAAATATTAGAGATCTACTTTTCAGATTTTTTGGGGGTGGGGCTGAAAAGATTTCTGCAGCACAATTGTTTCTCACCTCAACACTGCACCTAAATCACCCTGAAAGATCCACGTCTACTTGCTGTTTCGTTTGTTGACTTTGGTTGCAGTTTGACACACATGGTGGTGAAGTGCATAGCTCTAAAAAACCACAGGACCAGAGAAAAGTCATCTCACTGTTCACGTCACTGCCCAGACTTTATATCGCATTAAAATGGTCTGTTCTGAAGTAAACACAGTGCAGCAGCAGCAGATCGCCAGTGCAGTGATCATCACTTATGTGAACTGCTGCAGATCAGCAGTTTGTGATAAGATCCTGCGGGTGTAGCTCCTCATACCACTGTCATTTCAGTGCAACCTTCATGGCAGCACTGAAATATGGTTGCAGTATCACAGCAGCAGTAATCCCAGGGCAGCGCTAAATATATCAGAGCCCTCAGTGTTATATGGAATCAAGCAGTATGCTGCCTACAATCAGGGGACACAGACAACCAACGGGAACTTAACCTCCTAGGACCTGGTGTCCACATATGTGGACATCACATTTTGGGTTATTTAGACCAAAATACTAAATTTAGCTCTACAAGGGCCTGATATCCACTTACGAGGACATTATACTGCCACTGTTCTATCGAAATTTTAAACGAATGTCCTCATATGGCGCTCTTTTTTTTTTTTTTTTTTTTTTTTTTTTTTTTTTAGAAACAAAAATCTGGTTTAAAAAAAAATCTGGTAATTCTTTGTTTTTATATTCATCGGGTCCCAATATGCCCAAATATCAAAGAGAAATTAAAAATGCATGCCATGGAAGAGTTCGAGTCTTAGGAGGTTAAAAGCAATTCTTATGGACTTCTCTCTGCCCAAAAGAAACTAGATGAGCCTTTGAAAACTTCTGGACTCTAAGAAGAGGGAATCAATCTTTTGCATTCAAATAAAAAAACACCAAAAAACCCAAAAGAATTTAGGCACCATTTGAGGATACAGTAAAATCACGGAGGAGGACAGTATTAACTTGTAAAATATGTGATTAGTTAGACCATATAAAGGAACGTGAAACCTAAGCAACAGTGGTCCGGAAATCAGTGTGTGCTTTAAATGTAAAGGGCAAAAGTACAGACAACAGCCGTAAAACAAAGTATTGTCTGCATATATTCAGTCAAAGAGCAGTGAGGTGGGCATTATTGCAGCTTTTTGCTGAACAAAGTACATCAGTGTTTCCAAGCATGGCCTTTTGTGGTCTATGTGTGGATCTTAAATTCTGTGTGAGAATATATATATATTTTTTCCTCTCTCGTCTTTGTGCCTCTTGCCTGCGGTACCTGCAGCGATCTGACCTGTTCGTGAGTTTGAGTCGGATCAAAACAAATCATTTTAAGCAGTTTGGAATGCGTCCTCCCTGTTGGTGGGTGAATGGTAGCGCTTAAGGGAAATGGGGATTGTGTTGAAGGGAGAGAAAAGTGTGTTTGGGAAAGGGTAAAAATTAGGTTAAGCTGAAGTTAAATCTTCCCAGGTGGTGTCGGGATTTTTCTCAATGCACCTCTTTTAAGAAACCAGCTTATGTTATGTTTTTCGTTCAGTGTATCACAAATTGTATATCTTCAGACCTACCAAGCTCTTATGGAAGGGCTGATAGATGAATGAGCAGGTGAACCTGAGGTCACTGATGGAAGAATGTTAGTGCTATGTGCATGTGTGTTAAAGGCATAGTACATTGTTATGTATTTTAGCATTGATGTCCAAGTTAACTACAGCACATATTCATCTTGTTAGTTATAGAAAACAGTATTCTAGTTTATTCAAGAACACTTACAGTCAGTGATAGACCATTTAATTTTAACCCTGAACTAATGGGTGGGTTGTTTTCCAGCCTTGCTTTTCTGCAGGCTTCACCTCGAGTGATGTGTGCTGACCACATTTCTTATGGACATGATTTCCAGTGAAAGAGGTGGAGGAACAACTAAACATGTGAAAAAAGGGCAAAAGTATACTACTGCTCTCTGTGAAGCTAAGACTTGTTGACTTTGGTTGCATGACGACGCATCTGAAGTCAGAGTGTTGTTAGACTTTCCCATTGTAGCTTGTAAAAATCAATAAGAAGATGTTTTTAAAGCTCATCACAGTAATTACCAATACAGAAAACAGTGTGCATTTATGAAGCCATATTGACATCACTACTGTAAGACATAAGTTAGGTGCCCGGACTGAGATTTTTTTTCTAATTTCACATGAAATATATTAGGCTCCCTGTTAAATAAGTGAAATAGGATATCAGTGTAATTGTGTGTCACCACTGACTGCTCATGTGATAAACAAAACAGTGACCCTTTTGTAGATAAAAAAGACTACTTTTGGATTTTTTTTTTTAAATCTGCATTTATGAGCCATTTGTGGGGTGTTTTTGTTTTGTTTCTTAGACAAACATTGTTTTGTCAAAGTGCTATTTTACAACCCCCCCCCCCCCCCCCCCCCACTTCATGTATTAGTGTTGGCAAAATGAAGATTAATCTACTTCCTGTTTTGGCTAATGTTCATTAACATTACCCACCCAGTTTTATGAGAAAACACAAGGTTATCTGCCTCTACTTTGTGTAGAGCCTCTTCAAGAGCTAGGTTTTTGCTTTTATTTGAATGGTTAAATCACAATCTGCCAAGGACTGCTTCTGTTGGGCTTGTAACTTTTATGGGAGGCTCCGACACTGTTTTACTCATGCATGGCATTAAAACTGAACATGCAAGCAGGCAGATCCAGATTTCAAGTAAAGGAGATCACAAGAACCTGACTATCTGGTATATATGTGAGAGCTAACACACACACACACGCACACTTGTGTATCATTTACTCTTGGATGTGACACAGATGTCAGTGTACTATTAACTAGGACCCCTCTATGGCTTTATCTGTTGAGCCAAAGTAAGCCTGATCTCCAGAGAGAGCAGGCATTGTTAAACCCTCTCCATATCCCCAGATGACTGCAGTAAAGTGGTGTGTGTATGTGAGTTTTCCCCAAGCTCCTGTCTTCACAGTCCAGATCTAATTTGCTCTGACAGGATGGTAATAAGGTAGCAATAGACACATGCTGTGTGTGTGTGTGTATCTGTATTTCAGCCGTGAACCATACCCACGCTGGCTTGTAACAGCCCACTGCTAGAAAGTAGGTGTTTAGAACCTCAAACTTACCCTCTGCGTGCGTAAATGAAGGCCATGTTGCACACAGACTTAAATACTCACAATCACATACAAACTTGAGGGCACAGCTGTTGCACTGGCTTTACCGAAGAAACACATTATGTAACCAACTTTAGTTTGTCCAGGTAGAAGTGATATTGTCTCATTTTGTATCTCATTTGAAAACCTATCAATGCACTAAAGTAGATATACTTCCCAGCCATAACACACACACACACACACACACACTGCTGAGACATTGTTTCACTGTACATATGCTCTCATCTACACTGCTATCTATTTATACCCAGCTGTGTTCTTCCGGGCTGCCATAGCTCTGAAAATTTTCTTTTGTCAAGTGCGCAGGACTTGAAATCATGACCACATATTAAACTTGATTATAGTTGTTGTTGAAACATTTCCAGGAAACATTCCCTGATTTAGGTAGGATGTTTTTCCTGTGTTTGGGTTTAATGTTGTTACTAACATTGGCTAAAGCCAGCTCCTGTATAATCAACTATCAAAGTAACACAGGAAATTAATGTGTTATTGTCCAAACTCTGAATAATAACGGCTAGAAATGTTAAAGCTGTTTTATTTCCTTTGAAGAGCTCATTGACCTGTTAATAATTTCTTTGCCACAGGGCCTCACCGGTCCTTGATCTTGAGAGGCCATAAAGCCAGGAGAAAAGATTGTGAGCAAAAGGATGGCTTCCTGGCAAGTATTCCTGTGGCTCAGCTGGGAAAAGTCTGGGGGAAAAAAACCCCAAAACAACAAAAAGGGGCAGCACCAGCAGTGAGTGTAGCTGCTCCATGCCCAAATGGT
Organism: Aulonocara stuartgranti; assembly: GCF_965226115.1. Taxonomy (NCBI): domain Eukaryota; kingdom Metazoa; phylum Chordata; class Actinopteri; order Cichliformes; family Cichlidae; genus Aulonocara; species Aulonocara stuartgranti. The sequence continues at coordinate 8,399,718 of NC_138956.1, read as the reverse complement.
CAGCTTACACTCGCAGAACTAGACCAGTTTCAGGCTGTAGTCTCACCCAGTTAACTCTAAGACTACAGCCCTACTTTTCATGTCTGGTATGCACTGTGGATAGCTCGTTTGTAGCATGATATAAAGTTCAGTATTAATACATGCAAGTTTATTGGTGTCCCTAAGGAGAAAGGCCTTTACTAGGTGTTTTAATCAAGACTGAAGGCAAAGTCCATTTCTTGTTTTATTGCTCCTTGTATCATGATTGACACCATAAGGGGACTTTTTCATGATTGCTCTTATTTATAAATTATAGGGCAGTGTAATAAAAGAAGGGTTGTTCCACTTTATTTTACACATGTCACCACATCTGAAACTGTATTGTAATCTGAGTTCATAGTGCACTCCATCCACTTGTATGAACATGACGCAAGTTGATAAGCATCTCTGTGAATATGCAGTTATTAATGTAAATACATTGACCAACATTTGGCTCAGTGTTTGTTTAGTTTGTACAGAGTACAATGTGTTAGCTTGGGTTTCAGGAATACATTGATTTTTTTTATTGCCGAATCTAGGATGAGCAGAACTCAGAAAAACACAACATGCCGCCTCATATTTTGTTTTTTCTTCATCACATTGCATTGATCTGCAGCGATTACCGTTACATACTGGTAGTGGAGGTGCATGCTGTTTTGAGTCCTTGAAAGCTGAATTTGAAAGCAGAGACATGTGCTACCCTGGCGGCTCAAAAAATGTCAACAGCGCCCCAGCAGCATCTGTGCATCCAAACAGTGCTATGCAGCAGCTTGAAGCTGGCTACACTGGCGTGCATACAAGTCGTCTTGTTGAAACAAAATATAAACAAACCGCAAACCTCTGAACGCAGAAACCTGTCAACACTTGGGGGGGGGGGAAATTGTGTTGCTTATTTAGGCAACCAAATGATTATTACATGTAATGTGATCTGTCAGCTAGATTTTATTCCAGCATAACCTTCATTAGACGTACGAATAGTTGGATATGCTTTACTTGTAAACATGCATCTGAGACTTCCTTATTAAGTTATTTGTTGCATATTCATATCTCTATTTTGTTTTTGTTTTTTGTGATCAACTTTTGTTTTATTTTTCCACTTTGTAGTCATGAAAAAAATGCATCTCTTCAGCTCAGGGAAAGTGTGTGTGTGTGTGTGTGTGTGTGTGTGTGTGTGTGTGTGTGTGTGTGTGTGTCTTTAGTCACTGCTCATTAATGTGTATAAAGAGACTGATAACTGTGCTAATCTGAAAATGCTCTTTGTGGCGTTCTCTTATCTCTAAATCTCTCCTGGTTGGACTTGGTTTCTCTCTAAATCTTCTTGCCCACCTGCATCTCTGAATGTGTCCCACTTTTAGTCTCATTATTTCTGTCTGTCTACCTTTTGTCCAATCTCCTTCAATTATGAACACCGTCTATTCAGAGCACACAATAGTTATATGGATTTTTTTCTTCTTCCATATAATCATGAAATTGTATTAAATGTCACCACATTAAAACAGAATTCTTTCTTTCTGTCTGTTCACAGCTCCACCACCAAGCAGATTCAACAGGAGAGTGTCGGGTAAGTTCACCGGCGTGTGTTTGTGTGTGTTTGACGTCATGTCACCCAAGTGTAAACCACACCATTGGCGACATTACATACATCACTACCAAAACAGCTTACCAACAGTTTATTTGTGTGTGTGCGTGCCTGTGGGGCTGATTAGTATCTGCTTTTGCAGTAGAACTGTGTTTAGGCATTTTTTGGGGGGGGTAATCACTGTATTTGTGCACGTCACAAATGTACAACAGTGTTAAGAAGCTTCACTGTGGTGTGTTTTGGGTCTTGTGTGTCTGCCTCGTCTCTGTTTCTGTGCTTTAGCGTCTGTGGTTTGGTGTGCGCTGTGCTCTTGTTTTCTCACGCTCCGTCATACTTCTGTAGTGTTTACACGAGTGGCTGAAAGTCATCAGCCGTCACAGAGCGCTGCACTTTGATTAGGCTCTGGGTGTGTCCCCTGATGTTTATCTGCACTGCCTTTTTATCATTACTGACCTCCTGTCTTTACCCCAGTCTTATGGTTTCCTTGGAGAAATTGCACATTTTAACAGAAAGTGCACATTTTAGCAACTTTATTTTCTTTGTTTTTTCTTTTCTTTTTTTAAAAGCTAATTTAGAACAATGACATTTTGCTGCCCAGAGGTCCTTGTTGCTATGATTTGGTAAACAAAACTGTTCAAATATTCTTTGTTGACAAAGATACTGTGTGGTGCCACAACCTTTGTTGTGGTAATGTTGTAAGACACGATGATCCCTTCTGATCCATGAGGAAGAATTGCTTTAATATAACAACAAAGATGGAGCGTCACTGTGCTGCTTGTCATGTTTCCCAGAGATGTCACTGCAAAGATTCTTCAGAAACGAAGGCCCATGTTTGTAGTTTTCTTTTTCAGGCATTTGTATGTATATTCAATGATGGCTTCATTTTTTATTTTTTTGGCATTTTGGTTGTGATATACAGTCCTTTGCAAAAGTCTTGAGCTCCCCTTGTTTCTTTATATTTTACGAGGAGCCACACTTTTTTATTTTTAAAGTAGTCTTGAGCAGTAGTTCTCTTTCTAAAGGTCTTTCAAAGGTTTTCTTTGGATTTTGGCTGCTTTTTCACGCATTTTTAGTCCAACGTATGTACCTGGCCTTTTACACAGGATGCTTTTCTTTTTTTTTTTCTCTCTCTCTTTTCCTGCCTAGAAATCCCTCAGGAATTAATCAGTTCTGTATCTACTAGGGGTGCAACGATACACAAAATTCACGGTTCGGTTCGGTTCGATACTTTGGTGTCACGGTTCGATATTTTTTCGATACAAAATAAAATGTTCATGCCTTTCTAATTTGTCCTTTATTAAAATTATAAATATATATTTTAACTCAAAAGTACAGTTTTTAAATTTAACCCTAACCCTTGTGCGTGTTTTTTATTTTGACAGCGAATGCGCACCTGCGGACCACTTATGTGCAGCCCTGGTTATTTAGCTCATCATATCGCAGCCACAGAAATTCTTTTGTCCATGAAACCATAAAGCTGCACTTTCTTTTTGCCTTATAGTCTGATTTGTCATAACTTCTCCGTTTTGCGGTAAGCTTTTCTTTGGCTGTCACTTCTTCACCCTGACCTGTCTTATTTGGCTCAGCAGAACTAAAATATATATCTGTCTGTGAAGGTTCTCAGTCATCCAGGTCATCGTAGTCAAATATATATCCTGCTGCTTTTACACACGCACTCACATAAGCTCAGCGATTCTCTGCGCGATCAACCTCTCACATGTTTAAGCTTGCTGCGGGAGATTTCACTTGTCATGTTTGCATAGTAAGCTAACGATTAATAAGACGATGTCAGAGGAATTGGTGCACAAATTATCATCACTCACAGATCAGTGCTGTCGCTCTCTATACACAGTTCGCACGATTGCAAAGTGAAAGCAAAAAAACAAGCGCAAATTCAAACGCGATTTCAATATGTCACATATTGACAGTGGCTCACCGATGCCAATGACATATTTACCCAGCTACATTTCTGAAAGAATGCAAAAGCATTGACATATATTTTTCCTACAATAGCCCGACGGGCAGGGCAGAGATAGATTTTGGTAGCCCGACTGAAAAAATCGCTAGCTCCAGGACGTCGGGCTAGCGATATTGCAAGCCCTGTATCTGATTGAGGAATCACTCATCTTTGGAAAAGAGAGTTTATTACAGAGAAATGTCTCTTTCCAAAATAAAAGCTATACTATCCGCTTCTTCTGGGCTATATTCTCAGCAGCATAAGGAGAATCATGTGCTAACAGCTGTCTAAATGACTCGGCTAAAGTTAGTAGCATGCTTGCTTGTTTTTGTCTGCTTCCACTTGTCTTTGCACTAGGATGATGTCGGCGTAAATGTGCAGTCATATTCGTTGTGTTCCCACTAGTGCTTTCAGGTTAATCTCGTTGAAATGACCTTAACGCCACAACACGGCAAATCTCCGTTAACGAGCTACCGCCGATCGCCCTGTGCATGGGGCTAGACGGCCAACACGTTAACGAGCTAACTGCGCTAACACACTAGTTCCCACCCATGTAATTGAGCATTGCATGGCACATCCAACATACTGTTTTACTTTAGTCCATGACTCGCCTACCTTCAGGGTCATACGTCACATGAAAACCAAAATAATTCCAAACGCCAGATCTGAATGAGGGTGGGGGAGGTCCATGTTGCAAGGAGAGCTTAACTTCTGTCTTGCTAGCTTGCCCTGCTCTCTTCCTTCTGACGATGCTGTCTGTGTTGAGCGCTCAGTGGATCTGTGCTCGACAGTGCAGCCTAGGCGGAGCAGTCGAACGCAGATTCACTGAGCGCTCAACACAGACAGCATCGTCAGAAGGAAAGTTGATAAAATAAATTACAAATGTTGTATTGTTCGATACATATGCGTACGGAACCGAAAGCACTGTATCGAACGGTTCAATATCGATACGAATATCGTTGCACCCCTAGTATCTACACATAGCAGACAATCATTTTTCAATTGTATCCTGAGGCAATTTGTTACTAACAGCCTGTTGCAAAAACAAATTTGCTCCAGTTAAAAAGTTTAATCTTTTAAAAAATCCCAAAGAAGAGCTATTTGGAAAACTGTAGAAGTGGAGGATAAAGGAAGAGGTTATAGGCCTTAAAAAACACACACACAAACAAACAACAACTTACACCAGATGAACAAATATCCCACGAATCCCCAAATTTCACAAGAACTGGATTGAAAGTCAGTGGGGACAGGTCTTATGGCGTAATGAATCCAAATTTGAAATTTTTGTTTAAAATTTCTGTTGGTATTGATGGAGAAGGAAAAAGAGGTTCAACAATGTCTACAGCCATCTGTAAAACATGGTGGAGGCCCTGTCATGCTTTTCAAGCTGCACGTCAGTCAGTGGTGTTGAGGATCTTGTCAAAATTGATGAAATTATGAACCCAGAAAACTACGATCAGATTTTGCAATATATCTAAAAGGCAGCCAAAATCCAAAGAAATGAGTTATCTGTGTGTTTCATTAAAAATAAAGGGGTGGTCTGCCTTTAAATGAATAAGAGAAGAAAAGGGAGTAGAATACTGTCCAGAAAAGGTGTAATGATGTCATCCAACAGTTACACAAAAGCATTTACTCTTTGCTTTTCTAAATGGTGAGGTAGGTGTAGCATCCAAAACTTAATATGTGACTAATTTCACAAGGAGATTGTTATTTAGATACAAAGATGTTTGCCTAAAACCTTCTTGGCATTGTCTTGTAATTAGGATTCCTTAATAATTAGATTATTTTTTATTTTGTGATATTAAACCACTGGTCTGTGGTTCATTTAGTAACAGGCGTGATTTCACTTTCAGACCGTCTAGTGCAGTGTTCGACAACACTTCCAAATAAGTTAATTAAACAAAGATGGGGCATCGTTTGTTGTGGCTTGGCACTATAAATCAAAATATCCTCTCTGTACAGTGATATTATGAGAGTCCTGTTTTGTATTGTAGCAGTTAATATGAGGATCTGCTCAGAGTTTCTGTCCGCTCTAATGCAAGAACAAATAGTTGGGGGGGAGAGGGCCGCTTTCCAAGGACGTGCTAAGTAAAGGAATTTCTGATGACGTAGTTTAAATTGTTAAACAAAAAATTCAGCCTTGGAGCTTTTAAACTGTGCTTTAAATCAAAAAATGCACTTATCATCATTATTTTCTTTTTTAATAATACAGCGTTTGGTCCAAACACTTGTATTTTGGGGCAGAAAAAGTAAGGAATAACCTATTTGGATGATCAATATGTCCATTACCTTTGTGGGTCTTGGGTGTGATGCCTCATTGTTTAAGATTGTGTTCTCACTCCTAATTAACTACCATATTCTGAATTAAAGAGCACTGAAACTCACACTTTTGCATTTTTATTTCTTCAAACTGAAACAAATGAGTTAGCACATTGACTCTCTAGAGATCACGCTGCTTCAAACATCATTGTTATGACTGCTGGAAGAGAAGACTCTACTCTTGCGCGCACACACACACACACACACACACACACGGAGGCATCAATGTGTTTTGTGAGAAGTGGTGTCTCTCTCTACAGAGAGGGAGGAAACAGATAAATAGTGACTATCTAAAATTACCTTGTCAGTGTTTGTCATGCACTGTAGCAAAACATGTCGCTGCACATGTGTCATTTCCTCAATCCAGTGTCCTGCGGTCCTCTCTTTCCCTACGCTTGTGTGTAGAAACATTTGTTTGTTTTTCCTTGTCCAGAAGAATGTGATAAAATTGAATTATCTTACAAACATAATTATCTTACATACACACTTTTTGTTGAGTGGACTCTGGGCTGTTAAGAGTGGTTCATTTTGAAGTTAATTTAGTAAATTAGCTTACCGGTACCAGTTTACAATGTAAGGGACAGAGTAGTGTATTTTTGACAAGGTTTGTCATTTTTAAGGCAAGTTTTTGGTATGTTTATAACTTGAGGTTACTCTATTCCGTAACCCCTGTTCTCTGATAACATGAGTGAGGTGTCTCACTATGGCTGAGAGAGCGTTCCCCATACAGGTAAAAGGTGCAGCAGTGAGAGTTTGCAGCCATCTTTAAACCACGGTGAAGGCTTAATAGTGGTTTTGGGCTGCATTTCAGCCAGAGGTGTTGGGTCTTGTCAAAATGGACAAGAAGTTATGAAGAGTCACGAAAAATGCCATCAGATTTTGATGCAGCATACAATACTATTTGGAAAGTGTCTAGTAACAGATTAATCTTTCAGCATGACAATGATCCCAAACAGACTTCCAAGGGAATAAAAGCATCCCTGGATACAAAATCCCATAGTGCAATGCCATCAGTCACAGTGGCTTTGGGACCTGAACATTATTGAAGCAGTGTCGGATTATCTTGACAGAAAACAGAACAAAAGTTAGCCAACATCTAAAGAAGAGCTTTGAATGTCCTTCAAGAAGCCTGGAGAACTATCCTTGAAGACTACTAAAAAAAAAAAAAAAATACAAGAAAGATTGCATAAGAGAGTTCAGGCTGTATTGAAGAATATTTCCATGTATGTTTGCTTGTTTCAGTAAATCACTGCATGTATTTCCCATTTTCCTAACAAAATATAAATGAATGGGGATGGGGTCCAAACTTTTGCACCATACTGTAATTAATTTTTTAGTTGAAGTGGCTTAATGCTTACTCAGAAAGAGTAGTAGAAAACTGTATTTTTTACCTGGATTTCTTTGTCTGTAGTGTGTGCGGAACCATTAAACCCAGACGAGGATGACGAGGACACTGAACCCAGAGTGGTTCACCCAAAAACAGACGAACAGCGCTGCAGACTGCAAGAGGCCTGCCGAGACATCCTACTCTTCAAAACACTAGATCAAGTAAATCAGTCACACAAACAAACAAAACAAAACAGGAAGAGATGTGTACACAGATGGTTAGCAATGGATAAAACTATTAAAAAAAAAAGGGGGGGGGGAGAAAGGTTGAACAAAGAATGATTCCTGAAGGGATGCCTTCCTCATTAAACCTGTCAGTGAGGCCATGAAACAATATTTATTATTAACTTGGGTACAGTGCAGTAGAGTTACATGCAAATAATGCTATATTACTACTTGTGGTGTTTGTGTGTGCAATGAATTACTGACTCGTTTGGGTCACATAAACAGCACAGGTAAATTATGTTTCTTAAAGTCAATTGCTGTTGGGGTAAATCTGACATTGTGAAAAAAAATATTGTATTGTGGACTCGAAAATGGTCCTCTTCCTTTCCCTTGTGTATTTTCTAATACCATTTCCCTGATGGGATAATTAAATTTCTTCTTGTCTCCCTTCAGGAGCAACACACACACAGAAGCTAACTGAAATTATTGATGCACGGGCGCATGCGCACACAAAATATATTTTCCCTGTTACTCATCTTCCTCATTTGTGGCTGACATCCTTTTTCTGTTCCCGTATGAAGGAGCAGTTCTCACAGGTGCTGGACGCTATGTTTGAGTTGATTGTTAAGCCTCAGGAGCACGTCATAGACCAGGGACATGATGGAGACAACTTCTATGTCATAGAGAGGTAAGAAGCAGATGCCCGTGTCAGATCATTAAAACTGGGACTGTTTGTTTATTCAAATACAGCCTGTTTATTTAGGCTAGGCTGGATGGCAAAAAGGCCAGTGATGGTGTTTTACAGCATAACTGTTGCAAAAGACGGTGATGACCAGAGTTCCTGTTTTGTATATTTGAGTTATTATATTATACTGAAAGACCAGACAATATACATTTGTATTATTTAAACCAATGCAGTGCCATATTCCTGCATCATAATGTAGCATCAGTCTGTATGGAAAAGAGTCAGACAATTATGAGCCTCATAAAGTATAAAACAATAAATCCTTCCATTACATCCTAAACAACTGAAAACTAGATCTGACATAGTGATATCACTTAGAAAGTATATTATGGTAATTAAGAAATGAGTAGAAGGTAGTTTAAAAAAGCATGGCTGTTCTTTTAGAAATCAGTAAATAAGTTGTGACTGCTGGTCATAACAGTTGGGCTTGGGTTTGTGCATTGTTCAGGTTTGACAGGCGTGTGTATCTGTGTTTATGGTATTAGTGGAGCTGTGTATTTCACCTGCTGTATTGTTAATGTAAACACATGGTGCGTTCACAGGTCTTTACATGCCAGGTTAAAGTTGACTTGCATTAAATATACCCTCTGCGTTATATGTAATATGGAAAAATGAACACATTGTGATTTGGAAAATTATAATTACTCATTCGTCTGCAGGAAGTTGTGCTGATTGCTGCATTAACTTTCTCAGGCCTTGGTGAAATACAAACATTTTAAGTTCATTTCAAGAGTTTTGTACTTTAAAATATGTTAGATGCAACTTGAAAGGTTTCCATGGTGATCTCGAAGAGTACAGTGCTCTTGTAGGATATAGCATCTTTGTCGCTTACATTACTCTAACCAAAGTGATTACTTAAGAATGACTTAGGGATTACTTGCACTGAAAAAAGCCTGACCTCAAGATGTCAGTTTTTAACCTCTACCACTGAAGAGAGAACAGACTTCCCACTGTGTTTCTGGTGGCCTGCCAACGTTTGTCCCACCCTGGCCTCAGTTCATTCTTGGCATGGCTCATATCAGTGCAGTACAGCAGTGTAGTTCCACTCGTGTGCTATCGTTTCATCTGCACACACACTTTTAAACACAGCGTGCTCCCTGTACATGAGACATGCAGTGACCTTTATGAGCAGCATGCCTGCCTGATCATATACTATCCTGTGGTTTTTTTCCTAGCCTGTGCAAAGTGTAGGTGGCAGCTAATGTCACGAGCAGGGTGGGGTGTGAACATGGACACACAGAGAGACGAAGGGATAAACAGAAAAGAAAAGCAGTGAGGATAATAGGATAAAGCAACATTGCTTGTTTCCCATTTAATCTTTTTCGTATGTCACTGAGGCATATTTGTATTATAGACATCTCCTGCTTTCCTTATGGTGTCATATTATTAATCAGCTTAAACAGATTGGTCTGTTTCTGCTGTCAGCTGATTCTGAATGGCATAACTAAATGGGTTTGTGTAGCTGACGTGTGTGCCACTATATGGTAAATGTCCACTTAACAAAATCATAGACAGTCAGTTCTAAAGCCTCTAAGACAGGAAGTGGCTAGAAATCCTTCAGAGCTCCTCAAGGATGAGGAGTAAATATATAATGGGAGGAGTGACGTGAAAGATGTGAAAAAGGATCATTGTTGCTTTCAGCTGTGATTACTTAAAGTGTTATTACTGTAATCATTAAATTAAAAGTTTCAGTTTTGAAATCATTAAGTTGCGTAATCTTTCTCTCCTGCCTGGGTTTTTCTCATGAAAGCTGTAATGTCTTATATATTTTCAAATCACTGTGAAGCTCAGTGCCCAAAATAATTTTTTAATTCTGTTTACTGATATTGAGCATTTGCACCGTGTATCTAGTTTAAACATCACTGAAGGCTGTGCCCAAGGGTGGGCTTAGAAAAATTATGTACACATCCCCTAAGTGCAGGAAGAAACATCCGTTTGTCCTTGAGCAGCAGTTCCACAAATATACTCGTCGTTTTCTCATTTGCTGCAGTTTATCAAGAAAGTACATTTAACACTAGAAACACTTTGAGTTCAAAAGCACTGAACTACGCTAGTGTGATGTTATTCCTAGTGGTTGAATGAAGAAACAGAGGTGGTGAAAGAATCATGGCTCTTTGTTTATATTGACCCAGACATATTTATCCAAGCATGAAATTTATCAGTGGCCACCAGGTTTCACACCTGTTTGGTTGTTGAATAATGTGTGAACAACACATACAGATGGGTCTAGAGGGGGGAAGAAAAGAGAGGCTATAAAACTGTCGAAGTAACTTGCAACAGCTTTAATCCGCTTTGGCATGGATTCTACAAATCTATGAAACTCTACCAGAAGGATTTAACACATGTAATGCAAATACAGCTTTCGGATCTCATATCATATCTACTATCATTTAAATTTAATTCATTTTAAATTTTAATTTATCAATGGATTTGAATCACATCATAAAGCCATTCATTAACTTCTCTTGCCCTATGAATGGCAGAATGGTCTCACCATAGGATGAAGGTGACCACATCGAACAAGTTTGCATTGATTTGCAATGAACAGATCCACCAGATCCTTCACTGCTTAACTTTCTCACTCATCTGTAGCTACATCTTAACTTCAGGCAGCTGGCGAAACAGGTTATCATTGTTCCCTCTGTCATGATAATCCAGTCGACGTAAGCTAATACTCAGTCGCCACCGATAGGGTTTTATCCCTTCTACGCAGCCAATGGGAAGACTGGCTAGCCTACAAAATTAGGGGTTAATCCTGCCAAGCAACAACGCTGCAAATTACCTACTCCAGGTTTAATCCTCGTGCAGACAGAGAGGGAGAGTGGGCTTCTCAACTGAAGCATTAGTCTCAATGAGTCAAGTAGGCACTATAACCTTGTTTTTATTAGACAGTGGGATAATATAACAAATCCAACTGTTTTCCTGTCATGTTTTCCTGCTATTAAATCTTTTACATAGTGGATTGCAAAACAGGATGCTTTGTAAAATGAAAGAATTTGACTGGAATGATTTGCAAAACATTTGAAGTACATTTAATTGGTAGAAGAACAACGACAAAACAGAAAATGGTAAAAGTGAGGAATTTTCTTGAGTTTGAAAAATATATGATCATTTTAAATTTGATGCCAGTACCACATTTTAGAAAAGTTAAGACTTTTGTTAATCACATTTTCTTTCAAACATGGTTAATGGTACTGTTGGAGTTATAATAGTGAAATGTGTTGTCATTCTCACTAAATATTTTTGAGCGGTTCGGCAATCCTCCGTGGTATTTTGCATTTCATATTGTACCAGATGCTTTTAATAAGCGACAGCTCTGGACTGCAGTCAGATCAGTTTATCACCCCAACACTCTTACTGTGGAGCTATAATGTTGTAAGAAAGTAGTTTGCTATAGTCAGGCTGATATAGATACAGCAGCATGTACTACTTCAAAATTTGCATTGCTTGTTCAGAGTCAGTGGTCCACAAACATATGTGAGCTAATGCCTAAAGCCCATAGAAATTGCCTATGCTTATTTTGAATGGTGCAGTCCTGATGGCACCTCTGTACCTAAATGAGCTTGTGCCCAGAGGATGTGTCAATTACACTTTTATTCATTGCTGACAGTGTTTTTCACACGTGTTCCTGAGCTTGTATGAACCCACTGATTTTTCCATTATAAAATCTTTTATGTTTTAAATGTAGTGCCTCCTCGGGGCCTTATGATTCTGCCTGTTCCCTATTAGTTTTCAGCCTTGTCCCTTGGAAACAAAGATTTTCCTTGTTATATTACACTGAGAGATGTATTACAAATTATTGAGCTTCTTCTTACACAGTATTTCTCAGGGAAATAGACACTTCTCCATCTTTACTTCCTCTCTGAGATGTTCTTCAAATTAAGTGAGTTCAGGTATTTTTTGCAGTGATACGTTTTCCCTGGTTATACCTGTGCGTGCCCATCAATCCATTTTAGATAGCTTCACAGAACATTGCAGCATCTTTATGTGCTTACATTACTGAAATATAGCATTGAAATGATTTGCAAATCAATGCATTCTGTTGTTTTGTTTTGTTTTTCTTTTTAAGAATAAACACAAGTCACCAAGTGTACCACACTATCACGGTCCTATCCACAGGATAGAGATGCTCTGTAAATAGATAACCATGTACACCATTTTGTAGTTAATAAACATTACTCATTTTGTGTGATCAGTGATGACTGTCATCAAAAAACCTCTTATAGCAACTAAAATGGTACATTTTTTCAAAGCTTGTGGAGAGGTTGAACACAGTCAGAGGAAGAAACCATAAAATGTTTATGCAGATCTTGAATCACTTTCTTTGAAACTGCAGCTCTGTCCAAGTGCCCTACTTTTCTCACTTTGAGACTCTGCTGCTGACTTCTTGTTATTTCTAACCTTCTGTCAATCGCTCTCTCGCCTTCTCTCCAGGGGTGTGTATGACATAGTGGTTTCAGGAAAATGCGTGGGTCAGTATAACAATAAGGGCAGCTTTGGAGAGCTGGCACTCATGTACAACACGCCACGTGCCGCCACCATTGTAGCCACCCAGGACGGAGCGCTATGGGGACTGGTAAGAACTTATAATCCACTTTAAATCCTTTTCTAAAGCCACCACCTACATGAAACTCCATTATTAAGCATTTTCTAACTCCATTTTGTTCTTTGTTTTTCAGTAACATTTCAGTTATGACCTCTTTGAACTTACATCAACTGTTGTACATCTGTTGTAATAGTATAGCAGCCTGTACGGGTCTGTAAAGCTCAGGTTTAAACTGTTTTCATTGAAAATTGTCTCAAGAGTATTGCACTGTGAAGGCTGGGAGCTGTTTCTGTGACTGAACACAGTTTAATAGGCTGTGATGCTGAAGCATGTTAAGAATGGACTCCTGTAATCTATGAATGGAGCCAGTGGCTTTGTAATGTCTTTTGCCGCTGCAGCTCCACCTGCTGGCCAAGCAGAGGAAGAACAATGTGACTTTTTCTCTATATGAGGTATTTGTTTATTAGAGACATTTTTCCTCTCCTAGGACCGTGCTACATTTCGTAGACTCATTGTAAAGAACAATGCCAAGAAGAGGAGGATGTACGAGTGTTTCATTGAGTCAGTGCCCCTACTCAAATCACTGGAGGTGAGTTATACTTGGATTGGTTTGAAATAAGCCTCATCTTACTCAGTTTAGGCCCCCCCACCCCCACGCCCTCATATTAAAGAGTCTAAAGTTCAGCAGAAAGTATAAGAATGTGATTGATGAATCTGAGATGAGCTGGATTGACTTTGGGGGTATTTGCAACATTTTTGACGCATTTCTTCTACAATATTGCCATTTTCCCTTAAATGTTTGTCTTCTCTCTTTCCAGGCAACAGAGAGGATGAAGCTAGTTGATGTATTAGGAGCAAAGCAGTTCACAGATGCCGAACGTATCATCACACAGGTGAGAGATGCATTTATCAGATGTAGTTTCACGCTGCAGCGTTGAAGGTCTTTACATTCATATAGAGCATATATATATAGATAAGTGTCTTTTCTTTCTCCTCAGGGAGACAAAGCTGATTGTTTCTACATTGTAGAGTCTGGGGAGGTCAAGATCATGATGAAGAGTAAAGTAAGAAGCTCAACTTCTTTGAATGAATGTATTTTCAATGTGCATTTCTATAAGCAGAAAACTTAGGATCATACTTACTGGTTTAACAGTATGCAGTTAGACAAAAGCCTGATTATATTCTTTCACCAGGTAATTTCTGTACAGCACAATAGCAACCCACACTCTCCATTGAAATCCATCACAACACAAAAGCGTGTCCTCTATTTGCCTAGCAACTATGGGATTCATGATTGTCTGCTCAGTCTGCTGAGTGGCTCTTGCTTCGGGGTTGAGGCTCCTAACCTTTAATCCTGTTCCCTTTTCTCCTCCCCCCTCTCCTGCAGACGAAGGCAGACCACGCAGACAATGCGGAGGTGGAGATAACACGCTGTACCAGGGGTCAGTACTTCGGGGAGCTGGCCTTGGTCACTAACAAGCCCCGGGCCGCCTCAGCCTACGCAGTGGGAGATGTCAAGTGTTTGGGTAAGACAAAATATACTTGGACATCAATGCCAATCCTGCTATCTCAAGGATAGTGATAAGGAACTTAGATGTGTGTAACCCTTGTATATAGTTGGGCATCATATAAAATCTGTGAATGAGTAGTATTTAAACCACTCAAACTTTCAACAGGTCTGTGGTATTCATTTTCTACTAATTGAACTGTTACAAGCATTTTGGCCTGAGATATCAAGTGGCATTTGAATTTTGATTAATTCACGGCCGGCTGTTCATCGCCTTTTTTTTTTTTTTTCCTCTTTGATTGAAGGTCATTGTGTCATTATTTTGCTTTTAAAGTGGGTACACTAATTCAGGCTCTTCAGAGTGTGTATGAGCAGCTCTTCAGTTTTGAAAATGAACAGGATTATTATTTTTTTTATTTTTTTTAATAACTGGTTGTGTTTTTGTAGCATCCCTGTGGTTTTTATTTAGTTTTCCAGTCATCTCTGTTATTTGTTTTAATGGTGTATTAGCTCCACTCTGTGTTCCCCTGTTTACTCCTCTTTAGTGTTAACCATAAATACACTGTTAGTATACACTCTTATCCATCTTGTATTTCAGTGTATTTTCTGTTCCCTGACGGTACCCCAGCTTGTCTTGAACAAATGCTTGATCTTTTAAGAAGAGGAAGTGTCATTAATCTGTACTGCAGCGGCATATTCTGTCTGCTGTACTCCTGTCACTCTCCCACCGTTGTTAAAGATGAGCAGGACTTCAAAGGCCCCCTGGTGCCTGTAGTGCTGTTATGAACATGTATATCTGTCACAGTGCATCTGTGACAGATAAGATAAGCAGTCTGCTAAATGTATTAATGATGCATCAGAAACATTTCACTGATGACTGAAGTTGTTGTTTCATTCGGGATGAATGCTTATGCTCGCATTTGTCCTGATGGAGGTGAATTTGTCTGGTACTTTGGAGACCTCGGGGTTCAAGTGGGGTTCTTGTGAGATGTGTTTCCAGCTTGGCAGCTTCAGATGATTCTAATCGCAACTCTACTCGTTGCACTTGCGCCTCAGAAATACGTCTACCCTGATATTCTAATGTAGATGTTTGGGAAAGCCAATCCTTTATTTATTCTTTTCAGGAAATTTACATCACAAAGGCAGACAGCTTCAGCACAGACATAATGCCTCACATCCCAAACAGAAAAACTTTATCTATTCCTCATGGCTCCAACTTCCTGTTGAGCTGCACACCAAAGTATCTGTGGTTAAAGACTACTTCTGCTTCTGGGTGGTTATCGGTATTGGTTATGTCCTCCTCCTACCTCTCTTAAAGTCCACAACCATCCCCTTGTATTTGCGATGTTAAGATGGAGATGATTACATTCCCTCCAATCTACAAAGTCCTGTGTTTACATATATATGTAACTTTATGTGGGGAAACATTTCAACAGTACCCCTTGTAGACTGTTTAAATGTGTTGTGACAACTGAATTTAATCCTCAGATGTGTTTCACATCCATCTCTGTTTCTCTGTTTAGTAATAGACATCCAGGCATTTGAGCGCCTCCTGGGCTCCTGTAAGGAGATCATGAAGAGGAACATCGCCCACTATGAGGAGCAGCTGGTGGCTCTGTTTGGCTCCAGCATGGACCTGAGAGACTGAGCCTCCCATACCACCCTCCGTGCCTTCTACTACAAACACACATACAGACACAGACACACAGACATATGTCCTTTCCCACATCATGCAGTGGCTATAGAGACTCATAAGCTTTACACAGATGGTGCAAATGCATGAAAGTGTACTTGGCTCACCTCCAGGTATATAAATCAGAGTATGAACACACACTCCATCACACACACACATTCACTGATCTCTGTAGGCACTGAGAGACGCTCACTTAAGTCTGCTCACCCTCGTGCACAACCAGCTCAACAGACCCCTTGTTAAGCTGACTTTGGTTAGATATACACATACAGAGCTAGCTGAAGGCCACATACCTTGTTACTTGAGCCAGCTTCAACCTCTCAGTATGAATGCCTTTGCTGCAGTGACCTAAAACAGGTAAAAGCAGTGTAAGGACGTATAGTACACAAGCACTCCATACACACGTCCAAAAAGACACAGAGCTTCACATGTGCAGGCTTTGCATTCACGTGAGCACTTAAACAACTCCAAGTTGTTCCAAGCCTCAGCCAAGGACACATCAACCCATGGAGACACACACACACACACACACACACACACACACACACACACACACACACACACACACACACGGGTACAACATATAGGCAACCACAGTTGCAAAAACGGATACACTGTGGTAAAATGGAGATGAAAAACTTCCCTGAAAAGGAAAACTTCAAATTCAAAAAGGCAAAAAAAAAAGAGAGTTTAAAAAAAGATAAATTTTAGTAACATTTTATGAAGATTCAAAACAGAAGCTTTGATAAAATATTTAAATTAACAAAAAAAGAGTGTTTCCTCTTTGGGGGGGCTGGGGTGCAGAACTTTGTGAGCGCGCTCCGTTTCTTCCTCTACTGTTGTTGATCGAGTTGAGTTAGTGCTGGTGATTATTGCAGTACCACAGAAGAAGCAGTGAAAACAACCCTATGTTTTCTGGGCCATTGTTATTCGTCATTGACTCCACACATCATTGTATTGAATTAATTAATAATGTATTGTTATATTCTTTTTTTTGCTTTTTGTTTTGTTTTACTTTGACCAGTTCTGATAAAATTCACCATCATCTCTGACACAATGTAAAGAGAAAAAAAAGGAAGAAAAAAAACATCTAATATAACATTAGTGCTTATTTCGCCTTGATTATCCTTGAATAAGTTGTCCTGGATTTAAAAATGGAAAAAAAATAAATAAAAAATTTTGTTAAAAAATCTTGCCTCTGTTAAATTTCTAATGCAACTTGATATTTTTTTCAGTGCCATATTAATAACATGTAAATGCAAGTATTTGGGTGATTCAAATGCAGTGCATGTAACACTGAGCTTTGGTTGATTCTCACAGGCAGTTTGTGGTCCTTCATTATGTTCTAGCCTTCAGCTTATGTAGTAAGAGACTACTCATCACTACTGCACTGCTTTGTTAACGTCATTTCCCTTTGTTTCCATGTGTCAATTTTCATCTTTCCTAAAGGTGCTTGTACATGATTCAGCTGTGACTCAACTTTAGACAATACTTACTGCAGATCACTGTTTTTAATTAATTTTTTAAAGTTACAATAATAGTCATACATTATGCATTATTTAAATAATAGCCAAAATATTCCACCTACTATATAACACAAAGAAGCCACTCATGACCTCACTGAAAAGGTCAACGGAACAGATTTTCCTTTAATTTGTCACTTTTTGTGTATATGTAATACAACTCCCATTCGCTGGGGGCAGACGTGACAGCACGCACTCTTGACGTGAGCAGCAGCATTTCCTCCCGTTATGGACGTACCGGTTTGATGGTAGGGGAAACTGATACAGGAGCGGACGCTATGAACGGCCATAAGCTTATACAGTCGTGAAGCCAGATTTAGAGCTTACCGCAGATCAGCTGTGAAACAAACTCCTGTGAGAGGACGACCAGAAACGGCAACCAACCACGAGACTTAAAAAAATGTAGGTAACTTTGTGGTGGTAGGAAGCGACCGAAAAGGTGAACTTGTTGCTTTAGAATAAACTTAAAATGAGTTTCTTACTAATATTTAACTAGCGTCACTACGCACCCACGGGGTACTGCTTATTGACGCCTAAAGCTGTAAATAAGCACATGGGCATGCTAGCATGTCGCTGTGAATGAGAGTTCATTTAACTTGCATAGAAGTGGACGCCAATAAGGGAGGAGTAGATGACAAATATATATATATTTTAAAAAATACCCAGCTTATTTTTATATCAATATTTTATCTCAAATGTGCTTAATTATTTTACGATCAGGGGAGTTGTGGGCAGTGAAACATCGAATAACTACAACTCCCACAAAGCATACATTTCTGCTCTTGCTACTACCTGGGGGGAAAAAAACTTTTTGTCTGTAATAAATCTGTTTTCTGATTAACGAGAGCATTAAAACGGTATTACCACGTTTAGTTTAGCGTCTTACTTTCTTCCCTCTTTAAGGTACCCGATATTTATCTTGTTGCCCTCCCACCCCGTGTTATTTCTCACTATAAAGGTTTTTGGGCTATCTGGCCAAGGAAAAACATAAAAAGAAGCATCTTATAAGTGAGAGAGGTTAGAAAAAGGGAGTAATCCCTTATTTTTAAATCATACATGAGTAATAATATTAACGATATTGCTATATTTTAGTATTCTATTGTTGTATTTAATGAATGTACACTGCTGTACGCAGACATGAAACGCGGTTATACTACGCATGTGCAGAGGGCGACAACATTGAGTGTCTATTACGCATGCGCGAAACCTCTGAGCACGGAAAGTAACGTTTTTAGTAATTACTGTTCTTGTTGGAAAATCTGACATCCTCGCTTCATTCAGACGTCACATAATCACATCAGTGTTTTATGAAGAAGCGGGAGCTTTAGTGAAAAATAACGTAGGAAACACACAACTAAAGTTAGAGGCGTGGCTGTGATCGCAGTGTTCCCATAATGCATTGCGCGTGTGTAAACGTTTATAGTATATTTAATAATTTACCATGTAGCGTTTGTGTTTTCCTAAAAGGTAGCGTGAAATTTCCGAACAGTATTAGTTTGTGTCTGTTTAGTTGTGGCATTATTAAACGTTAAAGTGCGAACCGTAATAGAGACTGCTATGTCGGAGAATGGGGTCGGCCTGCCGCTCGTCTAGTCTCCAGTACACTCTTGTTTCTCTTCAGATCGTATAAATCTTTCGCCTTTTACTAAAGATTTCCGTGGAGTGGAACAATAAGAGTTTAATCTAATTTTTTGATGCCCTACGTTAGTGGGGCTTGTTTCACTGTGAAAAATTAATGTTTGTTTCTAAATGTTGGTCTATAAGTTCTGTTGGAAGTATCTCAGTGTGGTTTAGTGGTCTGTAAAACTGCTGTTTTTGGTATCAATCTGACACCAAGTAAATATAGGACCAGTACTGCCAATACTGACACTTTGCAACCCATAAAGGCAGTTTATGCACAAGATTGCAGTGTATGGCATGAATCATCATAGGTTTGCCATTTCTGAACATATTTAATAACCACTAAATCACTGTGATTCTTCAATAATGAGTTAACACAATAAAAAAAACACCTTTCAGATTTTCCTGCATTTTGATACTAGGTCTTTTGGAGACAAGAAATATGCATGTGCCTGTCTCTAAACCAAAGCACATGTTGTTTAACTGTGCTATAGGCTAGAGCCTATTGCACTAGTATCACCCAATACCAGGGGGGGTTTGCAATACTATTGACAGTTGAATCGAACTGCCAACCTTTAGTGTGGTTCTTGGTAATAGATAAAAGTGTTACTTTCAAAACGTCACTTTTCCATGTCCACCCCCTTCACAATAAAAGCCCAGATTTTGGCTGTCTTTTTGTACTAGTTTTACTAAATAAAGTAGTTTTGGTTCATTTGTTTTGTATTTTAAAATTAACTAATAAATGTTAGTTTTTTTGTTGTCATTTTCCTTATCAAATAACAGACCTATTCCTGTTTTGGTAGGGAATGTCTGCAAAGCATATATTGTGAAAGTTTATAAGACGATTGCATTAGTCTCTAAACATACGTTCCAAAAACAGCATAAGCTGTGACTTCAGTTGAATTTGAATTTCGCAAACACACACACACACAGTCAGATAAAAGTGGACCTCTTTACAGAAACAACAAAACTTACATAGAGCACACAAAACACTGCTGTTGATTTAAACATAATATGGAAATGTCAGTCATTTTAATGCAAAATCCGAAAAAGAATAAGGTTTCTTTTACTCTCGAGCAGTGACAGGAAGTTTCCAACCTCTGTTTTTCATCATACCCGATGTAAGTGTTGTGGCTTCAATACTGAATATAATTAAAGTTTAAAAGGCAGAGTCAGACATCAAAAAGAAGGTAGTCAGTGCCTTATTCAGTAAACTCCCATTTCCTGTTGAAGGAGAGTATGTGAAGTAGCATTGCATAGCCAGTAACACATTCAAATCAGTTTGACAGTCAGCTGTTTCGTTTCAGCATTTCTCTCTTGGTGAGTTATTTATTTATTTATTTAGTCCAAGAAAAACTTAAATTAAAAACGACTGCAATGTTTTTCTCACTGTCAGTCATTTTTCACATTTTGCATGCACGACTTGGGGTGAACCCAGTTTTGCTTCTTCTTTAAGACCACTTTAATTACTGGTTTGTGACTCTAATGTGGACGACTTGACTATAATTTAAAATAACATATATATAGAGATATACTGCAGTGTGAATGCATTTGGGTTTTTTACATAAGAAGCAAGTACAGCTTGGCTTTGAGTTGAATTAGCTGGATTAGTTCGTTTCAGCGTCAGTTTGTGCTGACTAAACTGCACTTCAGCCTTTCTGAAGAAGCACTGTGGTGAAACTGTGACAGATAACTACTGCTTCCCCATTTAGAATGATAACAGCTATTAAACATCAGGACCTCAGCGTACATGAACAGAATCTATTCATCAGTTAAACGCTCTCACATCTCAAGCGCACATAAAAATGCATGAGCGCGGCTATGATTGCACTTTGATGTGTATTTGAGAATTGCGATATTAATTGTGAGGCAGTTTAAATCCACAGTGTGGATTTGAACCAAATGGACTTCACACGTAGGCTTACACTTACACTACAGATCAGAAGTTTGAGCTCTTTGTAGTATTTAAAGGAGAGTGAGACAAGATCTCAGCATATGATACTCCAGCATGTCGTAGATAAAATGGAACTTAAAAGTCGGTTCAGTCACACCCCCACATCACATCTCTCACATCATACTTGGTAAGTGATGCGAGAGATGTATTTTTGGATGAGGGTGTCTAGTGAATTATATTACTATATATACATTTGCTGTTTCTGGTGTGGTTTTGAAAGCAAATGAATGCCTTCATCTCTAATCCTTGCTCGCACTGCCTGTTGGGTAACAGACACAGTGTTTTAACCACTCAGCTAAGGAGGAACTGCATGCTTGAGACACTTCCTGATATTTTCACACTTAACCATAGAAGGTAAATGGAGACTGACTTGAAACCCTGATCGTCGCAGGTCTGAACCCGTAACGTCAACGTCCGACGATCCGAGGCGACAAAACTTCTACGAGGTCTCAACACTGGATGGAGACGTTAAAGAGAAGCTACACGTAGTCTCCGAGCAGCCAGAGAAGGTCCACGCCGTTCCCATCCACCAGCGTCCCGACCTGCTCGTTCCCTGCGCAGACCTCGTCAACTGCGAGTGGCAGAGGAGCCAGGCCGCCCGGGTTCACTCTCTCCAAAAATCCTGCTCAGAGTTTCCTGTCAACCTGGTCCTCCTGCAGGGCCGCGGGGAGACTGAGAGGCTACTCGGCCACGCCAGGCTGTCTCGGGTCGTGGGTCACAGCGGCAGCCTTTTTGTCGAGTCAGTAGTTGTGTCCGAGGCGGAGCGAGGCAAGGGCTATGGCCGCACTCTGATGGAGAAGACCGAACGTTACGCCAGAAGTCGAGGGTTCAAGCGTCTCTGTCTGACCACCCACGATAAGCAGCACTTCTACGCCCACCTTGGCTATGTGCTGTCGACACCAGTGCAGAACGCGGGGGCCATGACGGCATTCATTCCCATGGAGACGCTTCTGAGGTTCTCCCGAATGCCGAGTGAGGAAACGAGCGTGCAGACGCAAACAAAGATGCACGCTCAAGGGGACAGAGACTCAGGAGGTGGTTGTGCTGTACGGTCGCCTCCATCCTTTAGTTTACCTCCTCCTCCACCACCTCCTCCTCCTCCCACTATCCCTCGTCCTCCCCCTCCTCCTCAGTGTGCAGGGCAGTGTGTAGTTCAGACTCTGACTGAAACTCCGTACAGAGATGCCAAAGGACTTCCCATCTACTGGATGCACAAGGACATTTGATGATCGCTGTCAGATACACACCAAAAGACAGAAATAAGCACAAACTCACAAAACACACACATATTGGAAGAAGAAGTGTGACATAGAAAGAACTGTGCTAGCAAACCAAAGAAGTAAACACTCGCACTCAACACTTTTACTTTTTCCACGTCACAGTTTGCAGAAGTATTTCCCAACACCTGTGAACAGATGCTGCGTGTGAACCCAGCTGCATGTGTACCTGTACGTCTGCATCGCTGCACTGAGTAAAAGAGAAATGATGGTGAACATAAGGACCCAGCAAGAAACTGGGGATAAACTTTAATGCTTCAGTTTCACTCAAGAATGTACTTTTTTTTATTGTAGTGACTGATGTTTGAGCCTAACTCTGTACAGTGTAGCCTGGGTGATACACAGACGGGATCTGCAGCAGCAGAATTAAACTCATCGGTTCAGTTTGCTGTGTTTACTTGAAAAGAGCTTAAATAATTGTAATTATTACAACCAGTACAGCTGAGCAAAGCATAAACGTGACTCCCCTGCTCCCAGCTTCCAATGCGGGACCTTGGCACAGCAGAATTTACAGCCCAGAGTGTGTTATGTGTTTTTTTTCTGGCAGTTAAGCGAATTAACTGCAGGCAGGAGCGCACACTCGCTGCAGATTATGGTTATATCGTAATAAATATTACATATTTTCCTTGTTGTTGTTTTTTTTTATGTGTTTTGTAATCCGGGTTTTGAGGTTTGATTGAAACAAGAATAAATTAAAGATCATGACTATTTCCTATTGCTGTGAGACTGCTTGACTTCCATAAAAATGTGTTTTGGTCCCCAAATGTCGAGAAAAGGTGGCGCTGTCGCCGCTTCATGCGCAAAAGCGCAGCGCGGTGGTCATGTTAAAGGCGCTTTTAGTGCTCCGTTGAGTAGAAAAGCGCAATATAAGAATCAGTCCAATTACCGTTTAGCCTTACACATCAGTGGGGCCACACAGCTACAGCGATGGGGCACGCCTATCACTGTTCGGCACCGAGTGCGCGCGGAGAATCCAGGTTAGCGCTGGGGAGAGGGAAAAAAATCCCTCAAGCAGAATCTAATCTGAGCTCTAATCGGATGAGAGGGTGACTCACATCTCTCACCTCAGTGAAATATCAGTCTATCCCGGACTGTCTGAATGGCGGCATCAGTGTAACGTTTAAGGAAAGGGGGCGGAGCTCGATGCGCAACAGGTGCGAGGCTGCAGTTTCATCTTTGCAGCTCTTAGCCCAAAGATGCACACCGTCTACCTCCACCTGTCCATGTCTCAACTCCAATCGCTTCATCTGGAGTTCTTCGGCCGTAAGCTGGCTGTGCATTCAGCAGGAACTAGAAGCTCCACGTCGGCTTTGACTGCTTCCCCTGCAGCGGATACACCAGCAGCGCCAGCTCCCCTCCTGTTTCCTCACATTGAGAAAGGTTTGAAGTGAGAAAAACTAAAAAATAAGCTTTTCTGCGTTTGTTGAGCTGCTTTGATGTAGAATTTTTCGCAGAATAATGCGAATCACAGTCATTGTTGCACTCAGTGATAAATACTTCATATCTGCAGTGACAGCTTGGACCAGTGCAGATATAACCAATCTCAACCACTTAAGTAACTTGTTGCCCATCAGTCTTCCAAAAATCTGTCTGCTGCTGTTATTTTCTCATGTTGTTTTTATTTGGTTCATTGAAATGTTAAAGATTTCTTACAGTGGGTGAAAAATGATTGGAATAAAGAGACTTTCTTATCATTATAGCTTTGACTGGTCTTTATTTTTGCATTTCTTATCATGTTTTTCTGTCAGATAAAAGCCCGTACTTGTATATACAAAGTTAACCATTTAAATGCAGAAAAGTTCATCAGGACGATTTCTTTCTCCTGCCAGGAAGGACACATCTGTGGGTGAGCAGCCATGGAGCTGTCTCTCCTCCTCCTCCCCGTCTTCTTCATCTCTTCCCTCCATTGCAACTCGCTGCCACAGAATTCCCCCCAGGCGGATGCCTTCATCGGCACCTCGCTGCAAGCTGTGGCTGCAGCTCATCCCATCCTGCAGAACCAGCCTTTCATCCTGGTGTGGAACATGCCCACGGCAAACTGTCCACAGCGATACAACATCCACCTGGACCTGGGAGACTTTCATATTGTGGAGAACAAGAAGGAGCGCTTCCAGGGACAGGTGATCGTCCCTCATCCATTTATTTTACTGATATTCTACTTTAAAACCATAGAAAGAGGGCTGGTGAGGGCACTGTAACAGTAACAAGGATTAAATGTAGAGATGGCACGATACCACTTTTTTATGTCCGATACCGATACCGATATCATAAATTTGGATATCTGCCGATACCGATATGAATCCGATATAGTGTTTTTTAATCAACAAAACTGTTTTTTAAATATCTTGCTGCATTTTGTATAAGTTCATACTCAAGTTTAAAACAACAACTACACTAAAGCTATTCTGTTATACCTGTATGCAAAAAAAATATTTCATAGTTCAGCAATACTGATCAATCTAATAAACTTAAACCTACACCATCCTCCCTATTCTGGTATTTTAAAGAGTACTTAGCATATATATTAAGCAACCTAACTAATAGGGTTCCAACTCCCAGCAACAATAAAAATAAATAAATAAAAAATAGGGAACCACCCCTCACGCTCCACCTCATGATGCTTAATCGACGTAATCAACCTTAATTTGATGCAGTGTGAAAAAAAATGCACAGAAATCAATTATTTTTCAAGAAATATTAAATAGATTCAACATCTTTCTTCAACAAAATTGCAGACTGCACAGATGGTACCTTCCCAAAGGAAAAAGTACTATAGCTTACTAGGGTATATATATTAGACTTAATAGTTACTATATACAGTAATTGACTTCTATTCATTTTACATCAAATTAAAACTTTGGGTGTCAGATAATTATTTATTAAAAGCTAGACATTTTAAATGAGAATAAGAAAGAAAAGTATGTCTTTGTGCCCCCTTTTCCCTGTTCATGCCCTATCGGCCCCCCTGGCTAAACTTTGCTAGATCCGCCCCTGCACAGTTACCAGCGTCAGCTACGTAGAAAAAGATCCTGGAGTAGAAAGTAATATTAAATACATTCTAACAACAGCTGATCAAGCTTAAACGTGCTGCTGTTGTTCAGCCGCTGGTTTCCTCTTTCTGGTGCAAAGTGGGCCAAAAGCAAACTAGAGACACGGACTCGCGACAGAAAAGCCGATCAGCTGATCGTTAAGCAGTTTCATGATTGAAGTAGCAGCAGGAGAGGCAGTCGTTTGTTAAGCTTAACGCAGGAATGCTTTACAAACATTCAGAGATGGACTTACACACTTGCTTTACTTCTCTCGGGATAACTTTATCGGAGATGGGGTTGCTAGCGAAGCTCCACATGCTATCCAGACCACCGACAGGTCCCGCATGCCACAGCCGCTCTATCACGTGATGCATACTGCTCCAACGTGCTAACGTTCTGAGGTGAGTTAGGGGGTGTTGCAAGTTTTGTGAGGTGCTTTCGTGATATTTAATGGATCGGATTACATTTTTTATTTTTCTCCGATATCCGATCCAGTAATTTAGGTCAGTATCGGACCGATACCGATACGTAATATCGGATCGGTCCATCTCTAATTAAATGTGCAATAAATCCAAAACAAGTGAAAAAGGGAAAATGTTTGATTTTCCAGAAAATGACCATCTTCTACCGCGACCACTTGGGAAAATATCCATACCTCTCCCGAAATGGCAAGAAAGTGAATGGAGGACTCCCTCAGCTCAGCGACCTGGCCTCTCACCTCTCCCTCACGGTGACGCAGCTGTCCGACCTCCTGCTACCAGATTTTAGCGGCCTAGCTGTCATCGACTGGGAGGAATGGAGACCGTTGTGGGAGACGAACTTTGGATCTAAGCTGGAGTACCGGAGGTTGTCCAAACTGCTGGTGAAACAGGAGCAACCAGATCTTTCAGAGCGGGCAGTGACATCGCTGGCGAGGCAGATGTTTGAGGAGAGCGCTCGGAAGTTCATGGAAGAGACACTCCAGTCTGCGGTCGGAGAACGCCCCAAAGGCTTCTGGGGGTTTTATGGTTTTCCCGCCTGCTTTAACAAGAACAAGAGAAAGACAGGTTGGTCTAACACTAACGTTGAACACGTTGGTTTTCTAGCAATCTGAACAATAATGACAACTCCTTTTGTACCGATGATACAGGCTGATCTCTGTCTTTTATTTGTATTTCTGTGTGATCAGATAAAACTTACACAGGACGCTGCCTCAGGGGGACCAGGCAGCAGAATGATGAGCTGTCCTGGCTTTGGACTAAGTCCTCCGCTCTCTACCCCAGCATCTACCTGCCACAGAAACTGGCAGGGTCTGCAGATGCAGCTCTAATGGTCAGGTACAAGAAAATCAGCAAGAAATGCATTCACTTACACTCTGCTGCCTCAGGCACTCACATATCCAATCATGACAAGGGTATGAGCAGTCCTGTCATTTAGCTTTTGTTAGCCATGATGGCCAGACAGGTGGTTTCGCTTACTCACGGGTTGCTCTGTCTTCTTTAACCAGACACAGACTGCTGGAGGCTTTGAGGGTGGCGTCAGGTTGGCCATATCACAACAACACCGACCACGCCACACCCGTCCTCCCCTACGCCAGGCTAGCATTCACACACTCACTCAAGTTTCTCAGTAAGGTAGGACTTTTTTAGCATACATCACATAATATTAAGATTTTAAATATGTGGCATGACAAACTGTGTGTGTGTGTGCGTGTGTGTGTGTGTGTGTGTGTGTGTGTGTGTGTGTGTGTGTGTGTGTGTGTGTGTGTGCGTGTGTGTGCAGATGGACCTGGAGCACACACTTGGAGAGAGTGCATCACTGGGGGCAGCTGGAGTTGTGCTGTGGGGAGAACTGAAATTCGCCAAAAACAAGGTGTGCATGTGAGAAAACATTATCAGTGTGTGTGTGTGTGCGCCTATGTGTAACCATATTGATCTTCCCAAACCATCCAGAAACAGTGCGTTCTCCTCAGAGACTACGTCCACAATGTCTTGGGTCCCTTCGTTCGATCTCTGAGGTCTGACGCAGAGCGCTGCAGCCTCCAGGTTTGCCACGGCAATGGACGCTGCACCAGGAGACACCTGGGCTCTGGCCACCGGCTCAGTGACTCTTCCAAACATTTCCAGAAACACTTCATGTGTCATTGCTACCAAGGCTGGACAGGGCAGGGGTGCCAAGACAAGAAGAGCGAGAGCAGAGAGGAGGAAGATTGACCTGAGCTTTTTTGTTACGGTGCTGTCCATTTATGAGTTCATGGGGATAATAATACTACTAATGGAAGTTACAGTTTTGAGCAATGTAGTCCAAGTTCATTTTAATTTCATTAGTCCAAAGTTGTTGTTTTTTTTTTTTAAATCTTCTCTGCCCTTTCTGTTTTCCAGTGCAACCAGTTGTTAACACCTTGCTGTAAATCCTTTGCATTCCTATTTATGGAGTCATCTCTTGATTGTAAACTTTAACAATGATACACCTACCTCCGCAGAGGTTGTGAAGTTGGTACCCATGGAGATAATTCTGCCATCATGCACTTTAATAGTCTCCTGTGGTCTTTCAGTTGTTTAGACTTTTTGGCTGTTTCTGTGGTCGTGTGTCATAAATGAAAGGAAGAAAAGAAACTGTGTTTGGCTACATTAAAGGGACCTGTACTTAAATTTGACTCTAATGGACTTTGCATAGGAAGACTAAAGTGTAATGTTTTACTGTTGCAAGATTTTTTTTTTCTCAACCAATAGTAAAATAGTGTCTTGTTACCATGGAAGAAAAGACACATTTTAAACTTGACATGTGTACATAAAATCTGACTGAAAAATCCAATCAAACATCACCATGAACGACAGAACACTGTAAATAAACGACTTGGTGAAAACACGTAACTATACATTTACCCAGTCATACAATACATACTTGACAAAGTTGATGAAATCAGAAGTCCGTTTAATTTTCTGGCCGTCCACAGCGTTTGTACTTTATGTGTTTCCTGTGATGCCCACAGTGAGTCACCCAAAACGACTGACAGCACAGTATAAAAACAGCTTGTACGTTTTTAGACACAGTGGCAATGACATAATGGTCTCACACAGGCACGTGCAGAGGGGGGGGGCTAGAGGGGCTTGAGCACCCGCCCCTTTCCTGATGGGTTCCCAAAGTGCCCTTTTGTTGAGGCAACTTTTTAAAAAATATATATATATATATATATTTTTAATGTGTGTGTGCGTGCGGAGTCCTGTCTGTGCCCCTCAACAATAATGTTTAACTATTAATCACAGTTTTGCTAAATAAAAGGATCTGGCTTGTATTAGTCACATGATCACATTTAACCAATGATCGCCCTTGACGGCAGAACGCGCTAGTTACGAGCCGGGAACGAGCTCACAAAGAGCACGCGCATTTTTTGCGGTCCGGAGCTGTAGGAGAAACACAAGTTAACTCAGAGACACAGACTTACTATATTTCTTCCATACAGACTGATGCCACAAAACCAGTAAGTAGGTGTACAGCGTACACTGTAGTGTGTAGCACCGAGGAGTATTAGCTAGTGATGGGCAGATGAAGCTTCATGAAGCACTGAAGCTTTTCATCCAATTGGTTCACCCCAGCACAAAGCTTCTTGAAGCTTCATTTGCTCTAGTAGGACACCTACTGGACGTAAAAATATTAGTTGGCATGAATTTGAAGAGTGTGGCCTTTTGCACACAGCCTGTAAGTGTCAACAACAAAAGGAGTGTGTAAAACATGTATATTGTAGTGATGGCAGTATACTGTGTATATTTATACTGGCAGTATGGAAAATGATTATTTGGAAATGCTTAAAATGGAAATGATCATTTACTGTGAGGTGAGGTGTGGTTGGGTAGCTCTAGTAATAAATAATAATGTAAGGATTCTGGATTAGCACCATGGTGCCCATAGTATATACAGTATTCTGAACAAGGTCTAAAATGTCACTGTGTGTGCGTGCATGTGTGTGTTTTATGTATATGGATTATTTTAAATTATTACTCATGATATAACATTGTCCAGACATGCCTGGTAAGGACATGAGGAGGAAACAGAGCTGTGTGAGGCTACTAAAGGCAGTGCTATAACATTTTTCTGTCATCATTTTATTATAGATTAAGTGCAGGAGTTGTTAGGTGTGGATAATTAGATTATAGTTTATTGCAATAGGAAGTTGTGCCTTGTTCTCAGAAAGACAGCAAGTGGAGAGTGATATATGAGAAGATGGGATGGAAGGAAGAAGAGAAGCAAAGAGTGATTCACAGGCAGAGCCTAAGTGCTGTCACCAATCTTTGCATTTAGTTATTATCTCGTGACATTTGTTTAATCAGCTACCATCTCTCCTATGGACTTTTTAATGTCTACAGTCTCAGATCAACACAGCCCTGCCCTCCAGCACTATCCACAGCAACCCCTCAACAGCAACATTGTACCCATCAGGTAAAACATCGGCTACGTTTGCTTTGCCTTGTTGCCCATATTAGATTCTTGATGAATG
Organism: Aulonocara stuartgranti; assembly: GCF_965226115.1. Classification (NCBI taxonomy): domain Eukaryota; kingdom Metazoa; phylum Chordata; class Actinopteri; order Cichliformes; family Cichlidae; genus Aulonocara; species Aulonocara stuartgranti. The sequence continues at coordinate 8,369,926 of NC_138956.1, read as the reverse complement.
TGTGTTGTTGTTATTCAGCCTGGCTCAATGTGCCCCTTTTTAGCTTTAAGCATCTGCCCCTTTAAACCTCTCTGCACGGCCCTGGTCTGACATTATTTCAAGCAATGTGAGATCAACCACTTCCCTTCTGCCACACTGCCACCATTAAACAAAAGCTTTATTTAAAAGTCCTTCTCAAATAATCCTAGTAAGCCTAGAAGTTGTTTTTCAGAAAACTCCAATCTCATATTTCTACGGTAATAATCTGAAAACGCTGTCGGTGTTTTGTTTTCTGTGCATATCTTCCTCACGTCCCTCCTGTCGCTCTCTTGGCTGTCAGGTTGTGCCTGAGTGCGTGCAGCTCTTGGATCAGCAGTGACAGCTCTGTGGCTGCAGCCTCTTTTTCTCTCACCGCCTCCGTCAGCATCCGTATTGCGCCGCCCTGCTGGACTGGAAGAGGAGCAGCCAACAATAAATGTTTGCTTTTGTTTGCACATTTCTTTTATTTTTTTCTATTTATTTTTTATCTCACCTAAGAAGTAAAAAATGAGTAACACTGTGAGCAGAAGCAAAGTGATGATAGCGCAGCCCATGGCATAGGCCCGGGATGAACTTGGCGTCAGCATGTCCTGCAGTCGGCTCTGCCAGGATTTGCTGCCTGGGTGGCCTCTTTGATTGGCAGCTGTCGTGTCGCAGGTGTAAATGTTCCCATTTGGCGAAGGTGTGTACACCGGACGAGGAGCCCTCATTCCTGAAATCGCATTTTGTCAGAGTCAGTGTTTTAATGTGTCATCGCACTGTGGATGGTGTGTTTGGGGTGATTTTACCTTTGTGGCTGTGCTCGGGGTGTGTTCGGTGGAGGTCGTTGATGGAATCGACAGAATGCAGCTCGATCTCGGTGAGATCTCTGTCGCTGACTCTGTAGAACTGAGGAGTGGTCTGGGTGGAAGAGGGCCTCGACATGTCTCCTTGTCTTGAGAGAAAAATCAGGAGGAAAATATGCTCACTGTTTGCTCCAAAAGGCTCAACTAATGAGCAATTCCTTTGTTGATCATTTAAATGAGAGGTGCTGCAATCTTGGAATAGTTCTGAAATGCAAAGAGAGGCTGTGCAATTTTAAAGTTCCATAATAATAATACATTTGAAGCTTGGGTCTGTAAAGATTATGTTTCTCTACCAGAGCTCTGTTCCTATGGAACAAGCTCAGACCTTAACTCAGTCATCAACCTTCGTCCGTTCTCTCCCATAGTTTGTGTTTGGTTCTCATCTCTCTGTGCTCTCCATAAGGTGGCTTTACCGAAATCTCTTCCTGTTAAAACACAGATCTTCCTTCCTACTGTCACCTGCATGCTCACAGGGGATTATCTGATGTTTGAGGTTTCCTTTCTAATATTGCTTTCCTTCTTGAAGTGAATGCTGCTGCGCGTTGGTGGTATGTAGGTAAATTTTAACTAAACTGATCTCAGTCACTGCCTTTGGAAAGTGGACCACAGCTGCATGAAAAAAGATTTTCATAAAATATGACCAAAAACATTGTACGATTTTTCAAGTCCTTAAAGTAGTAAAATAGGCCCAGATTAAGTAAGTGAAGCATTAGATTCAGACTGGGTTATTTATCAGTGAAAATGTGCCAGTATTACACAACTTTCAGTGAAGATTTTTAAGCCCTTGCTTTCAGTATCTGTAGATTGCTTTAATCCTACACACCATCTTGGAGGAATTTTATCCCATACAGAAAAGCTTTAGGATGTTGGTGGGATTCCTCGGATGCTCAATTCAGGAACATTTCTACTGGGTTAAGGTCAGGTCAGGACTTTGACTGCTCAAACCCCCAAAATTCATAACCCAGAGTTAGTTAAACTCCAGGGATATCACTCTGTCCAGTTAGGAAGCTTCAACCACGTCTGACAGTTTGCTCAGAAACATGTACATGAGTAACCCAATCAATGATATTGTGTGCTTCTCCTGTTCCTCCTGCTGGGTTGAAGCGCTTCCACAGCCATTTCCAGCTCTTCTTAAGTAACTGCATGTTACCTGGCATCTCCTCCACACTCTGGAGACTGTGCTGACCTGCAAACCTTTTTGTGATGGCATTTATGAAGGTGCCATCCCGGAGGAGCTAGATTACACATGTAGTCACAAGAACACTAGGAAAAAAAGCAAAACTAAAAAAAAAGGGATAAGGACAGAGAAAGAGTCTATAACATCTGCAAAACAATTCCTTTTTGGGGGTTGTCTTGTTTTTGCTTCTCTGGTGAATCTGTTGTCACTTTCAGTGAAAGGATTTGAAATGGATTCATAATGGTTTATACCTACTAAATGAACACACTGACATCCCTGAGGTTAAACAACACCACCCTCTTTCATGCTGTAGATAGGAGAATAATGTGTCAACCTTTACTCAAACACAACATTTGCTCCACAGAGGTTGTTAGAGAAGCCTTCAGTGGCTTAGATGCTATATCCTACATTGCTTTGTGACTTCCTGGACTATCACATGACTGGTTCTCCTGGTTTCTCTCATGCCACTGAAATTCCCAGTCTTTTTGGAGCCTGGTTAAATGAAATGAGGACACAGATACTAAATAAGTAAACACAGATTAGGTCTTTTTTGGAGGGAAGAAGTTTGTGATATATTCTGCTGGTGGAATAAAGCAGCAGGTGATGGCTCGGGGTATGAGGGTTGCCTATTTGAAGAGAAAACACACAGGTCAAATGGGCAGCTGATTAATCAGAGCTATTATTAAAGCTGGCTGCCTAACCGATAAAGGCACAGTGCTGCTTGAATTTCAGACAAGGGCCAAAGGATGTTTCTATCTAGAGACTAACATAATTCTAAGTGGGATACAGGATTTTATGAACCCACCTAAATAATGTAAACTCATGGACCTGAGCAGATTTCTTTTACTTTTTAAGTACAAAAAAGTAACATTTTCTTCTCACCTACCTTGTGTCACCATAAACAAATGCTGTGTTAGATTTTGTCTCTTCTCGTCAGTCACTCTTCTTGCTCCCCCAGTTCTCACACATCCAGACACTCGATGGCCAAAACATATGGCTGCACCCAGTGGCGCAGCAGTTAAATCAATTCAATCTCCCGATGGGTCTTTCAGGGGCCACACTGTGACAAAATAAATCCAAATAAACTCCCGTTCAATCCCAGCAGTAAAATCTTAATATTTTAAAGCCAAAGGGAAAGCGTAGATTTTTCCCAAGGGTCCTTCTGCTCCTGAGTGTCACTGAGCAACTGCAGGATGCCCCAGAGCCACCCCTCCTACTACTAACTATGTTTGTGTGTCTGATTTAGCCCACCCTAGTTTTTTTCACCCCTGCTCCAAGCATGCTTGTGCACACGCCCCAGCTTTCCAGGCCTTAAAGGCCTAAAATAGCAGAAGGAACACGGGGTTATTATTAGCTGCTCAGCCAAAAGGATGACTCAAAGATCTGGGTGGAGGGCATGATGGGGGTACAGAGGGATAAACACACTCATAAATACTCACAAGGACAAATATCACAGTCTGGCAGCTTCACCTGGCCAAAATATCCTCTCAAGTGTGAGAATCAAGAATGGATGCTGTAGTGTGTACGTAGAGGGTGGAGTAACTGTGTGTCATGCTAAACTGAATGCTGATAAAGGATGTTAGGCTCATTATGAAAAATCATCAAAATGTGCTTTGAAAACAATGAAAGCAATGGCTCAATGGGGCCCATTTAATATCCTCTCTGTTTCTTTCATTCTTGATCATTGAACGAGAGCAAGAAATCTGCATAGTCTTCAGATTCAATGCTTTTTTTTTTCAGGCTTTTCTTCGCTAGTTATGCTAAAAGATTTTTGGTATTGAATAAAAATATTGACACTGCACGAGGCTCTGAAAATCAGGTTTTACTTTATGTGAGAGCAGAAACACTCCAGAGCTAAACATTTCCACATTTATTAAACTGAGCTGATATACATATAATAATTTTTATTTTGAATTTAGTCTCCCAAAGAAAGAGAACTTTAAGGATTTGTTGTTTATGTGTAAAACAACAGAATTTCATGAAGCTGATGTAAACAAATGTTTTTTTAAATTATTTTATTTTATTTTATGAATGAAGTGGGAAGCCAGTAATATCTCAGGTAACACCCACATTGTGTTTTCTTTTATAAGATTGAGCGTGATTCGCTGAACCAACCAGCAAACGTCTGCGCGCCAGCGGTCCAATAACTACATAACCCACAAGTCCTTGCAGCTAATCGTTGCGCTTCATGTGGTTTTGCTAGGTGAGCGCACGCACACTGCACTGAAGAGTTTAGAAGCACAGCGGAACTTTTGTCTCACTGTCCTTGTCACTCTTTCTGTTCCTCATTGTACTACCACAATGTTATCTTTTATGTGATCCCTGTTTTACTTGACTGTATGTCTATAATGTGATAAATAAAGTTTAAAAAAAAAAAAAAAAGCACAGCGGAAGTGTTACCCCGTCAGGAGCAGCGAGAGTGAGTGCTGAATTTAGCGGGGACTCAGGTGTCATGATGTGGGCTCGGTTGACGGTTGGAGCCGGGGCTTCGGGGCTCGGGTTGCGGGCTGCAGGGGACGGTTTGCTGCGGTTCGTTGGAGCTGGATGTGCGGGGAGGAGGCAGCAACAGAGCCGGGCTGCCAGCACAGAGGTAAGCAGAGCCGTGAACTTCAGTCCTTGCAAGTGTGCCAAAGGCTTTTGGCATCAGACTTCACACGCACCTTTTGTTGTTATGAGTTATTTATCTATTTGCTGAATTTTCACTCATTTCATTTGTCACGTGTTCAATATTACTTATTAATTTTTTTTTAAACTCTAACTTTGGTCCTGTGGTATTTTAATCCTACTTTATAAGACTTTAAAGGACAATTTCAGGCCTGTAACTCACGTACTTTAATGAGATTTAAATGATATTTTTGATTGACTCGCTGAAGAAATCTTGCTCTATTATTGTTACTGCCTACTGTGTGTGTCTTTAGTCCTGTCTACCTCCCCTCACCCCCAACAGGTCACCTCAGAGGCCTGCCTGGTTCTTCCTGTTAAAAAGGACTTTTAACTTTCCACTGCCGCCAAGTGCTTGCTCATTGGGGGGTTGGTATGATTGTCTGATTGTTGAGGTTTCTCTTTATTGCTGTAGGGGTTTACCTTACAATATAAAGCTCCTTGAGGTGACTGTTGTGATAAGGGTTAAGGCGCTGTATTAATAAAACTGAGTTGAATTAATACAGTATTAACATGTGAGTTTGTGACAGCAATGGCTCGCCCATGCACACATAATGTATATCTGTCCCTGCAGAGTGGCCCTCCCCCCCTGCCTGCTTCACTTCACTGAGCTGCACAAAATGGCTTTATTAAAACCACGAGGGACTGACTCTGCAGTACTGTCAGCAAGGTTTAACGCAGGGCCAACTTACCCTTTCATCCATCTTTTTACTCCTTCATGACATCCCTATGCTTTTGTAGGTTTGTATGCAAAGAGGGTTTGGGTCAAAACAGTTGATCAATATAGGATCAGTCTTGTTCTTTCACTTTCAAGTACAAAGCAGTATAAATCCACAACGACTTAGGAGTATATGGGTCTGCAACCAGAGCAGCCACATGCCTTCGGTTTGTTTGCAGTAACAGCTGACTGTGGACAGTTTGGAAAGGTGCAGACACACTCTGTCCCACAATGCGTTGCTGTGGCTGATAAGCCCACCTTCAGCTGGTTCAAAGGTCAGACTGAAGAGAGCACGAGAGAGAGGCCTATCAGCTGAGCTGTCTATTAATCAAAGATGTGTTGTTATTATGTTCCTGCTCACTGTGTTATTTGCAGAACATGCTAAACTACTAAACCTTTTAGAAACACTTTAATAGATTTAATAGCATGCAAGAACTCAGCAGTCACAGTATTTCATCTGTGGACTTTCACTACAAGCCTGATGTTTTCTTTTCCCCAGACTGCCTTGAAGAAGACTCCACTATTTGACTTCCACAGGGGGCAGGGGGGAAAGATGGTGGAGTTTGCAGGCTGGAGTATGCCCGTTCAGTATAAAGACAGTCACATTGCCTCTCACATGCACACCAGAGAGCACTGCTCCATCTTTGATGTCAGTCACATGTTGCAGGTGAGGCATGCGCTCTTAAACATGGGTGCAGATTTCAAGTAGAGCATCGCAACTTGGATTTGAGACTTTCTGAGATATTCTGCTGTAAATATTGGGAGCAGAGTGTGACCCCTGTGTCAAGCAATGTGTGTGTCAAGTGAAGAAATGTATGTGTTAGTCACATCATGGCAGAGTAAAAATGTCTAGTGTCTGGCTGTTGTTTTTATCCACCACCCAACTCTCCAGGAAACTGCTGCTGTTAAAGATTTAATTACAGACTTTTTGTTTTTCTCTGTCAGACCAACATCCACGGCAAAGACGGGGTGAAGTTTATGGAGTCACTGGTGGTGGCAGACATCGCAGAACTCAAGGACAACCAGGTAACGATTTAACGTTAACCAGGCCCGGCCCTAACCAATCTGGCGCCCTAGGCAAGATTTTAGGTGGTGCCCCCCTACATCGGCAGTGTAGTGTATGTACTCACAAGAAACCGAATAGCTTTGTCTTTGACCTTTTTTTTTTTTTTTTTTACTTAAAGAAAGCAAATTCACAATCAGAATAATTAACAAGATAAAAAAAATATATGAATAAATAAATGAATACAAAAAATAAAAAATGAATATATGAAATACAATAAATTTCATTTCATTTATTTATTTTTTTCACACTTGGTACAACAGATCAAACAAACCAACCACACTTTCTATCAATAAAGCACTACAACCATGTGTGAAAAGGAGCAGGAAGAAGAAAATATTCTTATTAAACCCCGCCCCCTATCTACATTCCAACTTATATTACAAGTGGGCACCAAAAATCAGGGAACAAACTAATATTAACATTTCTCTCCGGTCCTAACCCAAACCAAACAACAAATATACCACTCCACATAGTAACAAGGAGAAAAATAAAATTAAATAAATAAAACAAAAAATTATAATGGATCCATTTTCAATGAACTCCAATTTCATTCGCATTCTTCATATTGAGTTATCGTTTTAAGCATGTAACACTTTTTAAAACAATGTAAACTTATACAATTCTTTAAATTATAATGAAGAGAGTTCCACAGTCGTATACCCCTAACGGTTGGACTCCTTAATCTTTGTGTAGTCCTAGCTAACTGATGCTTAAAATAAAATTTCCTTCTGCTATCTTCTCCCCCTGAACACATTAAAAATACTCTTTGTAACTTAAAGGGCAAAATATTATTTTTAGCCTTAAACATAATTAATAGTGTCCGTAATTTCACTAAATCTCCTAATTTTAATCATTTTGATTTTATAAATAATTTATTTGTATGTTCTCTATATTTAACGTTATGGATCATTCATATCACTTTCTTCTGTAATAAGTTTAGAGGTTTTATAGTATTCTCATATGTATTCCCCCAAACTTCAACACAGTAACTAAAATATGAGAAAAACAATGAAAAATATAAAATGCGCATTGTTTTATGATCTAATAAATCTCTTAAATTTCCCAAAATATAAATGCTTTTGACCATCTTCTTTCTAATATACTCAATATGAGATTTCCACGTCAAATTTTCATCTACTATTACACCCAAAAAACGAAATTTCTCCTCCTCTTCTTTTCTCTTTTTTCTTCCATGGGCACCTGACAGTTTTGGCCGTTTTGACATCTTGTGTTGATTTTTTTGATGTGGTGACGTCCAAAAGGAACCATAATACGGGAAGGGAGGGGGCGCACCGTGCGGGGAGGGGGGGGCGTAATGTTGTAACAAATAATATTTCTATTAAATAAGCTTTACTTTGCATTTTAATTAACGTGGGATTATTTTTTGTATTTAGAAATAATAGTACCAACTTTTTTTTTTCTTCAACATTTGTGGCACTGGCGTGGCGCCCCCTGATGGACGGCGCCCTTAGCATTTGCCTATACGGCCTATGCCACGGGCCGGCCCTGACGTTAACCATTGTTTCGTTTTAAAACTGCTTTTACTGACTTTTTGTTCACTTTGAGGCAAGTGAGGGGAAGCTGTGAACACAAAACTAGCAGATCAGACATGTTGACTTTAATCAATTTTTTTTTCCTTCCAAAAATATAATTGTCTGGTGCTGAGCAGGCAGTGTACACAGTTTATACTGAGAGGGTTTCCTCTAAATCACCTGCCGGTTGTATTTAGAGACAAACAATGAGACTGTATCCACTGCAGCATGAGGGCATCAGTTCACTCTTGTTGTGTGAATGATTATAAAGGATATATCTTTAATCAACTTAAAAAACATATTCAAACATGTACATACATGTACATACATGTATGTATACACACAGGGCTGCACATAAGTGGTCCGCAGGTGCGCATGCGCTTTCAAAATAAAAGACGCGCACCAGATAAGAAGTTGCAACGCGCGTTTGCGTACATAAGATTTTTTGGAGGAGGACAGACATTTGTTTAGCACTCTTAAAGATGTCGAAGAAGCAAGCTCCTTTTAATCAATTACTTTGGTGTTCCTCCACCTCCAAAGAAATGTCAGCAGGAGTCCGAACCGCAAAAGAAGCACGTATTCTCGGAAAAGTGGTTGCAGGAGGTGAGCTGGCTTCAAACAAATGATGAACGCACTGAGATGCGGTGCAGAATATGCCGTGAAAGTCTCACTCTAGTGGACAAAAACAGTGCCTTTTATATAATATAAAAGGCACCACTTTTCTGAGAATACGCGCTTATTTTGCGATAAGTCAGAGAGAATTCATGACGATGTTTATGTGAAGCGTAGTTTGGATCTTCTTTTGCTGCTGGTTCAGTCAATATTGTTTGGAGAAAGAGATAAAAACCTGCAGCTTCAGAATGTAGCGCAAACGCAAAGCGCGGACCCGCTGACACAACACTGACACTTTCAGCCCCGGCCGTGCCCGTGCCGTCGGGTGAGAAAGGCGACATCTCACTGATTCTGATGTTTCGGCGGCTGCCTGCTTTTTGTTCAGAGTCTGTGTACCTGCTCTCATTTACTGTTTAAGCTGTTTGGTGGTTGTTGAAAATTTTGCGAGGTTTAACCTGAGATTTTGGCGTTTCTGGCAAAATACATTTATATTTAAAAATCGATTCAGATTTTAATGAATCGATATCACGTTATCCAAGCTAGAATCTATTTTAATCGATAAATTGGTAATTAAAACCCACCCCTAGTTCCAAGATCTGCGTGAGCACCCAACTGTGTCCAAGTTTCAACCATCTAGCTCAGGGGTGGGCAATTCCAGGCCCTGAGGGCCGGTGTCCTGCAGGTTTTAGATCTCGCCTTGGGTCAGCACACCTGAATCACGTGATTAGTTCGTTACCAGGCCTCTGGAGAACTTCAGGACATATTGAGGAGCTAATTTAGCCATTTAAATCAGCTGTGTTGGTTCAAGGACACATCTAAAATGTGCAGGGACACCGGCCCTCGAGGCCTGGAGTTGCCCACCCCTGATCTAGCTGTTGACTTGAGGTGAAGTTGAAGAATTTGCACATAGTCCTCATTCTTCATTATTCAAACTATTTTGTGTAATGTACTAGTGTCACTGGTAGTAAAGCCTCACCTTTACTCCTCCAAACGTACCTCCTGTCGTTGTGGCCAAAAAAGCTTTTCTTGTCTGACCATAAAACTTTTTCTTGTCCATGTGAACAGCTGCAAATTCCATTCAAGCTTGAAGATGCTGATTTTGGAGTGTGTGCTTCTTTCTTAATTGGTACCCTTTTAGTTCACAGCGACGTAAAACCTCACTGTGGACAGTGATGATGGCGTTCCAGCAGTATACAGTTATACAGGCTTGAGTCCTTGTGGTTCCTGGATTGTTTGTCTTTCCTTCAGTTGTTTGAACTGATGATCTTGGAATCTGCAGTTGTTTAGAAATGGCCCCAAGAGACCTTCCCAGCTTGTCTAAATCTGAAGTTTCTCTTAAGGCATCTTCACTGAGTTGGGTTTTCAGTTATTCTGAGTATTGGCTAATCCAGTGAGTGCAAGAGAGACTTAAAGATGAGAAACTTAACATAAACACGATGTCCACAGTGTCCTTTTTTCTGTTTCCTTCATTTCCTTTCTTGCCTCACCTCCAAGGGCACGTTGACCCTCTTCACTAATGAGAAAGGTGGGATTATTGATGACCTCATTGTGACAAAGACGGACCAGGGCTACCTCTACGTTGTCTCCAATGCCGGCTGTGCTGACAAGGACTCTGTTCATATGAAGGTGAATTCAAGAAAAGTATGTAGCAAAGAGACCGAGATTTAAAAAGCATCTGATGTGTGTGGGTGTGTTTTGTTTTCAGGCCAGACTGGCAGAGTTCAAATATGCAGGTTCTGATGTGGATCTGGAGTTTCTTGATTGCGCACTGATTGCTGTGCAAGGTAGAATATTTGTGTGACAGTCCGCCTTCTTTTTCTTTTCATCGGTGCTCTTACTATAGTCTTCATCACTTCCTTTCCTTTATACTTCTCTTCCTGCTTCCTTTTCATCTTAATTTACTTTCCTCTGGTTTTGCTTTCCCTCATTTGCTCTTTCTCTGTCCATCTATGAATTTTGGCTATTGCTTCTGATTTTTTTATTTTTTTATTTTTTTTTTCCTTTTCTTTTTGAACTCCTGCAGTTTAGGTGTTTCAGATCTTGCAGATAAGAATTTATTTGCATGTCTCCAGGTCCCACTATGTCTCAGGTGCTCCAGGCGGGATTGAAGGAGGACCTCAGTAAGCTAACTTTCATGACCTCTGCCCTGGCCACAGTGTTCGGTGTCCCTGACTGCAGACTAACTCGATGTGGATACACTGGAGAGGACGGGGTGGAGGTGAGCACATATGTGTGTGCTTGCAGGTTCTTTCATGCTTCGGGACAACTAGTTTTGTATTATAACTTGTGTTTAATGGACAGTGTTTTTATTAAAAAAAAAAAAAAAAAAAAGCTATACTGGCAAGCAGTTCTGTGGGGTCCCACGCCTCTCTGCTGGCCCTGTCCCCCATCACTCCCTCTGACAACCAAAAGCCCATGCAAGTCCTCGAATGTCCGTTATTGCCTGGACAGTGTGTTATTTCTTTCTAACCTCGGTGTGTAACTCTTATTAGGCCTGGTCTTTAGTGAGCTAACCACTGGGACTTGTGCAAAAGCCCACACTCTCAGATACAGTGCCATTTATGGAAAAGAGTGCAGCTCTAAAAGAGGCATATGTGACCTATCGAAACCACAAATGCAAAACCAAATGTTAGGCCAAAGTCAAAAGGCTGTGGACTAACTACTCTGTATCCTGCCATTGTTGATTCACAAGTTGTCTTTTTAAAAAAAAAAAAAAAAAAAAAGATTAGTTACTTGCTGATATGCACCCGCTCAAAAAGGAAGAACCTGTTTCATATGAATGATCTACTAAAAGAAGTGAATTTTTTTTTTTTTTTTTTTTTTTTTTTAAGGGAACTGCAGGTCCTTGAAGGGTAATACAGTTTGAAGCTGGAGGATCTCTATATAAATATCCGCGATAAGCTAGGTTCCCTAACTTTCAGTAGCTGTTGAAAGGATAAAGTTGTGGTATATCAGTGGTTAGAAATACCATTATTACTTTAGGATTAGTTTAACACAAAGTTAGTGCTGATCCGGGACCATTGCTGGAGTCACAGTGCGCAGCATCAAGGTCCTTTCATATTGGCGGCAGCATGTGCTGCTAATGCTAGCTAAAAGGCAAGGATCCGGAATTTGTTGCGCTGGCTGCTGAGCTCTGTGGGTTTTTGCAGCAGCTCTACTTGTACTAGATGCACCTGCTCCTTGTCGTTTCTATCTCTGACACACAAATCTTTTTACACATACAAATCCTGATTTACAAGTACAAAATATTTATGACCACAATTTGAGCCCATAGAGGCGGCTTAAACATTTGACGAACAAGTTAAAGTTTGCTGGTTTTTGTGTCCAGGAGGAGACACAAATCTCTTTGAGTTTGTGTCAGGAAGCTGATTCTGCTGTTTGAAAAAATAAATAAAAAATCTGACAAATAAAACAGAGAGAGGTACCTGCTGTGGTGACCCCCTTGTGAATAAGGGAGCAGCTGACAACAGCTTCTTAATATGTAATCAACATCCTGAAGTAGGCTTAATACACTTGCACTTATTCGGGCATTCATTTGATGCAAATCATGTTTGAGGAAACGTCGTCTCTGCAAACTGCTGCTTTGATTGTTAACAACAAGATTCAGTTTAATTTTTGGTGCCATCAGCTGTAGATCTGCCTGGTTTCTTGTAGCTAGAGCGCCATCTAGTTCTGCTATATCGTTTTCCAAGACAAAAAGACTCCTCAATGTCTTGTTCCAGAAATTCTTACTCAAAACATCCAGAAACCTTATTGTGAGCACTTAATCTAGAAAATGTTTTCTGTTGGCTGAATTACAGCAGCCAGCTGTATCACTCAATACAATAAAGAGATTGTGTAATTGAAGGTTTGCATCCTGTGAAGCTTTCATTACACAAGCTAGCTGCACGTCTTTTGATTGGCACATATAAAATAGTTCCTACATTGACTGACACACACACCAGGGTCTGTGGCTGACAGATCTGTAATAAACTTCTCCAAAACTGGTATAAATTGCACTATGTATCATGACATGCGTAGATGTAATCTTGAGGTGAAATTTGTAATTCTCTGAACTTTATTGACATTAAAGGTACTTGGATAGAGACGTGGCTCTACAGTTTGCCTGTGTCTCTGTGTGTCAGATCTCCGTCCCTGAGTCCAGAGTGGTGGAGCTGACGGAGAAGCTACTGACCAACAGTGAGGTGAAGCTGGCCGGGCTGGGAGCTAGGGACAGCCTACGACTGGAGGCGGGGCTTTGTCTTTATGGCAATGACATCGATGAGACCACTACACCTGTGGAGGCCACGCTTGTCTGGACCATAGGTTGGGGTTTAATTTTTTTGGTCGTTTATTCTTTTTTTCTAACGGCTGCTTTTGTGTGAGGCTGTCATGAAACTTGTGATTTAAAAACATTTAAATTATTTTGTTTTTATTTGCCACTTAATAAGCAGCTGTCGACTAAGGCGTCACTCAAAGGTAAACGTTCTTCTGATTGGTCTCCGAAGGCGAGAAGCAGCACATGTGTTAGGATCTTTTCCTAATAGTGTCACAATTGCATACCAATTAGATACCACCATCTGATAATTTGGAATTGCACATAAGATTTTTATTTCCTTTTTTAAATTTTTATTAGAGGATCCCAGATGTTGTTGTGCACGCCTGCCTTTTCATTCAGTCTGTCAACGAACTCTGCTGGTGTCTCACACACAGGAAAGCGCAGACGCCAGGCCAAAGATTTTCCCGGTGCTGACATCATCATACCTCAGATCAAAGCCAAGACAGCCAGGAAGAGAGTGGGTCTGGTGTCCACCGGCCCCCCAGTCCGGCAGCACACCCCTATTCTCAGCCCTGATGGAAAGGTCATAGGTCAGAATGTGCCAAAGTGCAAACAGACATAAAAACATACCCCCCCCCCCCCCCCCCCCCCCCAAACAATTATGAGAGTATTGTTGTTTGCCACAGTATCTGTTATGATGTTGCCAATTGGGGTCTCCAGACTCAGACATTTTCAAATCTTACATGTTAGGGCTTTAAAATAGATACGATCGCAATGTTTGTATTTCTGTGGTATCATATCAAATGTCAGTGAGATGATTGTTAAGTGTTTCTTCACACGCTGCATGATTGCAGACATGACAGTGCCTGTCATATAGAAATAAATGACTGAAAAAAACTGTACAACAGGATTTCCTTGGAAAGACAAATTCCTTTGTGTTTTGTACAGGTGAGGTGACCAGCGGCTGCCCCTCTCCTTGCCTGAAAAAGAACATTGCCATGGGTTACGTGGATGCGGCATTCGCCAAAAATGGAACAGCCATCCAGGTCGAGGTCAGGAAAAAGGCAGTGCCGGCCACCGTCAGCAAGATGCCCTTTGTGCCCACCAAGTACTATACTGGTTAGGAGAGACACTTTTATAGCGAGTATAGGTGCTGCTGAGCGTTCCTTCAAACGATCCCGTATTTGCCAGCACTGCCCCTTCATTCTTAGCTCACTATTTAAAATGTACAAACCTTCACTGGTGAGTCCAACAGAGGAAAAATTAGTCCAAAAATTACTACTGACTATTGATCGGTCACAAATATATTAAGTTTAAAGTACTCAGTGTTCATATTCAGTCACCAGGGCTGCTGCTTTGAGAATGGACATTATAGGAGCTCATGTAGAAAACAGGGTGTCCAGATGACCCTCTTCATAATGTATTGCAAAGCATTTTTATCCCTTGTCCCCCCCGTCCCACGTATTAAGAGTGTGTCCCACATTTTGATTGGCTCTGCAGGATGTGCATGTCTATAAAGTCTGGCTTGTAATCAAACTGTCTGAAGACAGCAGGGAAGGCCTTATATTCAAGTGGAAGTTAGTCCCACTTAGAGTCATGTAGCTCTGCCCATCAGGGAAAGATGATTTTTCGGAAATGTGATGGAAACTGCCACAAAGAAAATTATTATGTTAAACTGGGAAATTCAATTTGTCCAGCTAAAAAGTTCCACATCGTCTCGTTTTTTTTTTTTTTTTTTTTTTTTGGGATCGGGTCACCCTACATAGAAAGACTTTGCACAGACTGCCAGTCCTTATTTAATAATTCAGTATTATGCATGCATCAGGTTAAGAAATTCATGGTGCACTAACATGGGTTCCCCTGCGGATGATGGGGCTGAGACATTGTTCACGTTGTTCCGAGACCAAGTTATTTTGGATTTTTTTTTGTTTGTTTAATGAAATACTTTGCCGCACTTTAATTTTTCCAGTGGGAGTAACAAAGATGTAAACACTAGCATTTCACTTTTTATTGCTAACAAAACATGAAATCATTTCAGTTTGTCACTGTTGGACCAAAACAGAAACTGCACACTTGTGAATGTTATAAACCAAATTTCCAGTGACCATGGTTTTATAAAATGCCTGATTTGTAAACAGTGGCGACTTGTTGTCCTTCAATGCAAAATGTCTCTGTCTGAAGTGTTGTAGTTTTTACTTTACTTTTTTACTCTTGGTTTGGTGATTCATAAAGAAATCTTAAGATAAAAACACTTTGCACCTGGGCAACATGTGGTACAAGACTAACTTGAAAAGATGTTAATTGTAATTGTTTTCTGTCTGCTTCTAATGAAATTTTAATTATCAAATGGGACACTGTCTTATGACTTATGTATGTCTGCAAAACTACTGACTCTTAGGTTCTCTTGAGTATTTGCTGTGAGTTTGTACTAATACTTGGACTAATTATGGAGTTTTTGTAAACATTTTCTATTGATATGAGGTCTCTTCTTTAATAAAGGTGATTTTTGTTCAGTCCTCTTCTGTCAACTTCAACACCCTTTGTCCAGAATATCCATTAATCCTGTTATGCACAGGTCCATCTAAGCCTTGCCTCTTTGTTTTTAAACCATGGTTTAAAGACAAAGTTAGCGGTTCCCCCACCTCAAGCTCTGTATCCTGTATTTATTGTTAGTGCCACCATCTCCAAATGTCAGGTCTCGATACTGTGTTGTGAATAATACCCAAATCAGATACAGTAAAAGATTTAAATTCAAGATTACATTGGTAAAATGTTCATCTCCAAGCATGAGTCTGGAGGGATGTAAATGTGTTTTCCCCAAATTCGACTCATGGCTCACACCTTTGAATCAATAAAACACGATTAAAGGTGAGCCGTTTGGTATGAAAACCCCAGAAATTCCAACTTCAGTTCAAAACAAATGCATGACTCAATTTATTTAATCATATCAAGTCCACAAAGGAACTTCATTTACGACGTGTGACGTTGGCTTTACACGTAACCGGAAAGGAGGGACTTTAACTGAACAAACCTGGCAACCCCGGCTGCCGGTTTTATCAGTAGCTACTGAGGGGAAGATGGTGGACTTGGCGACTACAGCGTGCTCAAAACTCCGTCCCAAACGCTTTGAAAAATACTTACCATCTCACCCTAATATTAGATATAGATTACCCGGGGAAAATCATAGATAATACACCGGGGCAGCTGCTAAAGACAGCCACTTTTCCGCCAACAGACAACTCTTTATTCATAGACTGAAGAAAGCGAAAAGTTACGGAACGTGGTGTTGGTTGGTGATCGTAACGGAGGCTAGCCAGCGATAACACGAAAGCAAGTGGCTTAAAAACCATCAACAACCCCCCTAACCCTTGTAAATACGAACAGGCTGCAGTTCCTGCTGTTTTCACGCCCGTCGTTCAAATCCTTGAGCTAGCTAACCTCAGCTAGCTTTGTTGTGAAACGGAGGATCAAAGCTGCTCGAAATGCCGCGGAATAAGACGGGGAAACGTGGCTCCGGTAAGCCGGGTAAGTAGCAATAGCAGCCATGCTAACTCGAGCTCAAGCAGGAATATAAGGGAATAGAAGTCTGAATACGGTTTGAACAGATCTAGCAGTACACTTGGAAGAAAGACTAGCAGTTTGAAGCAGGGGTATTTTTGCCATATGGAATAGACGCTAACAGACGGGCAGCCTGTTGCTTCCTAACTTTAGCATGCGAGTTGTTTTGGACCCTGTCGTGCACATCCATGTGGGTATAATCAGTGCTACAGCTTAGCAGTGCAGTCTGCATTTTCTTGGCGTTAATGCTAAAGTCAGTTTGACACTCTAATAAGCGCGAGGAGCGGTCCAGGAAAGCTTGATGCATTTTTTTAATAGCTGCAGACTTCTGCATTGAGAATTATTATTTAAGCTCATTTACATATGAATGCATCAATAAATGCAAAAAAAGGTTGCAATACAGAAGTGAATGCCCGTTTTTCATGTTTTCTTCTCCATCATGGCCATTCTTGCATTACATTCACCTTCCCCTCCGTTCATGAACCTGTCCACTGCTCTTGCTCCAAATATACAATCTATATACAATCTATTTCAACCATCCGTTCATCATGTCCAGGCTCTCTCCGTCAGGAGGTTCTTCAGCTGCAGCTGTCGACAAAGGCGTCACTCAAAGGTAACTCCTCTGATTCTTGACTCCCGACCCCAGCTTCTACATCTTGTTCTAACCTTGTCCAGAAGCTCTTGAACCTCATGATAGTGCATGCAGCAAATCAAACGACCATGTCGTTGTCGTCTATTCCAGCTGCACTCTTCCTTCTGCGTGCCTTGGCTGTTCACTTTAATAAGATGTAGCAGTTATATCTGAATGTTCTCATTCTTTGTGTGCACGTCTCAAGTGAACACCATGCACTTGTCCTGGCTTTAAGGCAAGATTAAAAGATAGACATTACAGAAGTATGAATGTCATCTAATGACTTTGGACCTTTTCATCCACCCGTCCTGCTGCACTTACAGGTGTTTGGTTTATTTATTTTAAAAAAACTTTTCTTGTTTTATCACCATCTACTCTGATCTTGAACTGGAATTTTTCCTCTTCTTACCTGCACTAATACCATAAACAATTATTTGTTGCTTCCTGTGCGACTATGTCATGTGTAAGCAATGTCAGGTCAGCGTGACATTCTGGACGCTGAGTTAAAGTCACTGGTGACACATTGCTCTATGTGGCAATCCCTAACTTACTGTCACATGTTCCTTATTAACACATAATATAATCATGTTAATGTTTGAACTTCCTTTGAAACCCAAAGCTTTCTGCAAACTTTAATGTACGGGATGGATGGACGGGGAGAATTTCAGTGTAAATTTTTGAAGTTGTTTAATTTATGCAGGATAACAGGATTTAAAGTTATGAGCCACAGTTCAGCAATAATCCCCAGCTGGTAGAAACATGGGGAAACCAAGTATTTTACATGCTGGTCCAAAGTGTAAGTGTGGCTAAAGGAAGAATCCCAGATTACAGAGGATAGGCTTAAGAAAAGAAGAAGGAGAACCAAAGCATTTCATTATCTTTGGGAAGAGGCCAACAGGGGCAGAAACAAGAATCACGTGTATTGTCAGTATTTAGCTTTATTCAGATAATTCAGTAGTACAGCGTTTTAAATAATCGACTTAAAAATAGTGCGAAGCTGACAATATGCAGATATAAATATCATTAAAATGACTTATTTGCCAGGGAAAAGGCAAGTACAGTGCTAACAGGATGGGGCCCAGGATACAACCTTGTGGAACACCTCATATTATTCAGTTGATGATGGATAATTGTGAGAAATGACTGACAAAGTCCTATGTGAGAGAGATACAAAGACAACCTTTTAAAGCTATCTTTAACCTCTCAAGCAATAAATGATTGTGAATGGAGACAGCACTGACAACCAGCAGTACCAGTAGAGAATACTTCTACATATTCCAGTAGAAACAGACTATTTAAACTCTAAAAACAGTAGTTTTTGTTATCGATGCAGATTTATGCATCGGTTTCCTGCAACACTCCGCGTGGTGTGGTATTTTAAGTTGAAGAATTTAGTTTTCCTTCAGGGTCTGTTTCTGGATGACTTCAAATAGGCCTTGCAGTTTTAGAACAAGCGCTGACGGTGAGAAAAATAGATGTCTGAATATTAGCTGTGCTGCTTGACTTCTCCAACTGTAGGGGTAGTGATCCATTCAGATGTTTAGCAAAGTGCCTGCAAGGAGAATGCAGGTTAATTTAGCCGTTGGAGTCCTATGTCCTCCATCTATAGCATGTGGGCTTTTTAAAAAGCTCCCACCTCCTCGGCTCGAATCTGTCAGCAGAGCCTTATTTCCAAGTGGCCGACCAACTGCTGGAGCCGTGTGAGTGACTGCTACATAAGCATAAAGTGGCAATGTGGAGAGGACACGTGAGTCCTGGCGGGGAGCTCACACTTCACTAACTGAGCTGTGTGTGGGCAGGCCTGCGTAGGAAGGTGTGGAGCTCTGTGTAACCAGTGAAGTGACCAGCAGTTCAAGGATGGTGACTGGGAAACTGCCGACTGATATTGGCCCACAGAGTGTGTTATCTCAGCTACCAACAGTATGTTTGCCTCGGGCCATTCTGTCAGAGTAATCAGAACATCACATAAGGAAAGCGCACTTCAAGGAACGCTGTTTCGATCATCGTCTTTTTTTCTGAATTTACATTTTTTCCTGTATTTCCTCATGTGTTGTTTCACAATTATTTAAAAGAAAAGAGTTATATGATTATTAACTATTAAGTAGAGAGCAGTTGTTGCTAGGAATCATGAACCGATTCTTGGTAGAGACATTTGGTGTAGTGGCAATAATACCTGCTACGCTCAAATATTAGGTGTAACAGTTGTTGCTCGTACTGTTTCCAGAGCCTTTAAATGATGGATAGGAATTAATCAGCAATGATGACAAAGGAATTAAGCAGTGCTTGGCTTGTGAATACAGGTAAGAAACTCTGTAAAGGAAAGGTAAAACTTAAGATCTGACAACAGTGGCTCAACAACTGAGTCCACTCCAGTCAAATGGCTGAACTTTAGCCTAGTTTACACTCTTTACTCTGAGGTCAAACATGGTCCTAGTTTCTTTTCATTTCTTTTTATCTGGGAAAACAGGTGGAAATAACTACAAGATATTGCAAAATGTGTCAACAAAGTTTGTGTATTTGCTGTGCTTTTGTGTTTGGTATTGAACAGAATGGAGTGATTTTCCTATTTCGAATTGCTCCAACACCGGTGACCTTTGGGCTACCCCAGCTGTCCTGTTTGACCTCGACACGAACACCTAAACACACGCATACTCGCGCACACACAGTCTGACCGTTCTGGATCCCACACACTGAATGAACGAATAAATGAAAACCACACTGGTCTTCAGTAATCCCAACAACAGTAGAAAGTCCTGAGCCAGCAGGAGTGTTAGCTTAGCTCGGCATGCCTCACTCTTAGCCCTTCTCATACACACACGGCAGAGCTGTGTGGAAACAGAACATCTGGCGCTAATAAACAAATAAAAGATGACGGAGCATTACCCAACGGAAAATCCTTGAGTTATCTGGTGTTTGCTGTGGTTAGAGACTTCATAGTATCATGTTATCCTAATGGAGCACTTTTCTGTGGAACATTCGGCTTACTTGTCATTTAGTAGAATAGGAGGCTGCTTGGTGTGATGCACTTTTTCACTTTCCTTGTGTTTTGTTTATTTATTTTTTTATATTCCACTGCAGCATGTCATTACATTTTTGGCTCCTTTCTCTTGGTTTGTGTGTTGCTGTTATTTATTTGTTTTTAATTTAAAAAAAAAAAAAAAAAGATTCCTAATATGCAGCAGATGTAAGGTGGTCTTAAAAAACCGAGCATAAAAGAAAAATGCTTGAAAACATTTTTTTTTCTTTGCTATACCATGTGCATACAAATGAAGCGATTCTGACCACTAAAGTCAGACTAAAATATTTAGCATTGAATTTTTTTGTTCCACTGAATCTAACACCAGTTCTGGTGTTTGTGCGAGTTTGGCTGCTTTCTGGTGTTTATGGAAAAGTCGAAGAATTACGCAGCTTTTTTCAACTATCACAGATGTGTTTGGGTTTGTTTTTTTCCTGTTAGTTTGGTAAGCTTCACACTAAGAGGAAGTTGTGCTAACAGGTAATATAAGTGATGGGTTACTCAACACGTCCTGCTGCCTTGGTAAATGGCAGAACAGGGGCCCGTTCTTCGTACGTCGCTTACTACATCCAAGATCAAATGACACATCCAAGATCAAATCATCGCGCTAACCGTGAGCTCGCTAATCCGGTTCCCCGAACACACCTGCTGTTGACGATTACTACAGCTGGACGCAGGAATGTGACATCACTGGGTGTCGTAAAAGGGGCTACGCATCGATAGTAGAAACATTGATCGGCAACCCGCTGATTGGTCGGCGAAAATGTCGAAGGGGCGCGCTCGGTATTTTCCGGCAGCAGAGCAAGAACTCATGAGTGAGGGATTACAGGAGTTTCAGAGTTTAATTAAAACGCAAGAGAACACTGCAAAGGCTGCAAAAGCAAGGAGAGAGGGCTGGCAGAAAGTTGCTGACAAATCAAACTCGTAGGTAATTTAATAATAATAATAATAATAATGGATTGGATTTATATAGCGCTTTCCAAGGCACCCAAAGCGCTTTACGATACCACTATTCATTCACTCCCACATTCACACACTGGTGGAGGCAGCTACGGTTGTAGCCAGGCTGCCATATCGCGCCATCGGCCCCTCTGGCCAACACCAGTAGGCGGTAGGGTAGATCTATCATATGACACTATATTGTCCAATATCATATGGCATTATATTATATTATAATATGTTATATTATATCCCCTTTCACATTAGAGCCACAACAGGACCCACAAGAACATGGGAACAGGTAAAAGTGGAATACAGGAGTATTCTACAGAATGGTAATATTTATCTCTTAGATTGCTTTGCGTCTCTTGGCAAGGTAATACTGGCCTGTAATACTCTGTTAGTTTGTTCATAACAGCAACCAAGAAAAGGGCAGAGGAAAAAAAGACAGGTGGTGGTCCTGCACCCCCTCGTCAACAAGTTGGTTAAGTAAATAATACCCTCACGGGAATATCGATATCTCTCTATGAGCACACTGTCGCGCTGAGCTAAAGGATCCTGTCTATCCCGCAATATACGCTGAATTCTGAGGACTCTCCTTATCAATCTTGCACCTTCCGCAATGGGTTGGTCGCGTATACGGACAGGACATGGCTGCGACAGACTTCCCAAATCCACCTTCGCTTTTATAGCCGTGGTCTCTCATCTTGATTACACGAAGTAATTTACAATTACTACTCTGAAATCTGAATTACATCTGTAATAATCACATACATGTAATAGAATGTTAATAGTTCATTTCCCTTTTTTAGGAAATGACCTGTATGTATCTGTGTGACATCAATAAATGGATCAAGTGCTGCATTGTCTTTAGTTACATTGATAATATTTATTTATGGTGAAACAGTGGAAAAATATCGCTGTTGCTTTCGTATAAATGAAGCGGACATACCTGCGTGGCCGCGATCTAATCCTGTTTACATAAAGTAAACCTGCTCCCGAGCAGGTTTACGCTTACGGCTCTGTTGCTATGACAGCAAGTCCCGGATGAGCTTCGGGGAACCGACTGATCCAGGATCACGCGAAATCGTCAACAATCTAATCCGGCTAACCTACTTAGCGAGGTACGAAGAACGGGCCCCAGGTTTCAGTTTTACTGTAATGTTTTTTTTGCATATGATTGGAAGTGAGCTGCTTATAGTGACATAAGAGGGCCTCAGTGTCATCCAGATCTTCTTTAATCATATAATAATTGGGAGCGCTAATCAAAAGGTTTGGGCTAACTTCTGTTGTGTTTTATAACAAAAAGAAAAAAGGACTTATGTTAGACATTAAAGCATCAGTGTATACAGTTTCCATCCATCTTCTTCCAAATATAAATCCTTTTGCTCTGCTGTTTTTTCTTATTTTATCTTTTCCGTCTCCAGGTGCTAAAAATGGAGTAAAGGGAGAGGCGGCAGCCAGCGATGATGAGCTGACGTCGGACGTTCTCAGCCACTACAGCAGTGCCAGCGAGAGCACCTCGGTGGTGGAAGAGGGCACGGGTAAATACACTACACAATTCATTCCCTCTGCATGTGCATTCAGTCTGGGTTAGGACCATTATTTCCTAATTGATTTGCCACTAAACGATCTGTGTATCTGTGGCCGGAGTCTCCAGTCAAAACTTCAAACAGTTGCCTTTTAATGCAGTCGTATCAGTTTTCTGTGTTGTTTGATCTGACACAGGAAGTGAGCAGGTGGATGAGCAAACTGCCCAGGAAGAAACGGAAGACAAACTCAAACTGTGTATAGACAACCTGACTGATAAGAGGTGAGAAACATTTTTTTTATTTTTTAAATCAATCAAGAAGTGTCAAGAAAGAAAAATGAGCATGCAATGGCATTATTAACTGCAAAAAAAATGGCTTCAACACCTTTTGTTGTTGTTTTCTTCCTCATGTCTTAGTGCAAAGACTCGTCTAGCTGCTCTTGAGTCGTTGCGACAGGCCTTCTCCTCCAGAGTGCTGTACGACTTCCTGACAGAGAGGCGCCTCACCATCAGTGACTGCCTGGAAAGGAGCCTCAGAAAAGGTAATGCAAAACAACACGAATGGGTCTGGATTGTTTCAGTTAATCTTGCTTTCTGTTAACCTGTTGATGCCACTTTGTAGAAATTCAAAAGATTTATGAAAACTGTGTTTGTTTGGTTTTTGTTTGGTTTTTTTAAATGGAACGAAAGCGTGAGAATGATTTAAAAACTGCAGGTACTGATGAAACTTTTTCTCCTCGTGTGTCCAGGCAGCGGGGAGGAGAAGGCGGCGTCGGCCACGGTTTTTGCTCTGCTCTGCATTCAGCTGGGGGGCGGAGACGAGGCGGAGGAGGGCTTCAAAATGCTTCGCCCGCCTCTCACGGCCACCTTGAGTGACAGCAGTGCCAGCATAGCAGCTCGCCAGAGTGTGAGTAATCACATGAAATTTGTGAACGTTAATGCAGATCTGGATTTAGGATGGCCTATTCGGAGGGGGGAGGGGTGTTTTTTATTTTCTGCTTAAATGTTATCTGCATGATTTAGATTCTAACCAAGCCCAGATTGTGTTAGGATCACACATGAAGTGTCGCTGTCTGTCCTCAGATGCTTGTGTGTTAGTTTGACCGTTGTTACATCTGTGTCCCCGTTAGTGTGCCAGGACTCTGGGGATGTGCTGCTATGTCTCATCTGCTGAAGATGGAGAGGTGAGAACACTTTGTAGCTTATCAGTTTAATTCTAAGAAGCATAAGCTGGACGTTTTCAGAGTAAAAGAAAAAGACTTAAATAACTTATGCTGTTATGCATTGATGTTACCTCCTCACAGGACTTAATCAAGTCATTGGCTCTTCTGGAGAGTGTGTTCATGTCTTCGTACCCTAATGGAGAGGGAGTTCTGCCCACACCAAAACCTGGAAGTGCAGGTCTGCACACTGCTGCCCTGCAGGCCTGGTCACTGCTGGTCACCATCTGTCCCACTTCTAGACTGACTGTGCTGCTCAGCCAGTGAGTAAAACAACCTTCTTATGGCATCTTCTGTTATGACTGGCAACTGACTTTAGTTTTAAACTGAGAGGCGACAGCAGTAGTATCTAGCAGTGTAGCTAATTGGTAATCGTATGCCTCTTTCTTGCTGTAGTCACCTCCCTAAACTACAGGCGTGTCTTCAGAGCAGCGATGTGAACTACAGAATCGCAGTAGGAGAGACCATCGCCCTGCTGGTGGAGCTGGGGCGAGAGATAGACGAGGTACACACCTGAACAATAAGAACAGACAAGTACACTCACTTACAGGCGTATAGGTTTAAACGTCTCCTGTGTTAGTGCACTACATATTTGCGTGTGAATGTCTGCAGGAGTTTGAGGTGGAGGACGGTGAAAGTCTGTGTGAATGCCTGAAGAGTTTGGCCACAGACGGCAACAAGCACAGAGCCAAGAACGACAGAAGGAAACAACGCTCCATCTTCAGAGAGGTGCTGCATTACATAGAGGTATGTTATCTCATGTTGAAGCCGTGTAAAGACTGACAAATGTTTTTAGGTGCCCGATGTTCTGTTTTAAGTTGCTGAGTAGCTTTCTTCAACATCGCTTTACCCACATCTGAGCTTCTCACTTCTCATTTCTTTCTCCAGAACGAGGACTTCACAGAAGAGAAAATCAGGTTTGGAGTGGAGAACGTTTACATTGACAGCTGGGTGAGGAGAAGGATCTACGACGCCTTCAAAGAGATCCTCGAGTCTGGAGTCAGAGACCATCTGCAGGTGAGGAAACGGAACAAAATGCCTTCGTCTTTATCATTGATCACCAGAGTGGGCTTGTTTTCATACAGCCTCATTTACTGCCGCTGCTCGGTGCTTTCTGTCTCTTCAGTCTTGTCTTCTGTCATATCTTGCACCGACTGCAGAAAACAAAAACCTGAAGTTGAGTGGGAAGACTGGTACTGGCTGCTCAGCCAGCAGGCTGCGAGGATACCAAATGTAATTTTGTGTGGAGGATATGCCAGTCGGCACACAATGAGCACACCTACACACGAGCCGCTTGTGTGGGCAAATCCCACTGCCTCTGTTAGGTTTATTTAGGGCAAATAAGCTATGAAATGATGCACAAACACTCTGAACTAAATGATCCAATGTTTAAAGTGACGCCTCTACTGAAAAAATCCACTAGAATGAGATACTATACCTTTAAGAAGGCATGACGTGGTACTTAATTTAGTAAGTTTAATGTTTTGTTGTTTTGTTTTTTTTAACTGGATTTTTTAAGATGCCTTTTGTATGTACCCTCCACTTGTGGTACAGGTGAGAGTTGCATATAAGTGGGACTTGTCAAGTGAAAGGTTGCTGGTTTGATTCCAGCTAGAGATACAAATCCCAGGAAGGGCATCCGGCATAAAACTGCCAAATCAAACAGGCGGAGCTCCCCGCTCTCACGACTCCTTGTAGCAAGGGAGCTGCCAAAAATAGCTTTGTTTATGGAATAAAACATACATTTATTGCCCATCCTCCTGCATCGCAGTCTGCATAGCATAAATGCAACAAAGGAAAATCGGTTTTATCGTCTAATTTTTGTTTTGGTGCAGTTCAACCAACTACTGAGAGACATCTTTGGCCTTGGCCCACCACTCATCCTGGACGCTGCGGTCAAAGGCAACAAGATCTCACGGTTTGAGAAGGTAACAGCAGCTTCTGCTGAAACAATCTGACCTCTGCCTTTGAGTATTTTCTTTAAAAATGTAGCGTTTGAAATGACCGGTGTGTGATTACGACCTTGCTTTTATTTTTTGGCTTAAACAGCATCTTTTCAACTCGGCTGCCTTCAAAGCCAGAACTAAACAGAGGAACAAGGTCCGGGACAAACGTGCCGATGTCATGTAAGAGCACGGCCACAATGAAGAAACCGAGGAACTCCTTTCATGGATACAACGTGATGCCTTCAGCTCTTCGCAAGCATACACTCAGCAAACAGGGTTATTTTTGTTTGTTTGTTCGTTTTTTTGCCACTTGTGCTCTTCACATGCAGTGTCATTCTCCAAATTTAAGGCGGCCAGCGTTTATTCTCAGTTTGCGGAGGACAGGTCCCGATGTTCTTTCAAATCAGGCGCCGGCTTTGCTGCCATAGCGTTTCTGATTCTCCACAGTGAACATGAGCTGTGAAACAAAGCAGAACTTCCTTTCAGTGGGATTATAACGACTCAATTCAGTGCAAATACAGAGGAAAAGGTAAAATCTCACTTACAGAGTCACACTCAGTTCAATCTGTTTTCCTGTCATCTGACCGGTGAGGCAGGTATTTTACATTTTGATACCTATGGTCCCATTTAATATCTTAACCTATCCAATAATGAACTGATGTTAAAAGAGCCAAGGACGTATTCTGGAAAAACACTGCCTCGCTACATTTCAGCTGCCAAACCAGAAACTAACTTTACAAACAATGCAACCTAAAGGAAAATGTGTGTGGTGTTTTGTGGGGGGGTGTGTTTTATTGGAAATTCATTCAATCATGACAATTGAAAATTAAAAAGGAAAAAAAGGGGGGGGGAAAAATCAAATAAGAGGTAATATTGTCATGTTTGTATTCATATATTTTTTGGAGTTGTATTTCATTTTAACCATTTATAGTGAAGAATTGTATTTTAATAATAATTTATTAAAGGGGACATAATGTGTGTGGTTTTTTAAGACTTAAAAAAATACTACAACTTGTTTACAGACAGAATTATTGGATAAAGATGGTAAAATGAATCTGCTGCCTCTTTTTTTTTTTTTTCCCTTGTATTTTTGTTGCAGGTTGGTGACTCATACCATCTATCCATGTGTATGTACTGTAGATAAAGTGAAGATTGGGGTTTATGGAGATATGTGTTTATAAAATGTTGGCTGATAACATACACACCACTAATCAAAGCTGCTGATGAGTGAGCAGTTTGGGTTTCTAAAGGGTCAAAGCCAACAGGTTTGACCCCTCACCCTGGATAAAAGTTATGATCTCACCAAACTCTTATCGGTGCTTCTTGACAAAAGTTTGAATAAAGAGAATTTAAGCACTCTGTTTTCTCCTAAGTTCATAAAGTTACATCAGAAAGGAGGTCTAGTTTCTGCCCGGAAACATGATATTTAGCGGATTTAAGTGTTAGTGTGAGCACAGGTGCTTTACATGAAAATCCTAAAATATGTGAAATTATTGTAATTTAAGCTCTTTAAGAATAATTTTCCAAGCTCCAAGCATAGTAATTGTACAGTGTAGTTTGGCCAAGTTTAGTCTGTGTTTTCAGAAAGAAAACACCTCATTAATCATGAGACAGATTTCACGCTGCCAAAATCCCTATTTATATATCACCGTGGACAGCGAGTAACCACTAAAAAAATAATGTTTTTAAAAAGTATGTCCTGGTCACTTTAGTTTTAAAAAATTCTTCGCACTTTCATTCAGACTGTAAATGTTTCAACGGATCTCTGCTGCCTCTCTGTGGTCATTTCCCTCAACTACACCCCCCCCCCCCCCCCCAACCTGAGCCAAGTGGTATCGCCCATTCATGAATTCAACATGGAGTCGCTGGTGCAGCGAAAATCATTCTTCTGACATGTTGAGCTGCAGCCAAAGAAGCGATATACAAACGCTAACAGAGCTGTGTGGAGGTATTCGTGAGTCGAGCTGCAGTGAGCCTCAGACTTCATATAGTTTTAACATTTAATGCACGATGTATGACCGTGCAGCGGACTGCAGCGACTGTTGAAGTTTCAGGGTTTAAGGCTTGACAGGAACTACGAGTGAACCACGACAGGCTCTGATGGAGCCCAGACAAATCACCGGGGTGTACGGAGAGGTGAGCGGCCTGCCTGCGCCTGTTTCAGCCCATGTGAGAGAAGAGCAGCTCCAGGAGCCCCGGATATACACGGTGACAGCAGGTGAGCGCTCCCCCTCCCTCCCCATGTGTGCACAGATGATGATGATGGTCATTATTTATTTATTACCACCCGGCTTCCCACTGTCAGCTAATTTATGTTCACTGCATGGATAGTTCATGAAAAAACAAACTGAAAACCTGCTCAGTACTGACCCCAAAATGTAGAGGAGTGGGAGAAAGGGGGAATAAAATGCACCCAACTGAAACTTCTTTAAGTAAAATACACGATTTATTATTAGTACATATGCTTCATAGTAGGAAGTGCTTTCCATTTAGGGTCCTTTTAAATTTAGTGTGCACTTAAAGTTGATCCTAGCCATCTACATTCAAGAATACTTCCTTTTCAGCAGCAGTTGTTCATAAGTAAGTACATAAGTGAGTGACTATGAGGTGATTAATACCCACGTGATCGCTTGGTCAGTAGGTCTTGGATATGACCTGATATCTTGGTCTGATGATCTAGTGGAGTAACTACTGGGACGTCGTGCCATGGTTGTATGAAGCTGTTAATTTGCACCTTAATGTGACAGTTTATGGAGTTGTTTTGGGGATTGGGGGGAGTTATTTTTTTAAACACTCAGTCCAGTAGTTGTCCAATCCAGCTCACACTCTCCTCATGTTAACTGGAATCAACAAGCAAGATTAAAAGAGCTCCTCACTACTTGCTTTCATTTCAGCATAAGCAATCAGAAGATGTTTCCATGTGGAGGGCCGTTTTTGTTTGCTTTTTTGTGAGAGCCTGCCGTTTGAGTACAAGAGCAGTGACCTTGTCTTAAGGGTTTAAAAGGCTTTGCAGCGTAAACCCGTCTGTGTCGGGGGAATTCCATTCAGCCTCTACGTTACTGGTTCATTTTAAACGGGATTGTGAAGCTGAGGGATCGACGCTCGAGTCAGCTTTAACTCTGCAAGGAGAGCCAGCAACCCCCACCGTCCATCTCACAGGGGAGAAAAGCTATCGGAGAAAATAGTGCAACCATGAATAATAATTTAACTGGATCATTAAAATAACAAGTGAAGAAAATGAGCAGATATTTTGGTTTAATCTGACGGGGGAACACTATCTTTTATTATATTAACATTTTCTTGCCAGGATGTCATGCAGACACATATGGCTTTTTCTCTGTTCTGTGACAAGTAATAAACTTTTCTATGTTCACTGTGTCCATGTGCAGAGTGGAGTCAGAGCGAACTGGTCCGATGCTCCAGACTCCGATACTTGCAGGAGTTCAGGCTGATCTCGGAGAGCAACACTCACAAGAGCATCAGGACTGTTCTTCCACCAGGACCGTGTGTGTCTGTGTCCGGAGAGTGAGTTGGGCCATAATTTAATAGTAATAATAATGGAACATTTTCTAATGTAAAATCTTAATTGGTTGGCAAAAAACAGTGCCTGAAAATTTCTACTGACTTGATCTCAGGTGGTTTTACTTGTCCGCCTGCTGCTGTGATGTACGAGTGCACCACAGGGTGTCTCAGAAAGCTGGAAATCCACTGAGTGTGGTTGAGGTGCAGTAGAGAAGCAGTGGGATCCCTCTGTCTGCATCAAATTTTGGAGTCAGTTTTTCTTTGTCTTTTATTTTTTTAGGTTGTTGAGTGGATTCTCTCCCATTCGAGGCCTGAGAGCTGTTATCAGAGAGACAAGCGGTCACCAGCTCCTCGAGGTAAGAAAAACGGGACGCTTCATTTTGTAATGTCTGCATTCGCGCATCTTAACAGGCTGCTGTTTACGGTCGTGTCTGTTTAGATATGGAACTGCCACGGCCTCAGAAAATGCCTCAACCTGACTGCTCTTAACAAACATGGCCGAGTGTATGATGACGGTGAGATGAAATCCTGACGTATCGCCACCAGAAACCGATAAGAATCAAGGACACGGTCTCATCACCGTGCTGCCATATTGTTCTGCATCCATTTACGTCTGTATTTTTAAAACAAACAAACACTTATTCTCACATGTGTTTATTTTCAGCCCAGTTTGGCTGCCTGTCGTGGTCAGCGTGTGAGAACAAACTGCTGTACGTAGCGGAGAGAAGCAAGAACGCATCAGCCGAAACGCAAGATGGGGGACACGCGTGGAGAAAGGTATGATGCAAACATATGTTCGTGCTGTTTTGCTAACCTTACAGCAGAGTGTTTGAGTGCCGGACTCTTGTTCTGTTTTTTTGGGGGGACGTGGGTTCCGATGCCCAATCAGGACAGGAGTTTGTACTGTGAAGATTGGGGGGAGGCCCTGACCAATAGGAGCGAGCCGGCAATTTGTGTGGTGGATTTGGAGATCGGCACGGCCAGCGTGTTGGAGGGCGTTCCGCCTGATGTTTCACCTGGACAGGTGAGGATGCAGAAGTTTACGGCACTGAACCTTAAATGTTCAAACACCTTATTCTGTAAGTAACTTTCATACAAACTAACAGGAGGATGTTTTTTTCTCTCTCTGTACATTTGTGTGTTTTTATCTCCAGGCTCTGTGGGCTCCCGGCAGTCAGGCAGTGTTTTTCATTGGCTGGTACCACGAACCCTTCAGACTCGGACTGAAGTTCTGCTCCAACCGCAGGTTAGAGAGCTGCTTTAAATGCGCTTACAGAAACAGCAAAATGACACTGAAACTTGTGAATGTTTTCAGACACTATGAAAAGAAAATGTAGCTAGTTTGACTGAAGCAAATACACGATTTCTGTATACATATACATTTAAAATGTACTTCTTCACTTTATGTCTCTGATGGTCTAAACTCTTTCAGGTCAGCCTTGTTCAAGATTGATCTGTGTGGACATTGTGGTGAGAGCATTCTCTTTGTCTGTTTGTTAATATATTAAAGTTGTGCCCCCACTTTGCTCAGCTAGCCCCTCTCGTCTTCCAAACCAGAACGTCTGTCGGGGGAAAACCTTTCAGTGTCTAATCCCAGGCTAAGTCCTGATGGGTCCACGCTGATCTACCTGCAGGGTGCAGTGTTTGGTCCTCACAACCAGTGCCTCAGTCTGCAGCAGGTGCTGTATGTGTGCTCATGTATGTGATGTTTTTGTGCATGTCTGTGTGTTCTTTCTCTTAATGGCTGACTGCGGACTGACTCATGGATCATCCTCCACAGCTGGATCTGGAAAGCGGGGAGACATCTACGCTGCTGGATGTTGTCAGCAGGCCACAGGCTGGTACGTTACAGTTCCTGAAGGTGCCAAAAGAGAGGCTCGTGTCAGTTTCAATTAGAATTTTGTAACTATGATGGATGAGTTTTTCAAAATTCAGATTTGAAGAACTGTAAATTCTCACAGTAAGAGATTAATGCATCAAGAGAACTTAAGTGTTACTTGTGATTGCTCGTAAAGATTGAGGAGCTCGGTGGAGAGTTGAACTCCTCTGCACGTCTTTCTGTTCCAGGTGAGTTTGCAGGCATGTATGAAGCGCTGCCGTCCTGCTGCTGGTCTGCAGACAGCCAGAGAGTAATGTTCAGCAGCGCCTGCAGGAACTGGAAGGTAACAAACACATTTCTCTGGCACAACCTGGTATAACTGAAACAACTCCTATTTTTTTGTCTATAACATGTTGTGTTCGTGACACACACACACACGCACACACACACACACACACACACACACACACACACACACACACACACACACACTTCTCCATGGCTCATTTTGCGTTTCTCTCTTTCAGGGTCTCTTCCTAGTTGACAGAAGATCAAAGATAGTCACCTCCCTCTCTGATAGTAAGAGTCCGTCCTCTCCTCCACCTCTATCACCACCACCACCACCACCTCCTCCTCCTCTTTCCCTCCTGTCCTCATCTCCATCACTTCTTTTCCCTCCTCCTCCTTCTCCCCTCTCTCCTCTGCTCCCCCCTTCCCCTTTCCCATGTTGGGCTTCCTGTCCTCTCCCATCTCCTCTTTTCCCTCCTCCAGACGATTCCCCCTCTGTTTCTCATTCATCATCTCCTGTTTCTCCGACTCCTCCTTCCCCTTTTCTTCCACCTCCGCCTTCTCCTTTTCTTCCGGTTCCAGTTCCTCCTCTGCCTCATGAATCTCCCCTTCCTCCTCCACTTCCTTCTGATTCTCTTTCTGAACCTCCCCCTCCTCCTCCTCCACTGTTTAATCTTCACCAGGACGACAAGGGAGAACAGAAAGGTATGACAAGACCAAAAAAAAGAACAGCACATCTTACCTCTCTAAGGGTTGACCTTTCTCTCTGTTTGTTTCACCCCTGTCAAGAGCCTGTGTGTTTATTCTTCATCTCTTCTTTCACCCTCTTCACCTCCGTCTTTGTTTCCTCCTCTTCAGACCTCTCGGATTCTTCTTCCCAACTTTATGGCAGCTGGAAACTGCTGACAGTCCAGAGAGACCTGATGGTGGTCTGCTGCTCCAGCCCGAACACCCCTCCCACTCTGGTCGGACAAACCACAACGCCACATGTGAACACAAACATGCATTTCATGTGTGAATGTTTTCAGTTATTTAAAATGATTTAATATGTTTCTGTTTATCTGCCTCTTGTTTCCACGGGGATGGACGTGCATGCAGAGGGTGGGGTTTGTCCCGCGTGCAGGTGAGGCCGTGTCCTGGCAAACTCTGCAGGAGCCCCTCATGACCTTTGACTTCAACTGGAAAGTTCTAGATGTGACTCTTCCATCGGACGAGGAGAACGCAAACTACCGTGAGCTTTCAGTTTCTCCTTCAGTAGACGTGTTTTGAGTTTCAGCTCCATTGTCCTCTTACTTCCTCTCTGTCTTATACAGCTGGCTTAGACTTTGGTGCAGTCTTGGTTAAACCATCTCGTCCCCTTGGTGAAACCAGGACACCTCTTGTGGTCTTCATCCATGGTCTGTATTCATGTCCCTACTTGTTATGCCGTGTTATTGCCTTTTTTCTGTCTACTGTGTGAGTGATTTATTAAATCGTTTTCCTGTTATTGCTGTTTGCACCACTAGGGGGCCCTCACTCTCAGTTCCCTGCAGAGTGGAACAGCACCACAGCTGGGCTGGCTAAACTCGGCTTTGCTGTGCTCATGGGTGAGATACATGTGCTGCGTAGATTTTGTCAGGCTCTCATGCCGTGCACACAAGTTTAACATTTTGGAAAATGAGGTGGATTTAATTTAATTTAAGGTAAAGATTCAAAACTGGATTAGCTTGTTGTCTTCAGAGAGTTATAAATACAGCAAACGGTATATTTGTTTCTTTTTTGGTTTATTCAGTTAATAGTAATAATTAAACAGACCATAAAAAGTACACATGTGAAACAATGGAGTAAAGGCTCTGATTCGCTACCCATTTTCTGCTGCTTATCTGAGTCCAGCTCTCAGGGGTAATAGTCTAATCATAGAACCCCAGACCTCCCTCTCCCCAGCCACCTCCTTCAGGGACATTGAGATGTTTGAAAGCCAGCCAAGAGATAATCTTTCCAGTGTGTCCTGGGTCTTTCCCAGAGCTGCCTTCTTGTAGGACATGCCTGAAATACCACTCTTATGCAAGGGCCAGGAGCCCTCCTAATCAGTTGCCTGAACTACCACAGCTTTCCCTTTCAATGTGGAGGAGCAGCAACTTTACTCTGAGTCCCTCTTCAGTGACTCCTCACCCTGTCTCGTGAGAGCCCAGCAACCCTTTGAAGGAAGTTAATTTTTGCAGCTTGTTTCTGTGATCTCATTATTTCAGTCACTACCCAGAGGCTCGTGACCATAGGCGAAGTCAAAGCTTTGTCTTCACACCAGTCAGTCGGTCGGTGTCCTGCTCCACTCTATCATCACTCATAAACAGGACCCTGACATACTTAAACTCCTCCACTTGGGTCAGTACCCTGTCCCTGACCCGGAGTCGACACACCTTTTTTTTGTCAGCTGAGAACCGCGGCCCAAGTGTGTCTCTGATTCTTTTTATTCTAAATATGAAACTTTAAAAAAAAAAAAATACATATATATACATAAATACACGATCATCCCACCATTACCAGATACATTATGTCATCTTGGTTTTTTTTAATAAAAGAAAGAAAATACAGAAACTTAATATCTTCTGGTGAACAAGCAAATCAGTCGCCATCTACAACAACTACAAGCCTTTCAGGGTTAATATTATTAATATTGATATTGTTAGTATTTCTTTAACATTTCAGTTTTGATTTTGCGGTTTTTCCCTCTCTAATTTTGTGTCTCTACCCAGTGAACTACAGGGGATCCACGGGGTTCGGCCAGCACAGCATTTTGTCACTGATCGGTCAGATTGGGAGCCAGGATGTAAAAGATGTGCAGGTATGTCCTTTTTGTTTTTTCTGCTCCCAAATCCAGGAAAGAGTGTCAGCAACAAATCCTGCCAGTGACGCAGTTTGTCAGAATTACAAAAACATAATTATTTTTCCCATATTTGACCATATCTGCACATGTAGCTCTATCACTTACACAGTCACCCCTGCAGATGTAAGGAAATGATCTGTCCTGGCTTCCTTGTCTTTCACCCAGAGGGCTGTGCTTACTGCGCTGGAGCATGACCCGAACCTCGACCCCGATCGCTTGGCTGCAATAGGTGGTTCTCATGGCGGTTTCCTGGCCTGTCACCTGCTCGGTCAGTATCCTGAGTCCTACAGAGTGTGCGCAGCCAGGAACCCTGTCATTAATGCTGCTACTCTATTGGGAACCAGTGATATAGTGGACTGGTGAGGCAGATATGCATCGACAGATGAGAGCTTTTGTTCTGCTGAATCAGATCAAATCCACTTCATACGTGAATGCTTTCTGTCACCCCATCTCCAGGCGTTACACCAGTGCTGGGTTTCACTACTCGTACGACCAGATACCCACTGCTGAGGCCCTGGCTGCTATGTTACAGAAGTCACCCATCGCACATGCCGCCAAGGTCAAACACAAACACAAAAATCCCATGTGATAACCTTAATGAAACGACCAGAAGCGATAGCTACAAAGCTGCTTTAATAAGGAAATCTTCTTTAGACCCCTCTAGAGCTCACAATGCTGATTAAATCCCAGACTCTACAATGACGAGACAAAGGTGCCTCAGAGATGATGTTACCGCTCTTATACTCTCAGTTGTGTCTCTAAAAACTAAGCCCGCCCTGTGAAAGTTCAGTCGTTGCAATTGTAAACACAGGACTTTTTTATAGTGATGTTTTTTGAGTCAAAAATGTGGGTAAAGAAATGTGCTGTGTGACAATGTGCAGATCAAGGCTCCGGTGCTGCTGATGCTGGGAGGCAGAGACAGGAGGGTGTCTCCACACCAGGGGATGGAGCTTTATAAAGCACTGAAGAGCCGAGGTTCACCTGTCAGGTACGACGGGGCACAACAAACTACATAAAGACAATCTGACAGTGTGAGCCCTGCCACACTGGTTTTACTCATATTCAACTCAGTCATTCCTGTCATTTATTTCTTTAAAATCAGGTTGCTGTGGTTTCCTGAAGATGGACATTCTCTGTCCAGAGTGGACACACAGGTTGACTGCTTCCTCAACACAGCGCTGTGGCTGCACCAGCATCTCTGACCACGCGCACACACACACGTACGCACGCACAGCCACGAGGCCGTTTTTGTTGGTTTTTTTTGCTTCAGCTCGACGCTCTGAGAAAAGTGGTAGAAATCTGGTTTTTGATCAAAGCTGAGAATCTTAAACATCGCAGACTTTTTAATAACTAAACAACGCTTTTTTAGGTAAAGTAAAAAAAAATAAAAGCATGAAATAAAGAACATTTTTACAATGCAGCAATCATGTGTGCATGTCTTGTTTGTTTTATCATACATCACTTTATCTAAGCCAGGGGTGTCAAACATAAGGCCCAGAGGCCAGAATGGGCCCGGTAAAGAGTTCAATACGGCCCACTGGCGAGTGTATAGATTGTGACGTTTTAAACTGTATTTTCATATTTTTTACAACTTTTTCTATTGAAAGAAATGTCTGTTTCTACACTAGATAGAAAAAATGTATATTTTTTTATTGGAAAACTTTTTCTGTAATTTTATGCACTGGTCCGGCCCACCTCAGGACCAGTGACTCTATGTGGTCACTTCCCAGTCCAGGCGGGCAAAGATCTACCAGCACACATGGGGCATGTAATTTAAGGAACTATCCAGCAGATGGCGGTCTCTTCATATTGTAGCCATAGACATCAGCTGGCTATGCATGTGTCGGTTCAGATGCATGAGATTAGCCAACTTAAATGAGTAGCCATCAAACAGGTGGTTGTAATCACATCTGCTGCGTTCAAGTTAACACAGAAATAAATGAAAAGTGGAAAAACTGAAAAATCAAAGCAAACCAGGACTCCAAGTGTCATTTGAGTCTTCGTAAGCACACAGACCCGCTGCAGAGCTGCAAACCACCTGAAACTTAAGCTGGAGCCTTTAAATGAGACTCTCAAGCAGCTTCCTCATGTGGCTGCCTGAACAAATAGTCTACTGTAATGCTGACCTTTAAGCACAGGCAAAGAGATAAAGCAACTCCGGGAAAGAAACGTGTTTAGATTTAATGGTGATGAACTCTGCAGGAAAGAAATCCTAGATATCTGGTAAAAAAGATGGTTGTTTAACTTGTCTTTAATCCATTTTGCACTAGGCTGGAATTTCCCTTATTTCTGGGGTGCTTCAATCATGACTTCCCCACAAACACCGGAGTGTTTAATATAAAGCTGTAATTTTCCACTCGTAAACCTTGCACTTGGCTAAGAGGTGTGCTGAAACAGTGGCTGAGGAAAGCAGAGCCAGTTTGTCAGTACTTTGGTGGCCTTGTCGATAGCGGCCTTGAACAGTACCACCGCTTCATTTCCCAGACAACACAAGTGGACATTCCTACAGCTGATAGTACTGACAAATGAAATTCACAGATGCACATTTGGAAAGATTAAGTGGTGAGATGAGACGCCGAGGTGGGCGATGTCTTCCAGAGGTCTCACGCTGGTGTCCCAGACACGGTGGCGGAGATAATTGGCCTCCCCACCAACACTTTGCTCCTGTGGCCTTGACTGCAGCAGCTGCCGCCTGATGAAGTCACTGCCACGTGGGTGTTGGGTGGGGTCACCAATTCTGAGTGAAAGACGGAGGTTGCGTTGATGAGGAAGTGACAAATGAAGACGAGGAGTGAGACAGAAGCGAGCCGGTGTTCGAGACAATGAATGAGCCAGATAGAAGGGAGAAGTTCCTCTCAGCGGTATTTGCTGTGTGGGCTGGGGCTCAGAGGTGAAGCATTGTTGAAAGCTGGAGACAGGGAAAAGACTCATGCTCATGCTGGGTGAATGTAGGAGGTAGACAGACAAAGAGAGGGAAGAGTGAAAGTGTGTTGTCCGACACTGGTGGACAAAGAGCCTTTGGTGTTTGGTTCATTCTGGTGCTTCCCCGCTGCAGCTGGCTGCAGGACAAGTAAAGTAAAAGAGAACAGCAGAGGACGATGGAAACGAGCAAGGGAATCAATCTGGCAGTGTTGCAAGTGCATCCTCTGGAGAGCATG
Organism: Aulonocara stuartgranti; assembly: GCF_965226115.1. Lineage (NCBI taxonomy): Eukaryota > Metazoa > Chordata > Actinopteri > Cichliformes > Cichlidae > Aulonocara > Aulonocara stuartgranti. Next base: position 8,332,548 of record NC_138956.1, on the reverse strand, counting down.
AGCAACAAATGTAGTGTGTCCTTAAAATCTGAGTGAGCTGAAGGAGTAGAAGACAAAAGAAAAAGATAGATGTCCTAAATCACTATCTATAGCTGATGAACAGTATCTGAAAGACATGTCCTTAAGAAATAGAAGAAAATCAAGTAAAGATCCGACACAGGACCTGAGAGATACACTTGGCCTTTCACTTGATCAGTTTGAAGCCTCATTAGAAATTGCCTCAGTGGAACGTGGCTCCCAGTCAGCCATTCTTAGAAATCAACAAGCCTGGAGAACTATTCCTGAACAGTAGAAATTACAAGGAAGAAAGGACAAGAAAGCTCAGCTAAGAGAGATCAGGCTGTGTGAAGAATAAAGGTGGTCATATCAAGCGCTCATTTTTAAGCTCATTTTTGCAGAATATGCTTTTTATGTGTTTGAATGTTTCAACAATATTTATTTAAATTTTCCAAACAAAAAGTAAAGAAGTGAGGACGGGATCAATACTTTTGCACAGCACTGTACACATACTTACATACACATACCAGAGGAAACAGGCCTAAATAACTCTTTCACTGCTGCGGTTTAGAAGCCCCGTATATTTTCAAATCCACATAATAAAACAAAAACTGCAAACTGTGTTAAAGGTGAATGAGATGGCATTTGATGTCGACGGGCTTTGAATTTGTCTCACTTTTCTTCTGGCTGCAAAAGTTTGTTCCAACATTCATTTCCTAGTCATCAAATGTAAAACAATGGATTCACAAGGTGAGTAAGTTTAATTCTCAGCCGCAACCTTTCAACATCTGTTGCTCTTCCACTTTAGAGTGGGAATTTCCCATCTCCTCACCCACACCCTTCAGCCATGGCCTTCACCTGTGGACACTGGTTGTGTGCCAGGGTGTTACGTGTGCATTGCTGAAAAGAGCCAGTACAAAAAAATTGGTCCTTTTACTGTCTAACTTTAAACAAATTAATAAAATGCATCCCAGGCCTTTTATTCCTTAGCATACTTACAGTACGTCCCTCAGCATAGTCCTTAGTCCCTGTTATTTCCTTTGTCTTGTTGTTTTTTAGCATGAAAGAGCGATTGTGTGCACACACAGTGTTCATTCAGGAGCCTATTAAAACGGGCCTTAAAGAGGGGAAGCAGCATTTTACCATCTCCCTTTTGATTCACCCTTTGACTGTAAAAGGCTGTTTGAACAGGAAGAGCCCCAGTCACTAAAGGAGAGACCTTCCATTGTGTTAGCGCTACGTGGATTGCAACCTTTCACTTTTATTTTTTTGGTGTCATTCCTTTTCTGTCATGTGAGCTTTGTTTAGAGCTGTTGAGTCACAACAGAGCCGTTTTGTTTCTGGGATTCATGAAGGGATAGCTTTGGGTTTGTCATCGATACAAAACAAGCTGTGCCATTGTCTGTAGAGTCTGGGAGGTAAGGTGTGTTGGCCGTTATGTGGGCACAGTAAGTACTTTTGGGGTCTGCTTCTTGTTTGCTTTCGGATCAGTGTGTTTATGCGAGCTGACAAAGTGTTTCTGTTTGTCTAAAAAGGGATCTTTTGGATCATTTTTCCATATATGTGCCAGTGCATTAAAGACCCAAGTGTAATTATACCTGTTTCCAAAGCAAATCAGTTGTTTTTTCTTGATTCCAGGATGATGATCTGTCTTGGTCTAAGAAATTTCCCCAAATTGAATTAACAGCAACATGAGGAAATCATTTGGTGTGTTGTAAGAAAATAAGGTTTTTAGAATTTAATGATGGGCAATAAAACCTGAGATAAAGAGCTTCTAAGTGTTGAGCCATTCTGAACAGCTAATACATTTCTCCCCACTCTGAGTGAGCAGTAAATCTACATCTACTGTATTATCAAAGTCTCCAGCAGATCATGGGAATATTCCCCCTTTAGCTGTGGGAGCTGTCTGGACTCCATCATACACAAACCTCTTTTCATCTCTCCTCCTCCAACCATTTGGCTCGGCTCCATCTTTCTTTTGTCACATTTATCTTTCTTTTTATTCCCATGCTGCATCCTAAGCCACTTTTGTACCAGTGCCATGCAGGATAATAGCAAGGGTGGGTAGGTGGGAGGGGGCTCGCTGTTATCCTGAGAACAACTTACACCAAAGGATGACAGGACAGCTGCAAACCCCTCGTGGTGCTGATATATTGATATCTCTTATTGTTGTTGTGGCTTGTTGTCGTAGTTACCGTGAGCATGAACGACCTGTTGGTTAGAGAATCTGCTTGAACTGAAGGTAGGAACATGTTTGTAGATGCAGCATTCCTTCACCTGAATTTGATTATACAGGCCGGGGGAGTGCATAATGGTGTTTATCTGGCAAAGAAGAAGGGAAAAACAGTGAAAGTTGATATTTATGTAATTGAAAAGACATTTTACGGATTTTTTTTCACTTAAGGAAGAGTTTACTTGCTTGTTTTGTAGGTCCTCTAGAAATACTTGACTGTAGCATTTGGAAATCTGACCACATTTTTAGGGGAAAGGGGTTTGGCAGATGATGTTGTTTACTAGGCAGAGCAGACATTAAGACACTAGTGCTGTAATAGTATGTAAAGGATTCATTGTTGTCGGGATGAGACATCTTGGTCTGGCTGGAATGCCTAAACACTTTGATTTTTAGCCTCTGAGGAAGGAATACAATGTTTTCAAGGCTCGGTTAGAGTGTTGTTGCCTAAACACTCTCAAATAATTTGCCAAACTATACTACATTGCCAGAATTATTCACACACCCATCGAAATCGTTGAATTCAAAAGTTCCAATCTCTTGCATTGTTGCAAGTGTTTAAATGAAACACCTAAGCATGCAGACTCCTAGAAATATGTGTGAAAGAGTCTCTCAGGAGCTCAGTGAGTTTCAGCGTGGTACTGTGATAGGATGATACCTTTACAACGAGTAAAAAGGTATCATCAAGTTCAGTCTTGAAATTTCCTCACTACTTAATATTCCGCAGTCAACTTTTAGTGGTATTATAACAAACTGGAGGCAACTGGGAACCACACCAACTAAGCAATGAAATGGTCGGCCATGTAAATTTACAGAGCAGGGTCAGTGGATGCTGAGGCGCAGCGGTCGCCAACTTTCTGGAGAGTCAAATTCTACAGACCTCCAACTTTCATGTAGCCTTCAGATTAACTCAAGAAAAGTGTGTAGAGAGCTTCATGGTTATCCATGGATGAGCAGCTGCATCCAGGCCGTGCATCACCAAGACGAAGCAAAGTGTCGGATGCGGTGGTGTAAGGCATGCTGCCACTGGACTCTAAAGCAGTGGAGACGTGTTTTTTGGAGTGATGAATCACACCTCTCCATCTGGCAGTCTGATAGAGTCTTGGTTTGGCATTTGCCAGGAGAACGCTACTTGTCTGACTGCACTGTGCCAAGTGCAAAGTTCGGGGGATTGTGGTGTGGGGTTGTTTTTCAGGAGTTGGGCTCGTTTGCTTAGTTCCAGTGAAACAAACTCTTACTGCTTCAGCACACCAAGATATTTTGGACAATGTCATGATCCCAACTTTGTGGGAACAGTTCGGGGATGCCCCCTTGCTGTTACAGCATGACTATGCACCAGTGCACAAAGCAAGGTCAGTAAAGACATGGTGAGCGAGTTTGGTATGGGAGAATTTGACTGGCCTGCACAGAGTCCTGACCTCAACCTGACAGAAAACCTTTGAGATGGATTAGAGTGGAGACTGTAAGCCAGGCCTTCTCATCCAACATCACATATCTGACCTGGAAGAATAGTCAAAAATTCCCATAAACACTCGTAAACCTTGTGGGAAGCCTTCCCAGAAGAGTTGAAGCTGTTATTCCTGCAAAGGGTGAACCAACACTATATTAAATCCAATAGATTAAGAAAGGAATATTAAGTGTGAATGCAGATGAATGGACACATTTGGTAATATAATTCAATTCATTTCAGTATTATTTATATAGTGCCAAATTACAACAGTTGCCTCGAGGTAAAAAACCCCAACAGGCAGATGACCACTTCTGAGACAGCACTTTGGTGACAGTGGGAAGGAAAAACTCCTTTTTAACAGGAAGAAATCTCCAGGAGAACCAGGCTCAGGGAAGGATGGCCATCTGCAATAACGGGTTGGGTATGAGGGGAGGAAGACAAGACAGTGACACATTATGGAGTTTAGCTATGATGCAGGTAGCAGGAACTCCTGCAGTGAAGTTATACTTTCTTTATTTTTTTCTCAAATAGTCTGAACCTAAACTTGTGCTAGAGTCACACTGGAAAAAACAGTGGTTTGGGCCCATGGCATGACCAAAATTCCAGAAATAAAGTTAATTATAATATATTATTATCATTATTATTAACCTTATTATATACGTTTTTTGTTTAATAGCATCAAAATGGTGGTTATACATAATCTGTTGGTGATAACACAAAGTGACTGTGATAAATTGGTAAAAATTACAAATCTGTTGCCATCTACATACACAGAAATTCATATTAACTACTTACATTGAGAAGCCAGCCTAAATTTGATAACGAATAACAGGAAGGATGAATGGACTTTATTTTATTCATTTTTTATGTCCTCCCAATAAATGTTCTGAGAAACTTTTGCATTACACAAGCTCCTCACTTTACTGTTGCCTAAGAATAAAAAAAAATGAATTATGCAATAACTTGTTTGTTTTCTGACAAGTTTTTGTTGCTTGTAACTTTTTACATTTTTTTCTTTTTAGCCTATCCTCATTATTCAAGTGTTCATTTACTCTTAAACTCACACCAGACTCATCTGTGGCAAAGCTAGCATGACCCTGGCAGATTACTATAACCATTTTAACTGCAGAAGAACATGTTTTCACCCTTTAAGCTCTCCTGACCATCTAACTCTCTGAACTCAGAGCTGATTCAAACCACCTGATTTTGCTGTCAGATGTTCTGCCAGTGCGCAGGAAACTTTCACTTTGTCTAAACACTAAAAACATATATAAATATTTTGGGTCTGGCCTTGTGGTGTTCATAACATTTCCCGGCATTAATACCTTTTTTTGACTCTTCACTAATAAAAAACATTTACTTTATGTTCATAACTTATAAATCTTAATATTTTCTCTGCTAGCAGAACTGCACTTCTCACTAAAAAAGCACCTTTCCCAAACTCAACTCCCTTTTGGGCAACTGCTAAAGCCACCGAAAACTAATAAACCTTTTTCCAAGCACCATTTAAAATCCATTAATGCACATGTGCAGATGAAGCCACACACTATCCTAGAGACATATCTGTTTCTCTTTTATAGGTGACAGATTGCAGAATTATCTAAAAACATCACATTAAACGAAACAGAGTAAAAGCCCGTGGTAAGGATCACCTCATAAAAAGCTTCTTTTATCAAAGCAGGTTTTAAATGGAGATTTAAATACAGACACACATGCTTCTATAGATAACTCCCCAGGCAGGCCTCTTGCCCCATCACAAAGTCTGATGGGTTTTTGATCCCCACCATCAAGTCTGCATTAATTCCTACCAAGGGCACATAAGCTAAACATGAATTACTAAAACCTGGGTCTGACAATATTTTGATTTTCTTCTTTGTCAGATCAGAGAGCTGATAGTGTATTCTGCATTCAAAGATAGGATTCTCCAAGCTAAGAAACACAGGCATTTTATATAAACAGAAACTAGGAGAGGAGGCCTCAGCTCTTTATGTTTTTTTTGAAGAGAGCTACTGAAACCATATTCTGGATCAATAGTTTTTGCTGCTTATTACCTTGTAAGTACCAGGCTAGATTTTTTCTCAGTAAACCCTGCTGCCTTTGACTTATGTGACTGACTTGGTTGCATAAACTATTCAGTACAGGACAAACTGTTCACTGTACAATTTGTGCAGAAGTTTTATTAAAGTCTTAAAAGAGTCAATTACACCCCAGAGCATCACTTATACTAATCTAAGCTCATCCATGCCAGATCTACCAGGCCCCAAAACTGCAACATTAACAACGAAGATCTGAATGTAGTGTATATTAAACCCCCCATTCAGAACTGTTTTTGAGCACTTTGTTGCTTGTGCAGTTTTTATTCAAAAAACTGTTTTGCTCACGTCAGCAGCTTTCTTTCTTTCCTGCGTTTGTCTCAGCATGTGTGCGTGTTTGCCTGCATGTATGCGCAGTGTGTGTTTGTATTAATGATCTATGCAGTGAAGCGTTTTGTATCACGTGTAATGCATAATTCATTGACAAGTGATGGGGTGTTCTTTCATTAGTCAAATGGGATGCGGCTACCACCTGTCATTACACTGCTCACTGATTCATATTCTGTGTGTTTGTGGGCGTGTGTATGTATATATGTGTGTACTTGATTTATATAATTTTAGTATTTGCTGTTTAAAATTGTAGTGTAGCTATTTTTTTTAAATCTACAATTACTGTATAGTGATGCCACTATAGTTTTTTATTAGATTTATGTCGGAGAGTATTTGTAAACAAAGGAGTTCCAGGCTTATGTTTTATCTAAAATGATAATGTAAACAGAACTGCCTTTTGATGTAATAAATGTACAATATTTTTTAATGAATTTGAAAACATTTTTGTGCATTCTGTTAAAATTTTTATGCATTTTTATTTTAAATGTTACATCTAATCTGAATATGTGATTCTAAATGTTATGTCCCATCACTTGTTATGTGTTTTGGAGTATGATAGACCATCGGTGATGCATCAATGGTGATCTCAGAGTCTTTCAGAGTCTCAGAGAAATTTTCATTATATTTCCTAGGACACATGACCCAAATGACTGAATTGGATAGGTGTAAAAAAAGAAAAGAAAAAGAATGCATATATTTCCTGGGATGTAGCGATGCTAGTTAGGTAGCTGTCCGATAGCTGCAGACAAACATTTTACTTTTATACTTCCTGAGTCAGGGGTGTTGGTTAGAAGTCTCTGCTCCTTATGAGGTGCAGATGGAGAAGCCGAGAAATGAGGCAAGACTGTTTGGATTTGCGTTTGCTCAGTTGTGTACATTCACATGCACATTAAGTTAGGGTACGAGTGTGGGGGTGTTTTAATTTTGGCTGGAGCCTTTTGGTTTATCCAGTAGGGATTTCAGACAGCGAGGGTGTGTGTGTGTTTGTGTTTCATAAATGCTGGATTACCTCTCCTCCATCTCCTCCCCACCTTTACACATGAAGAAGCCAAGTCCCACTTTCTGAAACACACAAACAGCCACACACAGATAGCCACGGTGGGTAAACTACACACGTTTTTGGCTTTGTTTGACCTTTCATTTATTTATTTTTTAAAGTGCAGTGACTCCAAATGTGGTCTAAATGTCAACCTTGCTCAGTACCCAGTGTGTGTGTGTGTGTGTGTGTGTGTGTGTGTGTGTGTGTGTGTGTGTGTGTGTGTGTGTGTCTGTCTAATCGTCCCTCTGTATTTATATTAAGATGCAGCAGGCGGCGTGTGTGCAGCAGCATTGCTTTCTTTTTAAGACTTACTGCTGTACTTGAAGGGATGCGCGCATGTGCATGTTGCATAAATGTCCCACCTCATGTTTATTCATCAACTCCTCAAACTTCTTTGCAGCGTTCGACAAACTCTGCACACTTTGATCTCCGGATCACTCAGATAGCTGAGTCAACAAAAAAAAGCAAGAAAAAAAAGAAGAAGCTAAAAGCTAAAGACACACACAAACATTCTGCTGAACACAGACACTGAACGTGGACACACCAGAACAGCACAAATAAACTTGTTGTAGACACACACACACACACACACACACACACACACACACACACACACACACACACACACACACACAACCAAGCCATATGCATAAATATCGATCTCCAATCAAACAGCTTCATGATGCATCTAGAACTGCTGAGTTTCTTTTAAATATGGATAAGTCCAAATTCTATATTTAATCAATGCTGAACTGGACTTAGAAATTAGAAACAGAGACAACATTTATTCTTTATTTTTAAAGGACCTGTTTCCAAGCTACTATAGTGTGACTACTAAGTTAATAACTTTCTACAGTACATCTTTTGTAACAATTGTTGGACGCTAGCTTTCCCTTAAGGAGCATAATATATTACTGTCATTTGTATTAGTGCAGAAAGAGTTGAAAATAAAAATATTAAGAAGTTTATCCAGTTTTGTTCAGTGTGTATTTGGGGGCCGTGCTATACCATCATTTTCCCAGGTATCTAGTGTGTCAGTTAGAAGTTAGTTATCTAAATGCATTGCTTGTATATATTTTCAGTATATATACTGCTTCTATGTACACTCACTGGCCACTTTAACAGATACACTTTGTCAGAGGTTGGGCCTTTTGCCTTTAAAGCTGCCTTAATTCTTCATAGCACAGATTCAACCAGATGCTGGAAACATTCCTGAGATTTTGGTCCATATTGAAATGATAGCATCACACAGCTGCTGCAGATTCATTGGCTGCACATCCATGATGTGTGTTTTCCATTCCACACAATATTAGACGTCTACTGACGTCCTGTCAGTGCGCCCCAGGGCATGTAGCTTGCCATTGCCAGTGTGTGAATGTGTGTGTGAATGGGTGAATGACTGAATGTAGTGTAAAGCGCTTTGGGGTCCTTAGTGACTGAGTAAAGCGCTATACAAATGCAGGCCATTTTACCATTTTACTGGACTGAGATCTGATGACTGTGGAAAACCAGTTTGCGATTATTTGGGCTTTGTGACATGGTGTGTTATTCTGCTGAGGGCAGCCATCAAAAGATTTTAAGCACTGAATTGTGGCCTTGTGATAGGCTGATTAGATATTTGTGTTAATGTGCAGTACCTAACAAAGTGGCCGGTGAGTGTGTAGTGCTGAGGTTGACTTTTCCTTACTTGGACCTTTCCACTTGTAGGGCCTGTTTCACTGATGGCCTTGTGTCTGTTGAGAGTCTATTTTTATCCTACATGCCTGCTAGACCTCTGAGTAACCAAAGTGGTATTATAACTGATTTCTCCTTGCCAAACACCCGAGGGTGTGTTCACCACAGCGCACGCTAAAATTTAATCTTATGTGGTATCTCATGTCTTTACATGCATTTTTATCAGTGTGGGTTTTGATCTTTCATGTTTGCACAGGATTTTATTTGCATGGGCTAACTGTTTGTGCATGTGTTAGCTGAAGCAGGCAACGGGTTTGTGATAGCTTGTGTTCAGGGCGCGGTGGGCCCCTGCCAGCTGGCACGGGAGACCCTGTGCCATCAGAATATTGGTGTGAGTTTCATCTGTCTGGGCATTCAGTAAAGGTGCCCGTCATGCTTGGCAAACACAACGCTCAGCACCAAAACATTCCCTCTTTCCTTTTCCACAGGCACACACAAACACATGCACACTTGATACGTTGCAGTACTTGTATGCTGATACTAATATTTGTGAAGGGCGCTCCAACTTTCCTCACAAAGTAATCAATCAACCGGGCTAAACACCGACCTGCTCCAGCAGAAAACAGCAGCTGTGGCATGTGAATATGAATTGCCAGTGAACGCGATGCATGGTAAGAGTTCCAAACGGTTAATAAATAATCCTTCCTGAGAACATATGGTTCGGGTTTGAGCCTCATTTGTGACACAGATGTCTCATTTCTCCGGCAAGATGCTTCCCTGTTTCGCCTGGTCACGCTGCTCATGGTGTCCAGCTGTAATGAGAAATAAATATTGATAGAGGATGGATTAATGCGGTATTGTGTTGTTAGAGAGTTTAATGTGGGAATTGTCAATCTGCTCAAGTTTATTGTCCTTTTCGGTGTCCTGTTTGCCCCATTTAAACTGTTATATCGGCTGGTCTAATAGTTTACACTTGTGATTTCAACAGATATATTTTTTGTGTGTTTGTTTCCTCAAAAGCAAATAGATTAAGCTGATATCATGTAAAAAGATGGAAATCTCTATGTATTGCAGGGCAAAAACCATATGTGGAGTAGACGCATAACAGAAACAAACACATCAAGGAATATTTTTGTCCTGAAACAGTCCTGAGTCATAAAGTTGAACAAACATGTCTCCTGTACTTCAGGGCAGTTGGGGATGATGGTATTGCTGGCACATTCTTCTGGAGCACTGGCCCATGTTTCTCAGCCATCATCAGGCCCAGAGCGAAATCTGTCCCCTGCTGCAGCACAGACTCTGTCCTGCAAGCCTTCTGTTTTCTGTTGATGAACGCGTCCCTCTCTGTGTTTGTGCTTCAAAAAAGAAAAAAGAGAGAACGCGAGATAAACAAGTCCACGTAATAAGAGATGATAGCGCCTGAAGCGTCCTCTTCTGCAGCTTGTTTAAAATAATTCCAGCAGACTGATGCATGTTTCAGAGGAAAAAACAGATGCTGTGTTTCTGTCACATGCTTCGGCCTTACAAATCTTTGTGTCACTTTCATTGTCGTGGTGTGCTTTTCATCTGCTTTGAAAGGTTGAATCTGCACATTATTACGGATACAATTAAGGTTTGTGAAGCCTTATTTAAGCTTGATTTATAATTCTCCTCCACGGTTATTGCAAACATGTTTTTTTTCCCACAGAAAACACCACCGCAATTGTTCTCAGCAAGTGTCCAAAATCAGCTTTACATTCAATTAACAAAGCCTTCTCTTGGCTGTAGATTGTATTACGAGGGGAGCAGGGGAAGAAGTGAGATGTTGTTATTCGAGCGTGACAAAATTTTTACTGCAGTGTGACCCGATCATCTGTGAACCTTAAATAAGTAAACCTGAAACATAATCATTGCCCAAACCAAATGAGTTGCCCATTTGCTTAAATCTAATCAAATCATAATGTAGACACATATACTGGCCATTTTATTAGATACACCTTGCTAGTACTGGGTTGGATCCCTTGTTGCCTTCAGAACTTCCTTAATTCTTCATGGCTCAGATTCAACAAGATGCTGGAAATATTCATTCTGGGATGAATGCTTTGCACAACTGTGTTGCAGCAAGAAGTTATTTACAGTCTTACTTGGCGACGAAGAAAACAAAGAAAACAAAAAATAATGGACCGCCTCGGCCACGACACTAGTCCTGAAACCAACAACAGTGCCATGCTCGAAATTACAAAATCATCTTTCTTTCACATTCTGGCACTCATGTTGGAACTTCAACAGGTCATCTGAGTTCCTGCCATGTGATTGGCTGATTAGACATTTGTTGGATTATTATTTGATTATTTAGGTGTTATGTTAGAGGCCACAAGCAAACAATGGATTATAGGGTTTACTTTGAGGGTAAATTATGAATTTCAATCATCACATCTACCTTCATATTTTTATATTTTTGTACAACCCCGCAAAAAATGATATATAAAATAAAATATGATAATAATACCTTTTTATTTTGAGTGTGGTGCAGGTCTTACATTTGTCCTGCGTGAGACGGTGAAATGTTCTTTGAAAACAACGCTTAAATTTTCCCCTATTCCAGCAAAATTTCAGGGAACCTTTTAGGATCTAGCTAGTACGTTTTCTGTACAGCCAACGTTTTAGTATTTCACAATCAAAAACAGGCTGATTGCTGAACTCTGCATTTTTTTCTTGCTTTGAGTCCACTGTTCACTGTATGCAGATGTTTTTTATGTAAATATTTTGAATAAGAGTTTTCTCTAAAGTGATTTTGGAAAGCAACAACAGACTCCAAACACGCCAAACCAGTAACTATTCCAGGCTGCCACGTGTCACTTAATGTGACTTACATTTTTCCACTGAAAATTTTTATTACTATATTTTTTCTATGAGGTCTTTGGATATTTACAAGTTGCATATCCAACTTTTACATATTCACCACAAATAAAGTATCCTGCTTCTACCTTTTGCCCCCGGGTCAGCTGTTTCTTTTCAGAGGTGGGGTGACCTTCTCCTCCACGCTCATATCCTTCCATCTTTTCCTCCATTATTGGCTCCATCCATCATGTCTCCTTCCTCTGTCAGGTTAGCAAGCAGTGAAAGGACTTACTACCTACAAGCACGAACAAGGTTCACAGCACAACCATGCCCATCCACATGACTACCTGCCAGATACCTTTCAGTTGGGATTTTAAGAACAATTAAGAGTTATAAACAGCATTAAAAATGTGATATGCCTTGAAAGGAAACTTTATGGCGCTGCTAATGTTTTCTTTAATGGTGCCTACAACTGGAAACCTCTCACATTTCTAACAAATAAACTGAAATGTAAGCGGCACAGTTTGGCCACAGAAGAAGTTGTTCATGAGTAGTCAGCATGGGTTCAATAAATATGTCTTAATAGTGCAGTAAGCAATAAAGAGGACAGTCTCCTGAGCATTCTGTTTGTCATTACAATAGTTCACTTTTTTTTATTGCAGAAGAAAGGTCTGTTACACGTTACTAATGTGAAAGTGTGTCTGGAACAAATGCTGTGCAGATTTTATCGACAGCATGACAGGACAAAATATTAGAATAAGTAAACAGATGGAGTTTTTCTGTCTGGCAGTGCAAACTGTGGCAGAGATGTTTTTGTTTAAAGTTTAAATTGTTTCAGCTTCTTATGACTCCACTTCTTAAGTATACTGGGGTACAAGAAAAAGAGAAAAGAGAAAGAAACGAAATTCTTAGTGCTTCAGCTGGATACGGAGCGGTCACACAAACACACTTATAGCCGAATTTGTACTGTTTTTTTTTTCTTTTTTGCTACTTTCTCTACCACTACTCTGCTCTTTCTCCTGTACAACCAACAGGACCACACAAAGTCAGTCTGTGACCTGCTGACCTCTTTAAACCTGGATGATATGATCCCACCTCACCTGTTCCAACCTTCCATGGCCCCTATGAACAAAAGTATTTTTAAGTTTTTATACTGATCATTTTTAGAAACTTGCTGGTATGTAGGCTAGTGTTAACTCCTCAGGCGTGTTTTTCACCTGTCAGCTAGAAATGGAAGGGCAGAGTTTTCTTGTAGTTTTTGGCCCAGAGGCTTTGGAACAACCTGCCCCAGCAGAGCAGGATTAACAGATTCATCTTTTAAATCTCTTCTAATAAGCAGACATCTATCCTGGAGCACAATCTAGATTGAAATACATTTATTTTATTTCAAATTGTAATGTTTAATTCCGTTTTTCTTCCTCTTTTTTAATGATTTTAGAATTTGCTCATTTTCACTTGCAGCCTTCTATGGAAAAACTTGGCAGCTTGAAAAATAAATATGAAAATATTCTTTATGACATTTTGATTTTATGACCTTATGGGCCCAATTCATTAACATGTACCACCAGCACAAACTGGATTTTGGTGTAAAAAATGACTCTTAGCAGTTGCAAAGAGAGTGCAGTGATAAAACTGCAATGATTTTTTACCATTTCTACGACTGATCGTGTTATATATGAATTTCTGGGAGTTTCTCTTTCAAGGTACAACATAAAGAGAGGACAATATTTGAATCGAGTGCACAAACTGATTTACTAATGTTTGTGGCATGCAATTTACTGCAAATTGCACAAATATTTAACACAGGAAAACAAAAAGCATGTTTTATTTGTTGGACATAATATTGAAATGACTGCACCTGTGTTCAGAAAACAACACCTTTAAAACCAAGTGCACCTATATTATTAGTAAATCTGGCCCTGTGACTTATGACACCAGGTGTGTGGAAACAGGACTGGTGTGTAACTGCAAAATTCACTGATGAGAAGACAAATTATACTTCAGCTGACAATAAGTAGAATTGATCTCCTCTGCAGTGAAACCCTAAAGGAATGACGTGCACATGGGTGTTTATCCACTCAGAGCTGCAAGAGAATTGACAGATATTACTCAGAAGTGTTTCACACAGGGTAACACAAAACATTTTCTAAATACTTGTTTTTCATGACAGAAGAAGAAGAACAGCTGTGTGAGTGTTTCCTATATTTTTTGTGTTTTCTGATGAGTTACATGATCTACTGCATGTTCCTTTATGTTTGGATTTTTCTTTTGATAAATACTATAAACACACATTTCATAATGCTTAGCTAATACTTACCCGAAACAAGGGGCTATTAGATTTATTTTCTTTCCAAAGTATTTCTTTTGAGAAATTACAGCACATGTGTCAAAGTCAAGGCCCGCGGGCCACATCCGGCCGGGCGTACATTTATGTGGGAGATCATTTTATATAGATGTATTATTATTGTTATGCATGGCCCGGCGTTCTGAGAAACCATCCTACTCTGACAAATCGTCCTACCTGTATTATAATTTTACGGTGACTTGTGACTAAACCTAACCCTAACCCTACCCCTAACCATAACCCTACCCCTAACCATAACCCTAACCATAACCATAACCTTAAGAATTATTCCGGATGGGTGAGAGAAAAAGAAGTTAATTCGGCTTTGGTGTTGTGCACATGCGCTGCGTCTGCGCAGAAACATTGGGTAGGATGTTTTTTGAGGTAGGATGGATTCCCAGAACAACCTGCCTCACTTTCCCTGTTGCCAAGTAATGCTGAACCAAGTCAGCGGACTTTGCTGAACTGCACCCGTGCAGATAAAGATGGAGCTGCAGTGTAATGATACACTCAAGGGAAAGTACGACACTAAATGGCCTGCACAGTTTATTAGTTCCATTCCTGAAGCAATGCTGCAGCGGCTCGAACCTTGTATATGCTTTCATTTATTTTTTCTGGGGTTTTTGGCAGCATGTTCATATTTCTAACTTGCATAATTTTGACTGGATATAGTTTTATGAAGAGCAAAATATTTAAAGTTAAAGTTTTTTTTTAAAATTTATTTAATCTGGAATAAAATTCCTGTCTGTTTTTATTCATATTTATGTTTAAAAAACATGGTTTTAGTGTGTTCAATAAATGTTTATCTTGTTTGGCCGGTGACCTAAAATGTGCCTTGAGTTTTGGCTCCCTGTGCGATTGAGTTTGACACCCATGAATTACAGGATGCCAAGAAACAAGAGAGAGCGAGACAAGACAACAAGCCCCTGGCAAGACTCATGGTTTTCTTCATAACCCTTAGATTACAGGGGTACCCTGTTTTGTAGGCTTAGTGCACTGCAAAAACCCCAACAATCAGACATTGTCCTGTGAACAGTGGGAAGGAAAAACTCCTTTTAAAAAGATGAAACAACCAGGCTCAGAGACGGGCAGCTATCTATGAGGACCGGTTGGGGGTGAAAAGAAGTAGAAAGTAATTCTGTCCTGGATTTACCTGGGAGCCAATGAAAACAAGCGGGGAAAAGAGTTATCTCTCTTTCTAGTCCCTGTCAGTACTCTTGCTGCAGCAGTTTTTCAACTGAAGGGTATTCAGGGAGTTTTTAGGGCAGCCTGATAATAATGAATTACAGCAGACCAGCCCAAATATGCAGAATGCATAACAAAGTTATCCAGCTTCACTCTGAGAGGATTAATTTTTAATTTTGCGCAAATGCACTCACACCTGCAAGCAGTCCTACATATTTGTTTAATGTGCACATCAAGGACATATCCTGGTCAAAAATGATTCCACGATTCCTGACGGCGTTACTTGAAGCCAGAGTACTGCCATCTATTTCTAGGCTAGACTACGGTTAAACACCATGTTTCTAAGATTTTTAAGGTAAACTACAATAACCTCAGTTTTATCTCAATTTAGAACCAGCAAATTAGAGGTAATTCAGGTGTTTATGTCTTAAAGACATTTTTGTAGTTTAACTAATTGTGTGTTGTCTGGCTTCATGAATAGATAAAACTGGGTGTCATCTGCATAGGAATGAAAATGTATGCTAAGCCTTTTAATGATACTGCCTAAAGCAGGGGTGTCCAACTCCAGGCTTCAAGGGCCAGTGTCCTGCAGGTTTTAGATCTCACCCTGGGTCAACACACCCAAATCAAATGATTAGTTCATTACCAGGCCTCTGGAGAACTTCAAGACATGTCGAGGAGGTAATTTAGCTATTTAAATGTTAGATGTGTCCTGTGTTGGATCAAGGACACATCTAAAACCTGCAGGACACCCCTGGCTAAAGGGAAGCATGTATAATGTAAATAATTTGGTCCTAGCATGGAAACCTAAATTAACCTTAGTGTGTGAAGAACACTTTGGAAACAAAATAAATGAACAAGGAGTCTGTTAGATAGATATAAACTTATACACAACTGTAATGAACTGATGTGATATCTGGAAATATTGTTTATTGTGATGATCGTGATCATACTGGTCATGATCATGTGGGCAGTGGTCCTGAAGGCATGGTTGGGGCCTTCCTTTCACCGCTTTAATAAGACCAAATGGGAGCCTTGACTTATCAGTGGATTTTTAATTCTCATTAGATGATAAGAAAGCATACCACTTTCTTTCAGTGCTCCACACAATACTTTAACTTGTGAACTGTGATTGTGACGTTCTGGTTACTGAGAGCAGTTTAACGCTCAATCCTGTATGTTAATGAGTTTATGCTGATCAAAAAGGATGATTGTATGTTAACTAGCCCAGCTTTACTAACTTTCAAGTTGACAGTGATATTGCATTTTCTGTTTATAGTTTAAGTTACAAAATACTTTAGTTGCTCAGAATTGAACTTGGTAAATTCTATTTTTCATGAATGTTGCATCCATGGATGTTTTTATGGATGCACTTGTTTTTAACACCTGAGAGAACAGACACAGAGATCAGTTTATCAGAGTGACAGATGAATTAATGAATTAAACCACTACCCAGTGGATGGCTGACAGAGGTGGAAGAAGTTGTCTTAGATGAATGGATATATTAAGAGACAAGTCCCACCACCCCTGCCTTCTTCGGGTCCTGGGTGTTGGGGCTGTGGCACCTACTATTAGACACTTACATGGTGTCTAATTGTGAACACAAGCACGCTTATGCACACAGGTGTGCACACAAGTACTCACAGACACACACTATCTTGGGCTGCTACTGCCTCTAAAAAAATCTTGTATTATTAGTACTGTGTGCTGTTCATTAACATTGCCATTGTTATATGTTGCATATGTTGGTTGTTGCTGTGGTCGCTCTTCTGTTTTGTTTTCTCAACAGGTGTTGAGATGTTCAGATTCTTTCCTCTTTTTCTGGTAACTTTCTCCCCAACTTCGCTTTCTTTCTATTTTTTCTATTTCATCCCACAGTCTTGTCCAATATGGTTGTAATAATCCAAAATAAGAGATGAGACTGAATGATGGAAGGGCAGCCATCCTGTATGAGGACAGATTAACTGTGAGGTTAAGTAAAAACTCAACACGCTTCTTTTTTTTTTGACTCAGCTTATTATCTAAAAGGCTTTAGATTTATGAGAGAACCCAACCTGCTTGTCGCTTGCTTTCATGATGCCCTTTCTTTCTTAGTTTAATTCAGCTGATGCTACTGCTCCTTTGCACGCTGTCCCTTCAGTGAACTCCTGCTTACTCCCAATGATCTTTCCCAGAAGATAAGCTTAAGGCTGGGAGTCCAAAACCCTGCCAGGGGCAGTTTAATTGTAAAGTCATCACATCCAGTAAATTAAAGACTTTATAAATATGTGATTTAAAAGTCAGAAAGCAACCTGAGTCAGTAGACTCTCGTGATTAATTTCCAAATGATGTGATACATTTTTTTTTAGACCTGTCATATTTACGATGCCCATCTTTTAAATTTATGGGCTTCAGACCCCTCCCCCCCCCCCCCCCCCTTTTTTTTTTCTAACAGTGCCTTTAGGTGGCCCTGTGGTATGCAGATAATTTGCTAAAGTGCACCAGATGTAGTATCTTTAATCTTGCCAGTGATACAGATTACGTAGAGTGTCTGAGAATTGGTGCAGGTGATAGGAATCAGGTCAGGGCCATACAGGTAATCCTCAGATGCACAGAACACAAAGCTTTACTTTAACTAAAGCTGATTGTCATGCACAACAGATCTTCTAGAGACATTGAACTGATGCTTCAGACACTGTTTGCCATAATTCTTGCAGTTGTTGTCACACTTTTCTTGACCAGAAAGCTGCGTAGCTGAATGCCTACTGGCAACCATACTAACTCTTTCTAACAGGGTAGGGGAAAAAGACTGATACAAAATAGTATCACAACATGTTGTGTGTCAATATTGTATTGATGCAGGGATACCAAATATCCATATTTTATTAAATAAATTTAAATATGCTGGGAATACTACAAGAGAGCCCATCTCATGCACCACCATCCAGAGATAGTGACTCACATTAGACACAGTTAGCTTGACAAAACTACCTCCTAATTTCTGTCTATGTAGACAACAACAAACATGATTTTTAACAATTTATCACTGGTAATTGCTTTTTTTTTAGCAGAAACATATTGCATGTAACTGTTAGGTTGTTCCCATAAGACAGAATCACTCTATAACGCTATCAGTCTGCAGTTGAATTTTAGGAATGAGGTCTACTTCATCTTATTGGAAAAAACAGATGACAAAGTTGAACTTTGTGGATGTAGTTTGCGATTGAAAAAAGGCAATAAATTGCAACATATGTTTGTGCAGTACTCAGTGTATCACAAAAAGCGGGTCTGGTGATTCCCACCTGTAGTTTCTAACCAAGGTGCTTTCTTCAAAGCTACTTAAACCTTGTATAAAAGAGCCTGAGTGGACCTTTCCAGTGCATTTCCATCCTTAGATATATTAACAATGAGATATACTTTTTAGAAGCTGCCAATCAACATGTCAAAAAAAAGTTCTAATAAGTGTAATAGTTATTGAACAGCAAAGTCCTGCTGCTAGCTTTGATGTGGATATTTGGACCCTCAAACAGATATGGATGGGTTTTAGAGACTGCCATTTCCTATCAAGTAGAAATTGTATTTTTAATAGTTTTCCTATGCATCAAATGAATATCACATACATCAGTTACAGTAAATAATCAATTTAAAAGAGCTAAAAACAGACAAAGAAGTTCCTTTTTCTATCACATTCTCCATACATGGCAATTAGTTTCAAGCCCAGATGGTCCTTGGGGGCTTGTCCTCTTCTTGACTCGTCTTCTGTCATCTGTTACTAAGCAAACTCAAATGCAGTTAGAAGCGAAAGAAATTTCAGGCCTTCGGCCTGGCCTATGTTTAAACCATATATGTCTGTAAGCGTGAATGCTGCTTAACCTTCTATTGCTCCAAGTCACCTACAATAGTTTGTGAAAACATCGCGCTCCACAAAGCTTGAGACCTTTTATTGACTGAGCAGAATACACTTCTTAATAAGCCCAAATGCAATGTGTGTATACAATGATTATAGTTGTACCTGTAAGAGAAAGGTTAATCTGAAGCCAGCAACTTTAATAAACATCTTAATGCAATATCAATGCTGTGGGTTATATTATTAATGCAAGGTTAATGATGAAAGTTATATTGTAGCTGTAAAGTAATTTCTGTATTCCCACACTGTAAATGCCAGAGACCAAGAGCAGCCAAAGGTTTTGTGTATTACATTTCATTTTTGTTTCATCTGCAACTTTTGCTTCCAGTACAGTTTAGTCATTTATTTTATAGAGTTGATTTTTTTTTGTTTAAAATTTCGTCAGTTCATTTTTATTTGTTACAGAAGTTTATTTGTTCAAATATGGGAAGTATATTGTTAATCGAATTCCAGTCTTGATCGTGATTTTGACTTACCACAATTAAATGAGCATGACTGGGTGGCATTTAAATTGCACAGATGCTCCTTGTACTGCAGAGAAGCTTGAAATTTGCTGGACTTGTCCAGATGAGTAAAACTATGTTAAAAGACAGATGTGCAACAAAACTTAAATATCTGGCACAGCAGGAAGTGAAGAGCATCCATCAAAACCATCGAAACAGATCATCAGCTCTTTTTTGGAAATACTTTGCTTCATCCATCCTCTTCCACTTATGCTTGTCAGGGTCTGGAGCCCATCCCAGCTATCACAGGCCGAGAGATAGGATACACCCTGGACAGGTCGCCAGTCTGTTGCAGGGCTAACACAGAGAGACAGAAAACTATTCACACTCACACCTATGGGAAATTTTAGAATGACCAGTTAACCTAACCCCACTAACTCCATGTCTTTGAACTATGGGAGGAAACTGGAGTACCTCCCACGTAGACATGGTGAGAACATGCAAACTTCACACAGAAAGACCAAAACCTAGGACCTTCTTGCTGTGAGGCAGCCATGCTAACCACTGCACCACTGTGCTGCATACTTTGCCATTGATGTTAATAAAAAGAATAAAAATCACACACAGGGCAAGGCCGCACAACTGACTTATTTAACCACCTGAAAGACACAAACACCGCAAAGTGCAGCATAATTGAATAACATCAAGGCCAAGAAAAGTGGTTGTAACGGGAATAAAACCCAACACCAGTTCGTCCATAAAAGCGCAGCTGTACAGTGTTCACTGAAATCACCAACCAATCGCTAAAGATATGTATTCAATAAAATGCGGCGAATGATAAGGGCCTCAGGAAAACGATCAACATACTTTGTCACTATCATATAGAAATGAAAGGTTAGTATAGTGTATACAGTGAGGCTTACAGGCAGGTGCATGCATACAAACTCACGCACACAACCACACCCTGCAGGCTCACCCTCATGCTAATCACAGATGCCTGTAGCAGAAGTGGAATGCAGCACTTTGGCTGTAAACAGGATGCTGACCCACATAGTGCTGATTACAACACTGTTCGTGCAACCACTGCACAACCTGTCCACTTGTGCACAACTACCTGCTCTTTTTTTCATACACTATTTCGCTTTGCAGGCTCCACGCGTGAAAATGTATCGACTTTTGAATATTTGCTTTGATCTGCTGATTTTGCTCATTACATTCATTATTTGATGAAATTCCTCGACAGCCTACTGAAATTCAAAGCATGCCCACTTAACCTTGATCCTCAGGTACACATCTGAGCTTGACTGATGCCTGATCAATTAGCCATTCATTTTTTATTTACACTTATACTTTGACAGATTCAACTTTAAATATACACTACCATGACAGCTTAATGTATTTTCTCTGTTTGTAGCTTCTCACCACTGCTTTCATTTCCACATCAAAGCCTGTCTGCACTATCTCCGCCTGCATCTGACGTCGTGCCAACAGACACATTGTGCTCGTTTCCTCCATTCATCTATGTGCTCATGTGGTTAAGGACGAGCAGTGCTTTCCTGACTGGATCTAAAGTATGTTTTTGGTATTTTTTAGGAGAAATTGGAAATAACTTGCTGCCATCTGTGCACACATGACTCATAATAGACTTCCAAAGTACACGTTCCCTTTATTTAAAATACAATTCCACTTCTTTTGTGCACTAGATGTGATGGATGAAGGGGTGTGTTTGGTCTTGTTTGCTGTCACACACACATATACAGACACACACATAGGGCCCCACTCTTCTGTGCTCACATCATTGATGCACAAGGCTTGATTAAAGATGTGTGCGTTCATTTCTATTTATGACCACGTGAAATCTGTATCGCCAAATGCGCGTTTCTGTGTAATTTTATGTCTGCCGACTTCGATCTCCGTGTTTTCCAGGTTCTGATACCCACCTGCATGTGAGCACTGTAACTTGACTCCATACAGTAATTTTGTATAGAGTTTCCCCAGTTATTTTCTACGTTACTGACAGATGCTCTTTGTGCTGAGACGGAACACCTGCCAAGTCAGGAAAGGAGCTTTTCTACCGTCACTCAGCTCCACTTTATCTTCTCCATTTGTAGCATATCACACACCTTGTTTGTGTTGCGGCTGACTTCATGTGTGGGCACTTAGACATACCATGTGCGCATTTGGTGGGTGGGAAGTGTGTAACAGAATTATGTTATCAGGTTTCATGTTTTTCATTAAACTTTACATGAACCTTACACAAACAACAAAAAAAAGACTAAAGCGATCGTGTTTACAAGAAGCAGTTGTGTCACTGCTCTCGTGAAGGCACTTGGCCACACTGACTGTGGAAACTCTAAAAGAAGCACATAAACATAATGATCCACGTTAGCTTCCCTGTGCATTATATATGAAAATTCCCTGTTTAAATCTTGTTAAAGTTCTTGATTAAACACTAAAAAAAAATTCCTTTTGGTGACTTTAAAAGTGCAAATCAAGACAATCTATTGAAGCTTACAGTGTATCATCATCATCAGTACTGCAGTCTTATTAGAGACTGTCATGGTGACCTGGGAGATTTGGAAACAGTGCTCTCCATCCCTCCTGATCCTTGGCTCTTCGTAGCATCTTGCTTAGTTTGATTCCAGTCCACCGAGTGATAATGTCCACCCACCTCTTCTTTTGTCTCCAGATACAGAGCCTAACAAGATGGCCATGTCAAGCTTTAATGGGCAGGTGGCATGGCTTCAGTTCCCATTTTAATGTTTGTCTGATTTTCAGCACTCACTCAATGCATTTCCTGGATCTGTGGCGAGATTGTCTCTCTTTTGGCTCCCTTTTTTAGTTTCTTCATCAGATGACTAAAATTGGATGAAGAAACCTTTTTTTAAAAGCTTGGATCCTTTATTCCATTTCAGCAGTTAATGCCCAGCTTTCTGAAGGCATAAAGCAGAGTGGAGATTACAAGCGACAGCATTAGTCTGATCTCGATTTTGAGAGTCATCTTCTTATCAGTCTGGATGGGTTTCAGTCTGTCCGTAGCTGATGTTGCTTTTGCTATATGTGCCAGAACTTCATGTTTAGAGCCTTTGTCTAACATTTTTGCTCACACGTACTTAAAAAATGTGGCAAATTCTAGTTGTTGGTCATTGATCTTTATGCAGCGCAGTCTAATATCTAAATCATCAGCCAATCAGCCAATCATCTGTCATTTTTTCATCATTTTAAAAATAAAAACACTCAAGATCAGAGAGTAGAATTATTTAGCTTCAGGAATACAAGCATGCACATGATGAACTTTCAGCAGTGAAACCAGATCTACCACAACTTCTCTCTCTGGGAACAGCACTGCTTCAGTAAATTTGGTTTCATTTACTTTGCCTTGGCTACAAAATAATAGGCTGTCTGTGTTGATCTTGCTATGCATCCCACAGTGCTTCACAAAAGGTTATAGCACACAAAGATAATAAGATGTTAACATTTACTGAATATCCTATTATTACATGACAATGGGCATCCTCCAACAATAACAACCTCAAATGTGGGGTGACCGCGGTATTATCAAGGAAAGTTTATTCAACTTTGAAACATGTTACTCTAACCCACCATCACTGGGATCCTTGAAGCACCACAGCGAGTGTGGCAAAGAATTGGATAGGTTAGCAGTCAGTGAAGGAAATCAGTAGAAGGTCAAACACAAGAAGGATGTAAAAAAATGTAGAGATACATCTAAAAGAGGACTAAAAATGAGAAAGATGTTTAAAAATAATGAATTTAAACCTAAAATTAATTTCATGAACAACATGCAGTCACTGACAACAAAGGTTTAGAATCTTGCAATGTTGCTTTCCAGCTTAAAAATCTGCTGTGGCAATCAAACTGATGACTTTTCAGTTAAGCAGATGAATTGAGATTGTTGAAAGAGGCAGTGGGATAATGAAAGGAGGAAGGAGGAAAAGTGTTGGGAGAAAGAGGAATGCGACAGAAACAGAAAACAGTTGTTGCTGCATCTTTGTGTCGGAGCTGGTGGAGCACAAGGACAGGTAGACAGAAAAACACCTGGAGACTGATGGTCATATTTAGTCAGGCGAAAGGTGTCATCACGTGTTTGCGTGCACACAAGCATTCATACGCTTGCTGTTACAGATGGGAAGGCAGGGAGTTGTGTTTGTGTGTTCCTGTTGGTGTGTTTAGAGATGGATGTCAAACCTAAAGACATTAGTGGAGGAACAAGGCTTTAGTTAACAGACTGTGACCAGCCTGCCACAGTTTGTCCTTGGGATTCAGAGACAATGAGAAATGAGATGAAACGTTTGATGGCTGGTATTATCGCAGGAAAACCAGTTTCTTTCCATTTTTCTCTCTCCTGCTTTCTTGCTACATTAATTTTACACTCAGGAAAACATCTTAAAGCCATACTACACTGTTGCACACATTTCAACTCTATATTGACATAAATTTATACATAATTAATTAAATAAATTTGTGTTGTAATAAGTTATATGGATAGATAGATATATTATAAAAGCATATTCTTTCAGTTTCATAAATCTTTGAAACCTTTACTGTAATTTCACTTCCTTTTCCCAGATCAAGCATCAGTCTTTGCAAGGAAGCTGCATGTAATGTGAAACAATACACAAACTCGCACAATTACGGCTGCATAACCGTTGTCTAATTCAATTTGAAAAGTATTGGAATATATCGATTTCCAGTATTCAATATACTAATTGAGCCTAACTGTTGAAGTTCAGTTTGACTGAATAAAATCAACATCTTTTTTTGGGCTTATGCAGAGGCTTTGACAGAATTCTCTTTACCAGCGTGCAGCTCAACCTTAACCAGCACCGGCTGCTGGTCAGTCTATCTACCCAGTGCAGAAAATGAGGATTTAGGAACTTGTCTACTCAGACTAACGTGATGCTGTCCTGGTGGAGAGAGAAAGCAGCCTTGTTCAACAACTGTGTCAGAACCATGATGTTAAAGCTGAGGATAAGTATAAGAGTAAAGCATGAAAGGTAGACCATGGGGTCATGCACGTACTATTCAGGAGCCTTAACTAGGCATCAGATTTACAGCAGTTGAATATAAAAATGAATGATGTATGGTGAATTAATGTTTTAATTAAAACTAGTACATGCTAATGCTACACAGTTATTTGTTCTGTTCATGCTGCTGACTGAAATAAAAATAATAGTACAATCAGCAAAAATAGATAATTGTAGCTGATTGCTAGGTGGTTGCTAGGCAATATGACAACAATTGTGTATTCAGCTTTTGTGACTATAAATTTGATTTTATTTCCTTGATATTAAAAAGATAGGATGATTGCACAACAAGTTAAATGTGCATAACACTAAAAAGAGGGAATTTTAACCCATTGATAGGTAGTTGTTGGGCAACCTGATAACATCATTTTATTTTACATAGATAAGAACCTTCAAGGGCCTAAGATATACTGTGTGCCAAGTTTGGCGGCTTAATTCTTGACCATATAGGACGAGTTGGCGGCCAAACAAACAAACAGACAGGCAGACAGGCAGAGATTTTGTGTATTACATTAAAATAATTATTACAAGGCCAATTATGAAATATTTTGATATTGTCTGTACAATGCAAAAAGAATGACCTGTTGTTTTTAGATTTTTTACTGATAAATGAAAACAGCAGTCAAACAGATGGGATGATAAGTGCACCTGCACTGTATAAAAAACATAAAAACAGAGGCGGTGTTGGCATCAAATATGAATTACATGAACAAACATGCACTTTGAAGAGATTTAGTACTTGATGCTTGTGTTCAAACTCGTGAATAAATCTGCTGAACTCCACTTATTCCAGCGTATAGCCATAGGCTACATAAGATTTTTTTGAACTTTTGAAGGGATTACAAACTTAAAAAGAAATTTTTATGCTTTTTTTTTAAACTTTTGACTTTATGTTTGTGCTTGAAAGTAATTTGTGTGTTTTATGAATGAATGCTGTCCGTTAGGGAAACAGTGAAGAGACTTTTCCCACAGTACAAAACCTTCCTACTATAAAAGAATTCAAAATGTTTCAAGTGTCTTCTTTCTTCAGCTCCCAAAATGTGGTAACCCATCGATAGGTACATTACAGTGCTGTGGTGGTAATAGTAATGTAGTAATGTAGCAAACTAGTCAAGCGCTCTTAATAACCTAATTACCAAGAAAGTGCTTTCCCAGTATTACTGGATGGAAGCTGGAATAAAGGAATTATCTGTCTAATTCAGCATGGAGATAAGGGCACCCGTTAAACAAAGAAGTCATAATAACATAAAGACAGTTTCTTTGGGCAAATTCTCACTAAGCTTCTCAGAATCCGATTATGCTCCATCGTAAGAGTTTGTGGAGATTTTCTGGGAGCAATTTCACCTCCTCCTCCTCCTCGTTCTCCTCGTGTCCTCTGGCCACCACATAGCTCCCATGCTGTACTTTCCTCTGATTGGATCAGCCCACCGTCTGGCTGGACGGTGACCTTGTGTGCTATTGGTCAGTTTTGGGACGCAAGGTATGAAACCACCAGCTGAGCTTCATTAGGACTCGGATCAAAGTAACAAGTATTTCACTCTCTCTCGCTCTCTCTCTCTCTCTCTCTCTCTCTCTCTCTCTCTCTCTCTCTCTCTCACACACACACACACACACACACACTAACTCACTCTTGTCATTCCTCCGTTTTTCATAGAGCTTAGTAGAATTTAAACACTTGGGATTAGTTGAGACATGAAGGATTTTTAACCAGCCAATAATCCTTTTCTGTGTGGCATGATCCTTTTCCCTTTTGACAGGAAGGAAGGAAAGAAAAAAGAGGCTGGACAGAGAATGAAGGACAGTGGAGGATAGGGAGGGGAGGAGAGAAGTAAATAAAACAGAGGCATTTAATTTAAAATTTGAACCTCAGAGCACAGTGAAATGTAGGGTACACAGGCTAGATAAAATATGTGCAGTATACTAAAAAAACAAACAAACAAAAAACGTGTTTCTAAACAAAGCATCAGAAATGCCTCAATTCTTTATGGCATACATTCAACACGGTGCTAGTAGCATCACACTGCAGATTTGTTGGCTGGTCATCCATGATGTGGTTTTTCCCATTGTACCACATTCCAAAGGTGCTCTACTGGACTGAAATATGGTGAACACTGACATGTTCAAAAAAACAGTTTGAGATGATTTGAGTTTTGTGACATGGTGCTGGAAGGAGCCATCAGAAGATGGGTACACTGTGGTCCCAAAGGGAGGGACATGATTAGCTGCAATACTCAGGAAGGCTCTGGTGTTTAAGCAATGCTCAGTCAGGTGCCCAAAGTGTCCCAAGAAAATATTCCCTACAACATCACACCACTACTATCAGCCTGAACCACTGATACATGACATGATGGGTCCATGCTTCCATGTTTGAATTCTTACCATCTCCAGCAGAAATTCAGACTCATCTTCTGTTGTCTGATGTTGGTGATCTCATGTGAAATGTAGCCTCAGTGTGGTTCATGTCTAAACACTGGTGTTGTCTGCTGATATAGTCCATGTGCTTCAGGGTTCAATCTGCTGTGCATTCAGAGATTCTCTTCATATACTTTGGTTGTAAGGAGTGGTTTTTTCAGTTACTGTTGCCTTCCTATCAACTTGAAGCAATCTGGCCATTTTTCTCTGACCCCTGGCATCAACAAGGCATTTTTGCCCACTGTCACTCACTGGTTATTTTTTCTTTTACAGACCAGTGTCTGTAAACCATAGAGACGGCTGTGTGGGAAAATTCCAGTAGATCCACAGTTTCAAAGGCTCAGCTGATCTGGCACCAACAAACCCGTGCCACTCGACATCACTGCATTTTGTAAAGTCACTTTTCTTCCCCATTCTCATGCTTGGTTTGAACTTCAGCAGTGAACAAACGGTGCTTTACTGCTTTTATCTGCCTGTTTAGGATTATATTGGTATACAGTCTTTCAAGTACAAGGTTTGAAGATATGGCATGGATACATGGTCAGGGTAAACCAGGGCTTTGCTGGTGAACACTACAATCTCCCCATTGAGCTCTATGGGCTCGTGTTTTGTTGATCCTTTATCTCAGACATCACCTTTTCTTTAGTAGTTCAGGTATGCTGCATGAACAACAGGCCCATTAACAATTGACCTTACAAACATTAAAACCCTGTGTTAAACCTGACGTTACCTTCTCGCTTCAGTCAGCCAACATGTTTGCAGTGTGTGCGTGTCAGATTTTAGTTTACTTGGCCTGTATCATCACTCTCAGGTGTGTCTGTTCTGCTAGGTTACTTGGCCTTTGTGTGTGTTTTTGCGGGTTGACAGCTGTGTTTGCGCGGAAGCACTGGCAGAGATTGCTACATGTGGAGATGAGCCAGCTTGTGGTCTGTGTGCTCTAAGGGCGAAGCCTCATGCAGCTCGCTGCGCCTTATGATAAATACTGCACTCACTCTTCCTCACCAACACACAAACACACACAGTGACTAATGTTTGTATATTCGAACCGAAACTATAAGTCCTAACCAGTACGTGCCTTAACCCATCACTCGCCTCACACTTAATCTTAATTCTATGTTGGGCGGTTCAAACACTTTGGCTTCCACCCTGTATCTCTCTAAATTAGCACAGTTAGCAGTGATTTAGGAGCTCCTAAATCATGTGTTATTGTAGCTCTTAGTTCACAACATTACATGCTTTTCTAACAAGTGGTAATTGGGTAGTATTTAGCAAATATCACCATAACAGCCAATAAAATTAAAAGTACAGTGCGTAGGAGGTTATTACATTTTAAAAAGTGGATCTGAGCCAAATGTTGTTCTTAGAGATATTTTATTCCTGTCATTGTTTAAGTATAGAGAAAAAGGACATGGATGCAGATGCTATAGTTAATAATTCAGCCATTGTTGAGACAAAACGGAGGTGATGGTAAAATGTGATTGGCAGCTTATAAACTGACTTTTGAAAAGCTTTTTATAATCCCCACCATCTTCCTCTCTTCTTGTCTGAAGCCACATGAGTCATCAACCTGAGCGATGTATAAACACACTGAACAACTCAGAGTATACACTGAAGCGAAGCACTGCATAATCACACATCAAGCAGGAGGGATATCGTGGATTGATTACTAATCCTAGCCTCATTGTGCGCTTAATCCCTCTCTGGATCTCAGCATGGAGCGGCTCACTCACTCACATTTCCTTATAGCCTGTCTATCACCACGTGGCAGTTACTGTGGTGATGGTGTCTACGCCTGTCAGTTGACTCAGTTAGGGTGCTGCTGTCCCGTCAGTCACTGCTGTTTTCTCAGTCATGGGGATCAGACTAAGTGTTTACAGCCCCCTTATGGTCTCCTAGAGACGGTGACCTTTGACATTTTGCATCCTAGATGTTTTAAAGCAAAACAAATGAAGTTTTTACATGTTTCTGGTATCTATTTGTTGTGTCTTTGGGCAGATTAGTAACTTTTTTATGTTTATGTAGAACTTTATTTATGTAATCATTAAAAAAAAAAGAAAACTTGTAAAGTCTGCCTCGGTTAACTATAAGAATACTTTTAAACATCTGTTTTGAGTGGTGTGTCTTGTACATCTATGTCAAATGAAATGTGTAAGGTTTTTCTTGGCACTCTTGGCTTGTTCTCACATTTGTAGCTACAAGACCTTCTTGCGGTTAATGCTACACACGTCAACTTGTCAGTTTTATGAGCGAGATTGTTGATACTGTGTGGGTTTTTATAATGTATGGGTGGATGTCTGTGCATATACAGTATGGGTATGTCTGTTCCATGTATAGAAGGTCTGTTCTGACTGCTGATTTACTGACAGGCTCCAACAACAACACTCACTCTGCAAGGGCGGAGACACTGTGGAGGTTTCTCTTCGTCTTTATTTATAATTTATATAGATAATTTATATACATTTATATATTATTATGAAGCTTGTGGCTCATTCACACTAGATGCAATTGGGAAAACCGGTTATCAGATTGCAAGTAGCCGTGTGCAACATCATCAAGCTCTGGGCAGCCACCTGTCTACACACAGTTGAGATCTGTCTGGAACTGACTAAACTGGGTGCCAACTGGTTGTATCTTGGTTATATTCCTATTTAAAAGTAAAGTTGCTCAGCACATATGTCATTCTGCAGTTAAATTGCCACCCTACCGCAATTACGTCACTATTTGTGGATCAATGTCTGAATTTCTGTTTCAAATTTGTGCCTGTAATCTGGACGTAATCAGATGATGTGAAATTAAATTGATAAAAACACATTGCATGCAACTGCCAACTTGACCCCATTCAGTCACAGACCAACAACAGTGTTATGGTTATAAAGTGTTACCGTAGTTGATATCGCTTTCTTGATGCACCAAAGTTGCTTTTAAAGAAGCAAAAAATTTCACTGAGACCCAGACACAAGTTTACTGCACACAATCGTAATAGCTTTGGTCATGCTGTTGTTTCCAACCACTAGCAATACACAAAATAAAAGAATAGAAAGACAATATTCAGTAGAATATTAATGAGAATCCTATGCTTCCCATTCACTGAATGCAAGAAAGCTGTTCCATGGAAAAATTATTTTAAAAAGTCTATTTTTGTTTTTGCTATTTCCTATTATGACCTTACCTACTGGAGATCGGAAGCCTTTCTGGATCAGGAAAAAGACACTGTGGAGGTTTCTCTTCGTCTTTATTTATAATTTATATAGATAATTTATATACATTTATAAAATGTCCCACCATGTGGGACATAAAATGAACCAGCATTTTGGTTGTGCGCAAAGCGCCACGTGTAGAGTGAGTAAAGTTGAAATGAGAAGTAGAGACTAAAGAAAACAGAGCCACAGGTGTTTCGGATTCTTAGACAAGGGCTGAATTCCTCCAAGTAACACTATAGCAAGTGTGATGTAGGTCATGGAGTTGTGTTAGAGGTCATGTGGCTGTATGAATATGAGGCTTATGTGTTTGCACTTTCCCTTTTTTGTTTATACCCATTTGTATTGTGTGCGTCTGGGCACTGGGTCGTGCAGTGTGTACTCTGTCTGTGCTCCACATGCTGTGTTTTAAGGATAAACATGATATCATGCCCTTGGGGTGTAGCGACAGGCTTGGGCACATCTCTCTTTACAGCACTGCTCATCCCTCTGGCCCCTGACCTTCAACCTTTGACCTTTTATCCCCTCACAATATATGCGCTGACAGCCACACAGTGGGTTAACCTCAGGGACTACAGAGTGAATGCCAAGACAGAATATTTTAAGCATCTTGGCAAACAATGGAAAGAAATTTGTTCCCATTTCGGGACATTCTGTGCTTTAGATGAATTATGATCACACGTTCAAACAAAACCACTGATCTCAATTTATTTTTTCACATCACAAAATCTGGATAGCGTTCAGCCCGCATTTGAGCAACATGAGCATCGACTGCAATGTTGACACAACATGGATCAAATGTCGAGTGCGACCTGAAACTTTTTTCTTCCCAGTTCTTCTACACTGTCCCTCATCCCATCATCTTTTCTACACAGCCCCTGGTTCATGTGAAATGAGTTGTGACCACGTTGCCTAAGGCAAGATGAGGTCATGGGTTACCTAAGACCCCTTCCTTTCTTTCTCCTTCTTTCCTTCCTGTTAGTAAAACAGGTTTCTACCTGTCCAGGTGAGCCAAGAGCCCCATCATTTCTGCACCTACACAATACTTTTAAATCCTCGTAGAGCTTCGTGCATATGGTCTTGGCTTGAAGTATTTCATCTGTATACTTAGTAATGTAATGTTTCACGTGGGTGATCTTTAAGATCGTTAATTTCCCTTGCTGGTAATGTCAGAAAATAGAGGCAAGAAGAACCCTTTAAAGCCTGAATCCTGAAATAAGAAAATTACATTTGTTTGAAAATGGAGTGTTCGTTGAACCTTCTGATAATAATTAAAAATAAGAATATTCATTTGCACTTGAGTTTTGATTTGTTTCGTTTTCGTAAAGGTGAGCATTCAGTGTAATTACCGTTTTATCCTTGGTTATGCTGCTTTTAGACTGTAGTCAGCAACTGTTCACATAAAGTTACTGCAATTCAAGAACAGTGGCCAATTTCCTCCGATCTGCTTTTGAGTCTGAGGAGCAATTTGCATAACCTCCTATTAAAGTTTTCCAAGATTATAACCTGATATTTTCCCTATTTAATTATTTGTTAAAAAAGCCTGGGGTTATGTTTCCAAATCTATTTTCTAGCTGTGCTCAAGATCTTGTTACTAGATCTTTTGCTTCACAATGGCTGTAACGGTGCAATTAGATATATGTTTGCCAACTGATGTGTGACGTAAATTATGTGTAAATGTATCCCCACTCTACCTTAATAACCCATGTCTGCAACTAAAAAGTGTTATAAATCTTTTTTGTTGCTTTCACTGGTTCCACTCTTGGTTGCTGTTTCACATGAGCTCAAACTTCATTCAGAGGAGTATCAGTAACATCTTTGAGTGATTGAGGTAATAAAAAAAATGTATTTCCTGTGTTCCGGTTGTGCGCTTTGTTTTAATGGCAGTGTTAAGAAAATAAGTTAAGAAATAAAGCAAAAAAACCCAAAGCCTGGGAGGAAAATCATGCACACAATAATGCTGTTTATGAAATAAGTATGCTAATATTCTAACAACCATCTTTCTAGATGATTGCACCGGGAATGAATAGTTCCAAGATTTGTCTCAACAGTTGACCATCTACAAGTTCCTCTAGATGTTTACTGACTAATTAGTACAGTGAGCTATTATTTATCCAAAGAGGGACAATATTTCAATGCACATGTGTGTCTGCTGAAAGGCTGAACCTTATCAGTAAACATCTGCGTACCCAAAATTCTGCCCTTGTGTCAAATATGCTAGTGCTTCCACATTGGACTCAATACGTCCTTTTACGCAAATCTCTGATGTCCTGGACTTTTGTCCAACTCACACAAGAATAAAAACAGGATGCTATGACAATGACAAACTAGTTTTTGTGCAGTAATGACATTGAAAGTTTTTTCTGTTGGAGACTAATAGCAAATACTTACAGTGACCAACTGTTCACACCCTCAACCTCTGGGCGACCACTTTTGATTTTAAGTTGATATAGCAGGTTGACTTGTGGGAGGCGACCTGTATACAAAAAGTCACTGTCAGACAGATTGGTGATGGTTTGCAAATTATTGCCATCAGTCAGTCTGAGTCACTCTTGCACAATGAACTTTTTGCAATAGGGCATTCGAATGAACAAGTGTCTTTGCCATTTTCCAGAAAAGTCCCTGGGTTGCATTTTCAGTTTCTCTTTTAAATCTACGAGGTTCTGTCTGGATTCTCATTGGATTTGCTTTACCACTGAGCAAAGCTGAACATTCAGGACACAAAGTTCCCAAACAGGTGAGGAGCTGCACTCTGTTTGGCAACAGATTCTGAAAAAATCACCGACACCCCCGGAGGCTGTTCAGTCAGACTTTGGTGCTTTTTAAAAGAGGATCATTAACCTGCAGCCTACAACATTGTCATGGCTCGTGATTCAAGACATGGATGCCAAAAGACGCCTTGTACATAACTTGGAAATTATAGCCAGCAGCATCTGAAAACATGAAAACAGGGGCCCGTTCTTCGTACCTCGCTAAGTAAGTTAGCTGGATTTGATTGTTGACGATTTCGCCTGATCTTGGATCGTTCGGTTCCCCGAAGCTCATCCGGGACTTGCTGTCATAGCAACAGAGCCGTAAGCGTAAACCTGCTCGGGAGCAGGTTTACTTTATATAAACAGGATTAGATCGCGGCCACGCAGGTATGTCCGCTTCATTTATACGAAAGCAACAGCGATATTCCACCACTGTTTCACCATAAATAAATAACATCAATGTAACTAAAGACAATGCAGCACTTGATCCATTTATTGATTTCACACAGATACATACAGGTCATTTCCTAAAAAAGGGAAATGTACTATTAACATTCTATCACATGTATGTGATTATTACAGATGTAATTCATATTTCAGAGTAGCAATTGCAAATTACTTTGTGTAATCAAGATGAGAGACCACGGCTATAAAAGCGAAGGTGGATTTGGGAAGCCTGTCGCAGCCATGTCCTGTCCGTATACGCGAGCCACCCATTGCGGAAGGTGCAAGATTGATAAGGAGAGTTTTCAGAATCCAGCGTATATTGCGGGACAGACAGGATCCTTTAGCTCAGCGCGACAGTGTGCTCATAGAGAGATATCGATTTTCCCGTGAGGGTATTATTTACTTAACCAACTTGTTGACGAGGGGGTGCAGGACCACCACCTGTCTTTTTTTTTTGCTCTGCCCTTTTCTTGGTTGCTGTTATGAACAAACAGATTATTTCAGGGTCTCTTTCCAAGAGACGAAAAGCAATATAAGTGATAAATATTACCATTCTGTAGAATATTCTTATATTTCACTTTTACCTGTTCCCATGTTCTAGTGGGTCCTGTTGTGGCTCTAATGTGAAAGGGGATATAATATAACATATTATAATATAATATAATGTAATATAATATTGGGTAATATAGTGTGATATGATAAATCTACCCTACCGCCTACTGGTGTTGGCCAGAGGGGCCGATGGCGCGATATGGCAGCCTGGCTTCTGTCAGTCTGCCCCAGGGCAGCTGTGGCTACAACTGTAGCTGCCTCCACCAGTGTGTGAATGTGAGTGACTGAATAGTGGCATTGTAAAGCGCTTTGGGTGCCTTGAAAAGTGCTATATAAATCCACTCCATTATTATTGTTATTATTAAATTACTTACGAGTTTAATTTGTCAGCAACTTTCTGCCAGCCCTCTCTCCTTGCTTTTGCAGCCTTTGCAGTGTTCCCTTGCGTTCTGATTAAACTCTGAAACTCCTGAAATCCCTCACTCAAGAGTTCTTGCTCTGCTGCCGAAAAATACCGAGCCGAGCGCGCTCCGTCGACATTTTCGCCGACCAATCAGAGGGTTGCCGATCAATGTTTCCACTATCGATGCGTAGCCCCTTTTACGACACCCAGTGATGTCACATTACTGCGTCCAGCTGTACTAATCGTCAACAGCAGGTGTGTTCGGGGAACCGGATTAGCGAGCTCACGGTTAGCGCGATGGTTTGGTCTTGGATGTGTCATTTGATCTTGGATGTAGTGAGCGACGTACGAAGAACGGGCCCCAGGAGTCTGACATCACATGTTTACTATTTTAATGTGTTTTGCACCCAGTCAAGCGTTTTTTTTTTAAAGTCCATCATAGCCTGAGAGATTTCTAGAAATAGAAATCAATTATTTAATTATGTGTGTCTGTTAGTTTCTTACAGAATTATAGGCAGAAAAAAAACTAAATAGCTGTGTTAACTCAGTGTATCTAAGAGGTGACTTTTGTGTCTTTTCTTTAGAAACAACTCTAAACCAGTTGTCATATCTGCTTGTGCCATACATGTGCCTTACAAAAGCATCAGGATGAACTCTTAACGTACTTCCAATTCATCTTTTAAACTAAAAGTAAAACCACAATCTGAAAGTAACAGAGGTGATTTACTTCATCTCAAAACGTGATATGCTTCTCTCTGTCTTACTACAGTTTCTGCTACATCTTTTATTTCCAAAACAATCTGCTCATTGGTTTGTTGCCTGACACATCTTGGCTGTGATTACACATGCAGATTTTAAGTTAATGTACTTGAGCAAGAACTACATCACTGCTATCAATTATTTTCAACCCCCCCCCCCAATACTGCAGTGGGATTTATAGTACTGTCAGTGATGACAGGTTTATGGAGCCTCATGACTCTGCCCGGTTCATTCCACAGCAAAAGAAGTTGGATGAGTAAGAGGGTGTATCTGAACAGGGTCATCGAAAAATAGGAGGGGCCCTGTCTTATGCAGGTATACACAGGCAAAGATATGCTCATTCTCATAAACACAAAGGTGCCTAAACACATGCTCACATACTGTACAAATGCTAAAACGTATAGCCATTGCACACACACACACACACACACACACACACACACACACACACACGCACATACATGTTGCAGCATGTTTGGTTACACATGTAGAAGTCTTTCTGTACAGAACTGGTATGAATGATATGATAACTGAAATGACATATTGCTTAATTACTTCAAATATTTTATTGAAATATATTTGTATATATATATATATATAAGGCAGCACGGTGGCACGGTGGTTAGCACTGTTGCCGCACAGCAAGAAGGTCCTGAGTTCAATTCCACCATCAGGCCGGGGTCTTTCTGTGTGGAGTTTGCATGTTCTCCCCGTGTTTGCGTGGGTTCCCTCCGGGTACTCCGGCTTCCTCCCACTGTCCAAAGACATGCAGCTTGTGGGGATAGGTTAATTGGATAATCCAAATTGCCACTAGGTGTGAATGTGCGAGTGAACGTGAGTGCGAATGGTTGTCTGTCCCTGTGTGTTAGCCCTGCGACAGACTGGCGACCTGTCCAGGGTGTACCCTGCCTCTCGCCCTATGACAGCTGGGATAGGCTCCAGCGCCCCCCGCGACCCTGAAAAGGATAAGCGGAAGCGAATGGATGGATATATTTGTATATATCATCTGTCCACCGTGTACCTGCGTGTCGCCCTAAGGTAACTAGGATAGGGGTTAGGGCTTAACGCCCCCATGATCCTGATAAGAATAAGCGGAAGTGTATGGATGGATGGATATGTACATATTTGCTTTCCTTAGAGTGAGTGTATGTGTCTCCCTATTAATTCTATATTGATTCTTATTCTTTAATCCAGGCTAATGCTCCTGTATTCATCTGATGTTCTGTGCCTCCTTCTTTTTCATTTTTTTCCCTTACTCCATTTTGTTTCCGTCTGTCATTTTTGAAAGGCTGGGCCGACTGACCTTGGGGTTTATAGTAAGGGAAAAGAAAGAAAATAAAGGAAAGCGGTGGAAGCAGAGGGAGAGGAAATGAGAGCAGGAAAAGTAAAACTATAGTTTTAGTTTCAAAGTTCAGACAGGGGACTCTTGATGGTTGAGGAAAGTTGAACTGTGACACTTTTAGAATTAAAAATCATTTGTTGCTGCACACAGACAGCTGAAGGTGTGTGTAAACATGCTAATATTGTTATAAAATGATAACAAATGATAACATTAAACTGAAATTCAGCCAGAACCAGATTTGAGACAGTAATTGTTAAATTCCTCCACAAAGAGTAATGTTGTTGCTGCAAAATGACAAAGGCACTTGGTAACCTTGCTTTTATATAGGAGTATAACCTGAATACAACCAGCTGAGTAAAGTCCACTGTTGCAAAGAGACACATCACAGGTGCATCAGTGCAGCCCGGGGCAGTTTACTGACATGTGCAACCACCCATTTTTCCTAGTTCCTATTTTTACTACAGTATGACGGAGCCATAATATGTGAGAGAAAAGGATTGGGTTAATTATGAGTTGCAATAAAAAAGTGAAAACAACAACCAGCAACTTCCTAGTCAAAGTAGACAGTTCAGAATAGTCAGTGTTAATCAGAGCCGAGCCTACAGAAGAGTCTGCATTAGAGGTCATAGCCAGCTTGGATGAATGCTCACACAAGAGAAACACACCCATGTTGGAGAGAGTGACATTTTGATTCATAGACTGTTGCCAGAACCGTCACATGCACACCTGGAAAATGACATTTTGGCTGTTTTTGTTTGGCCTAAAAAGTAGTTTCCAATCAGGTAATCACACAACTTTTCTGGAGTTCTTATAGAAATAACTAAGCTTACTCAAATCCCTCGGTGCTTAATCCTGCCAGGCCAGCAGGACTCTTTGTGTACAGCGAGCTGTCGCAGTGGGAGAAAAGTATAGGAGGAAAAATAACCTGACATGAATCTTGATGTAAAGTGCTTCGTGACACATGTTTACACAGGAGGGCCTGTCCACTCCATCGCCATTAGGTCCAGAAATCTGTGTGCGTGTGTGTGTGTGTGTGTGTGTGTGTGTGGGAGAGTGGGATAGAGCGAACTCAGTGCTGACTCTGCTAGAAGTGCCTGACCTATATTTAAAGTCATAAGGAGTGATGCCAAACCAAACCAGACTTACCAGTGAGTGTGTGGTTTCTTGCTTAGGAAATCAGGATATCATTTAAACGTATAACATTCAGATTGTCAGATTCTTTCCAACTCTTTCCTCTTTGCTCTTACATACTTATTGTCCTTGAAATTTTAGACCACTGCAATGCAAATGCAAGGGAGGCTGTATTTTTTGATGTGGTACTAATGATAGCGTTCAGCAATCTCCCATCTTCACAAATATTGACCTTAAATATCAAAGGAGACAGAGTACAACGCTTCATTGGGAACTGGTACTCATACAGATTTTGTGAGAAGAAAATGCTCTGAGAAAAAGGTTCTGTGGCAGAAAGAGTGGGCTTCTGGGCTTTTCTGAGCTTTACAATTTGCGTCCAGTGCATACTCCTCAGTAATAAACCTCAGTACCCCATGTTAAAGGATGTATCAGTTCCTAAACATATATCTGGGGGTCAGCGGAGAGAGAAGGCTGACTAGAGGAGCTGTAATTAAAGATGCACAGGTGAATCCTTTGGGTGTGTTTCTTTCCCTGACAACAAAAGATGTGTGGCACACAGCTGGAATGTGGAGGGAAGATAAGCATTTCTTTGTATTCAGAAGATGTTTTCTAGCTTGATACAGTTTTCCATTTATGTGTAAGATCAATAAAGAAGATCTGTAATGACTCATCCGCCTGCTTTCCTGGGCGTTAGGCTGCTTTTCTGTTCTCTACATCCCTACCTCTTTCCCACGCTGTCAATCTCAATACTGTCATCATTACTCTTGTCCAATCATCTTGCTGTTCGCCTTCTTTGGGCCAATCAGCCTCCACTTTCCATGGTTTAAATCTGTGCTCTCTGTCATTCTCCCTTTCAGACTCTTGTTTGTGCAACGCACCTCCTACCCATCTCCACCTCCACCTCACCTCCTCAGTCTTCATCTTCACCACCAACAACATTTAGACTCCAGGGGATTCTGTCCTAAATCCTATCACCGCTGGGATCCTGTTATGCCATCATGGGTCATACATTAATTTCTTTATCTCAATAAATCAGCTTCAA
Source organism: Aulonocara stuartgranti (assembly GCF_965226115.1). NCBI lineage: Eukaryota > Metazoa > Chordata > Actinopteri > Cichliformes > Cichlidae > Aulonocara > Aulonocara stuartgranti. Next base: position 8,293,974 of record NC_138956.1, on the reverse strand, counting down.
ATTCTTCCAAGTGATCTCTCCTTAGTGAACTTAGATCAGTTTAAAATGATGGTTCAGAACATAATCATCACAAAAAGATAGCCCCCAAGAACCTGAAGAGGGAGCCTATTTATTAGGTGGCCGTTGCTCTGTTATCTTTTCACTGTGGTATATAACACAAACCTGCCTGTGGTGCCTCATCCTGCCCATCCACCTCTTGAGGATCCTTTAATCAGATCTGATCCTAATTAACATTATTAGTGAGATTTAAGGAGGCACCTTTATTCTAATGGCATGTTCATGTTTAAGCTAAAAACCTTCAGAGTGTTTTGTCGTGCAAGCTTTCATCATGAAACAATGGTTCTTTTCCAGTGATGTTCCACCAGTTGAAATAGACACTACCTAGCTTTTGGAATTGACCAGAGGCCTCTTTCCATATGGTTTTGAAGATTCTTACTGGGGAGCATCACTGGTGGAATATTCCACTTTAACTCTAGGTGGTATTAATAGAACGCCACTAGAAGGTTTCCAGTGCTTTAATGAAATCTGTTTAACTCCCTGATGGAAGCTTGCACATCAAAATGTGTTGGACTTCTTCCAGGTGACTGTGCCGTGAGAACAAAGGCATTTTAAATGTTATTAAAAAAAAGAAAAAGAGAAGAGTGCTCTGGAATTTCTTGTGATGTTGTAGCCAGTACAGCAGGTATTAGGAGGGTGGCAGTCTGCTCTATTTTCTTTTGTTTTTTTACCATCTCTTTCTTTTTGCTGCTTGGTAAGCCTTTGATACTTAAATACAGTTGGTTACATTTATTGCAGGTCAAACCTGCAGAGCCATACTTTGCATGTTGAAAGAAAAATGATGTTTAAGCAATGTGTTGAGGACATAGGGTCCTTCAGTGTCCATATGGCAGTGGTTTAGCTCACCAGTGCGCCGTGACTTTCCCTTAAAAAGCATCATAGTAGCTGTATCATGTCGTCTGTGATAATACTACGGTATGTTCTATCGGTGGTTCAGTATTTATTAATTTTTTTGGTGTAGTATTGCTACTATATTGCCCACCAATAGATGTTTTTTAAATGAGAACGGGCCGCTTCTTCTCACTGGACCTCACTGAAGGCTCGGTCAGAACTTCACAAGAGTTTAGCTCAACTTCAGGTTTGAGCTTCTCCATCTGTTACCCAGGAATTCAGTGTGTGGTGTAATGCAATCACTTCCAGTGAATCTGAGTTCTGAATCTTCACCTGCTCCTTTAAAGCATCTGTGTTTAAGACTTCAGTCTATAAACAGTAGGGGTTGGCATCCTAAAAGGATCAGAAATGCTGTTTTGCTGTAAAATAATCACAAAAACATTAACAATGAAAGCATGAATGCACGCAGGTGTAGCTTTTACTAATTGGACATATTGTGAGCCATTTGCGGTTCACTGCTCTCTTCCTCTCTCAGGCATACACACAGCAGGGTGCACACACACCTTGAATAGGCGAAGGTTCTTTGCAGAAATGAACGCTGTTTGTTTGGAAAGGAAACTTAGCCGAGCAGAACTGCAGACTGAATAGCAAAACAGAAAAGAGAGAGTGGAGAGGCGAAAGCGACGACAGGAGAGGAAAACAGCGTGTGATAAAGGAGAATCAGAGATGTGTGTTTAACGGGTGAGAGCAGGAGCTCAGGGTCAGACCTCCCCCGAATGCTACACAACAGGAGCACAGGGCAAGCAGATGGTTATCGACCACACGTAGATCCTGACAAATCGCATCCTTGAAATTGCTTCCAGTTTCAAAAATGGATGAGCTGGTTGGCTATTTAGCGCTCCTGGTATGCGGTATTTTTACTTCTGAGGCTGCCTGAGTAGGAGAATAATTCAAAGACTCCTTCAGTACCATTTAGCCTACAGTGGAGGGCACATTAGGTCACAAGTGCCTGCTTGGCTTCACTCTAAATAAAAACCTTCATTGACTTCTTTCTTTCTTCTCTAACAAAGAAACTGCTGAAACAAATACAGTGCAGCTTGTCTGGATGAAGGAGATTTAACAATACAGCCTTGAATAGAAAATTACTTAGAGTATTTTCTCTTTTGTCTGATTTCCCTACAGCAGTTAATACTCACCGTTTTTAACCGGTCAGTCTCAACCGGAGCGTCATACTGAATACAAGGGAAAATTTAAAAACAAATAAATGAATTCAAATAAAACAAACACAGCATTTTTGTATATTTTGATACACAATGGCTAATTGTATTGACACCAGTTGCTAGATTACTATATTAAAACATTACACTTTAATGTAATTGATTAATCTGTATTACTATAGATATGATTACTGCTGCTGCCATTGGTGCTTGAGCTTGTACTAGACAGGTTCAGGGAGATTTTGGTGGACCTCCTCCTCCTGTATGAGCATTATGCACATGTGATGGGATTGGTCTTTTTTTCAGTTTGTGTCCTCAGCTAAAATATCTGAGTCTGGCTTGCTGTTTGTCTTTATTCTAATATTTATAGTTCACACTCTTATGAGATTTGAGGGTTTGATTCTTTTGTTGGTTTTATTTTGGTTCTGGTAATACTTCACAGTTTTTTTCCTTTATTTAATTATGTTTCCTGCCTCCCACATATTCCTCGGTATTATGTTTTACTGTGAGTTCCTTGTCTCTGAGTTTACAGGTTATCTTCTGGGTTATTTAAGGTTTAACTTTGATAGTTTGACACAAGAGTGTCTTGTTCTGAGTTGTACTTCCTCCCCTGTGATTGTCTTGATTCAGTTTAGCTGTGTCATTTCCCTTCTGTTCCCAATTCCCGATTACTTGCGTGCATAGATGGTGCTGTCCTTCCCCTTAGTCTCGTTCTTGGTATCTATGTATTTAGCTCTGTGCCTGCAACAGTTTTGCCTGTTGCCTGTAAGAATTCGGATCTGATTAATCACATTTAATCCTTTGTTATGAACTAGACTTTCGGACTTTACATTTGGATCTAAACGTAAAGTTTTCTTTGTGTTGTTCAGCTGACTTTAAGTGCTGACTTTGTTTCCTTCTCTCTGTAATATGTAACTTTCCATCTAAAATATTTCTTTCTAGCAGGTCACTGCGACCTGTTTTGTGTGCTAATGGTTAAAAAAATAATTACATCTGAAAACTACACATTGAGTCCTTTGATTATTGACATTAATGTTGCAGTAAATCCTCTTCTAGTCTTCTATTTTAAGAAAACACACAATTTAGTACTTCATCTTCCCAAATACATCGTGTGTGGTCTGAATATCTACACCTGCACAGGTCATTCATTCTCTTTGCGATGGGCAGTTAACACTGAATGAACATTACTGAGCACGCATGCATTGTGGACACCTGCTTATACATATGTCTGTGTTAGCGCTCTCACTGCAGCAGTGTCTCTATTCAAGGTCAATTATGTGAAACGTTTTGTAGCAACAGAGGCAGACGGAGGTTGTCTCCACTACACCGTTACAAAAAACTTAAAGCAAACCAGCGCCTTCTTTTTGTTTCTGATTTCCAGTCAGAGTTTACTCGAGGTTTCCTCTTCTGCTAGTCATTGCTAATCATGTAGTTGCAAAGTGAGTGGCAGTCCAACTTTAAAGCCTCACGGAAAAGAGAGCCTTAAAAAAGATGAATTTATCAAATGAGACGTGGGCAGTCAAACATGTATCCACCATTCCCGTGTATTAATGTGATTTAATAATTAATTTATGTCTGCTCTACATGCAGCACAAATATAGCCTTGGCCTTGAATGTGGAAGTGGTAGAGATACAGGAGTATACATCATTGAAAGGGTAGCAGGTTACAGGCTGAATGATGGAATGGAAAGTAGAAGTAAAAAGAAGTTTTTCAAACCTGTACAGCTGAAAGAGTCAAATGGGACTCGTGGAAGTAAGAGTGGGGTTAGAGGTGCAATGAACAAGTGATTTCAGAGCTGAAAACGGGGAAAATGTGAAACTGGGCTGAGGGCAATACAGCAAGGAAGTCACCCTTATCGAAGGGAAAGGAAACAGGATTAAAATTGCTGCAGAGCCAACACACACACACATACACACACACACATACACACACACATGCTCACTCTCTCTGAAGTCGAGATGGAATTATTTATTTGTAAGATTGTTTGTTGAATGTCAGGGGTCGTTGTTCAGTTGTAAATGCACACGTGGATTTTTGCAGGAAAGAATTCTCTCGGCATAAAATATTCAGTTATCACATACATGAGTGTGTCTGCATGTGTGTGCGCACTCAGGCAAGCTTTCAAATCAGGCAGCAAGCATGTGCTTTTTAAAGCCTCATGCTTATTATTACATCCACACTGTAGCACACTTTTTAACAAGAGGTGTGGTGTTTAGTCAAACCTCTAAGTTTGTTAACCCTGAGGTGAGAAAAACTCTTTATTGGAGAGTTAACTGAAACAGATGTTTTGGTTTAACAAACCCAGAGTTCTGTCTTCCCTCCTTGCTGAGCCTGAAGCAGGTGTTGGGCACTGGCCGTCGTTGTCTTCCTCATTATCTGTTCATTGTTAAAACTGAACACAAATTAATTCAATTCAACCTCTTAAGCCCCAATGCCCACAGATACGGGGGCAAAAGGCAGGAGATCGGTTAGGCGTTGGGGCTTAATAGGCTAACTCGAAGGCATAAAAGTTAACAGGACTTACTGCCCCACCACGCCTCCAAATGCAGACTTTTTCATGCCGTTTGATAAGAACATGTAGGAGCGGCCTGGTGAAAAATTGCATTTGGGAAATTTGAAGAACACAAAAAATCCACGAGAAAATGCTATCAAGTAATGCAAATCAACGGGTCACAAGTGCATCACAAACTGCTGTGATATAGTCAAAACCAAGCGTGTCACAAGTGAATAGCATCTAATATTGGGGTTTTTCATGAGTCTGTTTGTTTTTCCTTTTTAAATCTCATAGTTTCAGTTACATTTTATGTCTTTTAGTCCATTCATCCATTCATCCATCCATCCATCCATCCATCCAAGGGCCTGATTTCAGCACTGAATTTTTCATACTCCAGAGAGCCCCGAAGTTTAAACTGACTATATCCCTGTAACTTTAGGACTCATAATTCACCCATTTAAAAATGAGTTTTTTACTATGGAACCAAATGGACATGACTCACTCCTGTAATAGTCAACACATGGTCACTGGTCAAACTCAAATAGATGTATCTGGGGTGAACAAAGGAAAATATGACAGAAATGGAAGAAAAAGAATTTGGGGAAATTCACAGAAAGGGGAAATATTACCATTGTTGTTAATGGGTGGAACAGGCACGCTTTAGTCATGGGGGGTGGTGGATGTGCTATGCCAGTAAATGCAGGTTTAACAGAGACGTGCTTGAAAATTATAAGGATTTGGAAACAACGTTTATAAGGTGAGAGCAAATTAAAAAAACACCATCAAACAACTGGCAACACTCAAACCGACACCCTGTAAGAACCAAGGATGGCATATGTGTTAATTTTAAGTGATAGGTTGGGGGGAAAAAGTGTTATCATAAAGTTAAGTCAGATTAATGGGAACCAGGTTGTTGGAAAAAGGAACAAACAGAGAAGAGAGAAGAGAAAGAAGACTGAGGTCATGTCTGTATTTGTCTCTCGCTGTTTTAACAGGTTAAGAATGATAACAGTGATGCATCGAGTTAAAGCGAGAAAAATAAACAGAAAAACATGGAAGGTTGACCAAAGAAGGAGAGAGCATAAGAAACCAGACAGACGAAAAAAATAAAGGACAGGAAAGGCTGATTCATACTTCGGGAACCCTTCATGGTATTCTCGGGAAATTGTCATTACAGTTTCTTCACCACGGTACTTTGTTCGTGTTATGCTGTGCTACAAAAGAAAAAGCAGGATTTGATGGCAGAATCACAGGGTGTCAGACACAGGCAAAAGCATGTGGCTATTATAAATCACTCACGATCTGTCATGTTTAAAACAACACGAGGACGCAACTTTTAAACCAATCACTTTGATTTGTGAGCCTAAACAGCAGTTTGAGGCCAAGTGTGGCAAGTGGCACCCGAAGCTCTCACTATGTTCAGTGTAGCTTTAGCCTGATGGAAGAAAAGAGGAGAAAGAAATGGAAAAAATGACAGAAGAAAAAAAAAAAACAAGGAACGAGCTTAACAGGTTGAAAATAAAGATCCAAGAAAAGCATAATGATGGAATACCCGACTTCGGCCAAAACATCTGCAAAGTTAAATATGCAGAACAGAGAGACACTTTGCACAGGAAAGAGTGAGGGGTGGGGGGTGAACTCCCTGGTAGGGCTGGGCTGGGCTCAGCTCACTGGAGAAGAGAATCTGTAAGTGATGGAGGGGACACAGGACACAGACTTTTGTGTATACGTGCACAAATGTACGTATGATTACACACACTTTCAGGAGGAAGTAGGGAAACATTCATATATTCTTTTAAAAAAACAGGTTTTGTTGAAGCTGCTGACTGGACAAGTTCTGGTTCTCCAGTTACTGGAGTGTGAAATACCACTGTACTACAACAGATTAGGGTGAGGGTTAAGGTCATCTTACAATGTCATGTACATTTACTGCGCATTTGTCAGTTGGAGACAGGTAGTTACAGTTGGATGATTTCCTTATAAGTGGAGATTTATAGTATGTTACACCCAGTAATCCATGAATGATTCATCTAAAGTTCCACAAGAGAACTACTTCGTTATAGGCCAGGGGTAGGCAACTCCAGGCCTCGAGTGCTGGTGTCCTGCAGGTTTTAGATCGCACCCTGGGTTAACACACCTGAATCAAATGATTAGTTCATTACCAGGCCTCTGGAGAACTTCAAGAAATGTTGAGGAGTCATTTAGCCCTTTAAATCAGCTGTGATGGCTCATGGACACATCTAAAACCTCCAGGACACCGGCACTCGAGGCCTGGAGTTGCCTACCCCTGTTAGAGGCTTTCACACATTAAACTGTCTCTTGTAATCCTCATTAGCTCTGAGCTGTAACATCCGCAAACTTGTAGTTTATTGTTAAGTCTAATTGTTGAATGTTGTCATTGTGCTTCTTAAATTTGTAACCTCTTAGTTCAATCTATAGGATCAAGACATTCCTTCGTCTCTGACCACCTCTCCAGCCACTCTGTGCTGGGGGAGGATTATTGTAGACACATCCCTTGTAAAGATTCTGTTTGATGTTTGGTAAGCTTCCTGCCCTTTGTATGGCTTCACTGTGTTGTGCAGTTGTGCAATTTCTGTATTGGTGAACCAATACAGAAATTGAACCATATATTGGGTGTGGGGGAGATTACCATTCTATGACTAAGGATGTTGTTAGAAACAGTTGGAAGTCACGCACACAGAGAGACACACATTCTCACACACTCACTCAAACACACACACACACACACACACACACACACACACACACACACACACACACACACACACACACACACACATTCTTGCACATGCATACAGATGCTTACACATACACACACATAGTGCCTTGTCTTAGAACCATTGGGGGTTTTACGGTGGGAGGTGCTTGTGTTGTATTGTGTATTGTAACAGTTGTCAATAAATAGCTGCCAGCGAGCTGCTCTTTGAAGGACTTTGGGCTGGAAACAGGTTAGGAGCGTGAGCTCCAAGAGCTGGTTCTTGACCAAAGACTTTCCTCGCTAGCGGGTTGAAGATGTTCTGTTATGACTTGTTTTCTTCATGATGAATAAGTCTCTAAACTAGCGGGGCTTGTGGAAACACAGACCCAACATTTATAGTAATTTACACTGTTGTCACGCTAAATTTGAGATATTCCACACGCAGTTAAAATTGACCAAAAAGACCAAAATGCCAAAAATATCCCCAACTACAGTTGCTTTAATTATTTCGTTTCCACCGCTCGGTGAGACGGGGTGAAAGAAGGGTGAGGCAGAGGATGCTGAGTGAGTAGTTTCCAGAGGAGAGCAGCACTGCTCACATCATGGAAAATACTGGCAAAGACAAAGTGGCTTCCCTGATGGGAAGATACCAGGAAAAGAGCCGGTCGGATGAAACAGGGAGGAGAAAGGTTAGTGAAAGGTTGCTGACTGTGAAATTTCTCCAGAACAGGATCAGCTAAACATAGCAGCTAACAGTATGGAACAAGCTGGCAAAGCACGCATAGATGAGGACCTTCAAAGTTAAATTGATATTTATTTTGCTTTGCATTGTAGTACTTTTTAATGTTCGGTTTTTCAGGTAACACAGTGCAGGTGGCCAAAAGTGCGTGAGGGCTCAGTAAGAATAGAAAGGAGCTCTATAAGAACCAGTCCATTTACCATTTACCAAAAAAGAAGATCCAAATGATTTGTCCTTGGCAAGGAGCTATAAGCATTTCGTAATTTATAGGCTGTCTATGCTGAGGAAACAATCCAAGATCATAAAGAGCAACCTTTGTTTTACCACAGAATATTTTCAGTAAATAAGACTAACAAAACTGAACAGAATTAAACCAAACACAAGCATCCAAAGAACAGCCCCACTGGGAAAAACCAGACTGTAAAAGAACAGACAAGTTTTGAAGTTAACAGCTGAGATCAAGAAGAACAGGTGGAGCAAAGCAGCAGATCAAATACAGAACCTAAAACACTGGAGGCACAAGCACGCTGCACTGAAGCTATGATCAGGAAAATGTTCAGATGGAGATTTGGCTAAAAACAGATCATTTGACCTCTGACCTTTGCTATTTATATGTTTGAGTTATATAAATGAGGAAAATCATCACTTGTATTGCCTTGATGCTTTAATTATTTGCTTTTATGTGTTAACCTGAAGTACAAAAATAGTAAATTACTTAGCAAGTTATTGTATCTTTCTCTAAGAACTTCACATTACTGCGTGATTTCTCCAGCTGGACTTTAAACCACCACAGGCAATAATTACTCAGACATAACCAATTCCATCTGCTTTTATTACAGCTTTTGGACGAATGCTCAGCCCGTGTTTCAAATTTCAGCCACACGGCATGAAGAGCAGGCGCTGGCCAATGTTGATGCTCTCCCTACCTGCTGAATCACACTAGGCTAGGAGAATTTAATCCAAAATCCAGATCTCAAACTGTGAAAAAACAGCCAGCATATCCCCTCTGGAAGAGATTAGCAGGTAAAGATCAAAGAAAATAAAAGAAGGAAAAAAAAAAAACTTGCCATGCAGGGTAATCAAAGAAAGAATGAAACCAGCAGGGAAGGAAAGGCACGCTTGCACCTTCTTTTTTTTTTAAAGGTGCAAGCGAGAAAGCAAGGCGAGAAGTTAAAGAGAACAAAAGAAAGTTGCAACAATTTGAAATGACAGGGGGAGATGAGGACAGAGAGGCTATTCTTAGGACACATGGTGGGAGAAGACGGGCTGATAAGAGAAAATGGGAATTAAAAAAAAACTCAGCTTAATTGTAACTCTAGCTAAAATGTTTGATGTGAGAAAACCAACGTGCACGTAAGACACATAACTTGTTATCTCTGTTCTAAACATCCATTCCTTAAACCTACTTAAATGTTACATTTTGATCATCAAGTCTGAAGAAGTGCGATTCAAAAGTTTCACCAATTAAAAAGAAAAACAATCTTTCTGCACCTTTTGACCACTTCAAGGACTGTGGTGCTGTGTTCAGGTCGCTCTGTGGAAGTCCCATTATGACCACGCACTGTTGGTATACTTTCGATATTATGTCACAATATTTCAAGACATTTTGCTGTAATGACAATAACTGCATTTATGAGGGTAAATAAATGAGGTTTTTTTCCATCCTTCTTTACAAAGTGTTAATCTACGGAAACAAGGTGCCAGCAATAGTATTACAGTGCTGTAATTTCCATCCACTGATTGCTCTTTCTGTCTTACGACACATATTGGCAGCTGCTAGCAACTCGTTCTTCGTAGCTTGACTGCACTCATCTATTTTTTTTCACCCTAAGTGTTGAAATATGCTTGTTTCTGTTTTTAGTGATAACAGCCTTTTTCAGATTTATTTCAGATTTTTCAAAGTACGGTGCTTTATTGCAGGTTGTTTAACTAGCTTACTTTTCACTATAGATGCTAAATCCTCATCGGTGGCTAACATGTTGCTCCTGCTCTCGCATGTGTCTGGGCTTATCTGGTTGTTTAGTGAACTAGGGAATGTAAATGCATGGTGTTTCTATCTGCTTCTTAATTTTGACATCATTAGCCATTTCCGGGTCCAAACGCTCCTTCACTTTCCAAAATCAAACAAACACTGTGGCATCACTGAGAGTCAAAAACGGTCTTTTTAGTCTCCAATTACAGGATCAGTGTGGCTGTGCTCACAGGTGTTTCAATAAAGTTTAACATCCAAGAATCTTTGAAAAACAGGATTTACAAGGTTTAACTGACTTAGAGGTTAGCTCGCTAGTTTCCATCTAAAGATGATGTGCTGTATTCTGACTAAAATATTTCTAAAACGCTAAAATATACAGCTTTGCTATCACGTTCGACATTAATAAGGGTGTAAAACAAACACAAGCAGTATCTGTAGAATTACTGAAGTTGGGCCAGCTGACATATCAAAATTACCTGGTGGCTACCGACTGAGCTATAGCTGTGGTAATATACAGTGAAGCATTAGCACAGTGAAGATGAAGTGTTATTTTTTCCCCTCAATAAAAGTTAATTTGAGGTTCCCCAGTCGACAGAGAAAATTCAATCATATGGCAGGAAGAGGAAACAGATCAAACTATTCATCATGAGTCTTTAGTATGCTGCTGCGTATGAAAAATCTGTAATCCTGAGCTTCATCTCTCAATTGAAATCCTAGTGAGCCTCAGAGTGATTATTTCCTGCAGTGTTCAGATATTTGATGTTTGCTAAACTATGAACTGATGTGCTGTAGGTACACCTTAAGCTTTTGAAAAATGAGGTTTGCAGTAGTGTTGGACGGGAATAGTGCTAATAAAAAGCCAGAGAGGCAGACAATAACCACTGAGTAATTTTAGAGGCTTGTTTATAATCAATAAAACACAATACAAAGAATTACAATGCATTAAAAAGACAACTGCCTCAATGAACCCAGTAGTACCTTGGACCCAGAAGCAGGGTTGGGATATCATCACTTAACAACCAAAGCAATGAAACTCCGATATGTCTTTTTTATATCACATGAAAATTTATACTGGTATGATAGCAGACAATATAACATGGAGACACAGGGATACACAAGCTGGCCTTGAGTCTGCCCTGGGGCCTCCTACTGGAAGGACATCGTCAAAACACCTCATTTAGGAGGCATCCAGGAACTATCCCGGTCTGATGCCTGCACTGGCTGTTGAACTACGTCAGTAGCCAGTTGAGGTGGTTCAGGCAGCTGACCAGGATGCCTCCTGGCTCCTTTTCATGTAGAGAAGTAGCAGCTCCAGTATCAGTCCCTCCCAAGTGACTGAGCTCTCCACTCTGTTTCTAAGGGAGAATATAAACACCGTTTGGAGGAAGCTCATTTCCACAGCTTTCCAACCTCTGAGAGCTTGTGACCATAGATGAGGGTTGGAGCATAGATCGGCTGGTAAATCAACAGCTTTGCATCTTTCTCGTATGCCATAACAGATCACTACAGCATGTGCATAGCAGCTAGCAGTGCATCAATCCCTCTGTCAGTCTCCTGTTCCACTCTCTCTTCACTTGGGAACAAGACTCTGACATATTTAAATTCCTCCACTTGGAAGACCAACTCATCATATATCCAAAATGGGACCTCCACCCTTTTCCAGCTGAGAACCGGAATCAGAACTGGAGGTGCTAACTCTCCTTCCTGCCACTTTACATTCAGTTGCGACCTACCTCAGTGCAAGCTGGAGGCCACCACAGCAGAAACCCTCTGCTGCTCGACTGTGTCTGGGACACCCAAGTGTCCCAGAGGTGCTCTAAAAGACAGGATTGAAGAGGAGATCGTCTAAACTTAAATAAGCTGTAGTATTTTTATGACTAGAGTCTCATAAGTTTTAGATCACACCTTATACAGTGGAGTCCTCACACAATTTTTCGTCAGGGAATAGTTATAATGGCATTTGTGGTTTATTCATGCTTTTTCCTTCTAATTAAGCGGTTTCGATGACATAATTGTTGAAGTTAAGCTTTGAAGGAACTCTCACTTTTTAGGTACCCCCCACTGTTTGTTATCTCTGAGGCTTTGTGTCAGAGTTTAATATCATGCAATGCCAATTAGTGAGAACCCAATTCTTTGTTGCACAAAAGCTGTTTAACTGCTTTATTTCTTACTTTCTTTCTTTCTTTCTGCTGCTAAAAGACACTGCAGTCAGGCTATCGAACTAACGTGATGATCTTGCCATGCTGAGATAATAAAAAAGTATTATTATGACACTAATTGGAAATTATTCCTTTGGATAGGGCTCATTAAAAGCAGTATGCTGCCACATAGGTTCATACAGGAGGTGTTGGTGTTTGGTTGGGTCTGGATCAAATTTTCTGGCCCATCAAACTCCGAAAGGAAATGGCTGTTATGAGGTCTTGTTAAGCTGTTACAAATCTCTCATCTGGAATTCAATTTTAGAATTGAAAGCTGCTTTCACCTTTATGTGGTGAGCGTAATATGACACATATAGAAGAAGACAGAAAGACCCTTTGGATGTCTTGAAATGAATCATTCTTTTCTCCATTTGCTGAGGTCATATGGCAGAAATGATGGTCTCATGGGTCACAAATGAAGTGGGCGGCTCTGGTTAATACGCGGCCCAGATTACTCCGAAATGCGGGATAATGTGAGAGATGGGAATTTATATGAGAAATTCGTAGGACCCTTATCTCCGGCTTCCCTCGTAATCAAACTGAAATTGTTTGGTAGCTTTAGTAAGTCATCATGTTTACAAGAGCAAGAGACTGTATTGTCCAAAATTACCAGTTCAGAATAATTACTTCCTTCCTCACAGGCTCACACCTTTAATTCATCTTGGGTGTTACTTTGTCATTCGCCACGAGACGTGGTTATTTTGTCATCAGCTGACAGTTGTGTTTCACCGGTGACTTCACTGTTCACAAAAGTAAATGGGTGAGCTCACTGCTATTCATCACAACAACCTCTTTCTGTTATAATTTCATGCATTTGCTCTTTGCTATCTTTCCATCTACCAGCCTTTGGATAAGATAAATATATTCTGTGAGTGCGTGACAGAGAAAAAGGATATATATATATATATATGAAGAAAGTGAGTGAATGGATGTGATGGCCATTTCTGATAATCATCATCTAGCTTCTCATGTTATTCACAGTGCTCCACATGGGCTCAGTAACTAATGAACAGCGTTCCCTGATGTACGAGGAGTGACATCATTCACTCCTGTTGTGGCTAATTTTAGGCTCTGTGAGGGTCTGCTGTTCAGATGGCAGCGTGTTTGTGTTTGAAATTTGATGTTTAAAAGATGTCGGTGTTTGTTTGTCTCTGATGGAAATGTTCTGTTGGAACGTCGCAGTGCTCGCTGGCTTGTATATTTTGTTGTATAGCTGCCTTTTAACTAAATAAACAGTTTCAGTCAAATTCTGTTAAATCAAATATGTGTTCCTTAAAAACTGTCAAACAAAATTTGTGCTTTTGAACCGTCGCCGAAACTTTACGCATGTAGTTAGACTGCAGGCATAACGAAATCTATGGCGCAGATGAGGACTGTGCTAGAGATTTAGTTGCTGCAATCTGGTGAATTTTTGTGGGATTTTGCAGGATTCAAAGCCCATCATTAAGACCTGGTCTTAACAGCTACACCCGCATTTTTTTTCTCTTTTTCCCTTTCTCTGGCTCTTTTCTTTCTCTCTCGCTAAGGCTTCTGCAGGTGTGCCAGTTTACGACGGGATTAACGATTTAACAACAGCTCTGTTTCCCCCGTCAAATCGGCTGTGCCTGTGAGGAAATCAGGTAGGACCATTAGTAAGAATTTAAACAAGGAAGCCATTTTTTTTTTACTTCAAATCCTAGTCAAAAATAAATAACTAGTATATAACTAATACCCAGGGCATATAATACCAATATGCTCTGGTTTTTGGCTGACCACTTTGTGGAGTGATATCAGCGGTGTTGCAGAAATTCTTTAAAAAGACTTTATGTTTCCTCCTAACAACAGTGGTATACCTTCTTCTTCTACACGACCGAGTTGTTAACCTTCACATGTATTATTCAACATTTTCTGGCCTTTGAATATCTTTATCTTCAGCCAGTTATCTGATGGAGCACCAAATTCCTGACCAAAGGCTGCATTTTAATGTTAATCTCCATGGACTTCTTGTTCCCTTGTTATTATCGCATTATCCCTCTTATTATCTTGCTGTGGATTTATATTCTAGTTCTTGTCTGTCTCTCTGTATCAGCATTTCTGTTCACAAAGAGTGCATTCCTCAGACCCTGGCCTTTGTCTGAATGTGTCATTGTGTTCATATACTTAGGGGAAATGTCTGGGACGTTGGCCGGTGTGTCAGTGGGTCTGCATGTGTGTACATGTGCATTTAAACAGAAGTAAATAGTGATGACTCTCGTATGTCTCTCGGCCTTACATAAGCCTATTTTGCCCCCCGAGAGGATTCTCACCTTCTTGCTCGTCTTCTCTCTTTTTACTCTTTATCCTGCTAACCCACCCACTCATCCCTTTAGCGCACAGACTTCAGCAAAGAGTTTTACCCATGCTTAAGGGTTTTTGGCCGAGACTTTAATCATGTCTGGCACAAGTTCACAGTCTTCACCAGTGTCGATACCCATCCCCGGTACCTTTGCATCTATTTGTCTCTCCTCTATCGTCTCCCTGTTCTCTATCGCTTTCTGTCCCAATCGCTCAGCTGATCCATCTGGCATCCATTCTTCCCCTTTGGGTCACTTTCTTATCCCCTTTGCACACATTCATATTCTCCCATCCTCCCTAAAACCCATTCAGCCTACCCTTGCTGCTATCTCCTCACACTCCCACCCAGCATTTACTGTACCTTCTTCCTTTCCCCCCAGCGCTCCCATTCAATCCCTTCATCCAGCTGCCTTTCTGTTGTTGTTTTTAGTTCATTTGTTTTAAGGATTGTGTGAATCCGTGTTTATTCTTTATTTATTTATAGCTTGGCATGTATGTAGCCTTTGTATGTATCCTATTAAAGGATATTCCCTCTATTTTCCATATTTTGTTTTCCTGTCTTTCACTGTCTTCCATATGTCTTCTGTCAAAATTGTTCAACAAATCACTTTAACTTGTCTGTCCTTCAATTTCAAAGCCAAGCATTAAATATTGTTTTCATTACTGAGGAAAATGACAAACAAAATATTCAATGAAAGAAACAAAAGGACCAAAAAAAAGTAAAATGTTAGTTTGTTGCTAAAATAAAGAAAAGCAAAAAACCTTCACAGCTGAGAGGGTGGAACTAGGTACTTTTCCATTTTTCCAAAATTGATCTGCTATTTCTGGTGACGTGCTAAATCCAAATGATTGATTTATTTACTTAACATAGTTTAAAAAAAAAAACTGTGGTCATGTTCAAAATAAAAAAAAACCTGCCAAGTAAAACATGCCACCTGTGTGGTGAAGTCTGTGAATAAGGGAGAAGCTGAAAAAATGTTACTTTAAAAAACAAAACAAAAAAACAGTCAGATTAGAAAATTTAGATAGAAGGAAATCCTGCATGTGAAGAATAGACACCTAATGTACATCTACCTGACTGTTCGAGCTTAAACCATTTAATTTAATTCAATTTAAATTAAATTAAATTAAATGTTTTTTGTTATTTTGTGAACAATGCAATTCAGTTTTTAAAGCTTTAAAAGCTTTAACACATATGCAGAACATTTAACAAGTCAAACTTAAGTGAGCCCCAATCTTGTTAATTTAGTTAGGTTTAGTTAAGCTCGTGTAACTGTAAGGATGGGCGTGGCAGTCAGAGAAAATGAAGAGAAAAAATTAAACATCCAGTTGTGAATATTAATACACTGAACATAAAATACAAAAACATTTTAGATTTATGGGGTGTGTACTCAAGATCTTAACCTTCCTGATAACAAAGATTTTTCCTTTAATCTTTTAGTGAAGTCTTTCAGTTTAATGAAACTGTTCTGTCTCATTTCTGCTGTGTGCCTTGTGTTTTCTCCTCCAACACCTATTTCTCACTATTTATTTATTTTATTAAATGAATGAAACCCAAAGATTTTTCCACAGTCACGCATACATCTACACAAACCTTTGTTCCTGTAATAAATCAGCACACAGTGCGGTGAAGCCTCTTAGAGGATGGCAGTTGTATCTGGAGATAAAGCAGGAAAGGCACACAGATACAAAAAAAGGAAAAAAGCTACGGATGATAATAGGAGCAGACAGAACAGGGATCAAGGGATGAGAGCCAAGGACAGGAGAGTGAGAGAGAAAGTGACGGAGAAAGTGGTATGAGAGAAGACAGAACAGAGGGAAACATAAAAGACAAGGACAGGACAGAGACAGAGAGGAGAGTGAATTAACAGAGAGGGAAGGGAAAAGGAGAATGTCACCTAATGTGTGTGTTTGTGGTGTGTATTCAGACATTAACTGCTTTCTACTGTTTATTCCTGTTGCACCTCATCTTCCACATCATGTTCATTTGTCTTCAGTTTCCAGTAGCGGCCTATTTTATAACAATAATAGGAGTCAGTTTCTGTGTGTGTGCGAGTGTATGTGTATATATAGGTATGTTTATCTGTTAGCGTGTGAGACATCTTGGCTGACTGCTCCCATGGTTCCTACATGTGCGTCTGTTGTGCCATGCAACTTATCAGCATTTAAGCGTCCTTGAGTTAAACTGAAGAACATACACATATTAACACACATCCAGACAATCGCTCTTAAAGAATGTGACACACAAAGAAAGTAGAGATGACAAGTATGTGTGTGAGGACATTCAATGATCAAACCCATAAATACACTTTGTTGAAAAAAACAAAACAACATTGGCATAAAATCAAACACACACACACACACACACACACACACACTTGTTTCCCACAGAGTAGACGAGTGTATTTAGTCTGTGAGCGCCAGACTTATCTCTTTGTCCTGTCCTAACAGAGGTATGCTGTGACACTGTGGGTACAGCACACACACGCACGCACGCACGCACGCACACACGCACACACACATAAAGAAAGACTTGGGCACTTGGCCTCTGAAAAGGTCAAAGAGACCTTACACAGGAAGCAGTGATATGGAAACTAATAGCAGCACTCCTCAACAAGAAACGTACACACACATACAGTTTTACTGTTTGTGCATTTCAGAGGTCAAGAAATGTTTTTGTCAGAAGTGATGAAGAATTATAGGTTATAGGTCTTGCACATGTGCTGGTTTACAAGTACTGGCTGCAACTGTGTGATTTCCAAACTTCAGGCTTTCACTTTCACCATCAGTTTTATTGAAATCTGTTGCTGTATAAAAACTGTCTTTTATCATAAAACAGGAAGGTGTTATAACTTAAATGCATAGTGTGATTTCTCATGCATCTGCACATTCACATCATATGATTTACATGGGGTTCACATGGCAACATCACATACTGAGCATTTAACATATTGTAGATGCAAGTAGTGGTATGTAACTCATTAGTCCACCTTCCCATAAGAGTTCAGGTCTTATAATTGCTGCTCCACGGAAGTGTGGTGCGCAGTGGCATGCTCCACCTTACAAAGACCCATTCATCGCCGCTTGCAGCTTTAATGGCGATTGTGACCAATTTTCACAGAAATTTATGTGCAGGGATGAATGAGGTTTTTTTTTTAACCGTTAACCCTCTACACATTTGGAAATTGGTGCCACATGGTATCAATTTTCATTGAAAGAAGTGCTGAAACATTTTTATAGATGCAGATGTGTCTTTGCTTAAATTTGGGACCAATCTGGTGGCCAAGCGACACGCAACCATGGGTTCAGTTTGATAGAAAAGGTATGACTCTTGCATACAAAACAGACTTTTCACACCCAAATAGCTAAATTGTCTTGTTTTATCTTGTTTTTTTAATACATGTAGGTGTAGAAATGTTGTACATGGCTGTGGGATTTGTCATTACAATGAAAGAAGGTTACTTACAGTTTGAATACTGGTAACTGTGTTACTGAAAAGGTCATAGCTGCACAGAGAGCTGTAAACCCCGAGCATCAAAAGAAAGTTTGGATGATATGCTCGTATGCTCTTCCTCCCTCTGACTCTCACTTAATATTGAGTTTCGTTGATTTCTATCTCACTCACGATGTATGAGCAAATCAAAGAGATCAGGAGAGGAAAGCAACTCAAGGCTACAAGAAGAAAGGAAAGAAAAAAGGCCTTAGGAAAGACTGCCTTAGGATCATGTTGCACTGCCAGTAAGGTCAGTGTCCTACTTGGAGGTAGAAGGAAAGAAGGAAGTTAAATGTAAAAAAAACCAGCACAAAATTAAGGTGTGCAAAAGAGGGCTGCAAATACTGCCGTGTAATATTTGTCTCTACAAGACAAGTACAATTATCCATGTGCAAAGTGACAAAATGAAGAGTTTTACTCACAGATGTCTCATTTGATTAAAAAAAAGCGTCAGAGTAGCACAAACCACGTAAATTAAAAAAAAAAGAAAAAGCTCCTTGCTGAGTATGGACATCATGTGTCTGTAAAACACATTCCGCATCTTTTACTTATTTGTAGTTAAAAATAAAAACAGCGTTCAAATGAAAAGAACTTTTCAGCCTGTAAAATACATGTATAATTAATGAAAGACTTAAGACAATGGGTCTGGGAAAACAAAAGTTCAAAAAAGAAATATTTAGAGAAAAATAGAAGCAAATTTTCTTCTGAAATTATTAGAACGTTATTTGATTTGAAGTCAAAATGCACTAATAAGGACTTTGGAAAACAGATGGTCTAAGGAAGGCAAGTAGTCAGTAGTGGAAGGAAAAAGATGGCGCCAGTGATGGATGGATAGGAGTGGTAGAGATAAAGAGGTGTACCGTGATGGAAAGAGCCAACCAGTTTAACAGAGCTGGAAAAGTCAGATAACCAAAGCAGAACTCGCTAAGAGAGGAGTGATTATATATGTGGGTCAGTTATAGTTGGTACATTTTAAAAAAAACAAAACAGTACATATAGTGTTACAATTGGACAATGATTGTGGTAAATGATTCCAGTAAACAGAAAATGAACAGTGATGTCCTGTGTTGGAGTTTATTTTTATGTTCAACCATCCATCAACCGTGACCTCCTCCCTGTGTAATTCTACGTATAATACCATTACCTGTCTTTTTTTCTTTGCCACTGTAATTATTGCATGATTTAAGCTAAACTTAAACTCTGTTGATCCCTGAGAGACTTTCCTGAAGAGGGTAACGTGTAAGAAATGAGGTGTTAGACTACACACTGCACAGAAAACTTGACAGAGTACCAATAAAGAAAAATGAGAAAGCAAGAGGAGAGGAGCTGGTGACTGGGGGGGAGGGTGACGTTTAGATACAGTAGCTACCAATTTCACTGCTTGGACAGGCAGTTTATCTAATTAAAGGGGCCCTGTGCAGTGAACTATGGCGGGAATGAAGAATGATCAGTCAAGTGTGTTTACCTTTGGACAATTCTGAATTCCTGTCATTACTTAAAGGTCTGGACAAAGGCACAATGAGAGGGTTAGAAATAAAATGAGGCTGGGACATTTGATGTGAATCTTTTTTCTGATTTTGTGCAGCAGTAATGCATTCTTCTGAAATTGATGAAGCTCACAAGCATTTGTTTTTTTTTCCCTTCTCCTTTTTCCATATATCTTTCACCTGTCTGCTCCTCCTGTTTATGGGAGCTCCTCCGTTCATGGGACTGTGCCACCGCATTCCAAAGCCATTCACCTCAAAATATTGTCTCAGCTCTGGCGCTTTGGACCTAATGTGCTCTGGCAGTGTGTATTTTCCCCTAAGCTTCATTGTCATTCAGTCCTGTCCTGGCTCTCGGTTCTGGTAACTTGGTTGACCCCCAATCCTGGGAGAATCGCCCAGAACTCTGGAATTCATAAGGGAGCACAGGGAACACTTTGTCCTCTCTTTTTCTTCTTATCATCCTCCCATTTTAATTTTTCCCAGCTTCTTCTTCTGTCTCTTTGTTCTGTACATTTCTCTTTCACGACTCACTCTTTCAGAGCTCAGAGAGAGAGAGAGAGAGAAATCTGTGGGCTCAAATGTCAAAAAGTCAAGGGTTTCCCAGCCAAGCAATTACACAGACTGCAGGACAACAGTACCACACACAGCAACACACACACATACACGAAGGTTTACATCAACATCATACAAGCATGCAGTCTACCCCCCCCCCCCCCCCCCAAAAAAAAAAAATACAATTTCTATATGTCTAACCATGCGCATACTTTCCTGTTGGCCACCTGTCACTCATACGGAGGCCTGCAATACTCACACACACACATGCAGTGCAGCGGTCAGGTGGTTTTCCCATCAAAGCTGCTGTGTGCTCTCCAGAGCAGTAAAATGATTTTTAGGTCCACTGTTAGCAGACTTTGATGGGTCTAACACACCAGTGCGTTCTGGTTCATTCTATCTGCCTACAAAGGCTCTGACAGACGGCTGGTCGACTGTTGTTAAGCACTGCAGATGCGCCTGCTTGATATGTGTGAGAACGCACACACAGACACACACACACACTCATCAAGAGCTATTTTATAATGTACACTTACAGATTACAGGAGAATACCTCAGTGTTCTCAGTGTTTTTTCCTTGCGTTCTTTAAAAACACCCTGGCCTCTTCAGAGAAGACATAAAAAAAGGCCACAAATCCTCTGAAAATAAACGGTTAGAGAGGTTTAAAAGCCACCATATGAAAACAATTGCAGCTGTTGCTGAAATGACTGATTGTTCAAGTCTTCAATGGCAAGAAAACAACTCTTCTGTAAGAAACTGAAGGCCAGTTTACTGTCAGATAAAATTAACATGACACTGCGTCTGAATATTTTCTTTTTACTCTGCTGATATGATCGATTCATACTTCTATATCGCTTGTCATCATCTAGATATGTTACTAACTCTTTAACTGATTGTTACTCATGAACCTGGTGATACTATAATGGTCCATGTAGATCCTCATCAAGTTATGAATTTATTTATTTCAGTTTGTTCAGTGCTTTGCTTCATGAAACATACCAAACATGTGACATCACCCTGGTTATAACCAGTGGTGGACAAGTTACTTTGAAAAAGTAATTAATTATAGTTACTAGTTACTTTTTCAAAGTAACTGAGTTAGTAACTGAGTTACAGTATTCTAAAAGTAATTAATTACTTCAAAAGTAACTATTGCGTTACATTAAAAAAACGTTTAACTCTCTGGGGTCCAGGGTATAATTGGCCATTTTTCACTACTTTTGATTTTCCCTCCACATTTCACCTTTAAAAACTATTTACTTTGCCTTTTTTGGTGTCATTCTTTTCAGCACAACCTCACGTGTCTAAATTTACAGTTATGTTTTCATTTTGACATACTGTATTAACACAATTGATCTAAAATCAGACAAAAAACATTGAATCAGAGTAGAAAAAGTTATATGTTTTACTGTAACAACCACAAACACGTTTAATGAATCACATTTCATAACTTTAAATGCAAATATAAATTGTCAATTTTAAAATGCACAAGTTTTGCAAACAACAAAGTTATTTGCATCCATTAACCTTTTACCTTGATTTTTTAAATAACCATTTCAAACTATTTACAGAACAATCAGCTGTTCTGCATTAAATAAGATGCCACACAAATTATTTGTGCCACTCCAAAAAAAGAATTTCTGTCCACTATAAAGGAGAACATCACAGGCTGATACCTGCAGGTCTGACAGCAGCAGGTGTATCACTCCTTTTTCTACCTGGAGACAGCAGTTGCCTCATTGTTCTGACACACAACACAAAACTATCCACAACACTACACACTAACTACACAACACTACACATTAACTACACACCCCAAACATGCTAAACGTCACAAATCTCTCACATCTCAAAACTCTCTCTCTCCTTTTCTGCTCTCTCTCTCTCTCTCTCCGTCACTCCTAAAAAAAGTTATGTTTTAAAACCTAAACCCCGTTATTTTTTGGTTCTTTGCTCATAAGCAGAGAGTGCTTGCTAGCGCTGTCCTTAGACAGTAAACATGACAAAACTATATATTGTTTATCATGACTCTGGTTTTACGTGGCCTATCAACACAATTTAAAAACTGGTATATATCACCTTGTTGCTTTTTCTTTAAGTGGTCATGTGACTGGCTTACCACAACTACTTTATTCTTCCTCAGTCAAACAGCAGCACTCATCCGATTGTTTTGCCCAGGTGTTGTGCTAGAAAGTGATCGTGATTACCGTCCGTGGGAGCGCGTCCAGCTGCTTAAAACTGTAGCGTTCAGATTACTGACAGCTACTTCCGTGCAACTGATATAAGCTGAACACAGCTTCAACCGTCTGTTTGTAGCAAAATAGTAACGGACCGCGTTTTCTTGTTAGTAACTGTAACGGCGTTGTAACGATAGGAATAGTAATTAGTTAGATTACTCGTTACTGAAAAAAGTAACGCCATTAGTAACGCCGTTATTCCCATCACTGGTGCTAACATGCAAACTCAGATGGGGAACAGCAGTAACGTTATGGTATTGAGTTTGCATTTTAAGCATGTTAGCGTGCTAATGTTATCATTTAGCTGTTGTTTGGCTCACATTAATAGCTAATTGCGTGTGTGTATATATACTAGAGATGGACCGATCCGATATTACGTATCGGTATCGGTCCGATACTGTACTAAATTACTGGATTGGATATGGGAGAAAAATAAAAAATGTAATCCGATCCATTAAATATCACGAAAGCACCTCACAAAAACTTGCAACACGCCGTAACTCACCTCAGAACGTTAGCACGTCGGAGCAGTATGCATCACGTGCGGGACCTGTCGGTGGTCTGGATAGCATTTGGAGCTTCGCTAGCAACCCGGCATTTCATCTCCGACAAAGTTATCCCGAGAGAAGTAAAGCAAGTGTGTAAGTCCATCTCTGAATGTAAAGCATTCCTGCGTTAAGCTTAACAAACGACTGCCTCTCCTGCTGCTACTTCAATCATGAAACTGCTTAACGATCAGCTGATCGGCTTTTCTGTCGCGAGTCCGTGTCTCTAGTTTGCTTTTGGCCCACTTTGCACCAGAAAGAGGAAACCAGCGGCTGAACAACAGCAGCACGTTTAAGCTCGATAAGCTGTTGTTAGAATTTATTTAATATTACTTTCTACTCGAGGATCTTTTTCTACGTAGCTGACAGCTGGTAACTGTGCAGGGGCGGATCTAGCAAAGTTTAGCCAGGGGGGCCGATAGGGCATTAACAGGGAAAAGTGGGCACAAAGACATACTTTTCTTTCTTATTCTCATTTAAAATGTCTAGCTTTTAATAAATAATTATCTGACAGCCAAAGTTTTAATTTGATGCAAAATGAATAGAAGTCCATTACTGTATATAGTAACTATTAAGTCTAATATATATATATATACCCTAGTAAGCTATAGTGCTTTTTCCTTTGGGAAGGTACCATCTGTGCAGTCTGCAATTTTCACACTGCATCAAATTAAGGTTGATTACGTCGATTAAGCATCATGAGGTGGAGCGTGAGGGGTGGTTCCCTATTTTTTATTTATTTATTTTTGTTGTTGCTGGGAGTTGGAACCCTATTAGTTAGGTTGCTTAATATTTATGCTAAGTACTCTTTAAAATACCAGAATAGGGAGGATGGTGTAGGTTTAAGTTTATTAGATTGATCAGTATTGCTGAACTATGAAATATTTTTTTTTGCATACAGGTATAACAGAATAGCTTTAGTGTAGTTGTTGTTTTAAACTTGAGTATGAACTTATACAAAATGCAGCAAGATATTTAAAAAACAGTTTTGTTGATTAAAAAACACTATATCGGATTCATATCGGTATCGGCAGATATCCAAAGTTATGATATCGGTATCGGTATCGGACATAAAAAAGTGGTATCGTGCCATCTCTAATATATACCACACAACACCTCACCTCACCCTAAGAAAAGAATCACTGAAGTTATAAATATGGTCAATCTTAGTGTCTGCTGGTGTCAAGATGAGTTTTATATAAGTATACCGTGTAAAAAAGAAGTACATCCTGAACTTTTATAATATAACTTCTATTTTCCTCAGTCCTAAATATAGTCAGTTACTTTATTTTTCTTAATAATCTAAAAAATCTATTTCCATTTACACATGTTGATTCAACTACTGTAAAAGCCTTCTATGATCTATTTTTAAATTTGGTTAAAGAAATTAAAATTTTATGCTCCTCGCCTATCAAATGTAATCCAGCCATTAGATGTGATGGTTAATATTTTGATGATGCACGGTCTCATGTTAGATATACATAAATATATATATGAGACCCTCTGAGATATCTTTTGGCTAAGTATGGAGCTACAGGAGTTTTTTGGAGAGCAGAATCTATCAGCTCTTCTCATCCTCATGACATGAATCATTAATGGGGTGTGTGTATCTGCCTTCACCTCTGCCTGGTCAGTATTTAGTGTGTGTATGTGTGTGTGTGTGTAGGAGGGATACATACATTGGGGTCTTTGAAGTGTAAAGTAACAGGCCTTTTTAACTTTTGGATGTGAAATATTTATTTGGGCAAGAGTGCTGCTTTGGGAGAACGGGGCAGAAAAAGAAGAGAAAAGAGAGACAAACTTAAACAAAAAAGCAAAGGTCCATTAATGAATTGCATTAAAACAGTTTGTTCATGTTCTGTTACGTATGTGCTATATTCTTTCTCATTGCCAGAATTATTTTAAACATTGTGACAGGTTTTAAGAATTAAAATTACACTGGAATTCACTTATTTGTTAGACCAGCTTTCTGTATTTCCTGTATTTCCCTAAGAATGAATTCTAATTATTCACATTGGAAGAATTTTTTCACTCTTCAGTAGTCTCAGACTTAAACCTTCAACTTTAATTGGTTTTAGGATTAGAATCTATTTCCTTTTTTCAGTCGTTGTCATGAAGTCACTGTATTTGTTTTTTTTTAATATTCCAGTTTCTTTTAATTTTAATTTGAAGAATTAAAAAGCACTTTTTTTGCTTTTGTCAATTTTATTTTTTATTTGTTTGAATAAAGTGTCACAAAGATGATCGATTCACAATATCATCTATCCATAGATACACGTACAATTCAGGGTCACAGGAGGCTGTGGACTATCTGATCTGTGACTGGGCTAGAAACATGCTACAGCCTGCACAGGCTGACAGTGCATCACACAGGTAATATCAGTACCTTTCAATAAAATCAAATATAAACTTCAGATTCAAGACACGGTTATATGGGCTGGTTTTAATAACAATGAAGAGTATGTATTCATATTGAATTGCAGTTAATCTTGAGATGCTTCTCTAAATGTACATTTCTTTGGTGAATTTCAATTGTCAATGCTGCTCCCCTCCCTCCAGTCTAATTGAAAGCGAGTATTAAAAACTAAACCCAGCGATTAGAGGACATGACAA
Organism: Aulonocara stuartgranti; assembly: GCF_965226115.1. Lineage (NCBI taxonomy): Eukaryota > Metazoa > Chordata > Actinopteri > Cichliformes > Cichlidae > Aulonocara > Aulonocara stuartgranti. The sequence goes on along the minus strand of NC_138956.1, from coordinate 8,268,505 downwards.
AAGACACAGGAGGCTGAGACCTTTATAGAGAGCCATGTGTACTTTCCGGCGCATGTTTATAAATGCATGCGTCCATGTGTTTGAGCACACATGAGTCTCAGTGTGCATGTTTGTCTCTGTTCTGCAGGCCAGACGTCAGTATTGACAAAGGGCTGACCTGGGAGGAGACTGACTTCGTTAAAACAGGCCTTGAACAGACAGAGAATAGAGACTGAGGGATAGAGGAAGGGAGGGAGGGAATGGTGCAAGGGCAACCTTTGGTGGGGGGTAAGAGAAAGAGAGGGTAGAAAAGGGAGGGAACGGTGCAAATGAGGGAAACGTAAATTTTCAGCATTTTGGAAAATTCTGTAAAGAGTAAATATTGGCTTGGAGGTGTGTAGCAGTGAAAAATAGGACTGAGGATAGATTGATAGAGGAGTAAATGAACCAAACAAGTGGAGGCAGAGGGGGGGATTAGGGAGGTAGTGGGAAGCAGTGGGAGAAGGGGAGCTAGAGAGGAGGCAGGTGAAGTCAAAATATGAACGTAAATGGTTAAATAAGGAGGAAGAAGGAGGGCAAAAAAGGGTGGGGTGAATGAGAGCCAAAGGTGAGAAGATTGGAATGGAGAAAGCAATTTTAGATAAAGGCAGGAGAAACCTAAAGAAAAACCACAATCTTCTCTGAGTAAACGTTAGCTGTGACCAAGGAAAGGGTCAAGCACGAGTCTGTGTGTGAGTCTGAGAACGAGAGAATGAAAGAGTAAGAGACAGAAACACAAAGACACAGGAGAATTCGCTTTACTTTGCACATCTGTTTCTGTATAAAAGAAAAGGCTTGGCGAGGGAGAAAGGGGCTGAAGCTGATATGTGCGCGAGAGTGGGCTGCTGTAGAAGGAATCAATAACTGATAAATAAATTATAAGCCACAAATTTCAAAAGGCACCGGCAAAAACTAATGATCCAAGCAAACAAATGATTTGAGCTAGAAGAGGGAAAAGATGAGCGGGAGAGCTGATCTTCAGTGTGTGTGTGTCTGTTTGTGTATCTTTTGTTGCAGTGGAAAAAAAATATGGGGGACTCTGTTGTGGTGGTATTGATGATGTCTGACATCCTATATCAATTAATGTAGAACTCAAAAACATGCAGCTGCTGGTATGATCAAAAGAAAGGAAAGGAAGCAGGGAATTAAAGAAATCCAAAAAGAGGTTAAAAATGCCAGCAAGAAAAATGCTGCTAATTAATTGTTATTGAAAACAGTAAGTTGCTGTAAAAGCTAATGTCTTTGGTGCAATACTGTATCATTTCTCTGGCAAATGTACATTTTTATGGTTATGTAAATATTAAACTTTTTGATGTGCTTAAACCTTGGTTGTTCTGTCAGTGTGATGTGATTTCCAGTCAGATCCCAAACAGTGCAAAGCTTTAGCTAGGAACAGTCCAACATGACTGACACTCCTGTAGTGATTAGTTAAGTCTGGCTAGTGTTCATCTTCAGGGTCAGACACTGAATTCATGCTCCATAGGTGAGGAGACGCAGATTATTGTAGTAACAATCAAATAACAGCATGACTATAATCCCACTAAACAGCAGACAGCATTATTTTGTACAGCTTTTATTCATAAATGGCACAATATATAGTACTGTGCTGTTTACACATGAAGATAATGCTACTGTAGTTTACAGTAGGCACACTGTAAAATCACAGTAAAACGCTACCAGATCTTTACTGTAACTTAGCAGGGAGAATTGTTACTGTGTATTTGCACTATATTTTCAGTCATCTATCTTATGGGTACATTTATTTGTTAAACACCATTAATTGTGAGATATTTTTTATAGTTTTGATATAGAAAGGAACAATTACCAGGGCAGGTTTCATCCTTTGTTGAGAGTACAGACCATCTGCTGTCTTACCGAATGACATAAACAAGATTATTTTATTGCAGAACCAAGTGGACTCAAACCTCGGGTGTGCATGAGGAGAAACAGTTACAGTTTTGTACATGCTATTAGTTCATTGCACAATAGCAAACATGTTTTGAAATATCTACACAAAATTATAAATGGCACAGTTATAATTGTTCTTTAAATCAAAATTTCACTTGAGTTTTGTATGATCCGTTTTCAAGGGAAACTGCAAACTAACAAGGATGAAAAGACAAGAAACAAACAAACAAACAAAAACTTGAAGTGAAACATGGTTAACAAAAATTCCTGCCCAAATCTTTACATCAATATCTTTCTGGCCTCATAAAGCACATGTTGTAAACATTTTAAAGGAGTTTAATATTGTGTACTTTCAAAGAAATGAGGTCAACATTTGCCCCACAGTGACACTGACCTTCAACCCTCATGAAACCCTCAGCAAAATATCTTCGCTCATCTAAATTTTCTTCATTTGATCTAATTTACTATTTATTTATTTATTTTTGCAAGATTTTGTCATTAGATTATGACTGATTGAATTATGAGGCAACAGTGATCTTTGACTAGCAGGTTTTAACCCTATAATGCCAAATGTATCATATTTGATACAGGAGTTTATGTCAGTTTTTGAGACATCACTGTGATTTGTTTTTCTCTGAAAACCCGAAATAAATTGTACAATCCATTTCTACGCAACAAACTAAAAAAAAAAAAAAAAAATACAGAATGTAGCAACGACAAAATTATATGAAACAAATTCAAAATCGTAAATGCAAATTATAAATATACACCAAAAGAATTTCTATAAATTATTTAATGGGTCAGCCTTTACAGGGTTAATTAGTTCATCCTGTAGTCCAAGTAAATGTTTTTATTAAATGTGACGAACTGAATCTGTTAATCAAGCGATGTACTTACCTGAAAACAAACAAGTCTTTGCTAATCCTATAAAGGTAATGATGAAATGCTGGCTGGTGTTTAAGATTTAATGTATAAAATGAACTGTTGTCCAGGCTGCTGGTTTCTGTCTAAAAAGTAGAAACACTTAGTTAAACTCAGCGCAGCTGCATTAAAACTGATTACAGTAGAAAGACAAAATCAGCATCAGCTAATGGGGGCACATCTGTTGATACCACATCATTATAATCTTTAGCATTTGTCAGTTTTCTGTGATTGCATTGCCTCATTATCACATCACACTCGGTTGTGTTTTGTTGTCTAATTTGTTTCGTTTTATTCGACAAACTGATTTGCAGATTTGCATTTGAGTACCCACAAAAACATGTGTATACACACTTGTTCCCCAAGTGTGGACTCTCTAAGGACCTGCCATGTGTGTATTACATGTGTGTGATAATGAAAGCTGCTGACTGGCAGTTGTGATTGGCTATGTAAGCAGCCTCTAGAGATGGCTGTCCGAATGGTGCCAGCTAGACGCCAGACAGACTGCACAGCGTGTTTGTGTGTGTGTTGTGTGAGGTTGTTTGCATGCAGTTGTGCGTAGATGAATGTACCATCAGCAGGTGTTTGTGTGTGTGTGTTAATGAGAGTGTGTATTTGTGTGCATACTTTATGTGTGGGCTTGTGTCTCCAGGTGTAAGTGGGAATGCCCATATTGCCAGTGTCTACATAACTAATACAGACGTAGACAGACACACACACACACACACACACACACACACACACACACACACACACACACACACACACACACACACACACTGATACCATGCTGCATCCAACTGTCTGGAGCCTGATTATAAATACAGTGAATTAGTCCATGTTTTTTTGTCAGTATGTCCCATGAGATGTAGGTTTCCACTCAGGATGTTTTCCCTTTCTCTTTCCTCTCTGGTTTTTACCTTGATATAAATATTAAAACAGGGCTTTAGTGAGGAGTGCGGTTGTTGTATAAGTACATCATTAACTTTAAGTGTAGACTCAATGGTTAACAAAAAAAAGAGTATTACTTAGTTTCTCTTCCTCCTCTATATTTATCATTGTGCCCCTGAGATTCTTTCCACTAACAATTTAGCGATTAGACAACACCGACGTGTGCATCTTCCATAAGTGTTAGACAGCGAGGACTGGAGATAACGAAAAATTCCCAAGGGTTTAAGTGATGGCGGTGGCTGATTTGCACAATCGTGTTGAGATTTAAAATGAGCCTGGGCTCGTTATTACCAGAATTTCACCAAATATTTTTAAAAGCCTTCTGAGAGAGCATATTTGGGTTTATTTTAACTTAATCTCATCATCTGAAATCATGACATGAGCCACAACATAACAAGGATTGAGGATTTGATTATTAAGGTGTCACTGTTGAATTGAAAAGCTTTGACCAAGAGCAACAAATTCGCAAAAGAGCAGTGCACTCATGGGTGAGATGTTTAAGATTGTGTGACCCCCGTGAGGGAACTTCAAACCGAAATGAAATCCAAGTTTTAAGTGCACCCCTATCTCCTCTCGCCCTCATCCTTATCACTACTACATCAGGCAAAAACTTTGCAGGATCACTTAGACGCACAAACACAAAGATCCGGCTCAACCTTTGAGGATAAGGTGTGTAGGATAACAACGGTGAGAAAAAGACACTGTGGCTCGCTGACAGAGCAAGGGCGACTTTACCTCTGGACTGTGGAAGAGGGAGTGGCATTAGAAGAAAGAGGAGGGTGTGAGTGTGACAGGGAGAGCTTTGCTTTCACGCCTTGCTGAGCAATGAAAGAGTATCTGTCACAGAGAACACGCCAAAAGACAGAGTGCAAAAGTTAGGCGAAATAAAAGAGACACACAACAGAGGAAGGGAAAGCAGGGGATAGAGGAACAGACAGCGAAAGAGTTGGCTGAAAGCAGCTTCTGTCTTCTGTCCCACCCCCTGACTGTCTTCCCCTCCTCTCTGCCCGGACGGTGAAAAGGAAAAAAGAAAAAGAGTGCAGGGAGAGAAAGACGGAGAGGGAGCTCAGCCACGCACGCTCTATAGCGCAGGACTCAGGAATTCCAGGACCTTTGGAGTTGTGAGCTCACACACACACACTATCACACACACGTGCTGCTTTTCTCGAGGTGATACAAATCGAAACAAGACTGAGAAAGGGAGGAAAAAAGGAAAGGCTGACAGCAACAAAAATTTAAAATTAGCTATTTCCTGTGGACTATCTGACCATGATGGCACCTGCCAAGGGGAACGTGGCTCGGAGGGACTGAGGACTGAAACGGGACACAGCCAGAGGAAGCTGCTGATGAAGGTGAGGTTTTCATGAAATGGCACAATCCCTGAAACTGAAGCATCTCCCTTTGTCCTTTAGACAGAGTCACTGTTTATATGACTACAAGTAAAGTATTTACTCTAGAGACTCTGATTTAATGATAATCTGATATAGGTGGGATTATTGTTTTTATTGTACTGCTATTTTTTATTCATTTTTAAAAATGAATTAATAAGTAATAGCTAAAAGATACTTTAAACTACTGTTAAGTACTGAAGCTGGGGAATGCCCTGTGTAGGTGTTTGTACTGGAACAGATCTGAATGCGTGGCCACTCTGCTGTATTTGTGATTTCATATCTGTGTTAATCATTAGGGTGAGTTCCATGAGTAACACAATAATGCTGCTTGATGGTGCGTGTGTGCGTGTGCGTGTGTATGTTTGGACATATTGTTTTCAGAGGAAGTGAGAAGGCTTTTTTGGGCATGTCTTTAATTGGATTTGATCAGTGGGCGATTCATCTGAGCAGGAATCAGGAGAGGAAAAGAGTTTTCACGCATGTGGGACTGTCTGTGTGTTTTGGATGTTTTATTTCCTGACGGTCCATCAGTGGAAGTGGGGGATTTCGACTGAATTATTATTGCTTTTGCAGGAAATCTGGCAGCACTCATCAGTAACATTGAAGTTTCTGTTTCAAATTGAGAACATGATAAGGTCTGATAAGGCCTTTGTGCAAAGTTTAAAGCTTTGTGGTGGAATAATAGTGACTGGAAATCACTGCTGCCATTGGTGCTTTTACACCTGCTGTCCCCTCTGACCTTCATCCCACCATACTCTTCTGCTTTTGTCCTCTAATCTCATTGACTTCTACCTTTTTTGGGTTTTTTGCAGTTTTCTACTTTCTTCCACCTCTCTCTTCTTTCTTTATCTTTGTCTTTTTAACTAAAAAAAAAAAAAATCCTAAAAAAACAGTGATATTCTGGCAGCTGGGGTGCCAAAATAATACCAGAAAATACCAGAAAATAACTTTCTCATGAAAATACGGTTATATTCAGTAATGACAATACAGTTTGTTGCCCTACATGGGATTTTGCCTTTTTCAAGTGCTTTTAAACATTAAATTAGGAACAATTTATGGGATTAAACAATGAAATTACCTATAAACAAGGTCAATGAATGCGGTAATATGAATAATAATATTTAAATGTACAGAAATATACAGTTAACAGTTGGTTTAAATATTAATGGATTGCATTCATATAGCAATTTTTGAAACCCTCAAAGCGCTTTACAATTCCACTTTATAATTCCCCTCTGGCCATCACCAGTCGGTGAAGTGTCTTGCCCAAGGACACAACGACCGAGAGTGTCCGAGCCGGGGCTCGAACCGACAACCTTCTGATTACAAGGCGAACTGCCAACTCTTGAGCCACGATCGCCCTAAATAACATTAATAATAATAATTATTTGATGTAAACAAAGTTTCTAAGAATCATTTTATATATTTTTCCATAGCATTTCATTTGAATTTAACAGTTCAATCTTTCAAATAACGGACAAATATTTGTGAAATTATGATGCATTTGTGAATGTATTTTAACAATATAAATATGCATATGTACAGACATTTAAAAAACAAGAAAATTATGTTTTATTACATTTACATTGATTTTATGTTATTTTACATTTGACATGTAAAATCACAGTCTATTTATGTGAACTTAATGATATTCTCAGTACAAAACTGTAAAATACACAGTAAACTACTTTTATATTGCAATTTTTTTTTACAGTGTATTCATCTGCCTTCATAAAGCTTGTTTTATGTAACCTCAGAGGCCTACTTTTTAGTATTCTTTCTCACTCAGTATCCTTGGTATTTTGCGTGTGAGCGGGTGTATACGTGTTTTCAAGCTCACAGGTGTGCATTTTGTCTGTCATTTTACCTATTCAGTCCTATAATCCGTGGTGTCACGTGGTGGATTATAAGCCCTCCCCCCCTCATCTTTTACCTGCATACTAACCCTTTCATTACCATACCATTAAGTCTACACATTACACCTTAATTTTCCTTTTCAGTCTTCGTCCAACTAAGAGCTAAGTGATCATTTTTGAACTTGTACACACATTGTTCTTGTGTTTTTGTGATGTCTAAGTCGATAAGCAGTAGTTTAGTTATAGCTTAGCCAACAAGTGCGTCTTGTTTAAACAGAGGCCTCGAGTTGATGCAGGTTGAGTAAAAAAGATGTTTTATGACAGAGAACCTGTTTAGCCGTCTTTGCTTCCATGAAGGAAAAGAGTATAAAGCCCCCTTTTCTCTCTTATGGGAAGTGGACATTGAACTCAAAGATAGCACCCACTCGCTTACGTAAAAGCGCTTGCCTAATGCGTGAGCCAAAAAAAAGTTTTATCACTTCCATGTTTGCTTGCATGTGTGCATTATGCAGTTTGGTGTGCGTTAATGTTGGTGTGCTGAGCCGCCAATGTTGTTCACATGATCGACTCTGGGAAGGTGTGAAAATATGAAACCTCTATGGATTTAAATAAATTATGTTGTTTGCAGCTGGGGTAAAGTTTTGCATATGTCTTCTGCATACTGGTAGTCTAAAGGGAAAATGCTTTACAGAAACTTTTTGTCGCAATACCACAAATGCCCACTGGGGACTGCAAATCGAGGTCACAACTAAGTGTTCATTGTGGTTGAGGATGATAGGTACAACAGTGAATTGTTTCGGGATGTGTTGTTTATTGAGGGAAGCGAGGGTCCCAGACATTTCAAGCCTCCTTCTCGTCTCTGCCTGAGGTATCCCTTTCTTAATATACTAAACTCTCTAAATAAACCGATCAGGTTGCATTGTTGGTAATTCAGGCATGGGAGAAGAATTTGCCGAAGTACTGAAATATTTATGTTTATGATGGACAAAAACTGTCCATTTGGGCAATGGTTGAAAACCAGTCACTCAATGCATTAGTCATATATCTCTGATTTGCACTCAGTTATTTGTTTATCAGTGTGATAACATATACTATGGTGAAAGCAGATATGGAGTGATACTTTTGTGACTAGGCCTTTCACTTTAAGGAACATACAGCAGTCTAGTGTTTGTGGTTTACCAGTGTGTAATATAGGTCCAGTGTTGTGGTGAGTTAAGTAAGTAAGTACACTGTGCATGCCTACAGGGTTGTTTAAGTGATCATCCAGTGTCAGATATGCTTAAATATTGTGTGTTCTCCTGTTAGAAAAGAAATGTTTTAAACAGTAAAGATCCAACCAGACTGAATACAAAAGCTTGAAAAACTAAGTACATGCATGCTGCCTGTCTGCTTATTCAAACATCATGTCAACCAAAAAGAAAAAAAAGAAGAAAAGGAGTGTTTGAGTCATCACAATGAACGGCCAAGTCCAATTCAGCTTAGAAAATTATGGATCCGCTTCCACAGTATCCATTGTGTGTTCAAAGACATTATTGGAGTGCAAAAATAGCTTGTTGAAGTCCAAAGGCAGTTACGCTTTGCTTTGGTGGCTTGTCTTGATATTGAGCAGAAACATTTCCATAGTTGACAAAATCTTAATAAAGTGTTGGACAAAAGAGCTTTCCATTCAAAACAAAGGAAACTGGTTCTGTATTGAATTTGTTAAAGACTGTGATTGGTTATTAAGCTGTTAGCTGAATCTGATGAAACATTTGTCTGACTAAGACAGCCAGAGGCAGACTCAGTGAAGAACCTCTGAAACGCCGTCTCTGCTCACAAATTGAATGTCCTGCTGGAAAATGTAGTTCTCAAACGTCCTCTCTGTTTGCACAGAGTAGATTTAAATCTGTGCAATTTAGACTCTTTCACTTAGGCTGACTGTAAACTGTATACAGAAAACTTACAGACTAAAAACAGATATACTAATAGAGATAAAAGCTTGGAAAATCTTATGGAAAAAACGCAATAATAATAATCATAATAATAAACTAATAATGATTTAACATCAGAGTGCACAAAATGTATTTAACCTAGAGTTCAAGGTGGGTTTGCTGATTGTCTGCTGATGAATCGACTACCAAGGTAACTGATGGTTAAGGTGGTTATACACTGATCAATTGCCACACCTTAAAACCCATTAACCCCTATCTCAACCCTTGCTGAACAGAAAAACACATTAACCTTGCTCTTAACCTTGTGCTAAGCTGGAAATATCTACCAGGTCAGCGGAAAGTAGGTAATAAATGTATAAAGCAAAAATATAAGGATTAAGATAAGTTACAATACCTATAGGATATGTCTGTGTAGGCCATTGCTTTCATAGATCCTGTTATTCTATCACGTGTTCTCTTAATGTGTATGAAGTAAGAAGAAAACTGGACAGACCTGATGAGTCTAGGTGTGTGAGAAAGACAGAGAGGCCAGGCAGCGATGTCTTTGTTTGAAATATTCAATGAGTGCCTCTGCTCTCTTGAAATATTGACTTTTTTCCCATATAGCCAGAGGGGACAGGCAGGAGAAGAGGTTGTTGTCCCATTCAAATAAAAAGCAAAAGGCTGTTAGCATCAAACTTTTATCAGCTTTTCCTTTTATTATTTATTTTATGTTTTCTTTTTCAAACCTTCTAATTAAACATGATACCAGCCCTTAATCTGAATGCAGCAGCTAATGAAGGGTGTAATCTGTGCATGTGTGTGACAAAGTGGGAAAGAGAAAGCCTGTGTTTAGCTCTTAATTCAATTTGCTGTTAGCAAATATGGACATGTACAATATGTGAAAATTTGTGTGTCCTTTTTTGTGTGCATATCAATGTGTGTCTGTGATGCATTTGTGAAAATGAGCATATTACAAAAATTGATTCTAAGTGTTACGCTGTCTCCTGATCTCCTCACACGTCTGAAAATTGCTCTTTTCTTCTACATCAGCAAACATTTAGTCTGCGACTTACAACACTGCTGAGGAAAGAGCTCAAAATCTCCTTTAACGGAAACAGCCGTTGTAGTATGCTGCAAGTTAGTTAGAGTCCTTCAAGTATATGGTAAACCATATAATATTACATAGTGTGCTTTAGAAATGGATTAGTGCTACAATTATGAGAGTATGAATGCCTATGTACACGACTTATTGTCGGCTGCAAATGTCGTTAAAGTTTAATATCACAGTTTACCCAGTCATATGTGCGTCAAATGAAATATGTGCATTATAACACATAGACAAGAGATTTGCAAAAAAATATGGAAATTGTGAAAAATGATCAAACTCGTGTTTTAAGGGTGTCATTTGATATGTGTGGCTAGCCTAGACCTTAACGGATGGCTGGATAACAAATGGGTTGAGCTTGAGGTCAGCGAGGATAGTTTCCCTAATTCATCACTTTGTTAAAAAGGTAGATAAAGCATGTAGGTACCTGATTTTCTTGAATGAAGCTCAGCCTTTCAAGGTGGCGTGATCCTAAAAGATAAGACATTGTGCACAAACACTCAACACACAGCATTTGTTTAACAACTATAAGCTAAAGGAGAAAAAAAAACGGTGGCGCCAATATGAAAGGATCGACTTAGAAAAGTAAAGTAAGTCTAAATAAGGTTAATTAAGATCAGAGTGGAGTTAATTAGGTTTGCTTGTGTGCACAGATGTTGCAGATACAGGGTGGTTAATGGGGCCGTGGCTCTATGTCATCAGATAAAAGGAGCTCACTTATACACCCCGATGGCCTAAAGTAAAGGTTAGACTGGGGACAGCACGGTCAACTCACAATCAGTAGACGGCTGAAGACAAAATGATGTATGATCCAGCCATATGTTTTTCTATTGACAGTTATAAGGACTAAGAAGTTAAAAATCAAAGAATTAAAGCTCTTCGGTGCAATCGATTTGTTAAAAATGTGTCCGTAGGTTGATTGAGTAACATATTTTTCATTTAGATTCCACTGGGTTAATGGTTTAATATGCTGTACTGCTTTCCTCTGTCAGATTGTTGTACTTAGTTCTGCAGAGTAATGGACTCCGAATTACAGAATTACATTTTATACTAGTCAAATAGTTGAGTATCAGTCATTGCACCATTTTGTCAATGAGCGCAGGAGAAAACCTGCATTAGTCGAACACCATCTGATCCAGTCTGCCTCAAACACTGAATATACAACATTTTAACTGAACAATATAAGCTTGTAATGTATTCTAAAACCCAACATCATTCCCTCTAAACCTTCTTCCAGAGTTACCTTTCCTTCTTTTATGGCCTTATCCTCTGATTCCCCTTCCTGTACGCAAAAATACACACACACACAAATACTTGCTGTCCCTCCTAATTTCTTCTTTTTCACCACATGCTCCAGCCCATCTATCAGTGTTGCAGAAGAGCTTCTTGTTTGCCAGACTAACCTGTAATTGCTCTCTTGATTTGTGTAGCTGTGTGTACGCATGCATGTGAGAGAGTGTGTGGGTCTCCAGTCCTGTCCTGTCCTGTCACCTTGAGCAGTCATGCAATTTGGAAGGTGAGGTGGAATTAGTCAGCTTTACACAGGAAGACAGGAAAATAACGAGTTTCTCACCGTCCCTGTCACACATGCATTATCTCACACACACACACACACACACACACACACACACACACACACACACACACACACACACACACACACACACACACACACACACACACCTTACAGTTTCAGGAACTCTTTCTCTCTCCATACACATACACGTTGGAGTGTCCCAGTGGAGTGCTCGAGGGGCTTATGCAGAGGATTTTGCTGTTCTGCAGTGTGCCTGTCAGATAAGGGAAGGAGATGCAGGCGTGCCTTGTGACACAAGACTGAGCGTGAGCAGTACAGCCTCTTCTCTCCTTCCCCTTTCCTCTTTAACCTGTCACTCAACTACCTGCCACACTCTGCTGCCACTGGTGATGATACCACACGCAGGAACCGTCTGGCATCTCATTTAGTAAACTCATGAAAAACACACACACACACACACGCGCACGCACGCACGCACGCACGCACGCACGCACACACACACACACACACACACACATTGGAGGGGATTCTCCTGAGTTCCCTATTTTATCTGTGTCTGATTGGCTGATTTGGTTTTGGGGAATGACTGCACAGCAATCACCAGACTGACATATAACCACACCTATATTTTAACATTGTAAACAACCCTAATGACCATACTTGATGATAAAAGACAGACATTTAATTTTCAAATGACTATTTTTGGCTTTTTTTAATCTCTTTGTCATTCCAATGATTATTTCATCATCAGCCTCTTGCTCCTTTGTACTCGCTCTTCTCCTCCATGCATTCTCTCATACACCCATACTGTTTCAGGCTTCTTTTACCCTTTCTCCTATATCTACCCTTCCTTCTTTACCCTTTCTCTTAGCCCCCCCTTCTTCTCACCACCTGTAATTCTGCTTAACGCTATTCTGCAGCTGCTTGGGATAGCAAATACAGTGTCATAAAGACATACCAAGTTTGCATATCTGTTGCAAGGATCTGTTTATGTCACTGTTTTGGGAGAGGCTAGTTGCCAGTGGTGATGTTGGTACATTAATCCACTCCATGGATGGCAAGAAATTTGCGCACTGTCACTGTTACATTATCATCCCTATATTTCTTTTTATTCTTCATCACTCCGTTCTTGGATTTCCCCCAAAATCCTCAGTTCTCGGTCTCCGACCCAACAATGAGAGGAAGGTTGTTATGTTTTATGAGGATTATAACTGCAGGATTAATCAAGAAATAGTTATTTTTGTTATCTTGAATAGAATTTGAAAAGATTAAGGATATTGGTTTTACTACAGATCAGTCTGTCTTGGATCAGTCTATTCTTGGCTTATTGTTTTTACACTTTTTAATAAAAAACTACGAAGATATGAAACAGCTGGGAGGCTTGCAGTGAAGGGTAGATGGAGTGCATCTATTCTGTCACTCGGCTCATTCATCTACTTACACACTGGGGACAGTGAGTGACTATGAAAGATACTGGGCTGACCATTGGGAGCAATTTAGGATTCAGCATGTTCCCCATGGACACTTAGACATGTATACAGCAGGGACTCTAATTGAACTGCTGGTACTGAGATTAGTGGACAATCTGCTCTACCTGAACTAGACACGGAATATATTTGCTATGTAATTAACATTTTTTTTTTGGATAATATTCAAAAGCAGGATATATTTCTGTGTTTGGTAGACATGTACAACCCCCCTACTCCCACCCCACCCTTGTCTCTGTTGGGATTTAGTGCCCAGTCTTTCATTGAACAACTGCAATTACATATACTGTAGGCTCGGTGGGAAGGTCTTGCACTTGCTCTACAGACATCAAAATATATCACCGTTCACCTCTCATAGTCTCAGCTTTCTCAGGTTCTCACAGTTTTCTCAGTGCGCAGCAAGATGCACGCTGATCTATTCTGTTTATTCTAGCTTCGTACCCTCTTCATATTCCATGGAAACCCTCCTTTCTACCGATGCCTTGTCCTGTCTCAACTCGTCAACGACCAACGCCCCCATGTCTACCATCACCACCCTCTTTACCAGCACCATCCCCCCAGCCCAAGCCTCTTGGCAGCTCCTCCAGGCAGGCTAATTGACTCACTCCCAGGAGGGGGGGGGATCATGCCACATTTCTAATTTGGCTTCCCCTCCTCCAGATAAAAGCTGCATACATCCATTCTTCTAAACCCCCCTCGCTTAAAGCCCTCAGTCTCTATCAGTGTACCTTATCTCTTCTCTTCAATTCCCTTTATCTCTAAATTTTTGTATGTATTTATCCTTTTCAAGTTATGTTAGTTTAACTGAAAGACAAAAAATGAAACAAAATAAAAATATATATACCGTATATTCTTTTTTTGTTTCATTCATTTTTCTTTTAGTTAGCTGTCTGATCACTAACAGCCTAAAATACAGATATTATAGACAACTGAATACATAAAAGGGCAGATCGAGACACACACACACACACACACACACACACACACACACACACACACACACACACACATAGAACACAGCACCCCGCCTTTGCTCACCATGGGGTTCACCTTCAGAGAGCCTCCATCTTCACAAACCGCACCTGGGGACTTTGATGGGCGTGTTTCAGTGTGTGAGTGTGTGCATGCACATGTGTGCCTACAAACCAAGCTTTACCCAGCTAACATGCAGACTGATGGAGAACAAAGATGCTTTCTGATTTCCAAAATCTGTAGAAATAACAAAAACATCTTCGATTTCTACATTAGAGAACATAGCAACATATTAAATGTCACGTTATTTATCATACAGTGCATTGGTTGTGCATCCAAAGCTCATGCTTTTGTTGTGTGTGCATACTCATTGCACATAGCAGAAGTGCTATGCGACCTGTTTGGTTTAGAGTAAGAGCTGTAGCTGTCAGTGAAATGGTGTTTTCAGATGTACATAAATTTTCTTTCAGGTACTTTAGCTGGATGGTTGGAGTCAGCTTGTGCTGTGGAAAGGACATTTGACAAGAAGAGAATTGTTACCTACAGTGCAATATGTGGAAAGAGTTTATGCCTGCTCTACATATTTTCATATTTGTTGTGAAATACTTATTATGTCATAACAAGTATTTTATTATCTTTATGGCTTGACAACTATAGTAAAAAGAAAGTGGGAACCATTTAACAGTTGTTGTTTTTTTCAGTAATTTTGCCCTGTTTCAGGTAAGTTGTGAACTTATATGTAGTGGGAAGTGGTAGTTTGTGTCACTAATGACCAAACAAAGAGTTCACTAGAATTTTTAAAGGTCATCTACTCGTGACAACTGGTACATAGATCCATAAAACGTAATGGTGCGCACATACATAGTAGAATCTATGTCACTACTATGTTGCTGTCTAAGGAGCTTGGAAAGAAAAGCGTCTGGACTTCTTTAAGTTGCTTGACAAACCAAATGTGAACCCGAGCAGTGCAAAGCAATAAGAGGTAGCCAACCAAAATCTTATTGTATTCTTTGCTTTGACGATACCAGAAATGCAACTGATTGCTGTTCTTTTTATTATTGTGCCCAGTTACAATATCGCCTTTCCTCCAGGTTAACAACAGGGGTGTCACCAGAACCAATCCTTCCACTACCCTTTCAATGCCCAAATTTTGATAACGGGTCAGTACTTATTTTACTTTGGTATTGTACAAAGACAGCTATTCTTCCAGAACTGAAGGGGGCAGCATACAGCTACAAGTGTTCTAGTCGACCCTTATATAGAAAAGAAGAAGAATAAAGGCCACAAACATAGGAAAACCCTACAAATGGAATATAAAAAGCCCACATGTAAGATGGCAGCTAGTGCAGTTGTTGTGATAGCAAACAACTATCGTGTTTTACAGACCAAGGGAAGAAATACTTCAATTTAGCGAAGCACATGTAAGTCTGACATCCAAGTCTGTTCAAATAATTCAAGCTGAATAAGTTTAATTCACAGTAACATCATCCAAAGTATTATCATTCTTATTTTATCCTGAAGTGCATACAGAATGATGATGGCATGATAATTTTGTTTTGGTATCAAATTGGGGGTTTGAGAACTACATTTCTGGTATTTTGACAGCCCTAATTAAGAATGCACTTGTGGACTGCAAGGGTATAGTGTGCTAGTGTTCCCCAGAAACTTCAAATTCAGCCAGTCTGTATTCACAGTAACAAAACAACAATTCGAATGTGCTCGTGCAAAGCCATGCAATAAAGATATAAAATACCATGAAATAAGGAAGCAGTTTCTCTTTTACTGCATGAAAGTGCAGAACCTGAGATATTTCCAGAAGAAATGTTTGTAACAAAAACTATCATTATTTTACTTCCTAGTTGGTTTATTTACTCTGTTTTCTCCTATATAATCATCTCACATCATTACTAGGCAGATGTTGATTGGTTTGGTTATGTAAGAATAATGAAAACACGCTGATAGTATCAGGGTTTACGACATCCCTTGACATGTGGGTATGCTTTAAAGAACTAGTAAAGCATTATCACCTGCTCATGCTAGAAGGAAAAAATGTTTACAGCTGCTCTGAAGAATTACTTGACCTCTAGACACCTGGCAAATCATCGTGTGAAACGGGTGTGAACATCTCCGGAAAGTTTCAGGAAACTGTCAGAATTAGCCCCAAGTTAGAATATAGGAAAGGTGTGGGGGAGTAGCTTTCTCATCCCATTGGACAATCCAATATCCTTTCTGTAGGAAAATACCATTGCCTTCAGGGACACTGATAAGGAGGTTGGACATCTGGTGGAGCTTGCAGGAGGACAGCTTTTTTTCTCGCTTAGAAAGGACAATTAAGATACTTTAGCAAGGACTTGTAAAGGGATTCTTGGTAAGTCCAGCTTGAGGGAGAGCCCCAGGCAGCCCTGTAACACAGTATTTTATATCCCAATAGGACTTCCATAACCCCTTTACTGACTTAACTTAATTTATAGCTAATATGGTTTAAAATAACTTTGCACTAACAAAATGATACAACCTATAACAGCTGGGTCGTTTGCCAGAAAAAAGCATATACAGATATGCTGAGATGGGCGCTCGTTGTGTGTCTCAGTAAAGCTTTTGTCCTTTTCTATAATTCACATAACTTCTGTCGCTGCGATGTGTCATTAAACACCCCACATGAATAATGAATAAATGTACATTTAAATGAGATAGAAATTCACAGTCTGGACAGTCATTAATGTGACCACTAACTATAAAATGGAAGAGAGTTGGCCAGTGCTTTATGTGTGGGTGAGGCAGCTTCAAACAGGAAAGCCTTTCATGCTTCAAATCCCATATGTTTATATACTGCTCACTGCATCCCTCATTAGCAATGATCTAGTATGTGTGTGTGTCTGTGTGTGTGTGCGCATCTTTAATGAGCATCTATATGAATTTTCATGTTGATAAAAGAGGAAGATTCTCTTATTGCATATATGCATTAAATTGCCCAAATAAACTTACCCAAATGCATCTTCAATGCATGTTTTTGTGATATAGCACGGTGTTTTACTAATTACTGGAACTTACAGGAAAAAGTTTCCCTATGATCATATTTTTCTTAATTAAATTATATATATATATATATATATATATATTTATATATATATATATATATATATATATATATATATATATATATATATATATATATATATATTTTTTTTAATTGATTTTTGGTTTAAGCTTCCTTTGAATCACAAATATAGACAAACACAGTCTGGCAAAACTAGTATTACATAAACAGTATATTTCATATCTGTGGTGTATGGATTACAGGCCCCTATGAGCAAGCACTTAGTGACAGTGAGAAGGAAAAACTCCCTTTTAACAGGAAGAACCCTCAATCAGAGCTAGGCTCAGCCATCTGCCATGACTGGTTGGGGGTGAGAGGAAAAAGACAAGACAAAAGACAAACTGTGGAAGAGAGCCAGAGATGAATAATAACTAATGGTTAAATGCAGAGAGGTCTATAAACACATAATGAGTGAAATAAAGTGAGTGAAGAAGAAACACTTGGTGCATCATAGGAAGCCTTCAGCAGCCTAGACCTATGGCAGCTTTACTAAGGGAGGGTTCAGGGTCACCTGATCCAGCCCTGGCTTTATCAGAAAGGAACGTTTTAAGCCTAATCTTAAGAGTGAAGATTGTGTAGCACTAAGATCTAACTGTTGGAAAAAAAAATCTACATGTCTTCTGTTTCACAATTTCTGTTATTCTTTGGGTATACTTTGGGTAATTGTCTTATATTAGCAGCCTCTCCTAGGCTTTAAGTGATGGACTGCTGCTCCTGACATTCTCCACTGATTACAAGGTGTTCTCCCCGAGGTGGTAAAGCAGCTCCAAAGCCTCTACCACCATGTTTGACAGAAATTGTGTAAGGTATTATAATAAGTTGATAGGTTTATGGCCTTCACTGTGTGTGTGTGTGTGTGTGTGTGTGTGTGTGTGTGTGTGTGATTAGTGACAGTAGTTACTTTAGTCAGATTGCACTTGTCTAAAATTGTGAAGGTTAAGGTCGAACCACATAGTCTATTCAGGACAGAAGTCCTGTTACATAAAAAGGCTCTCAACCTTTTCTTGAGAAAAGAAAAGAGAAAGAGGAGAAAATGAGGTGGAAGATGTGAGTACGAGCGAGGATAGAACAGTGACAGATTAGAAACTTGCTGCAGCAGGTTGTCTGCTGCTTGGCGTAAAGATGATAAACCACATTATTCTCAAGCAAAATTCCTTGTTTAGGACAGAACCTTATTGGTGCTTCTTCTCCATGAAAGTCAGGAAAGTTTTTCTTCTCTTCTTTACTGAAAAGACCTTTTCCTCACTTTGTATTTTCTTAATTCCTTGCCTTTTCTCATCTACCCTCTCATGATTTTTATCTCTTCTCTTACTGTTTCAGTTTCAGTCTTTGTATCCCAAAAAGAAATGGAATGGGAAAAAAGGGAAAGACTGATGAATGATGTAAGGAGGGTAATGAGGCGGGTAAAAACTGGGGCAAGTGTTTGCTGATAGGGTCAGAGTAAGAGGTCATAAAAGTGATACCTGCCTGAGGGCAACATAAACACACCCTGTCCATCCTCTTTAACTCTCTTTTTATCTTTCTTTCTCATTTATATCACTTATTTGCCTTTCAGTGAATGCAAAAGTGTAGTTCATATGGTGAATGTATGTTAGAAAATTTAGTTTCATTTTTACTCCAGTTAAAAAAGTCTAACTAATTCTGTGTTCTTGTAAATTCCTTTGCGTGTGGTTTTGACAAAAAGCCAGCGACTTAGGTAGTGACTGTCGTCCTACAGGGGGCTTAGTCTGTGTGCAGAAAATATAATTGGAAGGGGTTTGTGGGGGAGAGCAAGCAGTGACATGTTGGTTTCACCTACATACCTGGACACACATTTGTGCTGCAGACAAGTACTTTCAATGGACTCTTATGAATCTATTTGTGTTTAAAGTAGAAAAACATCTCAGAGTGTGAGAACCCTGTGCTTAACATGTACAGTCAACATGTGTGTGCTTTTAATTAAGAAGTTCAAAATCTTTGTTTAACTCACATGTAAAGATAACATAACTAAGGTAACCAGCATTGCTTTTGAGTAGAACTTTTTTCTGTTTTTGTCATGATTGTAATATAATAATAATAAAATAGTGGTTGCACACATGCACGCCCGCACTCACTCACTCACTCACAGACACAGTACCTGTTATTAACATGTGTAATATAATGCATAATGTAATATATGCAGTGTGGTTACTTTACGGACAACGCTAAAACATTGGTCCCTTGTTAAAAGTTTCAATTATTGCTAGCAAACTCCTGAAAATCACTGACCACTTAGCTACCACGATTTTGTTTTCCCAATTCAGAGCAGTTGTTGTACAACTTGCAGGGATCATTGATCTTCTTACTTATGTTGGAAAAATGACAATTGAGCAGGAGTAACTTGAAATATGATTTTAACCAATTTTAACCATCTCTCACATTATTGCAAAGGAATGTTGGTTTTTCACTTGTACTGTGGATGGAGGTTTGGACATTGGCTGGGTCATTGCAACACCTTGATCTTTTTTTCAGCCATTCTGCTGCGGATTTGCTGCTTTGCTTGGGATCATTATTCTGTTGAATGACCCAATTTTTGCCAAGCTTTAGCTGTCAGACAGGCGACCTCTTTGACTCTATAATACTTTACTAGTACAGAGGAGCTCATGGTTGACTCAGTAACTTCAAGGTGCCCAGGTACTGCGGCTACAATACAACTTCTAATCATCACCTCTCAACATTTTTCTTGACAGTCAGTGTGAGCTTTTTAGAGATGTGACCCTTTTTCCTGACAACCTTTTAAAACAACTCATAGTCTTTTTGGCATTGTGCTGTCCTGAACTTCAACGTGCTGCATGAACTTTAACTGCTAATTAGTCTTTTAATTCCTGTGGAAGCAGCAAAGGTTTACCTAGTTTTTCACACAACTCCATGGAATCCTGTGAAAACCTTTTTCAAGTGACTGTACATTCATGTGAAATCATAGCACCCAGTATTGGATGGACATGGTTCTTCTTTTACAACCAATGGTCTATTGGTTTTCCAAGAGCATATACTCAAACTCTGCCGCTAAACATTCACTTCCACATAGCAGTCCCACAAGATTGATAACATACACCGTAAAAAAAAAATCCTAAAAAAACAGTGATATTCCGGCAGCTGGGGCGCCAAAATAATACCATAAAATAACAGAAAATAACTTTCTCATGAAAATACGGTTATTTTCAGTAATGACAATACAGTTTGTTGCCCTAATTTTACATGGGATTTTGCCTTTTTCAAGTACTTTTAAACATTAAATTAGGAACAATTTAATGTGATTAAACAATGAAATTACCTATAAACAAGGTCAATGAATGCGGCAATATGAATAATAATACTTAAATGTACAGAAATATACAGTTAACAGTTGGTTTAAATAATAATGGATTGCATTCATATAGCGCTTTTTGAGACCCTCAAAGCACTTTTCAGTTCCACTTTATAATTCCCCTCTGGCCATCACCAGTAGGTGGTAGGTGAAGTGTCTTGCCCAAGGACACAACGACCGAGAGTGTCCGTGCCGGGGCTCGAATCGGCAACCTTCTGATTACAAGGCGAACTGCCAACTCTTGAGCCACGATCGCCCTAAATAACAATAATAATAATAATTATTTGATGTAAACAAAGTTTCTAAGAATCATTTTATCATATTATATATATTACATATATTACATTTTAATTTAACAGTTCAATCTTTCAAATAACGGACAAATATTTGTGAAATTATGATGCATTTGTGAATGTATTCTAACAATCTAAATATGCATATGTACAGACAAATACATTTAAAAAACAAGAAAATTAAGTTTTATTACATTTACATTGATTTTACGTTAATTTACATTTGACATGTAAAATCACAGTCTATTTATGTGAATTTAATGATATTCTAGAAGAACAGTACAAAACTGTAAAATACACAGTAAACTACTTTTATATTAAATTTTTTTTTGTAGTTTGAGAACAGCATATGCATGTGTGTGTGTGTGTGCGTGTGCGTGTGTGTGCGCACGTCCAGGCAAGTGGGTGTGCACAAGTCCAAGTTATTTGTGTTTTGACAGGGGTGTTTTTTTGACAACCATTCAGCCGAACAACTTCAAGTAAAATGATAGGAAGCCAAGTATGTGGAGTATCTCGTTTGCGCTAATTCGAATGAGGGATGATCCCATTAATGGGTTTTCCCCCTAATCGGAGTGTGATTTCATCTGAAGACTGATGAACTACCAACTTGAATCTTGTTAGTTTGGATCTTATGGCAAAATCAATGAGCAGCAGTAGTCAAGCCTGCTATCTGATGTTGAAGAAAACACAACCAGGGCCAACAAGATAAGTTTTTTATGATAACAGACAAAAATAAATGGATCAGAAAAAAAGAAAGTACAGAGATCTGCTGAATCCAAGCCCGTATTTAGTTTCTGGCCTTTTGTCCTCCTCTCTGCTCTCTTTTCCATCCTGACATGAAATAGTCATTAGATGTAGTGGTAATTCAGCCCAGCCGTCTTTCCACATTAGCTAATGTGCATCAGATAAGTCAGAAGGGTGTAGGTGTGTGTGGTGTGTGTTCATGTATACAGTATTTGGAACCCTGTATATGCAGGTCTGTGTGCGTCAGCATTCAAAGTGTGGTTCTGTCAAGACTACAGCTTTAGCACTTGTGTGTTTCTACGTCAGACAGCTTGCATGACATGGTTTTCTATTCCGTTGTTGACAGGTGCTAAATAATAAAAGCACCAAGAACAAGTACGGATGACGGAAAAGGCAAAGAAATACACGAAGAAGAGACACGGAGAGGCAAGAATAGAAAATAGAGA
This sequence comes from Aulonocara stuartgranti, assembly GCF_965226115.1. NCBI lineage: Eukaryota > Metazoa > Chordata > Actinopteri > Cichliformes > Cichlidae > Aulonocara > Aulonocara stuartgranti. The sequence continues at coordinate 8,246,541 of NC_138956.1, read as the reverse complement.
TGAGAAGAAAAAAGTGAGAGAAGGCTGGAGATGTTGCTTTTAAATGCAGTTGCATAATCATCATGGCTGCCTTTCATATCCTGCATCCATTTAAAGCATTTGTCATGTGCACCATTAGAAATAAGTGTTCAAAATACGTAAAATGCAGCTCTTGAAAATGAACAGTAAAGGTAGTATGGACATATGTCCATATCATATTAGCATATCAGCAGCACAGGTCACGAGGAACATCATAATGACGTGGAAAAACTGCAGTGTTGGCAAATAGTGGAGAAGAAGAGTGAGGATCACAGGGATAGTATGCTTCCAATTTGGTAGACCCCTCTCTGTTCTGCATGTGGTCACTTCTGGCTGCACAAAAGCCCAGAGAGGCTAAAGAGAGTTGCACAAAGACATTTATAGCCTGTTGTTTATACTGTAGGTGGTTAAAAAGCAAATCTCTGGCCTGAAAGTCCAAACCTCTCATTCACATTATAATATTCTACTTCTTTGATACTTTTCCTCCCTCCTTATCTCTCCCTACCTAATGAAAGCATTTTTCTTCATTCCTTCTCAGCTGCTGCTGATGAGAGGTACCAAGCAGCAGCAGCAGCAGAGTTCTTGTAATTATGAATAAGAGAGGAGTTTGTGAGAAGTGGAGGGAAGCCAGCACTGAAGGGCATACCTGATGGTTTGTTGGTATTGTGTGACTTGTGTGTGAAAAAGGTAATTTCCCTCTTTGAAACATGAACTCCTGCCATAGAGAGAGGCAGAGAGTAGTGTGTGCAGCTTAAACTGGAAGAGAGACACAAAAGAGAGAGGGGGACATCACAAGGTGACATCACCTGTCAGGTTTCTGCGTGTCGCCTCTGTGCCTGTGTCCTTAATTGTGTGTGTACGATACATTTGTGGGTGCATTTGTATAATAGTCCAGTATGCTGTCGAGTCGAGTCTGCTTTCAAATGATTGTGATTTCATATTAGCAGTTTCGTGTCTAACTCAACCAAAGATTCACCTGTATCTGATGAAATGCAACTGCTCTGCTCAGCATTAAGCAGAGGGCACAATGACAGTGTGTCAACAGAAAGTGTCAGTTATCTACCAGTGTTGCATTTCATGGATTTAAGCAGATCTAAGACAGCTGTACTCTGGGGCCCCTTAGTAACTCTATACGCAACACACACATGATCTCAGAGGCACACACCTGGGCACGGTGAATCCTATCCCAAGGGCAGCTTTGAGTGGGAGAAGGAGGCCAAGATGAAGTACCGGAAGGGTTAAGTGTTACTGAGAAACTTAAAAGCTACCACACTGAAGTGCTACTGTTTATAGTCTCAAGATTGTTGATTACAGATGAATAACGGTGCTAAAGGTGGACACTTTTTCCAGCTTCTTATTAGAATTAACGTCAGTAATTTACCCTCTACAGTTAGATAAATAATTTTACAATTTTTTATAATTTGAAGTTAGTTCGCCGATTCACATTTGGCTGGTGATGTCAAAACAACTCCTAAATGAATAAAAAACAGCAGCAAGCAAGAAACCAAAAAAATAAAGCCACATATCTGCCTTCTTCATGAATGATAGGAGGGTTAGATAAATCAATACATCCTACCCTTTCCAAGGCCATGTAAAAGGAGCTTCTGAAATCATTTTGATTTCTCACAGTTGGCCAGGAAAAACTCCGAGATATGGGATTTACTGGAGGTTGGCAGTGAAGCATTGTGTAGACAGAATGATTGCTATGTATGCATCTACAGTGTGTGTGTGTCAGGATGGGTGAGTAGGCTTTGGCCTGAGGCGCAGTTTGGACAATTAAAAGAATTCCTGACTGCATTCTTTCTCCCATGAAAAACTCCCATACTCACCACTATGCAGTATCTCTCTCTTTTCCTCCCTTACGCTGGCCCTCATTGTTGCTCTCTTATTCACATAGTTACTCTCTGTCAGTGTTTTCATGCTCTTGTTTCATACTCTCTCTAAATATATTATTTTACTGTACTATTTTACATTTACAAAATACTTAAAAAAAACTGGAAAATTTGAATAAAACCAACATCCATTACCCTGCAACTCCTTAAACCTTATATTTAACTGAAAATAGTAAAATGGCACCATATTACATTGAAGTCAGAAATATATGCTGAATTTGACTTTATTAAGAACATTTTAAAAAGTTTGACCAAGGGCACATTTGTCACTGTGTAGTATTATTTCTTTTTTTAACAATCCTCTGTAAGTGTTTGGGAACTCAAGAGGCAAGAGGGGCGTACCACGAAGTGAGAATAATGAATTAGTGACGTATGTTGCAGTTACAGTCAAAGTTTTGAATGTCACTAACACAGTTGTCTCTAAACCTTGTTAAATCACCATGCTTATGCCGAACACATTACCTGGTTAGGCCCAAGTTATGTAGTTTATTGCCATTGTAGGTTACAGAAGCACAAACTGCCCGTTGTATCATCACTTTCTATCTAACATGTGTGGTGAACACACTAGGAGTAACTCAGGATTTGGGATTCTTGCCCAGGAATACTTTAGCATGCAGACTGGAGCAGGGATTGAACCACCATTCTTCTGATTAACAGATGACCTGCTGTACCTCCTGAGCCACAGCAGCTCCAAAATGCATATTTGGTCCTGATCCACTGCCTATACCAATGACAAATGACACTGCTGGGATTGCAGCAACACAGATTGCAAAAATAAATAAATAATTCAAATTGCCACAACATTTTCCCTCATAGTACTTGGTGTTTCATTTAATTTGGGCTTGGAATGAGTTGCTAATTTTCACTACTTGCTTTACCTCTCTTCCTCTCATTCTGTTTGACAAAAGGATGAAGGGACAGAAAGAGAGAGTTAGTGACAGTACTGTGCAATTCCTTCCACCGTATGTGTGTGTCACTTCATTATGACACCATCGCACACAGTGAAGCTTATTACCTCCCTGCTGCTTTCCTCCCCCAGCGTGTTTCGTGCATTCCTCAGCGACTATAGATGTTAGCTTGTGTTTACAGCGTGTATGCATGAATTTAACATGTGATTTCAGATTATTTCTCAATGAAAGCCCAAGGTGACTTTATCTTTACACAGCATATTCTCAAACTGCTGACGGCAGATACCCCGTGTTGTTGCTGGAATCCATTAATGCTCCACTGCCATGTGAATACCCCAGCATGCAACACTGGCTGACTTAATGTACCAGACACATGCATCTAATCTGCTTTTGCTGTAACTTCTTCTTTTTCTGCAAGATTTTCATAATGTTGACACTTATGGAAATGAAGTGAGCTGAAGATAAGGGGATTTCCGTCCCATCCCATCTGTCATCTTTCTAAGTGGTCTCGAATCCCAGCTTGCAGTGACGGATTATATACTAGTACCTCTGAGAGGATAATGAGCAGGAATGTGACAGAGGCCGTTCACAGGTTTCACTTTTTACTGCTTATATTGAGAAAACTATCATTGGAATGGCTATATTCCCAAGAGTGCCGTGAAAAGATATGTGAACAGCTGTTGGGATGAATTGCTGAAATGTGTTACTGTTGACTGGTTTTACAATCGCAATTCTAAAATTTCCACACCATTCCTGGTTCTTTGGAAACAAATCTGTAAATCGCAAGAGCTCTTCAATTAATTTATTCCGAAGCTTTATTTTCTGATATTTATTTACTCTCGTAAAGACTTTTTAGTTAAAGCAAAAAACAAACAAACAACAATGCAAAAAGTCTTCTTCTGCCCGTTAACCTTTAATTCTTCACCCTCCTGAGTCAGGTCTGACATATTGGAGCTTCTTTGCAGACGACTATACTTCACATTGTCACTATAGGAAATGAAATGAGCCAGAGCTGCTTTGGATTTGTTATAAATCCCATCTGCCATCCCTTTTAAGCATTTTCAAATCCAAGGCTGTTCATCCTTACTAAAGCAATTACATTTTTAGGATTTTATCGCTAGTGTTTTGACAGTAGTGGATGTACAGCATCTTCAAAGTAGCTTCTTAACAAGTGCTGCACCTGTTTGGTTTCACTGCCAGAGGATATTTTGTGGTTTATTAACCAATTAAATGTCATAAAACATCTTGAAAAATGTGCAAATACTGACATACTGGTAAGGATGCAACACGTGAATGTGATTGTTACATATGGCTGAAGTTATGTTCTTTTATTTAGTCATTCATTTATTTATTTATTACAAAGGAACATTTTGAAGATTTTATAATTCATACTCTCCATTTTCTCTGTTGTCACTGTCTGTGGACACTGCAGTAATGAATACACCACAAATACTGCCCAGTATGCAGTATTTATTTCACTCTCACTTCTTGGTCAAATATGAAACAGGTTTTTTTAATTCAGTGTGAAGTCAGTTGCATTTGCAGTTGATGAGATACAATCGGTGGATGTGTTCAATGTGTTTCAGACTCATTTCTCCAAAATGGCCACAAGCACGGTGGACCTTCAGTTAGCCTACCTCACTGTGATATTCTTCTAAAGGAATATTAAAAGTGAGGGCAGCAAAGGAAAAGCCTCTATCTGCCCCTTCATGTTTCAATTAGCCTTCTTGATCATGTTTACAGAAAATGTGAAATCAAAGGGAAACAGTTTCATGTTCCTCTGACAGAGGTTTCCTTCTGGTCTCAGGATTTAAATTGCTAACTCAGAAATTGAAACTGCACCGCTAACCTTTTGACCCATTCCTTTCCTTTACTCTCCACCTCCTTCCCATATATTATTAAGCTCACATGACGCTTTTCAGAAAATGAGTAAAACTTGTGATACTGGTGTTCCATGTTTTGCTCCAGAGTCAAAGTGAATTATTTTGGAGTCTCTCCTCACTGTTGTCTGATCCACCCAAAATCAGGAGCATAAGCCACAGCGAGGCTTAGCTGGCAGACCGAGATGGTTAATTGGCTAATTAACTCCATGAAGCCCCAATCAAAGAGCCAATTAACATGGGACACATGCAGTTTGGCATGGCCAATTAGTGCCAGTGTTCGTAATGAACTCGTTATGTATGAAACTGTTAAGTGTGTTAATGAATTAGGCAGGGTGAATGAGGGGAGCAGTGAGGACCGAGTAATCACACATTTTATTTCTTAAGTATCTCCCTGTGAAGCAGATACTGCTGAGGCTTCTGTGTATGGTAAATGGCCTGTATTTATATAGCGCTTTTCTAGTCCCTAAGGACCCCAAAGCGCTTTACATATCCAGTCATCCACCCATTCACGCACACATTCACACATTCACACACTGGTGATGGTAAGCTACATTGTAGCCACAGCCACCCTGGGGCGCACTGACAGAGGCGAGGCTGCCGGACACTGGCGCCACCGGGCCCTCTGACCACCACCAGTAGGCAACGGGTGAAGTGTCTTGCCCAAGGACACAACGACCGAGACTGTCCAAGCCGGGGCTCGAACCGGCAACCTTCCGATTACAAGGCGAACTCCCAACTCTTGAGCCACGATCGCCCCATGCATGTATGCATGTGCAGCTTTTAAATTTGTGTGTACTCGGTACTGTGTGTAATGTGCAGATTATAATACAAAATATATGCTTTGCTGCTCAGATGTGAGTCTTAAGAGCCACATTCACTGAGGGAAATTAGTACTACTTGTAGTTTTTTGTAAGCTTATCTTTGTGTTTTCATCTGAATTGTAATTATATGACAGTTGGAGAATGATCTAAATATATTTAGATCATTCTCATAAAAGTTAAATTATGTTTTTGTATGGCTCACCAAATGATATGCAGGGAGGCATGGCTCCCTTCAAGCTAGAGCAAGAGCTCCTGCACCAATTTTTCAGTAGGTGCTTATTTGAAGAAGATTCGCCAAATGGGGTATTGCTATGTTTGCAACAGGGAAGTGAACTGAAGTTTGTAAGTATGAAGCCTTTAAGTGTCACTGTGCATGCATGATTGCAGTAATCAGGGATGACTCAGCCGCGCTGGAGTAGGAACAAGACAGCAACTTTCTGACGACTAGGAAAAATTGGTCATTGCCCGGTGGTTGCATTTAATCTTTTGCTGTTGGAGACCAGTTACCACTACAAAGTATAGTTGCAGCGACAAACTGCTCGGTCAGATGATCTGAACTGTAATGGTTATTGAACAGAGTGACTAAAATTTCACTTTTTCAACAAATAAACCCACAAAATCAAATTATAAAAATGAAATTAAATTAAGAGACACAAGGTTTTGTAAGTGTGCAGTAAAAACTATTTAATGGTCCAGTAGAGGGGATCAGAGGGAGGTTTCTGCTCTGTGAATCTCTTTGTGAACTACTTATATTAAAACCTGAGAGAAATTCCTCTGCTCTGCTCTGACCTCTTTGTGTCTTTTTTTTTTTTTTAGCTCATTAGTTTAAAGATGGCGTGGCTGACATAATTATTCAGCCATACCAGGTTATGCTGGGGTTTATTATTTCAGTGCTTGGCACTCAGTGTTTGGAATAAACACTGCACTGGAATTACTGTCATTGGGGCACACACACAAAAAAGGGTTTGCAAAGTACGGCAGTATTTTTAACACAAAGAATAAAATGAGTTCACGCTGTGGAGTTTCAGTCGCAGGTGTCATCTGTCAGCCAATCCCGGCCAATCGTTTCATTCAAAAGAAAGCAAAAGTGCTTTTTTAACATATAAAACCAGCAGCATACTTTCAGACCACTGCAGTAGTTGTTTATCAATGTATCACAAGTGCACTACAAGTGTTTTTGATACTGTGCGATTTTCACTTGCCAACAACAAAGGCAATAAACTCTCAAACACAGCAGTAAAGCAGGAAAGCATGAACTGGGAATCGATTATATTACCTTATATAGCAGCTGGTGAAATAAAGTAGGAATCCAGACATTCACAATATACAGTAACATGTCACAGACTGTTACCTTAACTGATGTAGTTATGTGGTGCTCCAAGTGGGACTCTGATATTTGGCAGCCTGAGAGCGCCACGATTGAAGAGGAGTGAGATGTGTAGTCAGGAGGGCAGAAAGTGGAGAAATAAAATGATTTATGAGTCGGCACTATTATTCTTTCCCTGGTTATTCCTCGGAGTCTCCCGTCTTTCCTCTTGCCAGCTGTTTTCTCTTTCTCAAAGTTTTTCTACTGTTTTTATCATCCCGTCCTCTCCTCTCATTCCTCCATGTTGTCGTCAGAGCCCACCTCTGTTTATAGAGCGTGTGTTGTTTGGCTAACCTAATTAACTATGTGAGGCCTTTAGCCACACATACTCTCTGGTGAGCATAGATAGTAGTTCCATTATATCACCCGTCAGCCACTGCAAAAAAGGGCATGGGAAATTAAATTACAGATAAGAGGAATAATCTGTTTTTATGACAAGTTTCCATGCAGAGGAAATAATCATTCATAATAAGGATTGTCTTTATGTAATGCTATCTGGCCTTTATTTCGAGGAATTGATTAATTGCACCAGTTTGCCGTAAGTTTGGGGACTAACAGGTTGTTTCAGATTTAAAGATACTATTTTTTTAAAACTTTTGCCTCAGTAGTCTTTTCAAAGATAACAACAGACTGACATAAAGTAAGACTTCAGATTGACTTTTAAAGTGATATTTATATCCATTCAGATCAGAAAATAACAGAGTTAACTGGAAGATCTTGCTTCCTCTTTTCCTTGAATTCTGTCCATATGGATTCAGTTCAGTCTCTTATGAAGTAGAAGGGGCATAAAAGCAGTGCGGCCCGTGTTTCATGTCTACAGCCTTTTGTTATTCAAGATGGATATTTTAACTAAATTACTTCTAAGCTCTGAAAACCTTCTATCTTTAACAAATCTTTGTTGCAGGTGTGGTGTGTTTATCTGGCTTTGGATAGAGCGCAGATCCGAGTGGTTGTCAGTTTCCGCAGATCTTATGGTGTCTGATGCATTCTCCATCTGAGGGAGTGAGTGGATCCGCTGGCCAGAAGCTGCACGCAGGGAAATCCGTGGCAATATGAAAGGCAGAAATAATTAACCACAGTGGATACGGGCTGCATTTGCAGTTAGTTTAATTTATACTTATTTCATTTCATTTTATTGTACGAACTCTTTTAGTGGAAAAGACAGGAAAGGGAGAAGATAAAAAAAAGTCACCGACGATGGAAAGTTGATCTTTCGGGGCGGAGGAGAAGCAGGCAGAGGAAGATTAAGAGGGAGTGCAAGAAGAAGGAAAAAATGAGAATGACAAGGAGGGGAAAAAATGAAATGATTTGTGAAGAAGAGGAAGACGCAGAGGTTCAGGACATTTTAGAGGACACGTAAGAGATTCAAGAAAAAGGAAAAGGGGAGTCAAACCTACTCTGATCTTCTCTAGATGGCATCATGCTCTTGTGGTAGTGGACCGTTGCCAGACTCTGCATGTGTCTGTGTGTGGTTTTCCTACCCACTGTACAACTTATTCACAACTTTGCTCCTTCATTTTTTCCTCTAACCATTATTGGACAAGTCCTGACCACATATTTACAGTTTTGAAAGGCACCACCTATTTTACAATCTTTCCTTAAACATAATGGTGGAGAAGCAATTTGCGGGCGAATTGCTGTGCTGACCAACGTACTCGCTATCAGTTTGCTGTGGTGGCCTTGACACGTGGGACATCACTCATGGGGCATCTCCTTTTATGAATTAGTCTTAGATTTAGAATAAGCCCACCATGTGATGGTTTTGCGAAAGTTACACTCGTGAGATGCACAAAAGGGCGGGGAAAACATGAACACGCTAGCATGCTTGAAAACTTTGTTTATTGGATACTTGATGAGCCAAACCGCTTATATGTAACTGTTTTACATCTTTAAAAATAGAAATAAAGACTAAAGCCACTAAAAAACATTTACAAATGAGACAGACCCTAGCAAGCAAGCTAATCACACAATCGCACAGTGCTGCATTACATGAAAAAGTTTGCGGTAAAAGAAAGAATGTATATGTTGGCTCATTATCTCTATCTTGAAAATTCACATTTTTTATTTCAAGGGCTTTGACCAAGTCTTGGTAAACCACAGGCAATGTTCTTTCAATATCCTAAAACACTCAGCATATGCAAGGGTTATGTGAGGTTGCATCCAACACACACACACGCAGAAGGAACACACACTGTCATAACATCGTCTGAAAGCTTGAGTGGAAAATTGAAATTTACCACTTCTGGGCTCGTGCCAGTTATCTATCATGTGGAAAAATCTGAAAAGGGAAATTAATGTAACATATTGTGCATCGCATTTCATCCTCTGTAAGCTTACCTACGTCAAGCGGCTTTGAGATCGTAACCCCCTAGTTACTGGTTGTCAGCACAGAGTCTTTTAGGAACCTGTGTTGAATATTATATGTTACATTAAATATTTTCTTTGGGGAAGTTTATCCTAATCACTTTAATTTAAATCATTCCTAAAATTCATCACATCAGATTGTGGTTTTGGAGAGAACAGAAGCTCGGAATATGATAAATGGTCAAAGCACAGATGCCAAAGGGGAAAGTGAGTGTAGTGTAGAAAATACTGAAGCAAACAGAGGAGCGTGCAGCAAGAAAGAAAGCAGGACAGAGAAAATATCAGAGGGAGAATCCCACTAATGAAGAACAGATGTTTGAGATGACACACACAGCTCACTCCTGCTGCAATCACACTAGAGAAACCATTTGTTGGAGAACATGGCACAGCAAAAAGTTCTGCACTGAACTTAAGATCTTGTTGCATTTGAAGACAAGGAAGAGGTCTGCAACCGCCTGCAGTTTGATGCCAATTTTTGTGCATCAACACAGCATTAAAGGAGCAATAAGACTGAGTCAGTCTGCTGTCAGTCTGATGCCAGAAGCAGCTGAATGGGGTCTATTAACATGCCAATTACATACAATCTGTTATATATATAAATGATAATTAGAAATCTGTAAGTATCAAAATTAACTATGTACAGCCAGAGCCCAACCGGAGATTCGAACTGAAAGAGAAATTCATAAGTATCTCCACAAAAGTGACAAAGTTGCTGCAAGATGGCAATTAAACTGCAAAAATGACAACTGCTCGTCAACCTTCCTCTTATAAAGCAAAATAGTCTGAATACAGTATAGTGGGCAACCAGCTGTCTTGAGTCCCTTTTGCAAAAAGAAAGATTTGCAGACTTGTTTTGATTGTAATGTTTTGATAACCTGTGTTCAGAAATTAGACAGCAATATTTGCAAACCGTTTGAGTCAGACTGTGATTATTTATACTCCTACCAGATGACCTGTGCACTTGGGAATGCAAGGCGTGCTTCACGCTCAACCTCTGGCAACCAACTTGCCAAAGGGTCCACACTATCAAGCCAAATGAAGTGTGTCAAATGAGGCCTGAGACTAGGAGCATCCTCATCAGATTTGTCTCTCTGCAACGTCATCCATGCTGTAAAAGTAAAAATGGATTTCAGGCATCACAGTTATGACACAGCTGGAGAGCAAGGGACTTCCACAGAGAGATCCAGAAATAGTAGCAACACTAAAAATGGTCCAGAGGTGGATAAAAATCTATCCCCACAATGTAAATAATGAACCGCACTGATCTGTAACCTTAAGACCTGTCCACATGTCCATCAGAATTTTTTAAAAACAAAACTTTGTCTATTTTTAAAGGTAGACACTTTTTTAAGGAAACTGAAAACTGAGCTTGCAGAAAAACAGCTTGAAGCATGAAGCTATTAGGAAACTGTGTTGACTTTGTTCATGTGTAGACATGAAGAAACTGATGCTTTTGAACTCAGTGAAGTGACCACCAAACCTTCGCTTCCTGATTGGGTCTTAGGCAAAGCTCAACATCACTTTCCAATGCTGACCCCACAAGTTTGAAAATGATCTTGACACTAAAAACAACCCATCTCCCATACACGCAGACACACATTCCTCTTTATCCACGTCATCTGCTCTATCTCTTATGTGTTTAATTCAGATTGTGTGCATCGTATTGGAAGAGAGATATAGCCAACAAATTGTAGCCAACATGGCAACTCATATTTAAGCAAAAGCACATGAGGCGAAGATGTACTGTTATGTTTTTTATGGGAGCGGGTGTGCTGCGGTCGCAGGAGGGAGGTTGCAGGCTGTGTATTTAATGTGCTCGGGAGTAGTCGCTTCAGCCAAGTTGGCTGCAGTGTGTTGGTGAAAATGGCTTTGTGGTTTCATTTATACAGAAAAGGGGATAACGTACCATGTGAGGCACTACTGAAAGGTCTTGTGTCGTGTCCAGGTGTCCTTACTTGCGTTTCCTCCCAAATAAAAAATCCTTTTTTTTGGATAAAATTATTTCACTGAAACCTTTAAAAACTGCTAACATCTGGGTGTTCCATAAATGATCCACTCAACAAAATTCAGCGAGAGCTGCACACAGAACTCAACTTTGATAGAATACTGACACTATGAAAGGATGGCACTAAATCAGAGACAGATGGCCTCCAGAGACCCTGCAGCTGCTGGATGAAACGAAGTCTCTGTATAGGTTCTGAGGGAGTGTCTTCCAAGTTTTATGTTTACTTCCAACCTGACTGAACTGATTATTTCAAAAGAAATGTGAAATTCGTCTATTTAAAAGCTAAAATGAAGGACTGTGCGTGTGTTTGTCGGATGTTTATTACGTGTGACCCATCCTGACGGTGACAGTAAAGCTGTTTGCTGACTTGAAGAGTCAGTGTGTCCTGTCCCAGTGTGGTCGTGACACCACATTGAGACCAGACCTAGATTTTGATTGGTGCCTGCCATGTTTTTCCCTCTGGTCTCCAGATTTTTGCATTTCCATTTCTTTTATATTTGCCATACAGATTCACGTTTAAATCCAAGATTTTGACTGACTTAAAAAAAACACTCACGTTCAATGCACGTGTTTATATTGACTTCACTCACTTGTTGAGAAATGCAAGAGGGAAATAGAAATAGTCAAAACAAGATCGTGCAGCAGATTAGGCAGGGTGTAATGTTGCCGTCCTGGCATGTTTGTGGAAAATTATGAAGTAATACAGCTCTTAAATCTTATGATTGACTGCTGTGTTCTGTGCAATAATTGAGATGGTTTGTGCTGTTCTTGCCACTAACACTTATATTCAGGATGCCAACTCTAAATCATGCCACATCCACTTTATTTCTAGCATTGATTCTTAAAGGTCATTTGGTGTCATTACTTTACTATTAAGATGTGTTTCTTGTGTTGAAAAGATGTCAGGGAAAGCGAATTAAACAGTGAGGATTAGTCTGTAGTCTGAACCAGAGGACTTCTAGTTATGAAAAGTTATGACATGTGTATGACATGTGTAAAGGTAGGACACATCATTGGCGAAACTTTATGCTTACCTATTTTTGCAGCAAGATGACTCTACAGAGGATTAACCATTTTGCTGGAAGAAATATTATTTTTATAGGATTTGAGCATTGCCTCCCTCTGTACCTTTCTCCTCTCCTCCTTCCCTGCTCCAAGTTTAAACAGCTTTGTTTTTTTTCTCCTTGACACGTTGGCTCTGAAAAGAGGGGAGGAGTGGCAGGAGGGACAAAAAAAAAAAGGGGAGGAAAGAGAAGATTTTCAGCCAAAACAGAGAGAAATGACAGTTTGTTTGGTTAGGGCACCCTATTACTTAGAACACACTAATCTTCCTCCACTTGGCTGGCTACCTGGAACCTCAAACAGGAGGCATGGAGGGAGCCTGCAGACAGATGCTGTGGTGTAGAAATAATTTCATTATATACTTGTATATTTAACCCACTTTAGCACCATAAATAGAATAAACTAGCAGGTTCTGCTTGAAATAGAAGCAGCAAGGGTATTTCCATAAATTTTAGTCTTAAAATAGCTGGGACACATGAATGAGGCAGGAAATATTTGACTTATTTTATAATCAAAGGAACACAAAGATGACAAGATTACAGACACGAGCAGAAGCACCACATTTGTAACTTTCCTGAACTCAGAGTTGCTATGTGATGCTTCAGTAAAGCCTCCTGTTAGCCAGCTGTGGCCGGACAGCTTGAAGTGATATGCTTGTCCAACGCAGAACATGTTTTTCTATCTTTATCTAAGTTTGGCATAAGATGAAAATGAAAGTTGGTAAACACTTTTTTCTAGAATATATGGATTCCAGATTTTTGGTGTGTTTAGACATCAGTGGGTGATCATGTGGTTCTTTTTTTGGGGGGGAGTGTTTATGTTAATGACAGCTGTTACCCCTGCAATAATGAGGTGATTTCCTGTTCCCCCGGTAACCCAAAATCTCACCTTATGTCCTCTACTGCTGTACAGTGTGTCTGTGTGTTTGTCAAACTGGTTGACAGACTTCTATTTGCCCTGCTTCGTGTCTGGAATAAATATGGACTCAATAGTTCCTTTAACAGCCTTGCCACTCAGCTGCACGATGATAAAAATCTTTTGTTCTCTGTTCAGGATCTGTACAAGGTCTTAAAATTTGAGGGGCATTCAAATCCTAAACATGTGGAAAATTTTCTGCAAATTCTCATTATGACTTTGTTAAATTCTTGGTTGTGTGAGAAGTTGTCATTGCCAGTCAACAGAATAAAAAGATGGTGTGCTGAACATAATAAAGAAGAAAAGGTTACTTACTTTTTTTTTTACTTTATTTCTCTACAATCAGACATCAAGTGTGTCCACCCCATTCTATTCCTAGCGTGCCAAATGCTGGCGACACACAAAGTGTCCTTTGGCGTTTAAGCAGCTGCAGTGAGTGGGATTCAAAAACCAAAAGCTTCTACTATAAAAGAGCAAGTGTCTGCTTAAGGGAGCTGAGGGATAATAATTTGTAAATCAAATTCATGCATGAGAAAGCAGTTCGGGCAAAGACAACATGCTGCACTCTAAAGGAACATTAATGCCAAGTGGCGCAAGTGAGGTTGACACACAGATTTAAAAATCACTGCAAATACTTTAACTCTATTGCTGTCAGATGTTATTAGTACCAATTATTTGCTGGAGATCTTCTCTTATGAAATAGCACAAAGAGCATGAGGGGAGTTTAGGGACGAATTAAACCATGATCCTGTTGGCTTACTGTAGACTTGCTGATGGAATGTAGAGTAGAAAAGAAGTGTATCATCTGCATAAAATAAAGAGCAGCTAAAAAACATTGTGAGGCAGAGCGTTGTGTTCACCGCTGCAAAAGAAAGTTTCTTAGCATGGTAACAGTGTTTTCACATTTTGATTTTTCAAACTTCTGCTTGGTGTTATGCAAGTTTTTTTGGTGCCCATATTTAATGCACTACTAGATACTTTGTGTGTCAGATTGTAACCCCTAACATGTATGTATGAGGTTAGCAATATAACTCTTTATTTCTCTTGTGCTGCCAGGGAAGCTTTCTGGCAGTGCTATGTTTACTAAGTACATTTTTGGATTTGAAGTTATTTATTTTAGTAGATACATGTTTTCCTATGCAGATGTTAACTGCTGTCTTCCTGAATTAGAACTTGGTCTCAAAAACTCAGAGAAACCCAGTATTACTGCTGCGTATTTTTCTGTAACCATTCTGACCTGCAGTAAGACAGTAATTAACGGCCTTGAAATGTTCACATGATATTACTTACAGTACCATGAAATAAAATAGTCTGAAACTGAAATGTTTTAGGTTTTGAAGATTAAGAGCTCTGCTGTACAAGTAAAGTTTGTATTCAACATCACAGAGAAATATCCTTCGATTGCCTGCAGCATAAACTGCGCCTTGCCTGTGCATTTGAACAAACAGCTGCCTGTGTTAATGGGTGGCGGTCTGGTGCAAGATCATGCCCTTGTCAGTGCATTAGTGGTCGACCTACAGAGTTGTGTTCGCTCTAGGATGGATATCACCAAGGAAACTCGTGTGTCATGACATGTTTCCACCTTCAGCAGTGAAAAGCCCTGCAGTGCGGGAGAGGTGGACATTTTAAAATGTAACACAACAGGCGCACAAGTCTGCAGCAAGTCTCTCCTTTTTTATTTTATTTACATACTTTCTTAATTTTTCAATTTGATGAATGATTATCATGTATTTGTCTTTATATTTCCACATACGTTATGGGTGGCCTTAATAATAATTGTATAACTATTACATTTCATTTAACCTTCCACTCATCCATTCCTGCATCTCCCACCCACTCCTTTATTCATTCGACACACTTTTTTTCTCCCCCTCTAACTATCCTCAATTACTGGTTGATGGTGGGGATTTCTCTTCCCTGACAGACACAGACAGCTGTCAGTGCACCTGAGAAATAAGTGTATATGCGTGTTTTTGTCTAATTGTTTGTTTTGTGAGCAGCTGTTTTGACTGCCTAATTTACAGAAAAGTGAAATTTTGATTATGAAAAGCTGAAGCCCTTCAATGTTGCCCTCTGGCCCTCTGCGTCTGGCATGTCAAGTTTTGTGAAAGTCAAGGGTTTGTTCACAGTGTAAGGTACTGAAAATGGGTTGTAATGCATTTGTGTATATATATATATATTTTTTTTTCTGACTTTAATCTCAGAATTCTGAGATTAAAGTCAGAATTCTGAATTTTTTCTCAGAAAAGAAGGAAAAAAAAGATGTGCCCACTTTTTTTTTCCAGTGGCCCTAATCCTCTTCCGTATATAATAGCATGTAGCATGCATAATCTTGAAATCGGGAAATTGGATTATGAATAGTAAACTCACTCAGTTACTCAGAATGTGGTTAATTATAATACACTTCATTAAAAAAGGGATTTTGTAAGGTATAGCCAAGCTGTACAGAGACATTTCTTCATTGTGTTTATATATGTATTTAGTGGCACTGAAGAAAAATTTCAAGCTTTAATAAAAATTCTGAAAAGCAAAACTGTCACACAGTAGCAAAAATAGGACTAATACACATTATTAAAATTTGTGGGATGACCAGAATTATTGCGATTGAGACAGCAGTAAAACTACAGTAAGACTGAGTAAGTCTGCTATGATTGAATACGGTCAGTTACATGCATCCTGTTTCTAAAAATATGGCAAATAATTGTGATAAATCAAGAAAATGCAAAGAAAAATCTGCATAGACCACTTTTATTCAGAATTCAGGAAAAACTTCATAGATTTAAAACAAAAATCCAGAAATTTCCCCACAGATGGAAACAGGCTTAACATAAAAATGATGCAGGTGCTTAGAAACCTTTCTTTCATGCAGAAATAATCAGAATAAACCAGTTTAAGTCAGAGATGAGTCTTGCCCATCAGTGCAGAGTAACTCTGCATTATATGTCTGCATTTATAATGGAGTTATTTGCGGACCTTTGACAATTTGTCTGTGACTGACAAACTGAGGGACTTGTGCAATCATGATTAAAAGTGATCACCAAGACGCTGTTGGAACCAGCTGGTTGCCCGTCTACTCGAATCAATTTGCAGAATACAGATAAATATGATTCAATCAGTGGATGAGTACTGTCTGTCTAGTGATTCAGGTTTCTGTCCTATTTTCACTGTAGTGTGACTGAATAAATACTTTTTATTGCAAGTTATATTCACCCATTGAAAATGGCATTCATACAGTACTTTGTTCTACTTATACATATTAAATTGAGCAACTTTGTCAGCTGGTGCCATTAGATCTGTTCATTACTAAGCTTGTTAGATTTTCTCTGGGGCGGGGCAAATGTGCAAACTGTCACACTAATAACTGCACATTCTAGTGTTTCCACATCCCCTCAAGAAAGTGTGTCTTTTCATGCGGCTGCGTTTATGTGAGTGTGTGATAAATCCTCGAAGATGCTGAGAGTGGCCTGTCTGGGTGGATCAGTGCCCATCAGGATCAGGAATCATTTCACTGGATCTGCTCACTGCTATCACGGCTCAGGTCCTAACGAGGCAGCACAGCAGTACTGCAGTAGTATCTGCGTGCCACATTTCCTTCAGCCTGTATGTCAGCAAAACTGTCTCTGCAATCCAAGTCCCTCTAAGTCTCAATTTGTGTCAACAACAGCTTGTCAATTGGACAACTTTTGTAATAAAAAGACATGTCCGTGGGACGATATTACAGATCCCAGATCGGCTGCAACCACTGGTTCATTTAATCACTACAGTTATCAGAGAAAATATTCTTCATTTTAATGAGCAAATGCTGGCCTACAGATTTGCTTTTAATCCTAATATATACATGTAACATCCACTAACATATTTGGCACTATGTGAAATGTGCGCTAAAAGCAGAATTCGCTGATCTTATCTGCCGCAGTGACTCATTAGAAGCAACATTTTCTGTACTAGAAAAAGTCTGCATCCTCATTTTTATCACAGAGATTCACATCAGACTCGAGGAACAGGTTGAGTTGAATCACAAAAGGAGGAGGTATGTGTATGAGATGTATATGAATGGACCATGCGACAGGCATGATATGAGAAATATATTCAGAATATTAAAGGCAGAATTTCAAAGCTTCTGTGTAAATAAAAATAACTTGTGGCATCATTTTATAGCATGCAGGCACTGATACATGTGCGGGCTTCTAAAAAATGTGTGTTTGACTGTCTGCGTGCGGGCTGAAGTTTCAAGGCTGTCTTTAAGTAGGTGATTTCCCCATTTTTTGTCTTTTATCCAATCTTCACTGTGATCTGTAGAATTTTCCTCCGAAATAGTAACAGTGCACCGACAGCACCACTTTGATTAAAGTGGAGCTCAGAATTACAGGGCCCTTTGTAGAACATCTGGCTCAGAAGCACCCTGTGCCTGTAAATATGACTGTAACATTCGTCTGTATTTAATAAAAAAACTAGTACCTTTAGTCCGATTTTGTGCACCGATGTCTTAGTGAGTATGCTGATTCATCATAATACAGTATTTCAACTGTCAGTGTGACAATCCAATAACAGAGCGCACAACCCAAAACTTATAATTACATTAAAAAAATAATACATCAACTGCGACATGTGCCCTCAGTGCAGAATAGCAACTGTCACAATCAATGTTGACTGAAAATGATTTTAATATATATATATTTTTTTATCTTTTTGTCCAAAACTAGTTGAACTAGACCTTCATTATCTCCCGATTAGTCATTGAGATTTAATAGTGGTGGGAACTAGTGCAGAAATGTGCATTCCACTGAGAAGTAGTTGATGTGCTGTCAAGCTGTGTGTGTGTGTAAAACTATATTTGTGTGAAAAAGACAAAGCCTTGGTCATGCAAGGTGCTGTAATCCAGTCGGTGACCTCCAGAGCCTGCTCGCTATGTGAATGTGTGTGTGTGAAAATGTGTCACCAGAGCCTTGCTTATGTTTGATGGTGGTCTTATCCACCCGATGACCCTCTGAACCAGATGGTGTGTGACTGCATGCCTGTGAGAGTGTGTGTATGTGTGTGTGTGTGTGTGTGTGTGTCCCACCTCTGAGCCTCCTGGCACTCCAGTCAGTCCCCACACCCACCAGTCCTCCAACACCACACACCCCACTTCCCGCCCTCCTTCATCCTTTCAGTTGGGTGTGATCACATCAAAGCAAAAAAGGGAGGATTACAGGTTTGTGCCCCAAAGGAAGCTAGCATCCCTCTAACTGTAACTCTCTCTCGTTCTCGCTCTCGTTCTCTCTCTCTTTCATTCCTGCCACTTTCCCAGTGGGGCCCCCGTAATCCCTACGGTGTCAGAAGGTCAGGGGACCGTGTCATGGATAACCCACTGGGGCACATATAATACAGCTAATAGTTAGCTAACATGAACATAAAGACAGATCCAAATTTTTTTATCTTCTCTTTTTCCCCTAGGCTCTATTGTTCATTTTTTTTCTTTATCATCTTTGTTTTATTTCAAGTCGTAGTAAAAACCATAATTCCCAGCAAGAATGGGAGTTTTCTGCTGTTTAGAAACACTTGTATATGGCTACAAGTGTTGCTGAACAGTAGACAAATGGTTCAACTCCTGCTTTTAAACATAAATTCACACATACGCAAACACACACATGCAAATAGATAAGATCGGTATGGCGATACAACTGGCAGAATGGACTCGACAGTTGTAATGACGCTAATAGTGCACTTAGTCCTGGCATTTGTTTTATGTTGGGTCAGTGCGCGACACGCACATAGCCTTCAAAACACAAAGAGAAAAAGCAAAGCTCTTGTTTTGGATCAGTGTTATTTTATGCTCTACTTTTGCAGCCGTGGCATCTCGGCCCTCATATTTATGCATCTGTTGAGCAAATGTTTATGATGCGACGCCGCTAGCAGGTGTCACTCTAGTCTCAGATCAGTTTTCAGGGTACGGCTGGTCCACTGTGGATGTAGGCCAATTGAAACTATTGTTTCCTGTTACTCTTGAAGAGTCTATTGGACCGTGCATCTGTCCTCGAGGATTTTCATAACATTCCACGTCAGGGTGCAGCAGCAGTGTAATGCACGTGTGCAAATTCGTCTCAGTTTCCAGATAAATTGAAAGAGTTGTTTAGGAGAATGGATGTATGGTCACTGGTCGCAGTGAATGCCAAAAAGTGCGTGAAGTTTTATTCTGGGTTCCTCACCCATCTTCATCTATAAGTAGGAAAGGAGCCTCTGCTGAAACAATTCTCCAGTCTCGATTTCAGATAAACACTCGACCATCTGTTAAACGGTCATGTGGCCTTATTGCAACTGTGTGACAATTTAGTGACAATTCACCAGATGCATTAAGATTTTTCAAAAGCCATGTCCAGTTAACTGAACTAAAATGAGTTACTTGCCAGTGCTTGCCTTCTCTTTTGAGAAACAGGAAGCTGCTCAAACTGGACACAGCTATAAGATGCCCTGTAAAGCCCAGGACCAGTGAAGTTCACTGCTGCATTGAACATGTATGCATTTTATTGTTAAGATTGTTGAAATTACCACAAGGTTCAATATTTGGCCAAGTAATTTCCTTCCAACAGCAACCCACTGCTTCCCTCAGCACTCATGCTAATGGGTGCACCTTTTAAAGTCAGTATGGCGTCATGAACTTCAATGAAGTGTAGAAGCACTGGCAGATTTTCTTTGTTTCTGGCTGGTTTCTTTACAGTTTCCTTCAGAAATCCTTCCTCAGAAATGTTTCATCGCTACATTAATATTAGTAGTGTGGATGCCTCATGCCATTAAATAATCTGGCTACCTTGCAGACTTATTCTGGGGTTTGGCCTTAAGGACAAGAAGCCAGACTCTAGCCTGGCTGTACTTTTTTCAAGCACCAGAAGTTGTAGGCAGCAGAGCTTTAGGCAGCTTCTGTTGTTCCACATCAGTATTAGTGCTGTTCTCACAGCTGAGTAACATGTTTCCATAAAGAAACTACATCTAAAAACTACAATCTTCTACAATATAAAGGTGATATATATGCAGGCTTAAGCAATTTCTTCTTATTTTTTCAGGACTGATGTAATTCAAAGTGTTAGCTTTTGGTGGTCATGGTTTATCATGCCGTCCATCATAAATACGGTGCTTTATATAACACAGAGACATGGTAAAGTTAATTAATTATCCTAAGAAACCAGGAGTCTGTGGATCCATTTCTGTAATCTTAGAAAAAGATAAATATTTTTGTGTCATAAAATATGCACTAAGCATATTTCAAAAACACTATAAATGTTTCTGATTCATCAAATTAAGAAATCTTTCATGAGGGCGAGGATTAGAAATAATGTGTCGCTCTATGAATAACTATGTATGAAAGGAACATCTGTCAAAGTATAATTAATTATTTCATTATAGTCAAATTAGAAATCATGCCCACATAACGTGCACTGCTTAAATGGTCTTAAATACATACAATAGCCGAATTAAGTCCTAGGCTCTCCAGTCTGATTACACAACATGAAACTAACACAACCAAATCCCACCCTCAGCTTATGAAACTCAATCCAGTTAACACACTTTAGCTCAGCAAACCCTGTTTTTGTAACAAACTATTGAATCTAAATTACTGCCTGTATCTATATTTTACTGCGAGTAATAAGCATCGTGTCATGAAGAAGCATTTTTTAATTATTTATGATTTCATAGTTTGTCACACTTGTTTCAGATCATCAAACAAATGTTAGTATTAGACAATGATAACCTGAGTAAATACAAAACACTTTTTAGATGATTACGTTCATTAAGTGTAAAACCTGCAAAGCCAGAACTGCAGTCGAGCATTTGAGATAACTGGTAAGGAGTTCATGTTTGGATCAGTTAGAGCGAGTTATAGGAGGTCCTGAAGAAGCAAAGCAGCCCAGACCATCACACTACCACCACCCTGCTATGATGTTGTTTATATGAAATACTGTGTTTTACACCAGACGTAACTGGAGTCAAACCTTCTAAAAAGTTCAACTTTTGTCTTGTCAGCCCACAGAATATTTTCCTAAAAGTCTTGGGGATTATCAAGAATATTTTTTTTGGCAAATGTGACATTAACCTTTGTGTTGTTTTTGGTCCGCAGTGGTTTTTCTCCTTTGAGCCCAGTCTCTTTCTTATCACTGAATCATGTAGACTACACTAACTGAGGCAAGTGAGGCCTGCAGTGCTTTAGATGTTGCTCTTGGTGCCACTGTTCACAATTTAACAACTGCATTTTGTATTTCATCTGGTTATCTTTGCCTAATAGTAAAGCTTCTTTGATCTGGAACGTTTAAGTGTGACAAATATGCAAAGAAACGTAGATCTCCAAATGGGCCAAATACTTGTTCACAGCACTGCAGAGCACAATGAAGACCCCTGCGTGGGAGACACTTGTCTGATGGTGATCCCGGGCAATCTAAAAATCATTTCAGTTCAGTGACTTGTAATAAAACAAAGATTCACTAAGACGCTATTAGGAAACTGAGCCCTCATCTTCAATAGCTCACAAGCTTCAGCTGGGACAAAAGCCTTTGTTGGGACACAGAGCTCACTGCACAGCCTGTAGAGACATCAGACTAGTTTATGACAGACGGGTCAGCAGGGGGCGGGCGGTGGGCTGAAAACATACATATAGCTTTAATTGTACTCATGGCAGTGTGCATGAAAGTCTTTAAAGCGCTGAAGATAAGTGTGCATTGTTTGTAAAACTGCGAGCAATCAGGGAGACAAGACACACACACAAACTTCAGTGAACCCCTAATGTGAGACCCATGACCTGGTGAAAGGGGTTTTCTAGGTGTGTGAGAGAGTGTATGAGTGTGTGTGGGTCAGGGTTGCCAGGCACAGTATGCCACCTGCGACTGGAATGAAGACTAAAGGAGTGGGACAACAGAGAAGAAGATGCACAACACAATGTGACTGTGAGTGCTACACTTTCATTAGACAGGCCCTACAGAGTGCTTTACATCTTATGAGTGAAATATCTTACTGATGGGCAAAAAAACCTCCTACATTAGAAGTTGAAAAAATAACTAACTAAATAAAGAAATGGCACCCTCTGCGACTGTCCTGCCCACCTAGTTAGCAAGGCATCAGTTTGTACTGCCTTGGTAAAAACTTCTCTCGTTAAAACTTTTCATTTATTTCTTTGTTTATTAGAATTTCCATTAGCTCAGCTCTAAAGTGTAGCTACTCTTACTGAGATTGACTTTAACAGCAGTAAATTAAATTAGAATTGAAGTCCAAACTTGAAGTTTCAGTGGCTTCTTGAAGGAAACATTTGAAGTCATATACTGTAATCAGTCAGTGTGCACTGTATTTCCAGCTAGCCAGTAGTAACTTGAAGTCTTGTATGTCCTTGTTGAAAATCCTGTATGTCAGGAACTACATTTAACTACATACTCACATCTTTTATCGGTATCAAACATCTAAATTGTCAAAAGTGAAACTCTGTGAGCTTTCAGGTTTTTGAAAGGAGGCTGTGAAAGCTCTGTGATTAGCTTAATACATTAAAAAGCCTTTGGAAATGACCAAACTCCAACAACGCTCTGGTCCTGCCTTGGAGTATTTGGGATGTACTGACCGTTCTGTTTGAATGGACGGACGAAAACATCGTCCTGGAGGAGTTGTTGCAGTTGAATGAATGCTTTTATACTTTTTTCCCCGTGAAAATGTATCAAAGGAATACATTGTAGCTTACCATATAGAGACTGACCCCAGAGAGCGAGAGAGAGAGAGAGAGAGAAAACAAGGCTTCTGAGCCCACCATCACATCAAAGACTGTCACTAAAGATTTTGCAAAATATACATTTTTGGTCCATCTGTAAACCTAAAACACATGTAAGCTGTTTGAAAAAAAGAAGCATATTTATGAATTTGTGTATTCAAAAGCCCGGGCATCATGAATGGTTGACCAAAGCTTCAACTCTGATATGTGTCTGAATGATGTAAACCCTCATGTTCTATAAATGTGTGCCAATTACCCTCTTACCAGCTTCAGCGTACGTGTTCTCCGCATCAGCCTGAGTCACTCTTATGTATCTGGAAATCTCTGTTTCTCTGTGTGTTTATAGTGACTTTAACTGATCTCTTATCTAAATGCATCAGTAAACCAAGCCATGAGTCATTCACTGTAACAACACCAGGAACGCACCAAACCAAACCAAACAGTTTTTAATAGAATGTCACAAAATGCAACGCAAAAGCAATGTGAAAAGAAGAAAATCTGACTGGTTTATTGGGATAACAGCTGGTAGCATGAATTCTTAAGGCTCATACCATTAGACCTGTAGCTCTCAAACCGTGGACTGGGCCACACTGGTGTTGCAGAGAGCCATTCAGGTTGGGTGTCGATGGCTAGGCAAAAAAAATGGTAAAATTCAATTGAACAAGTATGTATTTTTGTATGAAAACTGGTTTAGCCAACTATATTTAAGCAAAATTTTAACATCAGTTCTAAATAAATTATCAGGTGGGTGGCGAGGCTTTTGGCTTCTGAAGCATTGCGTGTCAGAAAAAGACTGAGAACAGATGCATTAGAACAGCTGCATTAGAACAGCTGCATTAGAACAGCTGCATTAGAACAGCTGTAGAATAAGTGGAAGCAGTTTAACCTGAAACAGTGGAAAAAATGTTGGTAATGGTAATGTTGGACTCTGAAAAAGAAAACGTTTCAGCCAGGTCCCATCACAGATACACAGTAGCATATCCACACACACTACGGACAGCTCAGTGTGTGTCTCTGCCCCCTTTGACGCCCCTCCTTTAACCTCCCACCTTTTCTTCAACCCCTCCCTCTCTCTCTCTCTCTCTCTCTCTCTCTCTCTCTCTCTCTCTCTCTCTCTCTCTCTCACGTTTTCCCTCTATCTCTCTCTCCCTCCCTTGAATTAAGTCCATTATCCCAGCCCGCTCTGCCTCTGAGCAAGTCTACTCTGCTCAGCTGCTGCGAAAACTCCGTGTATGTGTGAACTCCTTGCATGCATGTGTTAAGAAGAGTTTTATGTGTGTGTACAGGCTTGTGTGTTTTTGTAAGTAGAGCTGAAGTGCAGCCGTTCATCAGTGGAGCTGACTGCAGGCAGGGGGAATACTCAGATCTCGCTTTGCTGCTTTTTAACTTCACTTACTTACTTTTTGGACTTTTTGAAGACTCACTGGACATATTTTGCACCACAGTGGAACTCTGCTGTTATTCTCTTTCTGTTCATGCACCATTCCCATAACTGGAAATAAATTATTTTTTTCTATTTTTTTTAATCAGATTTCTTAAAAGTATTTTTCAGGTATTTCCACCTGTTTAGCTGATCTCAGCTCTCACTTTCTGGACTGGTCAGTAACTGTTTTTTCATTACTCCATAACTTGTCTTATCTTTCTTGCTTAAATCAGATATGAAAAATCTTGGGAATGGGTTTTTGAAAGCACGCAACAAAAACTGAAAAGGTTTGTGTTCAGTGATTTCTGCATATAAGTAGAGGAAAGACTATGAGAAAGTAAAATGAAACAGAACAGTGTGGTAACAATGGATACTGTCTGCGCTGCCAGAGGCATGTTGGGCTCAGGTGGATGCTGATCCCGACCTGGAATGTTCTGAACTCCTGTGGAATTTGGTTCCCCTGGAAACGGATAGGCAGGTAAGTTAATTTGGACTCTGTTCCAGTAAGATCACCATTTAAGTCCGTAAAGTCAATAAAATTAGTTCAGTTTAGTGAAAGACACTTCCAACCACAAACGGACTTAACTTGTAGATGAAGTAATAATGAAATCATGACTCCTGCTGTGCCGTTAAGTTCCCGGTTCCCTGAGCCTGCTGTGCCTGTGACATGACCACCACGTGCAGCACTGCTTATCCCGCACCACTTCAAAACTAAAATATCTTTCTAAAAGTCATGCCGATGACATGTGGGATTTCTCTCAGAGTGTTTACTTGAAATCTGCTCTGTTGTTTCATTTGAGAGAGTCAACTGAGTTGTCTTTCCTCTGGGAACAGTTTGGAGCAGATCCAGTCAGGAGACCAGAGGCTGCTCTGTAAGGTCTCGCCTTACTGCTGCTTCAGGGCTTAACACAGCCAAATGGCTAGCTACCAGGGACCAGCAGGCTGCCCTCGCCTTAGTGACTCCTTCATTATCTCTTATTTCAGAGTTTCTTCCATGAGATGAGAGATTTAAGCTGCATGACCGCAAGGCAATTTTCCCACAGTAATTAAGCAGATTTCTTTCTTCAGTAGTATCACTCCAATCACCTCTTCCCATCCCGGCGATACAGGCAAAACTGGTGAAAGACTGAAAAGTTATCCATCCTCACAAATGAGACCGGTATGAGCATGAGCATAATTAGTGAGGACAGCAAACACCCAATTAGCAAGTTTTAGTGACTCCAGTTTCAATATTTATTTTTTCCCTTCACACTCTGAATAATAAGAATAGTCAAACTGAATAAATGCTAGCCATGGGGTTTGTAGACTGGGAAGTTTTCCATTTGTGATGCTGGGCCAAATGGCTCAGGACCAGCGGACTGCCACAGCATCTCCAGCTCCTTCATTCACTTACACTCTTTTAAAGGGACCCGAGGACTCTGCTTCAGACTGTTTCGCTTTTCTTTCTCAATATGTTTCAGCTTAAATCCCATAAAGACCGGTGCTCACTTTTGGCTTAAAGCTAGGGCTTACTTTGTTTCTGTTGAGTGTGTGTGTGTGTGAAGCTTCACTTTGCTTCTATGACTAGCATTGCCCAAAGACTTAAAACACTTCAAATAAGAATGAACTTCTGAGATGCTTATTAAATTCTTTTGTAGCCTTCATATGACTCAGGCTTGTGCCCTTTTTTCCTATGTACTTTAAAAGTTTTTCAACTCAACTTTTAGTTGTAATTTTTTTACATTTATGGGCCATTTATATCATAATTATAGCAGAAAACCATCATTTCAACTTACTGCTTTTTCACTATAGGTGGTCTGTCTTTATGAATGTTTATTTTTATAGTTATCAAGGGAAATGAAGCGCTGCGCACCTCGTTGTCCTTCCCAGAAAAAGCAAAACGCTGTCATGCTTCAGACCAAAGCGCTGTCACAGCTGTATTCATGGTTAAAGTCACAGTTTTGCATGACTCTTGTAGAATTTGTTTGTTAAAGTCTGCAGCATTTACATTAAGCAACGCCTCCCTGCATCACCTGCCCCGTTCACACATCTAAGACTTTCTGCTTCCGTGCTTCTTTTCATTCTTGGAAATGGGGCAAAAACTGGCAAGCCAAAATTTTTCAGTCAGAACTGAATCAAAACACAACTGTGCTTTAAAAAGTATTCTTTAAATGCCAAGGTGGTAACTTAGATTGGAGGTCCACGATTTGACATGCTCACTATACTATGCTACTATATATTGTACAGATGCATTCGGTCCCTGGATGGGTTCACTCTAACCATCACATTTACACCCTGAATACCATTTCCTTACTAGTGACTTAGCTGTCACTAGTTAATATTTATCCTTTTAATCCGAGAAAAATAATGTGACTCAGACTATTAGTGCTTTGCGTTCTGACACGTATTATGATCACTTCATCAATACATGAGTCAAATTTATTGCAAAACAATTTCTGAATTTGATTAAAACAGCAGTAAATAACCAGAAGGAAAACAGCTGGTGGCATAACATTTGTGCTTCCAGCTTCAATTCTTTTCAGATGTGTTTTATTATGTCAAAATGACATGTTTCAATGAGAATGCAGTTAACTCTTTTATGTGGTCATATGATTTCAAAACTATAGACTTTATAGTATTTCTGGAAAAACATCTTGGTTTCTTTGGAAAAGACTTATCTGTTCACCTTACCAGCCCTCTTCTTAACCTTCTTCTCGCTCTTTGCGTCCATCCTCTACTGTCTTCTCTCTTGCATTCCTTCCCTTCCTCTGATTTACTTCCACTATTTCACAATTCAGCAGTACACATAATTATAAATAGCCATAGATTAAAGGAGCTGCATTGTCAGTGATAATGGGAGAGAAGCAGATCTTTCTCTGGACTGACTTTTAATAAAGGCTTTTGTGTGCCAACATATGTTTTCCATAGCACTGACTGCTTTCCTGCATTCAGTGCTCCACAGAAAACCAATCAAATTAGATAGTATAGATGGGAGGGGGACTCATCACCGTGATGATAAGCAAGTATCTCTTTCACAGTGAGCCAAGTCTTTTCTTAAACCTGACCGAGTTGGGGAGCTAAAAATCATAAAATAAGATGGAACTATGGAAAAATACATGGAACTCCTATGCTGTTCTCCTGCCGTATTCCTCATTCATATGTAAAACACACTTTGTAAGAAACAGAGAATTCAAGTGAGAGCTTTGAATTACATACGAACTTTTAAAAAAAAATCTTACTGTATTCTCTTTCACCCCGTCGCTCGTCCCATCTGTCGCCCCCTTAGCAAATTAACTGGTGCAAAAGCCACCAGTTACCTGCTGTTACAGCTATTTTGCTCTGTAAAGCTCTCCCTCCCCTCCTCACCCTCTCCACTTATTCTTCATCATCATCCATCCATCCCTCCCGCTTTTCATTTCTCACTTGCAGGGAGGCTTAGACTTATTGCTCACAGGCCAGGGAACTCTTTTTTTCCCCTAGGGGAGAAACAATTGGCTCCTTTCTCTCCATCACCTCCTGCCTCACTTGTTTCTTCTCCATTCCTCCCTCCCTACCTCTGCTTCATTCTCCTTTTTTGTAAGACTGCATGCATGCAGGCTGGCTGCAGGGTTGAAGTGCAGAAATGTCTATATCCTGTTGTTTTGTTCACTCCTTTCCACGTTCTCTCTTTTGTTGTCTTTCCCTGCCTTTTCAATTCTCCCCTCCCCATTCTCCCTCCTTTTAGACTTCTAATTCTCCTTTCCTCTCCCTTTCATTCACATTGCCTTACTGCTTCATCCACAATTCATCTTTCAACTCTTTTCACACGTTTTCCTTGCTCTGCTCCTGTTGTGATTCCCCTCTCTTAACCGGCCTCTCAACAACTTCTTGCCTTCTGTCTCTACATCATTTTGTCATCTCTTCATTCTTCCCTCTGTAATGTTTTTATTTGTCTTTGCTTCCTTTTCACCTACCTGTCTCTTCATATATCTGACCCTCATTGTTTCCCCCTCTGGCTCGGCTTGCTCTTGATCTCCACTGTGACCTGTGGCAGTGGTGGTCTACAGGTTAAACTGCAGATATCCATTTATTCATTACTGCATACAATACAGTAAAGTTGCACTCTAACCCCACTCTGAAAAAGCCGTTTCACCCTGGAGGCGGGCTGCTTTGTCTGCCCATCTCAATTTACTCTGGTTTTGACAGGACAGCCTGCTCCCCCCCCCCCCCCCCCCCCCCAGACCCCCCCACCGAGAATCTCTCTCTCTCTCTGTCTTTCTCTTTACTTTTAATCCATTCCCTCTTGGCATGCTGCTGCTCCATGTCTATTGAAGCTGAACTGAATGCAAGTGTCAGCGGCCCCAATGGCTTTTTTTTATTATTAAGATCCATTATGGAACATGCAAGGACTTTGTGTTTGCCTCTGCATGTGCATGCATGTGTGTGTGTGTGTGTGCTGAGAAGGGCTAGTTTTTTAGGTGGGGATATATTCTCCTACATCCTTGTTTATGAATACATACAAACGTTTGTGTGTGTGTGCCTGCTCACAGGGCTGTGATGTGATGTGATGAAGAGGAACAATAATAGACTCTTCAACTCATGAAGAGTTATAGGATGCACACAAACACTGCAACACACAGCTCGGGGTGTCTCGGAGGAACAATGGGACCAGTCGTTCCTTTTATAGCAGCCAACAGGAGTGTGAGGGTTTCGCTGCTCCTCTTGTCGCTTCCAGGGAGTGTGACGTGAATTGCGCGCGTGTGCGTGCTCGCTTCTGTTCTTGTGTCACGTAGCTGCAGCTGATGAGAGTGCTGATGTCCTTCCCCTTGAAATACTGCAGCATCTTTGCAGTTCAGTGCAGAAACTTGAGCGTGCATAGACATGCAGCCTTGTGCTTCGGCCTTTCTGTTTCACAGACCTCAGCACAGTTTAGTGCTCTTGTGATCACTTCTTTAATGCTAGCTGGGAAACTTTGCACTCAGCGAACATCTGTGAAATCACCCAAGACCTCTTCAATTCGAAAACAGCGAGTTAAAGTAGCAGATAGCAGGCTGTGCTGGGATATAGCCTTGCATGTATGCTTTTGTCCATTCACAAATGTGCGTGTGTTTAGATACTGGAGGCTATGTGAGAGTTTATGTTCCTGTTAAGCTGTGTCTTGTTGTGTTGTGGCCTGGGAGCCATGAGCTTATGAGAGCTCTCCTGTCTCTACGCTTCAATAGCTCCATTATTCATAAAACTCTGTGCCAACAGCGCAGACGGGTCTATGTCTGTATAGTGTATGTGTGTTTTCTCATCTTATGTATATTGTGCTTTAAAGTGATTCTTTAGTTTTCAGTGATAACCAGGAATTTGAAACTAATAAGAAAGTTGTTCCAGCTTAGAGCAAAGTGCGTATTTGAAAGCTTGGCATGCTTTAAATATGGCTGAGATGATGTTGGTGATGACAGGCCTCACTCTGTTCACACAGTCATCCTCGCGGAACGTAGACACAACACCTCTACGTACACTGAGGTCAGTGGCATCCCACTACAACTAATGGCTGACAAATCTCAGATTCTGATATTAAACTTCTGCCTGCATCTGCAAGCCACTTTACAATCCAAAATCAACCCATATGTGTCTGACAATCAGTATCATGTCTGTTGTTGCAGATGCCTAGTCTATTCTTCCCACCTTATTGTTTCTGTAGTCGTAGAAAGGTGAGGAGGGCTGTGTACAGCGCCATGCTGCCAAATCTAAATTACTCCAGGGAGAAATACTGCTTCTTCTTTTTCTTAGTTGCTCTGACTGATATCTTTTTCTCTCTTGGATCATCTTTTGTAGTTATTAGTGGAAAACAAATGTTGTATTCCTTTATAGTGCATTACAAAGTCAGCTGATTTGGCTCTAGTTGAAAACATATGGCTAGCAATAGACTGCAGTTTAAATATATCCACAAATCTTTTTTGGCCTTACCCCTCATTTAAAGTATCCCAAGCAAAGAAAGACACTGTTATTTTACGTCTAATATTGCCCCAGTCAAGACAGGGAGATCTAGTCTGCAGTAAAGAGCAGATTATTATTGAACAGCTGATTTTATTGCCAAGACACAAGAGGGGTTTTTATAGAGGGTGACAGATGAAGGGAAGTGAAAGAGGTAATTGTTAGAAGGAGGAAAATAAGTAAAGATTGAAAATGAAAAGAGGGGAAAAGCCAACTGTCTGCCTGTTACTGAGTGCCAACTGTGAGGTGCAATATAATAAAGGAGACTGTTTCTACTGAAAGGCTTTATTGTTCCTGCTGCCTGCAGAGTCCAAAGTACTGAAAGAGAGGTGTGTGTTCACTGCGCACTTTTTTTCCCTTTTTTTTTTTGCAGCACAACATTCATATAGATGTAGGACTACAAGCCACTGACCTCCCTCATGCTTTGTCATTGACAGTGCCGTAAGATGTTATTGGGGAATTTTCTGAAACAATAGCAAGTCTGTCTCATTAATTTCCGCAAATCCAATACATCAGGAGACCGAGAAAAAAAAACCATTATAGAAGCCATGTGTAAACTAGATTGGGGAAAAAGCAACACTGTAAATCTCTAAATAACTTGTAATTTCATTTATCTATTACTGTGTAAGTCAATATTGATATCAGAAGCCAACAGTCGCTCATTTTGTGAGGCTGGATTCGCTCACAAGTGACACTGTTGTAAGAACTGATGTGCTCATCCATTCATCCATCTTCATCACTGTCGGCTCATTAGTCCCTCACAATGAAGAGATCTCATTCAGTGACACTGTCTGCCAGTGTGGAGGGAGCGAGGAAGAGTGTGAGCAAGCAAGCGAGTGTGTGAGTGCTGGATGCGTATATGTGTGTGTGAGCTGGCAGTGCCACAGACATGGAGAGTTTGCGCTTGGCTTGGCAGTGCGCAAAGCATATCTCTATCTCGCACACACAGTATTCATCACACAAGGTCAGAGATTATGTGTGTGTGTGTGTGTGTTTGTGTGTGCGCGCGCGCTTTGGATACTGTCCCTGAGTCTTGCTGTAATGTGAAGAGATTATAGTGTTGCCATAATGGAGGCTGGCATTAGCATAGCCTGGCAGGAGCATCAATCTGAGTCTGACTAAAAATACCTCAGACAGCTGTGTGTGTGTGTGTGTGTGTGTGTGTGTGTGTTTGTGCATGGGGGCATCCCTGGCATAAGCACACGTGTGCTAGCAGTGCATATTTCTAAATTTGTTACTTCTCTGTCTTTATTTTCAGGTCTATGTGTCCATGTTTAATGTTTATGGCCCATCGTTGATGTGAGAGTTCAGCTTGATCATCCTTCAGAGTCCCAAGAGAACGACGTTACGCTGATTATTGAGACTCTAAAAAGAAGACTGGAAGAGAAAAAAATAGAAGCCAACACTTTTTCAAGGATCCTTCCAATAAATCCTTAAAAGGCCGGTCCCTGCTTCTGTCACACAGATTCTGAAGACTGAATCAGAACCAGGACACAACTATAGCTTCTATTAATAAATTAAAACTTAAATAAATAAATTGACAGACTCCGCTTTTGAAAGAAAGGAGTTTGCTTTACGTTTGCCAAGATGATGACTATGATGATGATGGTGGTGGCCACGATGGTCACCTGCAGCTCTCTGTTCCTGCTGGGGCTGGCCGCTGCCCATGTGTCCTCCAGCACCGTGACCCGCACCTCCTCTTCAGCTTCTTCTTCTTCTTCCTCCTCCTCTTCATCATCCACTTCACCGCGCATGAAGTTATCATATAAAGGTAAGAACAAAAGCTTTGAGGATAAAAGTTCTGGTTCTTTCTAAAAAAAAAAAGGCAATTTCTCTCTTCCACTGCCCGTAATAGTTAGAAAAGTATCTACACAAACCACACGCACACACACACCCCACTTTCTCTGTTTCATGTAATATTCAGCTTTATCCTTTTGAAAGTATATGCAGCTGAACAGTAGCCAACTGTAATTTGTGGCTGCTGTGATTCACAGCCATAGACACACACACACACACAACTTAAACACACACACACACAACTTAAACACGCAGTAGCACGGTTTTGTGTTTCATCTTGGGTATTGTATGTTAGAAGAAGGCAGCTCAATGCCCAACACAGCCACATAAACCAAGCTGGTAATTACAGCCTGAATGAACTGGCCAAGGCCATGAAGCTGGCTGCAGACCGTTTGCACAGCTGAGACATGTACCCGCCTGAATTTGGGCTGAAGGTAACTTGAAGCATTTATTATGAGAAGACTTAAGACTATTCTAGTTTTATTTGAAACACAAATGACAAATGAGTGTCAACAGTGAGAGTTTCTTGGTTCCTAATTAGGCTGTAGGCGGTTATTAAAATACTACTTTGACATAAAAGTAGAGTCCTATAAACAATTTTAGCCACTTTAGCAATGAAGCTAAATTGCTGATGCCTTTCTGTGTGTTTGGTAATGGTGCTGTTGTTAGGATTTTAGCAAACATAAACATAATATGTTAAACATTAAAAACAAGCGTTTCACAATGACATGCTGTACAGCTGATCTATCTGAGAGTATATTAATTAATACTACATTTTTTGTTTTTAGTTAGCAATGTAGCATTAAATGGCATTTTTGACTGCTGCTTTTTATTGAGTAGAAAGCATTATTACTTGTTTAAAGGATGAAGTAACCATTACTTAACTCAACTACTTAAAGTAGATTTGGGCTGTCAAATAATATTTTCTTGACAGATATTCTGTACCAGCGCTCAAGAAAGGAGCAGTAAAATATTAAACACCAATACACTTGGATCTTAAAGTAAAAGTAACTGCATTTAGCAGAAGGCAGGTATCATACGCATGTTTTTAACACACTATGCCCTCAAGCCCAGGGTTATTGCCACCACAGTATGGTGGGGCTGAATAAAAGTCCCTGATGTCATGCTGGCGGCTATTGGGTGGCGTCAAAGACTTAATTAAAGTTATAAATTCACATTAGAACAATGGCAGACTAATAAAAGACATTTTAATGTCGAAGTGAGGAGGGCTTTGGTCTTGTTTTCTTAAGCTCCCAGTTTGAGCTGAGCACGTAGGGGAGGATGTAGTCCCTTTATTTCTTAGTTTCCTCAAGCCAAGAACACAGTTTTTAATTCTTTTTTTTTTCCATTAATAAGCTTGGGGTGACTATTATAGTTTAAATTTACAAATACAAGCTAAATTTTCCTGGGCACTGTTCCTCTAGAACTTTTTCTTGCCAGTTTGGAAATGGTAAAGACATTCAGTTTTTCCACTGAAACTAATATAGTGTCATTACTGTCAGAGGATTTCATCCTGCTCGTTTCACAAGTCACTGGCCTTAGGACACAGCTCAGAAATATACTGAAATACATAAGATGTTGAGGGTTTTTTTTTTTTAGCAGCGTGACTTGTGGAAGCCCTGTAGCCAACTAACTGATGTGGATCTGAAGACGCCGATGACAGCTTTGAATGCAAAGATTTTATGATTCTTTACTTACTTTCTGAAGAACATAATTAATAAAAAAGTTTACTTCGCTATACAACAAAAAAGACAAGTAAAGAACAAAAGACTGGTCCAAAACTAAAGCCCCTGCAAAGTTATCCGAGTTATCTCTTTTCTGTATACATATAAGAACATTTCTCCATAAATACAGGCAAACACATTGGCACCTACACACTAACACAAATGCATAGGCGGGTTCTCCCATACTTAATATCTTTATCTTTAAGTTATGTGGAAATCATCGACTCATATCAGTGTTTGACTGAGGTCCACCCTGTAAATCTACATTTTCAGAGTTGCAGCAGTTCCACGGAGTGCGACGGTTTGAGCTGGAGCGTTCCTGCTGCTTTAGTGCCCTGCTGTTGGATGAAGAGAGGGGTCGACTGTTTGTGGGAGCCAAGAACTTCCTGCTGTCTCTGTCGTTGGACAACATCGCCAAACAAGAACACAAGGTTGGCCAGAAACAACCCCCAAAACCAAACTTGTACAGCTGTAAAACATGTGGGAGTGTGAGCGGTCTGTTGATCAAAACTAAGTTACTGCTGCTGAGATTTCAACATTTTCAACTCTGTGTTTTAACGGTTATGAGTAGATTTAATTTTAGATTCTCATGTGCACAAGGCTTTTTAAAAAGTTATCCATAAAATAAGGAACTGTTTTATAAACACAGCATTTTCCCTGGTAATACACAAACCATTACCAGAAGAGATAAATCTCAACAACTCCAAATACATTTGCCATGAAAATATTTTGTGACCTTTTGTTAACTATCTTAGGTGATTATACTGGCAGAAGATGAAAGTGAGTCATTCTTACAACCACTGCAACATTGTTTACTTTCTAAGAATCATTTATTATTTTGACTCACAAAGTTAGTCACCTGTGGTTTGTATTCTTGCATTCCTGAAGGAAATATTCAGAAGTGTGGAAACATTTTTACAAACACACCCTTTAGAAAATAACATCCGTGCACATATGAGTCTACTTAAGTGTCTGACCTGAGGGAAAAGAGAAGTGTTGTAGCCATAGAGGAAGGTAGAAAATCAAAGAGCTGGACGGAGATAAGAAAAAAACATTTATGCAAAAGAGGTTATGATTCATATCAAAAAGGTACACTTTGTGAGGCCTTTGCCTTTGGAGTATAATCAGAGCTGCAAAAAGACTTGAGTATACAGTACACACACTGGCAAAAGAACTGAAATGTATAGACACTAGAGTTACACACAAAAAAAGCCCACAAAACACATCCGTCCACAGCTGCTTGGAGTAAATTGCAAGTTTCTATCTGTCAGATATGAAACCTCTGTTGGTTTTAGGTAGATGAGGGAGTTTGATTTATGAGCTGGGTGTGCAGATTCACTGTAGCTCTCCCTGTTTTGTTTTTTTTTTTTTGGGGGGGGGGGTTGCAATGTTGTTGAATGGCTGCAGGATAAAATAGGTTAGAAAGAAAGAGATGGATCAAACTGTTCTTACACTTGATGGTTTAAGTCCTGATATTAGAATAGAATAGAATAGAATAGAATAGAATAGAATAGAATAGAATAGCCTTTATTGTCATTGTACAGAGTACAACGAAATTGGAGTGCCACTCCCTTGGTGCAAGTTTCAATAATAAATATAAATGTAAAATATAAAAAGTACAAAAAAAACAATCATAAGTACTGAAACAATAGTATGTACAATATATACAGGATAGCAGCATTAATATAATGACAGTATGAATAGCAGCATAATATAATGACAGTGACGGTATGGAATAGGTTCAATTGTTTTTGTGCTTATTTACTACGGTGATAGCTCTGGGAAAGAAGCTATCCCTGAATCTGTTTGTCCTGGTTTTATGTGACCTGTACCGTCGGCCTGACGGTAATAGTTCAAACAGTTGGTTGCTGGGGTGAGAGTAGTCCTTGATGATATTGCCAGCTCTGCTGAGGTACCGAGAGTTTGCAGTGACCTCCAGGCTGGGCAGAGAGCAGCCAGTGATCTTCTGGGCTGTGTTATATTATGAGGGAATGCATCTCTGGTACACTCTAAATAATCTAATTTAGCCAAATTAAAAATCCAGAGTAAATTTACAAGATGGACTGATCTTTGTCTGCCTGTTTCAGATCTATTGGCCTGCCCCTGTTGACTGGAGGGAGGAGTGTAACTGGGCTGGCAAAGACATCACTGTAAGTGATCACACCACACGTCACCTTAGCCCTGTGATTTCATGTTTTCATTTTTACCAGAGAAATAAAAATTGATGTGGGTACTGTGATATCACCTGGTAAAGCCCTGTTTTCAAGCCTTCCAATAAATGTTTTTGCTGTCACCAGCTTGGTTGAAAAAAGTAAGGGCAGGTCTGACTGTGAAACCACGCGCTCATTCACCAATGACTTGTGATTGACAGCTAGTTAACCAATGAGCTTGTAGTTTCATACCAAAGATAATCCATAATTCTGAAGCATAGAAGGACTGAGATTTGCAAGGTAGACTTCATTTTTTATTCAGTATAACACAAAACAAGTGACCGGGAACATAAACGAGGCAGGAAATTGCTTACAGAGGTAAAGACAGAGAGCTGTTTCCAGATAGGCTTCAATGGGGCTGGAAGTCCTTTTGCAACCGCAGCTATCACCATCCAGAAGCCTCAGATAGAACGATAGAAAGTTTTTAAGAACACCAGGTATTGGCTTTATTGGCCCGACCCCACAGCTACGCCTGTGTTTTATCTTGTCTGTGATCTCTGCTTTGATTTATAAAAGTTTACAGCTGATACAGTTCAGATGTGGAACCTGAAAGTTTTTAGAAGTGTGTTGTCATCATCCTATGCAATAATACACACTGCATTATTATTATTATTATTATTATTATTATTACTCAAGGAATATTTAACTACAACCTGTTAGCTAAACTGAGTTTTTATGAGACATAATGCATCATAACATCCACTTTAACCATGTCCCATTTTACATACAGTTCAGTAAGCATTGCTACTGAGCTCCAAGTGCAGAATGTAAGCGTCCACTCCTACCCAGCCTAACACAATGCTACCTTTTAATCCACTCGAGTCATGGGAGTCATCACAAGACAGAAACACCACATTTAAACAGATAACATGTAATAATAGGTGCAGCACTCCTACTTTTGGACCTGCCATGTGGTGAGATTACTTCCTCCAAATTTGTTTCTTTGAGCCCTATTTGAATGATGTCCACACAGTTTGATGTAGAGCTCACACTCAGTGTTTACACACACACTGTCTAACCAGACAGGTTTGGGATCAATGCAAACATTTCATTTTTTAAATGTCACTTAAATATTAAACTTTGTATTGCACTGGGTTAGTGAATCAGAGAAACTCAGTTGGAAACACAGTTCTTGCTGAAGATCTTTGATATATTCACTATGAGAGCAACTCACTGGGTTCTTCCTCACTGGAAGAATATGTGCAGCAGAAAATAACAGTTACATACCTTCGCTTTGACGATATGATGCAATGCAGTGAGGTCACAGAAATCTAAATATTTACCCGTTGCTTGTAAAAATGTGGCTCGTTACATTAGGTTGAATTGGATGTTTATTATCTATATGAGGATGGACGGACTGAGTGAGGTTAATAAAGAGCATCTTGGACATGAACTGCAGCAGTAGCAAAAAGATGCAGATTAACAGGAAATGAAGCAAAACCCTGATTGTTAAAGTGTTTCTATTTGGATGATTTGATCTGATTCTGATTCCGTTCTGAGATGACTGCATGCACAAAGTCTCCATGACTGAACTCATGACCTGCTGCAGAACTCACAGCAGAGTTTACCAAAAGATACGCCATCATCAAGTTCCCTTGACTTATTATTTAAGTGCCAAAAAAAGATTTTCTGTGTAATGTTCTGCATGTGGATGTAGTGTGGGCAGGGGGGGCTTGGCTTCACTGACCAACATGTAGAGGCCACCAAGAACCTATAGACCACCCAAGATTACAATTAGATAACTGTACAGGTCAGTGTGTGTGTAGGTACTTCGTGGCTTTAACTGTTTAAAACAGTAAAATCACATCTGCTTATGCAGATATACCATAAATGTGTCTATTTATACTCAAGTGTTTGACAGTGTCTGTGTGTACATTTATCCCTGTATGTGTAAGTTTCCAGTGTGTGTGTCTAATGTCTGTGAATGTGTCTTTATGTGTGTGTAAAACAAACCCGTCATCAGTGTGATTATACAGCTGTAGCAGACAGACAACGGGCTCCATTCATACAAAAATCCAGGCTCTAATTTCACCTGACCAGGAGTCTGTGTGTGTGTCTGTCTGTGCATGAGTGTGTTCAGTTTTCTGTATGCATATGTCCTGTTCGAAAGTGCGAGTAACTGTGGAGACTGTGAGTGATGAAGAGAATTAATGTAATGAAGAAGATAATGAGTTATTGTGGGAGAAAGAAAGTGATAAGACAAAAGTTCAAAGAAAATGACAGATTTTGCATTAAAGTAGTTTTTTTACTCACATTTCTATCCTTTGAAATGTTATTTTTATCCTCTTTTATCCTTTTCTGTGTGAAAACTCACCCAAACCTCCACCACGCACTATTGACCCTAATTACAGAGAAATGTGTTTTCTATAGGAAGAGGTCAAAAGCTCTCCCTGCCACTTGATCTCTTCCCTCCATTCATTTTCCATGTTTGGTCCTTTCTTCATATTCCCTGTCCTCATCTAATATTGTTATTTACAACCCTCCAGTCCTTCAAACAGTAAAACCACCTTGCATGTGCCAGGACACTAAGACAAACACAGACACATGCAGATAAACAGAATTAGAGCGGGGCAGTAAACAGTTGACAGTTTACCCAGACACTTGGTCTGACTCAGCACTCTGAGGCGTCACTGTAAGGCCGGAGTCATATTCAGAACCGCAGAAGTGATAGATTGTGTGTTTATGCTGTCATTTCAGTACCCACTTGGTAACTTTCAGTGCCTTCCAAGACCCATTAATAAATCAATGGGTAGGAATTAATAATAAAAATCCTTTTCTTTATTTCATAAGTATATCATTCAAAGCAATTTCTTATGTAAAATGCTCTGTGGAAGATGCATTAATCACAATTGTAAATCAAAATTGATTTTTTTAAAGGTATCCAAGAAGCTGCATGTTGCACAATGAGTTCTGGGACATTATGAATTAGATTATGAATGAAGTCCAATAGCTCAATGGGAAGAATTAATTTAAAAAGGAGAACTCTTCCAAATACTCATGTTAGTCTTTCTGGAAGACACAAACTGAATTGTGTTAATCTTTAACTACTGAGAGAAGAAGCTCAGTGACCACCAAGTATGTCTGAAACCACCAAAGAACATTTTCTTTTCCAGCATTGTGTAGACGATCACTGTGCAGGAATTCACACACAAACAACGGTGAAAAGAATTGGAAACAAATGGAAAGAAGGCACCCTCTTATGTATATCACTTAGAGAGTTGGATTCCAGAAATCAGTCCATTTTTAGGAGAAATGTGGCCTGCCAGTATCCCCTGATACGGCATTGTCCCGTTTCACAGAGATGATCAAAGGCATTCCTATGTTATTACACTGTGATATGTTGTGTATCTAATGAACATCACCATTCCCATCAAGTCAAACCCTCTCTGCCATTAACTTTATTAAAGCTTCCTGCATCTCTTGGAATCTTTGCTTTTACACAAATTCAAACAGTTTGTTCTGGTTTTAACCAAATGGAAAATACAAGCTTCCAGCAGCTTTTATAACAGCCTAGTTGTTTTTTAAAGTTAAGTGACCTCCAGAAACCATGTCATGTCTTAGATGGAGTGCATCTAGGCACCCTGGTAACTTAGCCAGTGGAACGAGCTAGCCAAATAGCTTTGGTGCCTCAGCCTAACCAAACAACAAGTGAAAGCAAAACATAAAAATGGTCTCACAGTCAACACTCCAGTCTCAGTGAAAAGTCAGTGATGTTTCTACTTCCACACTCTTCCTGATCTCTCTGATCGTATTATGGATTTTCTTTGTATTTCAAAAGCAAACTACCCTGTATATATATTTAAGTAATCCTTACTTGAAGTGTTTCAGATGTCGAGGACAAATGAAAAAATCTGATTTAGTTCAAGGACATCCTGGTAGATTAAATTTTATGCACCTGACAAACACAAAAATAGCCACTGAACCAGAACACGTTACACTTCACATAAAATGCTCAAAGAAGCATAGTTTATATGATAGCAATCGATATGGAGCCAAATACCATAAACAGAGCACAGATAGTGGCTAAAATACTACATTAATGCTGTAGATCAGGTTAATCATCAACAGAAGGAACAAAGAGAAACAGAGAAAAAGACATCTACAGCAGAACAATGCAGCATTATAAAACGTGAAGGCAAGACTTAGAGCTCAAGCTGCTGTAAGGTCACAGCCCTCATTTTGCTCACTGTTTCAACTAATGAGTCAGTGGCATGTCAAAGGTTGTCCAGGGAACCCGTTAACCCCCCCCCCACACACACACACCCAACCCTTCCACACACCCAAACCCTTCTGTATGTATGCACACACACACACACACTGATCAGACAATGAGAAAAAGTGATTGCTGTCATCATTTCACCTCATTCTTTTTGTATCTTTTCAGGGTCGCTCATGCATCTTTTCCCTACCCTCCTGATCTCTCTCCTTTGTCACATCAAAGACTTTTCTCTGTCAGCCTCCTGCTCTGCTGAGTGCCTCACCTTTCTCTGCCCCCTGAGACACACACACACATATCTATAACCTTCAGTGGTTTAGAACAAAGGCTTGCCATTCAGCCTTTAAAACCTACCAGGGGATTAGAGATGGAGTTGTTGTGTGAATACACAAGTTTACTTGTTGTAGTGTATACACGCACACATAAAGGTGTTTAACCAATCGATTGGCTGACTAAACTGTTGCCGTGCAGGAGACCTGGAAAACAGCAGGCCAAACAATTCCCTTTCTATGAACGCTTACACAGAAACTGATATTCTGCATATTTACTCCAAAAATGATTAATTTGTCTTTTAATTGTCCAAATGATCCAGGCTCTGAGCTGTTTGCATTATGACTGTCTGCTGTTGACAGTGAGATTCATGTCTTTCCAAACCTTTAGATCCACCAATACTCACAACAATCGACAGACAGATGTTACAGTGACCTGTCTGGGGAGAAGTAGACAAGCGCAAAATGGAAAGATAAAAGCTTAAATGTGTGCTACAGTGTGTGAATATATAAGAAATAAACAATGTACTGATGACATGTTGTTTTGAACACTTTCGTAATCACAATACAGAAAATCATTTATAAAAATTCATATTCAATATAAATCTGTGGTGTGAGATTCTCATGATAATGGCAATAATTGTAGTATCCACAGCAGTCCACATATAGTATCATCTCTTTATGGGCTAATCACCTCAAAGTGTGGTGTTTGAAGACAGGAAGAAAAATGTACCATCCATTATCTTAGTATACAGTAAATCCTTTTTTTCCAGCACTCTCTTGAGATCCATCTCAGTGTAACCTGATTCTGAGATGAACAGATGTGTCTATGAATCAATAACATGCTCGCTTGTTATTAGAAAGAAGCCAGGATAATGGAAATAAGAAGACATAGAACAAAGATTAAAATGGTTTGAAAAGATATAAGTCTGGCAAAAATAAAATGGATAATGAAATATAAGTTTATCTTATTTCTTTATGTAACTATTTTGCATTCTTTTCTATAAATGTATACATATAAGTCAAAGAAACTTGACAGCAAGGTTATTATAGAGATTGGTGATATTATAGCAGTTTAGGAAACATGGTTAAATTACGTGTGGATATTCATTTGACCATTTGATTGTTAGTCAGTCGTATTAACCAGGACACACATGATGTCAAACCTGTGAGTAGGAGATGGATCTGGGGACATCATAGACTAAATGGCAGACAGCTATTTACTGTATTTAAAGGTAAACACTACCACTATGTCAGGCTTGGAAAAAAGGGCATTGTATTTCATGCAAGAATTGTGTTTCAGTAGTGTACCTAACACTCTGTCTCAGAATTTGTAGAGTGCCAATCACAAAACAGTTTCCTTCCTAAAACTTCCTAAAGATCAGCCTTTAAGTTAATAATAAGTACTATATGTGTGTGTGTCTTTCAGTCTGACTGCGTGAACTACGTGAAGATTGTACACCACTATAACCGCACCCACTTATACGCCTGTGGAACGGGTGCTTTCCACCCCACCTGTGCCTTTGTCGAGGTGGGACACAGGATGGAGGTGAGGAATGTACAAAACACAACCTACACGACACTCACTATGCAACAGTGTAACAAGAAAGTCTAAAAATATTATACAATGTCTTTATCTGTTCTCATCTGCTGAAAATAAGATGTTTCAAACACAGAAACTTCAGTCCTCTGCCAACCAATTTAGTCTCTATTCAGTGTACCTGTCGACAGACCCTTAAAATATGGTCTTAAGTGTATAAAGAATTTGGCATTTACATCTACTTTACAACAAATCTCAAAAATAAAATTAAACCCCCAATTTATAGAAGGACTATGCAAATATAATCACGCTGTAAAATCCCTTCCCTCCTCTGTCCATCAGGACCACGTGTTCAGGATTGACCCCTCTGAAGTGGAGGACGGGAAAGGAAAGAGTCCGTATGATCCTCGACACAACGCTGCATCTGTGCTC
Organism: Aulonocara stuartgranti; assembly: GCF_965226115.1. Lineage (NCBI taxonomy): Eukaryota > Metazoa > Chordata > Actinopteri > Cichliformes > Cichlidae > Aulonocara > Aulonocara stuartgranti. The sequence goes on along the minus strand of NC_138956.1, from coordinate 8,204,035 downwards.
GTCGGTAATTGCACCCATGCAAACTAATATGAGATGACTGAATAAGAACGTTCATTTAATGGGTCTTGAAATTGGGCTGATTTGACGTACTACAAATATATTATCCAAACAGTCGTTGACTAATTCTGTCTCCTAGGTGATGAGCTGTATGCAGGCGTGGCCACAGATTTAATGGGAAGGGACTTCACCATCTTCAGAAGCCTGGGGAAACGCCCCTCTATCCGCACTGAACAGCATGATTCAAGATGGCTTAATGGTGCACTTTTGTCTTTTTTTTTATCAGATTATGTGTTGAGACGACTCACATGAAGAATTACACTGTGTTGATAGGAAAGGTTATTTTTGACTAATTTTTTTCTTTGATTTTCTTTACCAGAACCAAAGTTTGTTGGGTCCTTTTGGGTCCCTGAAAGTGAGAACCCAGATGACGATAAGGTCTTTTTCTTCTTCCGGGAGACAGCGGTTGAGGCTCAAGGGTTGGGAAAATCTACCTACTCCAGAATCGGACAGCTGTGCAGGGTAAAATCCAGCAGCAATTCCAGCTGGATTGTTGACAAATATAAATAAAATATCCTCTTAAATTTATCTTGGCTATTTTTTCTCCAATCAGAATGATATGGGCGGTCAGCGAAGCCTGGTGAACAAGTGGACAACATTTCTGAAGACCCGTCTGATCTGCTCGGTACCAGGAGCTGATGGCAGCGACACGTACTTCGATGAGCTGCGTAAGTACAGCTGTGCAAACTGTCAGAAGTACAAGTATGTACTGTGTGAACTATTTTAAGATGAAAATTGTGCTGAGTAAAAATATGCTATAACATAAATGAAGTAAACAAAGCTTTCACTCGACATCCTCCTCCTGTTAGGTTGTTTGCCACTTTCACCAAAAAACTTTGGTCATTACTAACGTTTTGTTTTTCCTGTCACCGCTTCTAAGATATTGTGCATTATAATCTGGTAGTCTCACTTTTCAGTAGACAGAGAACAGAAAAGCAAAAAAAAAAGTGCTGATTTTCCTTTTTGGATTTTTATCCAGAAGGACATTCTGCGGGCAAATGGAGAAAAGGTCCTGGAACGCATAATAAAAAAAAAAAGGATTTCTGACCTCAATTGTAGATTACCATTCAGTCTAACATTCCTGCAGACTTGGAGCAAGCATGAGTGACAGATTAATTGGTAATAGATTCTGGCCTGATCGAAAGCCAATGTTTTTGCTGTGGGTTTAGAGAAAGTTAGAGGCTCGTCTCTGGTAACTCTTCATATGACAAAAACCTATAATGTGTTTTCAGGAGATGAAATCCAGAAGTGAGACTAAATTTATAAAGCATATCAAATGACAAAGAAACCACAATTTTCCTGTAAACCTATATGAATTTCCACCGAGAAGTTATACTTTTCATTATATATATATGTATATATGTGTATATTTTTAAAAGCCTTTTCTAAAGACTGTCCTGTACACCTTGCACACCAAGCACACATTCCCAGTTTTGTGGTCTGTTTAAGCTCCAAAACCTTCCATATCTTCCTCTGACATGACGGTGCCACTCTTTCAACCCCTATCCTTTGGCTCCAGGAGGAGATTTATGAGTTTGGCGCATAGACGCCAATTTCTAACCACATTTTGCAGTTGTAATAAAATGAATGTCTGGTGAAATATAGTGTGATTCTATGAGGGATCCTTGGACTCAGAGGACAAATGTAAATCATGTTTGTTTCTCTGGAAAAAAAATGACCCTTTTTTGAACCCATCCTCAGAGCAGTGTCCAGTACCCATACCCATAAGAAGTTATAAAATGCAAGTCAAGCTGATGAGTATCCTAAGAGCAATGTTAGGCACATTTTTTGCCTTTTAAAGCTATCTGTGAATACAAAATGGACATAGCTGTGATGTTTGGTATTTTGGCACTCCTCATCTTGTTTTTTGTTTTTTTTATAAACTGAAATAGTCCTGTTTATAATAAATTTAGCATTAACCTGCAGTGCAAAAACTAATTGTGGAAGTTATTCCATCAGAGAATAGACACTAACAGTGAGTCTGTCATGAAGATCAGAAGACCTCAGTATCACTTTAGCACAAAGTCTGAGTTTTTATCAGAGACCTGACATTCAAACATGATTTACAGTCGACATTCAGAATTTTTCTGTTGTAATTTTTAAAATCAGCAATAGTGCTTTAAAATATAAACAATAAAGCATTTAGGAACCTTTTTATGGGGTTTTCACCTTCATAATGAGTCAGTTAGGTGTAATAAAAAGACATGCAGGCCAGTTATTTAGCTAACTATACCTGAGATGACCAGAGATTTCTTTCAAATAAAAAACAAGTTGCTTTTGGTTTGTTTCACTCTATCTGGAATTCAGGATTTACTTTTACCAAAATGAGAAATTACTTATACGTATTAATAAAATTATTATTGGAATATATTTTTAAAAGAAGGAGCTATTTGTTGTTATACAACTACTCCCCGAACCTGCAGTCATGTGGTTTGCTGAGCAGCTGCACGAGTTTCAGCTCTCAAGATGTTTCCGATAGAGCTTTCTTGGCTGTATCTGTGGGCTATAATATGATCTGTCTTTGTGCTTATCTCATGACATAGTGAAAGGAAAAGTAAGTGGTTTAGGCTAAAGTCTAAATTACCCTTTGGCCACATCTGTCCATCACATTCCCTCATGAACTTTCAGTCTCTTGTCTTGACCTTGATTTTTTCCAACTATATCCATGTAAAAATAAATAATTGTTAATCTGAAGTTTTTGTTCTATTAAAGTATGTGCACCATGTTATGTCTTTAGAAGCAGGAATTTCATTAAAGTACATGGAAACACATTTTGTGGCTCAAGACTAAGAAATACGCTCTTGTTTATTATGGAGATCTCAAACCTGACAATTGAAGCAAAAACTTAATGAAACTCAGTTTGTTTAAAAGATTTTTATAAGCTGCATGAACCTGTGGTGGATTTTGTTCCATGTCATGACCCTCAGTTATCAGTAACATGTCTCGTTAAGGTTCTTAGACATGGCCAAAGGGTTTTGTTTATCTTTCACTCAACCTTTGACCGTTAGTCTACTGCCACCTGACCAGTGTGTGTGTGTGTGTGCATCCTTAGGCGATGTTTTCCTGCTGCAGACGAGAGACAGAAAGAACCCTCTGGTTTACACCGTCTTCTCCACTTCCAGGTCAGAATCTGTTCATATTACGTGTGTATGTTTGTGCATGTCTGTGTGTGAGGAGAGACGTTTTTGTGTATTTTGCGTGTTTTGCGTGTTTTTGTTGCATCTAACCCAACTCCCTCTGTCCACCAGCAGCAGTGTATTTAAAGGCTCAGCTGTGTGTCTCTACTCCATGAATGACATCCGGAGGGCCTTCCTGGGGCCATTTGCTCACAAAGAGGGGCCCAACTACCAGTGGGTCCCCTTCCAGGGAAAAGTGCCCTATCCCCGCCCCGGAATGGTATGTCAGTAATCATAAAAGCGCATCAGCGTCACAGTATCTAGAGTTTCCAGAAGTGCAGTGTTGGCTGATCAAGTAAATGTACACATATTTGCGTAATTGTGAGAAACTTTTACTTGGAAGTGTATATTTTAGATTACGTTAATGTTTAGTTATTACTTAAAATCTGATTTTAAGTACAAAACATATATACATCCTATAATATATAACACATTGCCATAGATTTAATGACCCAATAAATTAATAATGCTAGACCATCACATACAGTGGAATATTCTTTAGTATGTCTTCAGTGTTGAATTTGTTGCCTCAAACTAAAACTCAAAACAAAACAAAAAAGTTGTAAAAAAATGGCCTCATAGTTACATTGAGACAGTATTCAATATTAAATATTTTTTTCTTCCAAACCCCCTTTCCTTTCAATCAATATGTGCTCATTATGGGCCTTTCCATTCAGCTAAGCACACAAGTGTAGCATCAGCATGATTTGTTATGCAGAGCTTCAGCTGTTACTGCTGCTGGAGAACAATCCCTATTGTATGAATGCAGAATACTAATTGTATTTGGCCTACAGAAAACCCTCCCTCACGCCATCATTACCTCGCTGGATTGTAAAATTAGCAGAACAAATCAGATTTTAAGAACGCGATCTTGCTTACAAGTACATTTACGCAAAAAGTGCACATAATGCACATTCTGATTTAAAATGCATAACCCACAAAAAAAAAAAAAAAAACCAAACAGTGTGGCTCAATAAAGTGCAAATTAGTAAAAAGAAAAACGTGGAATTGTATGAGAATAGACGCTGCATGATGCTAAATTGAGTTTTCAGCATTTAGAAAATCCAGGACTGGAATTTTAATTAAAGAGGGTGGCTGGACTCTGACCTGGTGTAAATCTCTTTTAAGTCCTTGAGACCCATCACACCATAATCACCTCTCTGTTGAACTGTGCTTTGTGTACTTCAGGTCAGCTAAAGTGCTGAGAAGTTCGGCATTTAATTTCAGTTTACATCCAGAAAGACAAAACAAGTTTACTCATCAAATATCAGTCATTGTGCAATGACCGAGTCCAAACATAGTAAATAGGAGAGCACTGACTCAGAGTCAGCTGTTTTTTGCAGAGCTTTACAGCAGCCGCATGCATGCACGTTCACGCATTCAGGTCCTGAGAGAAAATGTGTACTCACTGTAGTTTCACTGTAGTAGTAGTTTTTTAAAATCCTCTTTTTATTTGTATCCCCACTGATGTTCAGTAAAGTGCACTAACCTCAATGTAAACTTTTTAAGTTCCCAAAATACTAATTCGATTTTTTCTGCCCTTCTTTAGTGCCCCAGCAAGACATTCGGCAGCTTTGAGTCAACAAAGGGTTTCCCAGATGATGTGATTCAGTTCGCGCGTCACCACCCTCTAATGTACAACCCGGTCTACCCTATGAGCCGAAGGCCCATCTTCATCAGGACCAATGTGGACTACAGCTTTACACAGATCGCTGTGGACAGAGTCAATGCTGCTGATGGACAGTACGATGTCATGTTCATTGGCACAGGTGAATGAGCAGTAATCATTTCTAACTCTAGGGTTAAACAGGAAAATGATGAAATTAGTTATTAAGCGGTTGTGTGTGTGAAATTTCAGATAAAGGGACAGTACTAAAGGTGATCAGTGTCCCCAAGGAGAGCTGGAACAACATGGAGGAACTTTTACTGGAGGAGTTGGAAGTTTTCAAAGTAAGAAAACTGTGTACATGAAAGTACATGTATTTAGCACATTTAGTCATCATGACATGTTGTATTCTTACAAGCATTAAATCTCAATGAAGTGTTGAAATTAATGGATCATTCAAACTTGCATGCCTTTTATTAACTGTACTGTACTCCCTGGACACGACCTAAAGAGGAAAACAAAGGATAGTTTGAAAGAACATTGTATACATATGCATGTATACATCCATTGTTTATTGTATTATTGTAGTATATTTACCTTACGATATAAAGCACCTTGAAGTTTTGATTTGGTGCCATATAAATAAAATTGAACTACATACTGATAATTTTGGTCAAATCTAAAAAGTATGTTATTTAGTTTGGTACATCTCTTCTCCTTCCCAGGACGCCTCATCTATCATCAACATGCAGATCTCCTCAAAGCGGGTATGCTTGTTTAATTCTTAAAAGCCCCAAAATCATGTTTTTAAGAGTATGTCAAACAGTGCAGCACTGTATTATCTTTAGTCAATTATTTCCTCTTCACAGTGGAAATGGTTGACATATCTAGACTTAGAAATTAATCGACCTGTTTATCTGCACAGCAATATATTTATATGCCCCGAAAGAGCAATATAGTATCTGAGGCTGTACTAAATCAGAATGGTGATGATGGATATTGCACAATATAACCAAAGAGAGCCAACATAAATTGCCATAATGGACACATGGATGGTATTTCTGGCACATAAGCTGTTGTGCTGTTTCAGAATAAAGCATGTTTTAAATGCTTCTCTTTGCTTGCTTTGTTTTCACAGCAACAGCTGTATGTCGGCTCTGACACAGGCCTTGCCCAGATTCCACTTCACCGCTGCAGTGTATACGGGAAGGCCTGCGCTGAGTGTTGCCTGGCCAGAGACCCGTACTGTGCCTGGGATGGAACTTCCTGTACTCGCTACCTGCCAAACACAAAGAGGTCTTCGACATTAACATGACCTATAACAGATGATCTTTACTTAAAAGAAAAAAGTGAATTTGCAAATACTGTCGTGCAATAAAACATTCCTTTTCTTAAACTAAAATGTCAAACTTGTTACAGACGTTTTCGCCGCCAGGATGTAAGAAATGGAGACCCTAACACTCTGTGCTCAGGAGGTACAATTCTTTCATCATTTCCATATCTACAACAATGATTTTTGTAGACATGTTAGGAAAACTGGTGTTAATCCTATTTGTTAAGACTAAACTATGCAAGCTGTAGTCTGATGCTTCTTGGACTCACTGAGAAGCTTGCCATCTGAAATCTTACAGTCCTTATGCCAAATAATCTAAAATATCCCCCACTTTCACCCCTGGTGACCTCTGTCCGCTCAGGCCACAATACCAGCATTTTGTTGCTGTCTTGCTGCCACAAAACTGAATCAAGCTAATCGCTCAAACTGAAGGAGCTCCTGAGTAATGCGATTACATCATTTGGCATGCAAGCTGTGTTGTGTAAAACTAATGAAGGTCAGAGTAATTGTCTGTGATGAGATCGGCACTACCCCAAAGTACCATAAAATGCTGATCAGGAGTCTGTTTGGCAGTTTGTAGACCATTGTTTCACCAGTAATCTGTGTAATCCTCTCCCCACCTCTGGCCTTGATGTAGGCTGACTTTTAAGTCTTTGAGTACTTTTGTGCAATTTTATGGCTGTGGTTAAGATTTAGGGTCATATCACTCATTTTAGAAAATGTTATCAAGTCAAGTCAAGTCAACTTTATTTGTCAATTCTGCCACATGTACAGGACATACAGAGAATAGAAATTTCGTTACTCTCAAACCTGTGTCTGCCTGTCTGTTTTTTCTAGTAACATTTCTGGATTCACCATCCTATCCTTCCAGGTTCCTCTGTCTTATTCTAACCTGGACATGTTTTGTTATTAGTGAGCACATGTGCTGCTCTACATTGACTCATTTTGTGTTTGTCTCTGCTGCCCCCTGCAGATCATCATAAGCATCGTATTGCAGAGAAGAAGCTGTATGGTGTAGAGGGAAGTAGCACTTTCTTAGAGTGCGTCCCCAAATCCCTTCAGGCCAGAATCACCTGGACCTTCCAGAAACATCCACAGAATCGACGAGAAGAGGTGAGAGGAATGGCTGACACTGGCCAGAGATGATGACCGAGAAGTCATTAAAGTATACTGTGGCATTTATAGGTCATGAAAATGTTTTGTGTGTGTTTGCATCATCAGATCAGATCAGAAATCAAATTCTTTCGTTTATAATTACTTTAGCAAACAACAGCTTTGCAGCTTTAGAGCTTATTTCTTTTCATGATTTAAGTTGATTTTTTCTTGCTTATAGGTCCGTCTAGATGATCGCATACTCCAGACAGACAGAGGTCTTCTGATTCGCCGTGTCCTGAAAAGAGATATTGGCATCTACCAGTGCCATGCAATGGAGCACGGCTTCACCCAAACTTTACTAGGCATCACCTTAGAACTCGTACCTTCCACACCTTCATTTGTCTCCAATCTACCCTCCGATGCCCCTGTTCGATTAGACCCCCGCAGCGGAGGCGGACCCCCAATGACCAATCAAAAGCTTTGGTACCGGGACTTCATGCAGCTGGTGGACCATCCGAACCTAAACACAGTTGACCAGATTTGTGAGCAGGTTTGGGCACGCAGGAACACCGGTGGTGACCAGGTGGGTAAGGACATCGCACCTCTGCGTCCTGCTGTCCGCCCACCTAATAAGAAATGGAAGCATCTTCAGGAGATAAGGAAGGGGAGAAACCGTCGGACCCACGATGGGAAACCAAACCCGCGTGCGCCACGCAGTGCAGGGGAGTAACGATGTGGAGAAAGAAATGGAGGGAGAAAAGAATGACTGAAACAAGAAGAAAGCAGGAGAACGACAGAGACTGAGAAACCAAGAACTCCTGGAGGTGTTCACGCATACAGATACACCCACATACGCACACACTTACACACACGGACACACACAGCACCTCCTCTATTGTGTATATTTATCTATGGATGCCCCCACTATATGGTAGTCCAATCCCTGAGTCCTCATCCCACTGGCCAGTCCCTGCATGTGCTGCTCTAACTGATTCTGCACGATCCCTTTATAGTTCCACTAGATTAGTGAGTTTACTAGCAGATACATGGGAGTAAACACACCTTTATGTGTGAGCAATAAACTCACTTACCTGTCATGGGTTCATAGCAAAGGATTTCCACATCTCAAAAAATCCAATTACACATTGCGTGTAGTTAGTGCGTCACAGTGTGCACACTGTTTTAAAGGACTGAACCACAGAAACAAATGTAAGCCCAAAAATTTTGGATCAACTCCAAACGGCTTTTCTGCCCTGAAGATTTCCTGCCAGCGTAGCAAAAGTGTGGACTCTTGTTTTATGCACAATGGGACCGAACGGAGCAACTGGAACGTACAAAAAAGTAACTGGAAACACATTACTATTTAAGTTCAATTGCACAGGCAGTTAAAAAAAAAAGTAACATTTGAAACTTGTTCATAGAAATGAACAACTTCCTGTGGTGTTGTACACAGCAAGTGCATTCATAATAATGTCACCTTTCCATGGTTTTGCGCATATTACATAAAGCTGTCACAAAAGAAAGAGCTGGCATCCTGGCATCACAGCAAATAACTGGTTATGTTATATTTTGCTGTTTAAAAAAAATATATTTTGCAGTTTCCTCGGGCAATTTAAGGCATGTCACAGCAAACTAAATTAAACAATGCAAAGCAGGTGGTCATAGTTAGAGAGCAGGCATATTTGGCCTGATGTGATTACATATATTGTTTTACATACTGGCTTGAACCACTGTAGAAAGAGTAGAGGAAAATCTACTCGGAATTCCATGAAATGACAAAAAGATGTTTACAGTACAAAGACACAGATGGAGCACAAAGAAATCAGTTTGAAAGCAAATAATAACCTAAATAAGTATGTCTAAAACTAACCTGGTATCTGTTATGTGTAAAAATACAAGAAATACAGTAGGAAGAGCTCTGACATAATCCAAAACCTCACTCCAAAGATTAAAAATTAGCTGATTTCAACATTTTGTGCGTAAACATTAAGACGAAATGATGACGGGTGTTTTTTGGGTGAGGAGCATTAATATGGCAAGCAGGATGAAGAGGAAAAGGAAAGATATTGGTGGACTCCAAGTATGACAACCTGTGTTTCTGGGCTACGTTGCGGTATATATATTAGCATGATATTTATGAGTGAGTCTATAATTTTAATTTTAATTTTTTTTTTTTTTGGTATTCGAAGCGGTACATCTTTTGTTTTACACTGTTCTTGCATATATTGTTTGTTTTTAAATAGTTATGCAAAGATTTAAATTAAGCGAGTCACAGATTCTTCGTCTAGCACGGTTATAAAAACCACAGCGCATTTTCACTGCAACAGAAAAGAAAAACAACTCTATCTGACTTCATACACTGTTGTAATCACTTCTCGGTTTGGTGTTCCGGTCATTAGTATTACTGATTTCTGCTGCTTAATGATGTCATCCCTACATAATGGACAATTAGTACTATAAGGTCTTCCTTCTCATGTCTTAGTCTAATCTCTCGCTGTGTACTGTCTGTATAGAAGTCTTTGTTTGTTGGTTGTCTGTGCTAACATTGTGTGTGTAGCCCTGCCCCTAGTGTCCATTGTGTGTACAGGCTTAGGTGAAGCCTACCTGTGGTACCATACTTTAATGTATCATAGTCTATCCACATGAAAGAAAGTGAAACTGGCTGGCCTTGTAAAATAAAACATGCTTTTTATTTGCGTTCAGTCTGTTTTTCATGATGAATATGTGGTCTGTTTATGTTTCATGGCATAAACTAGACCTGTGAGTGGACTTTTGATGTTTGGATTCATTGTTGCTGTTATTTATATACCTTCTTTATAGAGATGTAATTAACTCGTTAAACTGAACTGAACCGACTGACGCCTGTAAAAGGGACACTCTGCATTTTGACACCACGTCCAGGTAGAGAGGGGTTACTGCATAAGTAAATAAGTAAACTGATTTTCATTGCAGGAGCATGCTGCTAGTCTCTGCATGTGCCAACGCCTGCTTTTTATTCACAGAACTACTTAAGTTGTGCTAATATTAACTCTATAGGGGTTTTCCTTCTTACAAAACTGCATTTTTTTTACACTGGTAGTGATGTCAAACTGCCTGAGTATTCCTTTTAACCCAGCTGTTGTTTTGTGCTTGAAATTGCATGACCAATGTTAGTGGCTAATGCATTTGACAAAGGTGTGGTGGCAAGAAAGAGATGGGGAGAAAGAAAGCACAATGTTGAATATTATTATTATTATTCGTATGTATTTATGTGCAAAGATAAGCTGATATGTTGTGGTGGATTTTTATTTTTCCTATACATGTAGATTTACATCTGTGTTGTTTGTGTTTTGCTTAAAATTACTCATCCCCAACAATTTTGTACATTACAGCCAATGGAGAAGCTCTTCCTTAAAGACAGTGTCCACTTAGAGTCTTTGATGTGCACACAGTCCTCCAATCAAATAGTCCTGTTGGATTCCATGTCATGTGACGCACCCCTGTTCAACAGCTCACAAGGAGAAGCTTGTATGTGTGTGTTTGTGTGTGTGTGTGTGTGAGGGTGGGTGAATTGTATGCTTCTGTTTTATGCGTGTGTGTCCGTGTGTGAGTCTCGGGGGGGGGAAGCAAAGCTCTGTATATAATGGCAAAGGAACAGCTGTGTGTAGAGTGGTCTGTAGATGAAAGTTCAAAGGTCGAAGGCCAAAGTAACGTGGTGCACTGTAATACTCCCAGTTATTTGTGAAATGTCTTGTCATGTTTTTTTTCATTAACACAATAAAAATATGCAGTTACTTCCACATTTGCTTGTAATCTCTCCTGTTCAACTATCAGAATGAACTGATTTCATGAAGTTACATAAATATGAAAAAACAGGAAGTTAGCTGCACATAAAATAGAAACTAAATGCACTTCACACTACAAAAACATTCAACTACAGGTTCTCAGTACCTCAGAATGATGGTCCAATAAAAATGATGACAATTTTAAAGAACAGAAAAAAGGAAACAACTAAATTTCAAACACTGATTTTTAGTCTCCTTGCAGGTTAAAGAAGTGTAAATATTACATTTTTAAGTGACTTACTTGTTTTATATGTTTTACAGAGAGATACATTTAGATCAATCTTTTATTAAATTTAGTTTATTTCAACTTTTACAGTTTTTTCTGAATGCTTAAACCCTAACTGTGATTCCTGTAGCACAATCTCTAAAACTATTCAGACTTATAGCAAAACCACTCACTGAGTTTGCAAAACTAAAAGCACAAAAACTGCTTTGCACTCAGTTTGCAATTTTGTAACACACACTTTGCAAAACTGTAGGCACAATTCACTGCACAACACTCAATTACCAAATTTCCAACACACTCCTAGCAAAAGTATACACATGTATGGCTATCATTAACACTAACTTGCCAACTGTCTGGCACACTGTCACATGTGAAAACTTCTTTAGATAATTAGTTCACTTTGCAATCAGCCTAAGCACTATAATACAGGTAAGCTGTGTTTGCGGAGTACAATGGAGGGAGCAGAAAGAGTGAGAAGAAGAGGAGGCCGAGGAAGAGGACGTGGAGGTGAAGAAGTAGGATGAAGAGGACGACAAGGACAAGGAGGAGCAAGAGGAAGACGAGGAGGGGGGAGAGGAAGATGAGGAGGGGGGAGAGGAAGGGTAGGAAGAGTAAGAAATAGAATTGCTGATGACATCAGAGCTACAATAGTGGACCATGTAATCAACCGTGGAATGACCCTGAGGGTAGCTGGCCAACAGGTCCAGCCTAACTCGAGCCGCTACACTGTAGCAAGTACCATAGGGACATCTTGAAATGAGAATCGGTTAGTACAGTCACTTCGCACAAAGATTTGTAGCACTGCCATATGCCAATGAGAAACACACCAATACCATTGATGTAAAAATACTGAAATTGTTACTTTACAGAATTGCTAGATGACCAGATGCTGGGGCAGAGGAAGCATGTTCACTGCAGACCAAGTAACCCATATAGTCATTATGGCGATTGCAAATAATCCTATACTTGGAAATAAACACTTGTGTTTGTTTTGATGTGTTTGAATAAACACCAGTACTTGAAGTTTGGATCCCTCTATGCTTATGGATCTATGACAGAAGTATGAGCTCAAACTGACATAGCCTACCTTGTGCACAGGGAAAGCAAAAGCCAGATGTGTTTTGTATTCATACCATCAGTGTGCAGTTGGCGCATTGTGTGCTTAGTAGATGATGGCTTGTGTGTACTGTTTGATACGGAAACACCATTTTTACGAAGGTGTGAAGAGTTAATCTAGCTGTGTTTGCTTTTGCAAGAGAACTACAATGTTTTGATTATTGGTTGACAGGTTTTCTTATTTGTGTGAAGAGTTTTGCAAAATTAGCCAATAGTTACAATAAATGTGCTTACAGTTTTTTCTGATTGCTTAAGCACATTTTTTGTAACTATTGGCTAATTTTGCAAAACTCTTCACACAAATAAGAAAACCTGTCACCCAATCATCAAAACATTTTAGTTCTCTTGCAAAAGCAAACACAGCTAGATTAACTCTTCACACCTTCGTAAAAATGGTGTTTCCGTATCAAACAGTACACACAAGCCATCATCTACTAAGCACACAATGCGCCAACTGCACACCGATGGTATGAATACAAAACACATCTGGCGTTTGCCTTCCCTGTGCACAAGGTAGGCTATGTCAGTTTGAGCTCATACTTCTGTCATAGATCCATAAGCATAGAGGAATCCAAACTTCAAGTACTGGTGTTTAGTCAAACACATCAAAACAAACACAAGTGTTTATTTCCAAGTATAGGATTATTTGCAATCGCCATAATGACTATATGGGTTACGTGGTCTGCAGTGAACATGCTTCCTCTGCCCCCTCCTCGTCTTCCTCTTGCTCCTCCTTGTCCTTGTCGTCCTCTTCATCCTACTTCTTCACCTCCACGTCCTCTTCCTCGGCCTCCTCTACTTCTCACTCTTTCTGCTCCCACCATTGTACTCCGCACACACAGCTTACCTGTATTATAGTGCTTAGGCTGATTGCAAAGTGAACGAATTATCTAAGAAAGTTTTCACATGTGAAAGTGTGCCAGACAGTTGGCAAATTAGTGTTAATGATAGCCATACATGTGTATACTTTTGCTAGGAGTGTGTTGGAAATTTGGAAATTGAGTGTTGTGCAGTGAATTGTGCCTACAGTCTTGCAAAGTGTGTGTTACAAAATTGCAAACTGAGTGCAAAGCAGTTTTTGTGCTTTTAGTTTTGCACACTCAGTGAGTGGTTTTGCTATAAGTCTGAATAGTTTTAGAGATTGTGCTACAGGATTCACAGTTAGTGTTTAGGCATTCGGTAAAAACTGTAAGCAATCAGAAAAAACTGTAATTTACCAGGACTGGAGTGTCATCTGTGTTTTGACCACATGGTGGCAGTGTAAGAACGATCATTTTTGTTCTAGTCGCTATGACTACGCTGCTATAAAACTGAGACTCCACATACAGGGCTGGACATTGGAAAGGCTGAATGGTGATGTTTTATATAGTAAAACTGATAGATGTGTAACATTAACAGTGTTAATCATTCCTAGAAATCGGAAGCAGAAACACATCATTTGGATTTCCAGCTGCCAAAAAGTGAACTATAGCACTCAATAAAAACACACCAACAACAAGCTGCTAATTGTTGTCTTACTACTATTAAGCCCACTGACTGTCCTGTTATTGCTGATGAAAATTGTTACTTGTTCAGATAATCAGTGGTGTTAGTGCAAACAAACACAAATACACATTTAGCACAGACATGTCGAATAGAGAAAGCAGCAGACAGCTGCTTTGCATGGTTGACCTCTCTTTTTGTAGCTCTCCCTATTTAACTGTTTAACTGCATCTACATCTTTGACATGTGGACCCACATTCTTCATCCTGAAATCGTCACGGCAGGCCGCTTAGCAATGGAAACATGAACACACATGCACACTGGGACTTACAACACAGCGCACACAAAGAAACGAGCAAGACCACGACCATTCCTTTACGCATGAAAAACATTCACATATGTTCAAGTTTTCAGACGCTTACACACACAAATGGAGTATGCGGTCACCAGTCATAAACACATAGGAAGGCAAATTTGGTCCATATTACTCAAACTGGCAACCCATTAGTTCCCCAGTGCTCTCAATGAGCTGCATTATTCTGCAAGTGTTAAAATGGGTCTGCTGTGCTCTGTGGAGTTATAATTGAGGTATACTGATTTTACTGGTTACTATTTACCACTCTGTTCCTATTTATGTGTTCCCTGACTCGTATGTTGAGTCAGGGTTGAGATTAAAGAGTGAGGTTATTTTGAAAGAAAAGAAGTCAATTGTTGGTTCACTAATGAAGCAACAGGGGTTTAATGATAAGAACGTGGATTAAACATACACACAGTTACCTGTCTTCTTAAACTGAGGAACCATTGTAGGGTGCAATGGTCAGTACTTATGTGCATGTGTATGTACACTGTATGTTTCTAACTGTGTATCTTTATCAAGATACCGATCTGTATGTGTCTGCATCAATCATTGGCTCTGGGTCGTTCTCTAGTTAACAAAAGGTATGAGCCAGTGATCTGTTAACACATAGTAGACAACTTTTTGCTAAAATTTGTTACCAGCAGCCTATTAAAATGTCATAATTTGTTCTCATTTAGTTAAATCCACGAACAATGTCAAAGATAGGACAGTTTAAGTGACATAAAACAGTATTTTTATAACAACAACGTGATTCCCAAAGAGCTATTAGGTGAAAGTTTAGCATATCATAGCATGCTGTGGAGTGTGTCTTTAAACGTTTTGAGGAAATTGGTCTTCTGATGAGGGTTCAGTGAACAGTAGTTGAAGCAACTGAAGGGCCGGATGGATCTCGCAGGTCTTTTGTCAGGTCTTTGCTAGATCATTTCTTAAGTACAAGTACTTCGTCACTCTACTTAAGTAAAATGTTCAGGTATCTGTACTTTACTTGTGTATTTATTTTTTGGACAGCTTTTTACTTTTACTCCTTACATTTTTAAACAAATATCTGTACTTTCTACTACTTCAAAACAGGCTTTTGGTTTAAAACAGTTGTTTCAAGTAATTTTTATGTCATTGTGGGCCTTCATATATCAAACCAGTCTGAGCCTGAGTTACACATGAAAGGCAGATCAACGAGGCAAAATCAAGTGACACAGTAAGGGGTTAAAGTGTTTTTATGTTTTTTAGCAGAACACTGTGATGAATGCAGATGTTCATCAATTGTGGTTGCGAAACCTCAGGATCTAGCTAGCACTACATAATTGGAGTGAGAAGCATAAAGGGAGTCATGTTTTAAGTAGCAGGTAATTTCAAATGCAGCGTTTCTATCAGCTTAACAAACATCAGCAAACACAAACTTTGCGTGCAGTTTGTCGCACAGTGTGTTGCTAGCTAAAGGTCCAGCTGCTGGTTTTCACAGGGAGAGAAAAAAAAGAGAGCAAACTTCACTCAGAGATGGAGAAAGATAAGAAAGACAGGATAGATCATATTTATAAGGCAAGGACTGCTCAGTGCTATGTGCAACACTGGAATTTTAAACCTTCAACTAACTCCTCTAGTCAGTACGAGAGATATTAATTACCCCACATGCTGAATTTCACGTTAACCCCTTCCCTACTCATTTTCTGTTCAAAGGCAAAGTCACCTTCTACCATTTTGGCAACAGAAAATAGAGGATTGTTAAGAACGGTTTACTTCTTTTTTTTTCTGCTGATGTTCTATTTAACTGATTCAAGCTGAGTAACTTTATTACAATTAAAATTTAAAGATGTAAAGTATGTATTCTGATTTACATAGCGCAAGGTTCAGGTAGCTTTCCACAAAAATAGCAGAAACATCAAGTTTAATTCATTGCAAAAGTCAAAACCAGCACAGGTTTTTGGAGCCACAGGCAGATGATGAGAGGTGAACCAGGTTTAGAAGTTTTATTACACAAGAGAAGGTGTTGCAGCCAAAGGCAGACAGGTGAACATCCACAAGTGAGTTGTTCTTTCCCACAGAGAAGGATTGTTTTCTTTGGGCACACCAGAGGGAATCTAAGACAGATGGAGAAAAACAATCAATGAAGACAGTTTTCTAAAATGACACTAGTTACTGCAGTGAGTAAAAAGCTCTAAGTCAAAGTCTAAGAGTACTGCACTGGACAAAAAGAAGCAAGTAAAAGTGGACATGCAATCACTGTCAATAAAATTATATAGCTAGGGTAGCTTCTGTTATGATATGAGTTGACATGAATGTAGCTTTTAACTGAATTCGTATCACTATAAACATGCATTACATTTTAGTGACAGACCACAAAAACAGTCTCCAATGTGATATCCTGTGTTTATTCTGCACAAAAACAGGAAGATTTACAGTATATGAATGAGAAAACTTTAATGTAAAAGCAATTAGTTAGCATTATGTCCAGATGCATAGAGTAGAAGTGTGAGTTTTTAATTGCTTTAGGTAAAATGTACTGCCTTTGTGTTGTTAAGAGACTGAAAATAAACACTGTGCACTTTTCTCTGCTTATCTCATTTGCTATAAACAATTCCTTCAATTTGGAATATTGTGATCACATTACTGAACCTTTCCCTTAGATTTTATAACTAAAGTGCCACTCTTTAAAATTTTTGTTTTTTCTTAAACACCACAATGGGTACTAATTGGCAATTAGGTTGCTGTTAAAAGTCATATTTTAATGTGTACTTGATTGATTTAAGGTGTGTAAATGTGAAAAGGACTGAATATTTTTTGCAAACAACATATTCCATTAATAATTTTTGCAAGGCAGTGTAAATATGACTTTATGATCAGGGCCTGAGCCCTCCCGAAAAGTTTGATCCTAGAGGTTCCCCCCTGCTCTGTACACAGACACAGGATATCAAGACTTTTTTTTCCAAAAAAGTGAGCTGATAGATTTGCAGAGATTTTTTGTGATAACTAGTTAATAATGAACACAACTTGTGCAGAAGAAAATGGTTAGTAGAATTGTCCTTTACTTTCTTTCTTTGAGTACATTTCAGAGCCTTTACTTTTTCACTTGTACTTGAGTAAAGAAGTTTAATCAGTACTTCAGCTTTTGGAGTATTTTTAAATGTAAGTATCTGTGCTACTTAAATACAGAATTTCTGCTTAAGTACTCCAGATCCAGACAGTCGTCCGTAAAATGCGGTGGAGGCACTGTGGCTCTGCGGTTCGGGGCTGCAGTTCAGCCAGTGGTGTTGGAGATCTTGTCAAAATTGAAGAAAAGTGCCGTCAGATTTTGATCCACCGTGCAACACGGTGCATACCATCTGGAAACTGTTTGATTGGAAACAGCTTCATATTTTATCATGGCAATGATCCCAAATGCACTGCCAATGCAGTAAAAGCATACCTAGATGCAAAAAACACACAATTGAACACTATCAGTCATGGATTGGACCTCAACATTATTGAAGCAGTTTGGGATCAGCTCAACAGAGAACAGAACAAAAGGAGGAAAGATCCAAAGAAGAGCTTTGAATGTCCTTTGAGACGCCTGAAAAACTATTCCTGAAGACTAATTAAAGAAATTACAAGAAAGCTATATAGCAAATATTAACTTTCAAGCTTGTTAGAGCTATCCAAGCTCTGTTTTTTACTCATATACTATTATTCCATTTATATTTTCATGATTCAATAAATCGCTGCACCTGTTTCCCATTTTCCCAGAAAAATCTAAAAGAAGGGGTGAATCAGTACTTTCACACAGAACTGTATTTTCATATATAGCTATACAGAGAGCATCATGATGGAATGAATGGAAGCTGGCACACAGTGACCTACAGGAAACATGATATCACTGAGACTCCTACACACGCAAACTAATGCCCCCTATATTCACTGTTTTCATTCAATTTGTCCCACCAATACTAAAAAGAGTTGAATCCTGTACATTAGTGATCTCATAACATATTTTAAATAACAATAAAAAAAACAATATTTTGATCTAAAAGTAAGGCAGTGGATATAAGACACAACTCTGTAGTGTTGATGGAAAAATATTTAAATATATTGGAAAGTTTTTGGACTTGCAACAGTGTAGCGAAAGGATATATCCATGGCAGCTTGTATTGAGAGAGGAGAGCATACACAAAGACACTGCACTCCAGTACTGAGAAACATCCAGAGACATAATCAATAGCTTGCATCAACAAAATTTCAGAAACTTCCCACCATGCAAAAAATTACATTTTCTTTTAAGCTTATTAGTGTATCAACTTTGCTTCCTTAGATCCTCCACTCTGTTATCCATTTCAGAGTTAGTCGGGGAGGGTCTGGAGCTGTCTTAGGGCGAGAGGCAGGGTAAACTCTGGAAGGTTCACCAGTCTGTCACCATTCATACTCTCACTCACGGACAATTAAAAATCAGCAATTAACCTAACCCCACTAACTGCATGTCTTCAGCCTATGGGTGGAAGCTAGAGTATCTGGAGAAAGACCCCAGCCTGGTAGCAGACTTGAACTAGGAACCTTCTTGCTGTGAGGAATCAGTGCTTATCACTGCACCACCGTGCTGCAAAACTTTACACCCTTCAGAAGTATAATGTTAAGATAATCTTTATTAATACATTAACATTATTACGATCATGTGATCACTGTGTCTGGTTCTGTTGAAGGCTTTAATATAGTTTACATTAAATGCAACAGTAAAATCATGTTGTATCACTAAAATCTTTATATTAAAAAACATCAAACTTAGTTTAGAATATTGAGTACATAATTAATTGTAAACCTGGATAACCTTTTACTTTAAGCCTTTCATACTTTCACAACCAAAGAGAGACACAGAGTTGTGTGCTACTAATAAAATCTCTTTTTGTTAGGATGTGTGCTGCCGAGATTCCTCCATTAAAATTTTTATTTGTAAATTTAAAAAAACAAATTACCTTTAGAAAAAATATCTAAAAAATTGAGTTAATATAAACATAACTCTTTGGAAATCTGAGGATAAACAGAACTTCAACTTCAAGGATATACAGGTAAGGTAAACAAAAACAAAAAACAAACAGTATGCTCACCAGCCACTTTGTTAGGTACACCAGTTCAGCTGGTTGTTGTCAGTCAGTCACATGGCGACAACTCAACGCATCTGGTTATGTAAACATGTCCAAGATAACCTGCTGAAGTTCAGAGCTGAATCTGGCAGGTCAGACGGTCAGATCTGAGTATGTCAGTTTTTAATGAAAATGGTCAGAGATATGCAGCAGAGCATCTTTGAACACACAACACATGGAAACTTGAAGCAGATGAGCTGCAGCAGCAGAAGACCACACCAGGTGCCACGCCTGTCAGCTAAGAACAGGAAACTGAAGCTACAGTTCACACAAGCTCACTAAAATTATACAACATAAGTCTGATGATCTTGAGTTCGGCTGTGACATGCAGACGGTAGGGTCAAAACTCGGTGTAAATAACATGAAATCATGGATCCATCCTGTTTTCTATCACTGACTCAGCCTAGTGGTAGTGAAGATGAGAGCTTTAGGTGGATTTGTTGGAGGATGTGACACAACGTAAGGCTGCCTCTAATGCTTGATTTGCTTGTTCAGATAGTTCATTATTCTTTGGGTGAAACCCTGAAGTCAAGCTATCCTTGTCATGAAGGCGGAACACGTGCTGCACAGGCAGACTGGTAGTCTCCACAGCTGCAGGCGTTTAGGAAGGGGTAAATAAATAGCGGGGCTTCCACTTGGTCTGGGTCCTCTGCTTGGCTCAATCAAGGCCTCCCACAAGGGAAATGATGGTTTCTGAGGATGGTTTCTCCCTAAGAGAAAACTGCTGAAAGACGGTGTCAGACTTAACAGATGAAGCCAGAGCAGTAAGTGACAAAACTCAGCTAGCCTGACAGGAGTTTGACCTTTTAGTGGTTTGGATGCAAGCTCCTATAATGAGTTCACTCCACCAAAGGTTGTTTGGCCTCTTCCAACCAGTGCCTCTACTCATTTAATGCTAATGTAATGGGTTGTTGGGTCTATGGCAGAGATTATCCCTTAACATGAGAAAATCTCTCTCTTAGTAACTCAACAAGACATAACCACAATTCCTGCGCAGAGAAGAGACAAAGGTAAGGCAACAACAAAAACCAGAGCATACAGCAGTACTGACAATGAAGCCAACAGCACTGTTGCCAGTTCAACGATCAGGCATCAACTGAGGGGTTTCCTACATCTTGAATAGCAGGCAGTCAGTCATAGGATTGCCACAGGTGAGTTCATTATCTCAAGCAAAGGTGAGAAAAAGGAAGGAAAGAAATAAACGCACACTCACAGAGGGAAAGAAGAGAGACCATGATGAGAAGAGTTACGTAGAAATGAATCAGGTGCACAGAACACTGAAGGACCATGTTACCAGCTTCCTGAAATATTACAGAATAGGGCAGCCCTGGTGGTGTCCAGCGTCACACAGGGAATCAGTCTGACATTTTACCAGCAATGCAAACCAAACTCTTGTTCCCGTTGTACAGTGATTGACTGGCCTGTAACAGTGGGCCTGATATTCCATGCTTCCTAAGCATTCCTCAAAAAACACCCACAGGGACACTTTCATTTGCATTTCCATGTCCACAACCAAGACCTCCTCCCACACACACACACGCACAAACAAACACACACACAGTAAAACTCACTGACAAGTATAATGATTAATGAGCCTAATTAAAAGTAATTACCTTGGTGATTAGCCTTAACAAGTTAAAAAGCCTGTTGGCACAACCGAGACATGGTTCCCACTAAATAACCATAGTCACTCATTCAAACGCACACACACCGACTTCGAGCCAGTGCCAGATTTGTGGTGATGGAAACCTACCACCCTGACAACACAAACAAACAGCAAATTGTTTCTACAGAACACAAGTGGCTCAGACACGAGACAGAACGACTTCATACAAAAGCAAAGACGCCCTTTTGAAAAGGATTGATTCTATTACAAGATTAAGATTGAGATCTATTAAGACTGATTCTATTTAAGATTAAGATTACAGAAAATGCTTCCAAATGCTTGTTTGACCTGAAATGCTGACCGTTGGCCAAAAGTACATTATACTCTGCTTGGACATAATTATACATCATGTTTTGACCTAGAACCAGTCAGAGCATGTCTTTTCATTTTGAAGAATACTGTACTCCAAAACCACAAATGTAATCTAATACTGAGAGTGTGTTACTTAGTGTTTGCACCATGTATTGTGTGTAAGTTGAGAGCAGACCATGAAAATCAGGCTATTTCTAAGCTCTGTTAAAAAAAAAGTATATGGACTCGTGCATATGTCCTGCCAAAATCAAATATCCCATGAGCAAAATCAGGTTATTTAATCATCTATGCCAGTGAAGGGTTAGCTGTGTCCCTGAAACACACCTCATTTGACCAACTATTTACTTTATAAAGGGAAAATGGGAGTTAAGTGAAAAGTTCATACCGCGTGGTGAAATAGGTGGTTTGCCGGTACTTTCCAAAGTGACACACAACTATATATTTTCCAAAGAAAAAACCTCTATAAGGTAAGAAGACTACTTGGTTATAGATGTTAAAGAGGCCCATATCTAGATAGAGGGAAGACCAAATTAAAAATGATATCTCCATAGTCAGACTCTCTTGGATGTGGAATTCTTTCATCCCAATGTTACTCTAAGATAGGAAAACCCTCATTTCCATTCCAAACTAGGTGTCAAATCTCTTTTCACTGATTCAATTCAATTCAATTCAATTTTATTTATATAGCGCCAAATCACAACAAAAGTCGCCTCAAGGCGCTTCATAGATACAGAGAAAAACCCAACAATCATATGACCCCCTATGAGCAAGCACTTTGGCGACAGTGGGAAGGAAAAACTCCCTTTTAACAGGAAGAAACCTCCGGCAGAACCAGGCTCAGGGAGGGGCGGCCATCTGCTGCGACCGGTTGGGGTGAGAGAAGGAAGACAGGATAAAGACATGCTGTGGAAGAGAGACAGAGGTTAATAACAGATATGATTCAATGCAGAGAGGTCTATTAATACATAGTGAGTGAGAAAGGTGACTGGAAAGGAAAAACTCAATGCATCATGGGAATCCCCCGGCAGCCTACATCTATTGCAGCATAACAAAGGGAGGATTCAGGGTCACCTGGTCCAGCCCTAACTATATGCTTTAGAAAAAAGGAAAGTTTTAAGCCTAATCTTAAAAGTAGAGATAGTGTCTGTCTCCCGAATCCAAACTGGAAGCTGGTTCCACAGAAGAGGGGCCTGAAAACTGAAGGCTCTCCCTCCCATTCTACTTTTAAATACTCTAGGAACAACAAGTAGGCCTGCAGAGCGAGAGCGGAGCGCTCTAATAGGGTGATATGGTACTACAAGGTCATTAAGATAAGATGGGGCCTGATTATTTAAGACCTTGTATGTGAGGAGCAGGATTTTGAATTCAATTCTGGATTTAACAGGAAGCCAATGAAGGGAAGCCAAAACAGGAGAAATATGCTCTCTCTTTCTAGTCCCTGTCAGGACTCTTGCTGCAGCATTTTGGATTAGCTGAAGGCTTTTCAGTGAGTTTTTTGGACATCCTGATAATAATGAATTACAGTAGTCCAGCCTGGAAGTAATAAATGCATGAACTAGTTTTTCAGCGTCACTCTGAGACAGGATATTTCTAATTTTAGAGATGTTGCGCAAATGGAAGAAAGCAGTCTTACATATTTGTTTAATATGTGCGTTGAAGGACATGTCCTGGTCAAAAATGACTCCAAGGTTCCTCACCGCGTTACTGGAGGCCAAGGTAATGCCATCCAGAGTAAGAATCTGATTAGATACCATATTTCTAAGATTTTCAGGGCCGAGTACAATAACCTCAGTTTTATCTGAATTAAGAAGCAGAAAGTTAGCGGCCATCCAGGTCTTTATGTCTGATGCTTGCTATGTTCCGTGCTAGCGTCCTGCTGATGCTCCACTGCATATGGACAAAACAAAACTTATTGTGACTACATTGATTCTGACTGAAATGATGTTTGTGTAAATCTATCACATTCCAGGTGTTTGATCGTAGACCAAAGTGTTTGATCAGTTTTGAACTGAAGGTGGTGCTAGAGGAAGTTCTGCTCATGATAATGAACTTGAAAACATGTAAGGCAAGGCAAGGCAAGGCAAGTTTATTTGTATAGCACAATTCAACAACAAGGTGATTCAAAGTGCTTTACAGAGACATTAGAAACAAGAACAAATAAAAAGCATGATTTAAAATTGAATAAAACAAGCAAATAAACTAACTAACTAATTAACAAACAAACAAACAAACAACAGTATATAAAATCAAAACAGATAAAATCAGAACAGTAGATAAAATCAGTAGTTAAATGTAAGTTTTGAAATTTAAGCTTAAAGTGTGGATTTGGTGCTTTATTCAAATGCAGCTGAGAACAGGTGAGTCTTCAACCTGGATTTAAATAAACTGAGTGTTTCAGCTGATCTGAGGCTTTCTGGGAGTTTGTTCCAGATATAAGGAGCATAAAAGCTGAATGCAGCTTCTCCGTGTCTGGTTCTGACTCTGGGAACTGATAAAAGACCGGATCCAGATGACCTGAGGGATCTGGATGGTTCATACTGGGTCAGGAGGTCATTGATGTATTTTGGTCCTAAACCATTCAGAGCTTTATAGGCCAGCATCAGAACTTTAAAGTCTATCCTCTGACGGACAGGCAGCCAGTGTAAGGACCTCAGAGCTGGACTGATGTGGTCCACTTTTTTGGTCTTAGTGAGGACTCGAGCAGCAGAGTTCTGAATGAGCTGTAGTTGTCTGACTGATTTTTTAGGTAGACCTGTAAAGATGCTGTTACAGTAATCAAGCCTACTAAAGATGAATGCATGGACTAGTTTTTCCAGGTCCTGTTGAGACATCAGATCTTTTATCCTTGATATATTCTTGAGGTGATAGTAAGCTGACTTTGTTATTGTCTTAATGTGTTTTTCTAAGTTTAGGTACACTACACCCAAATTTCTCGCCTGGTTTGTGGTTTTTAGATGTATAGATTGAAGTTCTCTGGTGACCTGTAATCGTTTTTCTTTGGCGCCAAAGACTATTACCTCAGTTTTGTTTTTGTTTAGCTGGAGAAAATTGTGGCACAACCAGTCATTGATTTCCTCAATGCATTTACCAAGAGCCTGTACAGGGCCTCGGTCTCCTGGTGACATTGTGATATATATTTGTGTGTCATCTGCATAGCTGTGATAGTTTATTTTGTTGTTGTTTATAATCTGTGCCAGTGGGAGCATGTAGATGTTAAACAGAAGGGGTCCCAAGATGGAACCTTGGGGAACTCCACATGTGATACTTGTCTGCTCAGATGTGAAGTTACCTATTGATACAAAGTATTTCCTGTTTTCTACGTATGTTTTGAACCAGTTTAGTACAGTTCCTGAAAGACCTGTCCAGTTCTCCAGTCGTTTGAGTAATATGTTGTGGTCAACTGTATCAAATGCTGCACTGAGATCCAGTAAAACTAGGACTGACATTTTTCCACTGTCTGTATTCAGACATATGTCATTAAACACTTTGGTCAGAGCGGTTTCAGTGCTGTGGTTCTGTCTAAAACCTGACTGGAAGGCATCGTAGCAATTATTCTGTTTTAAGAAGTAACTGAGCTGTTGAGAAACTGCTTTTTCAATGATCTTACTTAAAAACGGGAGATTTGAGATCGGCCTGTAGTTGTTCATTTGTGTCTTGTCAAGATTGTCCTTTTTCAGTATAGGTTTGATTACAGCAGTTTTTAGTGATTCTGGAAACACACCTGATAATAAAGAAAAGTTGACGATCTGTAACAGGTCTGACTCTAAAGTCTTTGAGACCTTTTTGAAAAAACTTGTTGGCAGGACATCTAAACAGCAGGAGGAGGAGTTCAGTTGACCTAAGATGTCCTCCAGGTCTTTGCTGTTACAGTTTTTGCCCGTTGCTTGAACACATTTGGCAAAACGTCGCTCATTGTGCCAAAACTCTAAACACAAGTAAACACGACACAACACTGGGAAATATACCATACACATCTGTGCCAAAATGAAACTCCACTCCCAAAACCTAAACTCTGCTGTCAAAACATTCCTCTGTCAAAATGTAACTCTGTTGACAAAATGACACATACTTGCATCATATGCAAACACTTACAGATCAGGGGGAACACACTAGTCTTCTTTACATAAAACACTGCAGTCCTTGATTTCCATTGTGTATTCAGAAGGCACATTTACAGGAGACACATTTCCAAACAACCAAAAACGCAAATAGACCTACTCAATAGTGTACATCGCAGTACCATGAATTCAGATAAAGCAAAAAAAAAAAAAACCACAACACAATAATACTGCAATAGAAAAAACACTATACTGTAAACACAAAAAACCATGACAATTGTGCATAAGTGGGCTCATGGATCCCGCCGTCTGTTGGGGTCTGGCCACAGGACCTCATCAACATCGCAAGCAGTGTCCTCTCCCGCTGGGCACCGGGG
Organism: Aulonocara stuartgranti; assembly: GCF_965226115.1. Lineage (NCBI taxonomy): Eukaryota > Metazoa > Chordata > Actinopteri > Cichliformes > Cichlidae > Aulonocara > Aulonocara stuartgranti. The sequence continues at coordinate 8,178,247 of NC_138956.1, read as the reverse complement.
AAAATATCCTCTTGCATGTCGAAACCCTGTCACTGTTCCTCTCGAATGGGACTCTGTAGAGCTGCTTCATGGTGATGCTGAGTTTACCCAAGATGCGTCTGATGGTGGTGATGCTCACATGGTTTATGTTGCTGAACACTCGCCTGTCTGCAAGTATTTTCCGTCGTAGCTGGTGGAGACGGATGGCATTGTCTGCCCTCACTAGGTCCACAACGGCAAGTTCCTGCTGTTGTGTGAACAGGCGTTGCCGTCCTCCCCCAGAAGGTCTTCGGGTCATTCTGGAGGAATACAACCACATATTGTCATCGGTTTGCTTATTTTTCTTACAGTACTTTACTGTATGTACTGTGTCATCCACTGTACAACACTGTACTTCAATATAAGGAATCAGCCACTTTGGCTGCAAAAGGAGCATTAGCACCCCGTACACTTGATATGGTAATGTGATATACTGTAGAACAGTGCTATGAAACCATCTGAGTAGAGCAGAAGGTATGGAGGTGAAGACATACCTGTTTTCTAGTCGGAATGTTCGTATTACAGATGCCACTGTGAAGCGGCTTAGATGTGGGTGGACTCTCTGCCCAGCTTCCCTCATAGTCAGGCCATGGTTGATGACATGGTCCACCAAAGTTGCTCTTATTTCATCAGAAATATGGGTCCGTTCATGGCCTCTTCGGCCTTCTCCTCCTCTTCCTCCTCCTCCTCTACCTCTTCCTCTTCCTCTTGCTCTCCCTCCATCCATGCTTGCAAAGTTCTTGAAATGGCTACGCTGAGGGCTTTTTGTAGTTGGCTAATTGGTGTTCGGTTTTGCAAGTACGTGCCTTCAGGTGTGTATTTGAGTGGTTGCAATTATCCGATGTGTTTTGTATTTTGGATACATGTGTTTTCCGAATGGCACCCTGAGATTTCATTTTGTGAGCGAAGTGTCTTATGTATGAAATAGAGGGTAGCATGCAGGACCATGTGTGTTGCATAAAGGGGTAGGTGTGTTGCATAAAGGAGTAGGAGTGTTGCATAATTGGTACTGGGGTGCAAAGCAGCGCTTTTGTTTAAGGTATGGGTACATGTGTTTGAGGTATGGTAACAAAAGCTTCACGTTGTGTTACTTTAGTCTGAGCATGGGTTTATAGTGTTCAAGCAACGGGCAAAAACTGTAATAGGTTGAAACTGTTTCATGGTGTTTAAACAGTTTTTTGGTGGACACAGTACATATCCTGGATCTGCTGTTGATGTACCAATTGCTTGTCTAATTTTTTGGATTTTTTCAGTGAAGAATTTGGCAAAGTCATTGCAGGCCATGGTTGAATGAAGTTCAGCTGCCACTGACACAGGAGGGTTTGTTAGCCTGTCAACTGTAGAAAATAAGACCCGAGCATTATGGCTGTTTTTAGTGATGATGTCAGAGAAGTAGGACCTCCTTGCATTCCTCAGTTGTAAATTATAATTGTGAAGTTTCTCTTTATAAATGTCATAATGAACCTGGAGGTTTGTTTTTCTCCATCTGCGCTCAGCTTTCCTACAATCTCTTTTTTCATTTTTCACCAGTGTGGAGTTTCTCCATGGAGACTTTTTCCTTCCAGAGATAACCTTCACCTTAATGGGAGCAATAGTGTCCATTACATTTAACATGTTAGCATTGAAGCTATTGACGAGCTCATTGACTGACCCTCTGGGCAGGTCAGGTGTTAATGGGAAGACCTGGTTAAAAATTGCACTACTGTGTTCAGTTATACACCGTTTTGTGATCACTGTTGTTGATATATTTGTGTGGGCTGAGATTTTACTTTCAAAGAAAACACAGTAATGATCAGACAGGCCCACATCAGACACAGTAACCTTTGAAATGCTCAGGCCTTTGGAGATCAGTAGGTCAAGAGTGTGTCCTCTATTATGTGTGGCCTCTGTTACATGCTGAGTCAGCCCAAAGTTGCCCAGAGTGTTACTCAGGTCTTTAGTCCCTTTGTCCTGAGGGTTGTCCACATGAATGTTAAAATCCCCAGCAATAATTACACAGTCAAAATGTACCAGATTTTACAGCTATTCACTCACACACACACACACACACACACACACACACACACACACACACACACACACACACACACACAAAGAAAAGAAAAGCAATTTTCAGTCATTTACAGGGTATAGCTGAAATAAGCTACCAAGGTCACTAAAAGGCAGTAGGTAGTGCAAGAGTTAAAAGGAGGGAAAAGAAGAAGACAATCAAAATATTCTTTGAAACAAAGCTTGACAATAACACATCACAGAAGAGAAACACTAAGTGGACGGTGTATTAGTGTATGTATCTAAATATGGAATGATATGTTTCAGAAAACCATATAACATAAAAATAGCAATAAGTCAACAACTAGCATGCACTGACACAAAGCTGCACACAAATCTCTGGATGACAAATATCTTTACAAGTACTTATAAGAAGCAACATTTCCTGTTGATCAAGGTGTGACTGTTCCTACAGGAAGGAAACAGCTGAATGACCGCTGCGTTCTATACAAGACACTTCCCTTGACAGACGCACGTATATAAACGTGGATAATGGATTACACTTATATACACAAAGCACATGGCAGTTGAACACACAGCTGAACTTCACTGAAATGTAAAAGAAAACACATCTGCATGGACTGTAAGGCTTTTGAAAGAGGAAAAACAAGGGACAAGAGGAAAACAAGCAGATAAGCTTATTAAATCACTATATGAATCCTTATTTAGATAATTATCCGATATGTTTTGATCAAAACATTACAGCAGTGAACTGTGTACTGAATTATATGCGAGACGGTGGGAAAATAATGCGGGGTTTTTCTTCTTCTTCTCTTCATCACCATATCTGCTCTCTTACCAGGTACAGTTGTTGTAGCAATCAAACACACACACAACTGCCCAGTGCTCTGAGACTGTTCATTACCTTTGACATAATAAGGACAATCTGGAAAGGACAAAATCCTAATGCAGCACTGATCCCAAACAGGAAAAAGAGCAGGAAGTAGACTGAAAGTGTGTGTGACGGTAAACAACCAGTGGTATGTCTGTTATTCACCGGAGTTTCCAGATTTATTCAAACATTTGGCACGAACATGTGTGTTGTTTTACTGTTTACTTCCACTTTAAATAACCAGGTGTTTGTTCTTCTCTGAGATGTGTTTTGCGTAACTACAGTATTACTTTGTCTCCGATCCAATCAGTTTCCAATGCCTAACAGATGACTCTCCTTGCCAACCCACATGAAAACACATTTTCTTTTTATCCGTGCAGCAAACATCTGTTCAAGGGTCAAAAACAAAACAAAAAATCTTGCTAATATCAGGAAATTAAAAAGCCCAAACATCATCATGTATATCTCTTGATGACAGGCTGCGTTATACAGTGATGATACAAAAGCCCTGTCATCTGCTTGGTAAACAGTGCAAATGAAGTGCTAACCTCAGTGATGACTCATAAACGCTGATGTGCTATAAATCATGTTCAGGATCAGGTATGCAAGGGGTGGGTGAATATTCTGAGTCTGGATTCTGGACTATTAATAATCTGTTTTGCTTTAAGTCTACACGTCCAGACATGAACTCAGCGCGGAGCAGGAACGGGCCACAGTGTCACTACACCCCAGATGCAGCCAAGTTAGCGCCTCACCACCACAGAGGTGAAGCAAATTGCTCTGTCTCTCATATTTTCTTTCAATACCAGCAGATAAACTGAAATGGTGCAGTAGTAAATCTATCCTATGCTTCCTTACTCATCTTACCCAGGTCCATAACTTCAAGTCTATCACCACAATCAGGACAACGTTTACACCCTCCCTCTCCTCGCCTTTGCCACTGACCCAGACAGCATATCTACAGCAGCAACTGTTAATGTAAAGTCTTGTGCTTTACTATTGAAGTATTAGACTTTCACCTTTCACCCAAACACAAATCCACTAATCTATTCCTCCTGCCTAGTGACCAGATTTGAATGGATGTTTTATTTTGTTTATTAATAAGTTGAAGTTGTTAGTTAGAATTCACTTGCCTTATTTGTGCTCTTCAGAAGTCATTAAGCCTTTATAATCCATCTGTGCTTCCAGGAACTAAGAAATTCTCACAATTTACAGACATGTAGACTCTTCATAAAGTGTGACTAAGAAAGTGGGTGGAAACGTCAGCATCTAATATGATGTTTTTCATATTCAAAAGAGATGTTGGTCTCAGTGAGATTTCCAGAAGAAGTCAAATTCAACATCAAATAAATGTGTCACAGCGAATTATGATCAACTTGATTCCAGCAGCAGAATGACTCCAGACGTCTCCATATCGGGGATAGTCTTAAAGTCAAGAGGTTTGTCGTGGGTTTCCTGTCACTCATCAAAGACACAAACAAAACGATTCAAAAGATTCTTGCTTCCTTGTGCTTCTCTCCAAGTTCACTAACATAAGACAAAAGAAACTGCTGGGATTGAATTTAACAGTCCTAGTTTATCTTCAAGACAGTAAAATCTGATTTTTTTTTTTTTTTTTTTACACCAAACACAACCTTTTACTAAATTCGGAGAGATCTGAGTAATTAAACTGGAGCACATGCTCATGGGAAAGGTTTTCAGTTAGGGAGGTGCATTTAATGGAATTTTTTAGCAAGTGATGACAGACTAATCCACAGCATCTATTTCCACAGGAAGTTAAACTTGATATTAGTTATAAATATGGGGGAAAACATTAAAAAAATGTTGCTTGGGATTGAGTTAACAACTTGAACTACATTATTCATTAAACAGAAAATCGATCAACTCTGTGTTTTTCAGCCAGATGTTCCTTGCCTCCTTTTTCTATAGGATACATCTTTGGTGACCCTGCAACAAACCTATTATTTGTCTTATTAACTTTGAAGCTGCAATCAAGTCTTGTCATCTTAAATCTTAAAAAGGAAAAAAAACTTCTCAGCGAACAGATTATGTGTCTGGAGGATTTTTTTCAGAGCTCTGTTCTTTTTCAAATGAAACTTAAGTCCGCACGGATTAAAAAAAAACGATTTCCACACTATTTTAATTAAGCATCCTTTCAAGTTGCATCAGTGACTTCTTTTGTGGTTTTATGAAGTATGCAAGCCTAAGGACGTTCTTTGGTTATGTGAAACATCAAGGAGGGTCAGTGAGAGATAAATGAACCTGGACTGTGTACTGAAAGATAAGTAATATATAGTCCAGCTGAAAGTGGGCCACAGTGTTTAAGTGCGTCCAGGGACTGCGTTTCCTGTAACACCGTGGGATAATGACAATAATGAGTGATGGTTCTGTTGTATACAGAGTCCCACTCCCATTCTGCTAAAGGCTTTGACACAAAATAATCTTTTATTTTGAAATGTCTTTTATTTCTTTCCTTCGGGATGACTGAGACCAAACATAAAAGACTGATGCTCAAGCTCGGCTTCATTTCTCATGAGTCTTCCTTCTTCCCTTGGCCATTTCCCTTGTTTGCCCTTGATCATCACTTTCTTTTCAAAAATTTACTATCAAGTGTACCCCACCCATACCCCCACACACATACTATTATGTTTTCCTCCTCCGTTTCCTTTGTGTACTATTTCTCTCCTGCTAGTCCAAACTTGTTGCTTTGATACAATTAGGATGATATGTGCATATCCACAGTCCACTGGTTTACAGTTAAGAAAAAATAGCAGTCATGTATGCATGTTGGGAGAGATCCTGACATGTGGAAGTTAAAGACAATGTGACATTTCATTTGGCTTTGTTCTGTTTTCATAGCTGCTTTAAGTTGAGCTGTAAAAAAGTAGTCTGTTGAGAGCTTCCCTTACAAAAAGAAAAAAGAAAATGAAAAGTGGTTATTCTAAAAATGGGATTTTATCAAAATGTTCAAAAAACGAGTCAGAAAAAATATTAGAAACATCCTTTTAAATTGACACATATGAATGAAAGCTCCCCATTTCACAATAACTACCATGGTAGTAACAGGAAAAAATGTTTTAGAATGAAGACAGATATCATCCACTTCAGCGTACTACAAACACATGTGGATTTTTAGACTTGTTTTTTTAAAGTGTTGCTGATGTCAAGTCCCCAGGGCAGCCTGGTTTTGCTGCTGATGGGTGATATTTTACTTTAGAGGAAAGTTATACAAAAACCAGAATGTTCCAAAATGAAATATCACTTCACCATCTATCCAGCACAGCCGGCCCCGTCTCTGTGGATTAATCTTCATCAGTCAAAATGGAGCCTCCACATCTATAGCCAGCTCCCTGTAGATTGCTTGAGCATGCCAGTACTTCACACACACACACACACACACACACACCTGTGTCTCTTTATGATTTCCTCTCAGAATGTAATCACTACCAGCCTAATCTAAAGCTCACAAAAGCTTCTCATCTGCTTTTAGCAAAGTGCAATCAGCATACATTTTCTAGTGAGAGCCAATACATCTAATGCAGATAGCTCTGTTTGAAGATATTGTATTATATCCTTACTGCAAAGGTATGTTTTGCACAAAACGCAGAACATAATAAAGAAATAAGTAAGTCAGTAAAATATGGCTCTCCAAAGACAAATACCGGAAAGCTCAACGGTAGTGAATCTGCCCACATGTGAAACATGCTGCTGTTATGAAAGAAGGATAGGACAGCAGGGATGCAGATAATCTGAAATAATACAGGCACCATAGTAAATGTGTACTGATCTTTTCAAAATCTCTTTTTTGTAAACAGGTTGCTAAACTTGGAAGCAAAACGTGGATTCGAGGCAGAAAAAAATCACAATGAAGCCAAAAATTAAAATGAAATTAAATTGTTTAATATATCATTTAATATGATGTTATAGAAATGGTGGCAGTATTGGGCAGGTCATGCTCTGCAGTCAGTCCGGGTGACACTTTCCAGCGCACAGAATTTAAAAGACAGCCTAACCCATTATGATCAGTGAGTTTAGACTGCTCCTGAAACAGCAAAATAAGCTCAACAAGTGGACACTTGTTTGTAGTCCTCCAGACAAAAAAGTGGACCTACTGAGGCCAACATGGTGAGGTGGGAAAACTGAGCTATAAAGTTGTTGTTGTTGAGGTGCTGTGGTAAAGTTAAATCAGAGGCTATAAAGCTGCTTAGCCCAACCTATTTGAACGCAAATGACACCTCAACACCGGACTGTGGCTAAATCCATCCTGGGAAAGTTGAAGAGACAGTATCGCAACATATTTTGGGTCTTAGCAAAAGGAAACAGTGGTGGCAGAAACATGAAGGTTCATCTATTACCGAGATAATATATACCTTTTCTAGAAATGCAGCAAAAGCATAAAACAGCAGTCGTGTGCTGTATTTTCTTTCCAACGTTTACTACTTTTAAAACATATTTATTGCCCCGGGAGCCGCCAGCCTTCAGCAGCAATCTTTTCACTGGAATAAATGATTGCTCTTGATTATATGAATTTAACCACAGTGGTGTCAAATATTGTTCTATTATATTTGTCTCTCTTTTCCTTTTTATTCTTTTTACTGGTAAAAAGTGATGCATTGCATTAACTGCTCAGCAGTGGGCATGTTATTATTAAGATAATTAAAGTCCTTCCAGTGTGATCCATTATAGCTATTAAATATATCCCTGATCAGCTAATTTAATATCAGTATATAAGTATATAAACATACCCAAAATTTGACTTTAACAGGCCAAGTGTTTTTCCATATGGTCACAGTTTAGTCAGGCATAAGAGGGCTGTGTACAACAGTTTCAAATGAAACATTATATGTGTGCATATGTGAATCAGATCTGTAATGGTGGCCAAGCTGATCCATGTAGATTCTTGCTTCTAAAAAATTCAACTGCGAACTAGAAAAAAAGCTTTAATCCATCTAAGCGAAACAATGCAGTCCGAGCTGATGAAGACATGGAAACTCAGACATTCCTCTTTTTAATCTAAAGTGGCTTCAATCAGTCAGCTTTAAATCATCTGATGGATTTTTATGGCGTGTAATTTATAACAAAGTGTTATCATTCAGATTCACATTATAAATTTTATGGTTACAGGAACTGTGAATAGAGGAAACGAATACAACATGATCAAAAACACTATTTTCAATAGTTAATTGTCTGTGAATATGGGAAACTGTCTGAGCCCTGGTCGTTAAAGTTCATTTCATTCCTCATAAACATGTTAATATGTTTGTCAAGACTGTTGATACCAGTGCATGTAATGGTTATTTTCTCTGAGAGAGAAAAAGCTTTAGTATTAGTATGCAGTGCATACACAAAGAAAATTTTAAAAAGTACAAATAACTTATTGTAAGATCTGAAAGACCTGAAAGAATAGAAGTACCAAGGGCTAAGAGAAGAGCTCAAGAAGATGTGGAGGATGAAGGTAACAGTGGTCCCAGTGGTGATTGGAGCACTTGGTGCAGTGACTCCCAAGATAGGCGAGTGGCTCCAGCAGATCCCAGGAACAACATCCGAGATCTCTGTCCAGAAGAGCAAGACCTAGGAACAGCAGAGATACTGCGCAGGACTCTCAAGCTCCCAGGTCTGTGGTAGAGGACCTGAGCTTGAAGGATAAAGACCACCCACAGGAGTGACAGAGGAATTAATTATGTATATAGTTGTTGATGCATCTATTTTCAAATTAAAATTAAGTTTTCTTTTACAAAATATTGTAGAAATGCAAAGTTGCATTTAAGCTAAAAAAAAAAAAAAAGACACATATCTAGTTCTATACAGTCCAATCGTTTCTGCAAAATTTCTATGTACTAAAAATCTCAGAATATTTCAGATCTCAGTGACCTCAACACTCAAGGTCAGGGGTCAGATTTCAAGATTTCAGAAAATCTTGTGAATGCTAAGATTTTGAAACTGATACCAAAGGTGTATATGCACACATATGTATTCGTACATATGTACACATTTTTAGGAGGCTGAAAGGTACCACTGGCTGCTGCAAGTAGTTTCTTTCTTTTTTTTCCTTTTTTTCACTGAAAAGTAGGACATGAGTGTTATAGTAAAATGCAAATGATGCAAATGGTATCTGGGACATAAACAATCATGTTATGCTCCTAACAGAGCTTCAGCTCTTTGCAAGTACACACAGCATGCTACCACAAAGCTAGCAAAGAACCAAGAACGATGAGCCATTATATTTAAACATCTGTTGGGAGGCACATTGAAATCTGTAGCATTATATAACAGGACAGATTTTGTTATGATTTAAATGTCTAGGATACACCTGAACATGTCACAGACAAAAGAATATAAATATTATTTTACCATTTTAGCACTTGAATTTAATTGTTATTACAGGAGACAGCAACAGCTCCCTCTGAGCTGTAGTCATAACAGGAAGCAAATGTAGGTCATAACTCAACGTAGAGAGATGGGGCTGGCGGTGGCAGTGCAGCAGCATCAATAATGCTGTTGTGGATCAGGATTATTTTAGTTAACTAAAATTAAAGTAAAGTGTAAAACAACAATTTAGTTAACTGATATAAAAAAGACAGTAAAATAAAGTAAAATATAATAAACATATACTGGAAATATCCTTAGCTTTAGCCTTTGCTTAGACTTGATTTATATGTTTAATACTGGGAAGTCTATTGTGTTTGTTACACTTGTACAATAATCAATATATAGTCAATAATAGAGGTTAAACAGCCAAGGTGAATTTGATCATTAGAAAATTTATATCTCTTTTTTCAGTAATAGCTGACCATGTTTATGTCTATCAGTGATACAAAGATGGATGTGGCCAGTGTCATGGCATCCATTGGTTTTGTGGGCTCTCATTTTGAACCCTTGAGCTTGTTATTTCAGTTCACCTTTATTATTTTCAAAACAGGACATCGCTGTATTTGGATAAAATCATTTTAATCTGCCAGTTAATATTCCCCCATGCTAGTTTTCCATAAGTCGCTGTGACATTAAACGTAATATGCAAGACTCAAAACAAAATGTACCTTCCTGACAAAGTTAACTTAACTTTTCAACCTCAGAGATTTCTGCTTGATGTGCCCATAGCCTGGAGGTAAATCTCTGCACAACTAAATGAAATCTCCCATTAAATCACTGGAAACCAAAGCATAAAGCTATTTTCTGCAGGCTGTAAGACTTTTACATGTTAATGAGATGTGTCCAGAATTTGAACATTTTGGAATCCGCAGACAGGAACCTCCTGAGGCTCCTGTTGGTTTCCCTTTGTTGATTTCTTGCACATCAGTAAATCCTCAAACTTACTTCAACAAACCGAGGCCGCTTTACTCTCTTTTACACGTTGACTGACGTCAGAACTGGTATTTTGAAGTTTTATAGCGAGCTGTGTGCACGCTAGAATTTCTCATCTGCACGTCAAACGCACGAGCCAACGTTCACTCGGGCTTGTTTGCTCTGTGGTTGTAGTAATTGACAGGGTGTGAAGTCGTTTAGTGGGTTCAGTTGCAGGTTTGATTTTTATGAGATGGTCTGTTTGCTGAAGCGACAAGCAGCCATTGTTACCCCACATTTCCAGTGATGTTACAGCCCAATTACCCTCCAATCACACGCATGGCCAGAACCAGTAACCGGGCAGTAAAATAGGCAGACACTTGGTCTCTAAGTCTCCAATGACCCACATATGTTTTCCTGCTATTATGAAGACTTTTGAGCGAGTGCACACACACACATACACACACGCACACACTCATGAGCATGTGAAGAGCGTATACAATTGCACTGAGATATTTGTTATAGTATGAAAACCTCTTTTAGCTGTATGTATTTTCTAACTTTAAGGTTGGGTTGAGCTAAAAAACAATGCTTTAGGTCTTAACAATATTAAAATAGAGTCAGTGTCTTGTACTGTGACATTTAGTGCTTCATCGCCAGTGTGCTCCATGGTGCTTGTTGCTGAGTATGAAATAGAGCATGTCTTGGTTTCAGTACAGTAAATGTTGCCGTCTAGATGAGTGATTAGATTTAAGGCATTGCTATTTATCCACATTTATGTCACTGGTCCCATTAGTCTAATCCTCCCACAACACTACAAAGTCAACCAAAGTCAAAGTATGTTCACTGCAGTCTGTGAATAAAGTTAAAGTAAAGCAGCCAGTCATGGATCACCTGATGTTAAAAACTTTTAATTGTGTTAAATAGCTTACAAGTTCATAGCATGCAGGATAGAAAGACATTTAAATAGTATTTAAATATACATTTAAATAAGACTCTTTCTGCCAGAGTCTAAAACCAGCACACTTTTTTAAACCACATAATAATGGGAAACTTCACAAAGCAAAGTATTATTAGCTGAAGAATCCTTACGGTTAAAAACATGCTTCAAGAACCCTTCAGGTTTAAAATGATTATGTGCTAGCTGGACTGCAACTACTGAACTACAGGCTTTTCTATTGTATAACTGATAAACCACATTTTGCATTTTGTTTCTTAATGCACTTTAACTGTGGAGTTTAGAGCATGTGCAGACTTCTGTCAAATTCAGGAGGAGCAGCTACAGCCCCCGGCAAAACTATGGTATCACGGCACAATAATAAATCAGAGATATGACACAGAACTATTTTTATTCATTAGCTGAACATTCTGGCTTCATGAATCATACCTCAAACAAATTAATTTCAACTATTTTAATACATGACATTTCTGTTCAAGATCATGTGGAGGGGAAAAAAATGGAATCACTGTTGAGGAAATCATCTCAATTTAGTACCTCCTCAGGCTTTTATGACGCCCCAAAAGGTTTGAGGCATGGAGCTCACTAATGAAAAGCAATACTCTCCATCTGGTTAATTCCAACTTTTTCAAATAACAGCTGAGCTCAGTTTTTCACCATAAATTTTCAGTCAGATTGAAATCTTAACCCTTTTTTTGTGTCCATAGCACTGAGGTAATGGGCCTTTTCTGATTAAATGACTCTATTATCATCACCAAACCGGCTTTCTGATTAGAAGGGTATGAAAATCTGAGTGTACACTTCTGCATTTACTGCTGAAGTAATGATTGCCATCTTCCCCGGGCCTTTTATTTGATAAAGTTTGCTTGTTTTCATCAAGCAGTCATCTTCATATATGTGTCATTGGAACAGCATCAGGGTATCTTTTCCTTGCCTAGTTGGCTGACTTTGTGATTTATCACTGGAGTCACTTACATCCAATCATCTATAGTCCCAAGATTGAGAGAGAGAGAGAGCGAGATAGCCTTTCATTCTCTTTTTAGCTCACTGTAACCTTGTTTCTGTATGGATGTTAGTGCTGGTTTTCCTTTTGGTTTTCTGTATGTAGATCCCATTTAATTTTTATAATTCTGTCACAAACATTACGGCCCATTTGTTAACATTTTTGAACATTTTCCATTTTCAGGGCGTACTGCTCTGATTTTCTATCCTGACACTTTGACATCTCCTGTCTACCTGCAAGTTTTCCTCCTAGAACTTTCCCATTTCGGTTGTACTTACTCCAAGTTATAGACACGGTTGACTGGGAACAAACATCTTTAGCTACACTTAGTGTTGGATTCTTCTGGCAATGAGTTTGATTTAACTGACAGCTCTCTTGTTGGGGGCTTGCCTCCTTTCAATCAGCCAGGTGCAACAGCTTCTCTTCCACTACTTGATTTTGAAAAAACCAAATACATTAATTACAATTATTTAATGTGCTTGAGGTATCTTTCATGTTCCACTATTAAACAAAAACAGTTTTGTGACACAGTTTGTTTATTTGCTACAAGGTAAAGGAGTTGAATGAAGATCCTCCACATGCAATGATGCTATAATTTTTTGCCAGAGGGTGTAAACACTGAAACAAGCCTCCTGCCTCAGAAAGGTTCATTTTGACAGATTGTTTCTGCTTAAACACAGGTGTAATTAATAGCATTAGTTATAGCCCATTTCAATTTATATATGTCATGGTGCTATACATAGAATGGGATGAAAAGTTTTGCACTTACATCTATTTGCATGTCAGAATGAAGACTGTGAAAAAGGTGTCTTAAAACACAAGTATCATGATGTTAACTGGTGAATCCCCATCAAATGAAAATGAAATGATCTCGAGAGCATGGGATAGCTATAGAAAGTGAACCTCATAAGAACATCATCCTAAGAAGATAAAAATAGAAAATATCACATGCAATAACAAAACACACTTTGTGCAAATCTGAAAAGCACTGAATGGATTTACATTGTTTATGAACCATGCACAAATAACTGCATTTAGTCAGTCACGGCACATTTGTCTGTAAATATGGAGTCCACACTTGTTAAATTTCAATATATAAGTTAAGTAACAGCAAGTTTTAGCATTTATTTTTGGCAATTTCCTCTTCCTGACAGTTACTGTTAGATGGAAATTTGCATGTTTGTACAATTTTACTATGTTTACAATCACGATTACAAATCAACTACACCTTAAAAACATTTTAAAATGTCGCAGTGGTAGTAATTCATGCCTTACTTAGATAAGCAGAAGCTCAAACAAAAGACACCACGGCAAGAAAAGGAAAAAAGTTCACACTAAAATAGGAAGCTTTGAGAAAAAAAACCCTCTTCCATCCTAACAGTGCAGTAGAAGAAGAGTTTATAGAGAAAACACAAGTAATAGGTGTCATTTAATAGGCTTTCTCATACTCTCAAACTAAGAAAATAAACTTCGATGGATTAAAAATGATCATTTGCTGCAAAACTGGGGTTGGAGTTCGGGGGGATCACATTTTAGAAATATTATACAATGATGTATTAAAAAAATAATATTATGGGTTAGGATCTTTAGGAATTCCAAATACAGCCTTCATAAGATGCTTATAGTACCTCTTTAATTAACAACACCCTGACTCTTTTTTCTGCTTTTGTCACTTCTGTCATTTCCTTTCTGTTTTGAAAAGCCATCGACACAGACCACAGAGCTTCCCATTTAACTGTAAATACTGGAAGGACTATAAGAATAAGTACATTGTTGTCGTTATACGTATAGCACACGCTCCCTGTGTTTGTGAAGAATTGCCTTTTGCTAAGCGTACTTGATTACCTGGTCTTTTTATACAGTTCTTTACCAGTCCAAAAACAGTGTTTATGTTGAAGAGATCACTGGCCTTGAGGAATATAACTGGTGTCTCTAGATAATAGTCTGAATAAATATGAGGCTGGTGTTAACAGAGAAGTTATCCCAACACTCATGTCTCACCCAAGTTCAACAAACAGATTTTGTCTTGTTATGAGGGATTTTTACATTTTGTTCATGAATATTTTATCAGAATCAGAATCGCAATACTTTGATAATCCTAACAGAAATTATGTTTTTTACCCAAATATATAATGCTTATATTTCACCTTATTCGGTATTTGTAGTTTTTCAGACAACACTCAATGGTTAGAAACCAAAAGCAAAGCGAAGCCTTAGGAGGACCTGGGGCAGATGGAGATTGAGATCTCGTCATTACTGCTACACCAACACAGGGAGGATAAACGTGAGTGTGAAATTCACTTATTTCCAGACTATGTTTGTTCAGTGTCAATCCCTTCTGTCTTGAGATATGTGCTCTGTTCCATGATGTCAACCATATTTTCTCTTTTCCACCCTCGATTTTAGAAAAGAATTTTTTCTCAGCATTCATAAGTCATATTTTAACGACAAAGCTACTCTTAAAACTAGTGTTTACACTGCAGAAAACTAGAGGAGCCAGCCAATACACTTGACCCCTTTCTATCGTTCCCTCCATTATCAGCGGAGAGCTTCAGCACACAGAGAAACTGTGGGAAAATTAGCTTAAGTGTGAGGCAGGATCCCCCACAGAGAGGTCAAGTTACGTAATTTTGACTTGAATAGCTCCTTTTAACCAGCACTTGAAAAGAAAAAAAGAAGCTATTTAAAGATGTTTATGAGATTGTCACACAGACAAATTGAAAGCATAATGCTGAGTCATTTTGTACAGACACAATAAATGCATAAATTAAGAGGTTATTAAAATAATTGTTATTTGTATGGCAAAATAAATCAGGGTCCTCATTCAGACACGATGCTGACATGTGCCAGTGACTTTAGCTTGATGGAAAGGACTAAAAAGGAGCTTTAGTGAGAGCACTTAGTGCACAGAGACGTATAAAGTTCACAGAGCTAAATATCAGAGACAAGTATCATGCAGGTTCTTTCTAAGAGGTGTTATGGCATGTAACCAAAATCATGAAAAATAAACCACCATTTTGTTTAATGGAAAGTTCAACCCAGTGGAATAAACATAAAGCCATGTGCCTTTAATCTGCTGAACCATCAACAGTCGTCTTATGGTAGCTTCTGGTTTGAGCTTATGCATTTAGCCGTTTGAGTGAGACTTCCATTAATGTAAGACTTGGCACAAATGGAGCCAGACAGACCAAGATCAGATACAGCAATTGCCTAAACATGTTTACAAGTTGCACTTTCCTTCTGCAAATATACTGCAAAGTCATTTATGAGCTGAAGTCACACATGAATAACAAGCAAGGTAAGAGACACAGGTCATTAAATGTAAAACAAGAAGGAAATGAATCCAGTGAACTGCATCGTATGAAATTCTTGCAAAAAAAAAAAAGTGTGTGTGTGTGTGTGTGTGTATCCTGGTGGGGACCAAAATCTGATATTTATTATACTGGTGGGGACTTTCTGCACCGTGGGGACCAAAATCCAGGTCCCCTTGGGGTTGAAAGCAATTTTCACACTCAAAATGTGGTTTTAGTGTCAGGGTTACAATTAGGTTATGGTTAGGTTTAGGGTAAGGATCAGGGTTAGGCATTCCTTTTTGATGGTTAGGGTTAGGGTAAGGGGCTAGGGAAAGCATTATGTCAATGGGATGTCCCCACGAGGATAGCAAACCAGACATGAGTGTGTGTGTGCTCTTTGCAAAAGAAAATTAACAATTACATACAAGTAATCACAAACCACCATTGAAGAGTCAATGAGGCTGAAAAGCAGGAAACCAGCTGTAACTAAAATCACCCTGCAGGTACGTGTATGTCACTTAAATCAGAGAATGAGAAGTTTTGCAGGTTTTCTCAGTGAAGACAGAAGTTGATTAAATCAAAACATTTCCTGCCATTTCAGTGACACTAGAAATACGAAAGAACAAAGGTGGGGAAGGCAGACAACTCCTCAGTGACTGGGATTTTAAAAAGCATCCTCAGAGTGTAGTTGAAAAATTGTCTCTGATCTCTTTTTTTAAACTACAGTCAACATCAGGATTAGCAACAACCTGTTTAGTTCAGTTGGAGTCTCTTTTTGTGCCATCCCTCCAGACAGATGAACACTTCGGTCTATTTTCGGGTGACAGCCAGAAACACACGAGTTATGCACTAACCTCATAATACCCCAAACTTCCCATACACTTTCACATGCAGTTTTTCAGCTCAAGTTGTGCTTCCATCCAACATGACTGTCATTTTTTCAGATTCTTTATACACTAATTTTCTTTACACACTAAAATTCATTTTGTTAAAATGAGCAAAAGAGACACGCTGCTTTGATCTACCATGGTTTTACAAAAAACTATTAGGCTGGTCTTTATGCCTGTCTATTTATCTTGTCCTGAACTAACATTTGTCTTTTTTCCCACTTTCATTTTTGCTCTCATATTCCACTCCTCGCCTTCTTTTTGTCACTCCTCCCACGCCCTTAGATCCCGCGGCGTCCTGTTGCGTTCACCAGAGCTCTTGCTACGAGCCTTCCTGGCGCTCTCCTGTGCTTGGCGGTACTTCTCTATCATGCTTTTGTGTTTCCTCCTCAGCTTGTCATTGCACCACATCCTCTCGCAGTACTCCTCCACGTGCAGCAGATTCGACGGCCCGATGAGCTGCATGATATCCTTGAACCATATGCGCGACTGGCCGATTTGGCTTGATGAACCGCCCCTGCTGTACGCGCTGCAAGGCATCCAGGCTCTGAAAGTCCCTGTAGACCGGTCTTTGATTGAGTCAGAGTTTCCTGTGTGTCCACGCGACATGAGCTCATCCACGGTCTCCCCTTGGAGGACTTCGAGGGTGATGCGGGCCAAAGTCTGCGTGAAGCTGTGCTCTCGAGAGCGGCAGATGTAGACGCCTTCATCTTGGTGGAAAAGGTTACGAAACAGGAGACCCTGATCCGTGGACATCACACGATCATCTAGCTTCACCTAAGTGTGGCAGATAGAAAATATGTGTCTGATATTTGATACAACAACATATTAATGACCTCACTAAGTCAATTCAACCATCACTGCTTTTCACTTGAAGTTTGCTTCAATTTGTCAAGTCATAATGATGCAACGTGATGGAAATAACTTTTCACAGATTTGGTTAAATCTCCACTGACTAATGCAAAGAGCTACATGTGCTAATCAAAAAAGCATGAAAAAGTTAACTGGCACTTTATATATAACTGCAATCAGACCCTTAACCTAACATTTATCTTTTTAATTTATTGCTATATATAGAGAGATTTGTTTGTTGGTTGGTTAATTCTTGATTTCTGTTTAAAGTTTTAGGATTTCTGTCCCTAAAGGAGTTCTGACCAGGATTTGACCTTAAATAGCACATGTTTCTCAGCGCAAATACCACAGAGGCATTGTTCTTTAAAGAACTAAACACTGAAGACTGCCCAACAATGTGTAAACACAGTACAAAGAAATTGGGACAAGAAAGCTTTCAGTCTTCACTTCACATTATGAGAAAAGAGAAAGGGAGAACTGTTTGTATTGTTTTCTCAACTTGGTTTGCAACATCAAAAATATATCATGGGATCAGTCACTGTTTTTATTTTTTATTTTTCTTCCGTTTTCTTTCCTCACATTCTCTAATCTTTCCATACTGCCACCCAAAGTCTCTCTGCCAACCCTATTCATTTCTATATTTTCCTCCATCTACCTCCCAACTCCCCCGTCAGATCCTATCTTTCAACCATCCTTTGATGCCAACAAAAACATGGCAGCCTTGTCAGATAGAGTGGCAGCCAGATGTTTATTTGCAGGGAAATGGAGAAGGGTGGTAATGCTTTAATACTTGCATGGCTGACCACGACACTCAGTTTAGCTTGGAGGAGCATGACCTCAAACAGTTGAATGATTACTGTGGGTTTGGGCATACAGAGCAACATAATTTTCTGACTTAAAAAGAAAAGAAAAAAAGACTGTATTTAAGTCTCAGTGACCAGCAGACAGTGAGTGACACTTTCAGTGGCATATGGTCAAGTTTTGCAGAGAATTCACAGTTTATGGAAGAGAGAGAGAATGATTGGGCATTTTGCTTTGAAATGCAGCTGCTTAATTTCAACCACATGTCAAATGGTTGTCAACTGTATCAACCACGTGCCAAACTCACACTCAAGTCTAACTTTTAAAGGCAATTACTCAGAACATTCTTTGCCAGAAGTTTTATACCACCCCTTGACTGTTTGCCAAAACCTTCCCACCTTCATCCTATTTTGGATGCAGTGACATCGACAGGCCTTTTATTGTGTTGATTCTAACCTGAATGTTGTTCACTGGGAATCTTACCTCTTCCTTGTGGTCATCACGTTGGACCAGCCAGGTGACAGTTGCTTGTGGGGAGCGAGGAACACACTCTAGGAAGGTGCTGTTGTTCTCAGTACCAAAGACCACTCTGTCTTCTGTTACATCAAGGTCTTCTTTTTTTAAAACAGAGAGTGACAAATAGTTTATTAAAGAATGAAATCTATCCAACCATCCATCCGTCCATCCATCCAACATCTTCAGTCTGTCCTGGGTCTAATCATCTCAGCTGGTTTCTTTTGTGGCAGGGGACAGTGACTCTACATTCATTCCCTCCTGAATGACTGAGCTCTTCACCATTATCTGACAATGTGAGCCCAGACCTTTGAAGGGAAGTACCACTACCTATATCCGGGTTACATTCTCCACAAGGACACCTTCTACTGTACAGCATTAACAGAATGAATATAAAAATAAATATAAAGACCTGAATATTAGGTGTGTAGTCACAGACAATATAGTGAATAAAATAAAACTCTGACTGACTTAGTCAAGAGTTTGTCATGTGACTACACATAAACAATGAAGAGATGGAATCTGAAGACGTCTGCCCCTTGAGTACTTATGTAAACAACCTCACACTTGGGCACAAAGAAACTTTGGTTCACCAGGTGGGTGTTAGGGAGGCATCTTTCATCTGTGCACTCCCTTACATTGTGTGCCCTTAGGTAAGAAAACACACTCTTTCTATCCCAATTCTCAATGATGTAATTCCTTTTTCTTGTCTGTCTTCACATTTTCTCACCCTGATCTCCAGTATCAACTCAGCCATTTTCTGCCAAGAACTCAGTATGTTAGCTGATATTTCTACTTCACAAATCCCAAAGCTTACACTATGAGAATTAGTTTTAAATGAATCCTAGGTTGTTTTCTGCATGCACTAACATATTGTAAAACCTTTGTCTCATATACTTGGCAAATATGTCTCAGTCACATGAGTAAAAATAGGACAGCTTACCCTGAGATAGTATAGTATTTTTTGTAGTCAGAGACCAACTGCAAATAGTTGAGATGACCACTTTAATTTACAAGCTGATTGTACAGGTTACCTGGTGGGACCTGTCTTCAAACAATCACAGTCCAGCTTAGACTGGCTGGACTCTTAAATAACTGCAGTCCAATTTATAAACACAGACAGATTGCCAGCAAGTTGCAACCAGTGTGAGTCTGTCTGCACTGGGATGCAGACTGACTCACCTGACTCCACTCATTTGTTTTGCAGTAGGCGACTCGATTCAGCTAGTTGTTATCTGGTTATATTCTTATAAAGTTAAAAGCAAAGTTTCCAATTTTCCATTTGAAAACAGATCAAATGTTTGTTTCACATCTGTCAGCTCCTGGTTGGACTCTGCATGTGACTAGTTAATGTTGATTTCTATGCAGGGTAACAAGATTTAATCAGAGTACATGTAACTGACAATTTAACCATTTCAACTAATGCAAACAGCTTGATGACTGACTCTGATAGCTTTTCATTTTATTGCTACACCAAAGTTCCTTTGAAGATGGCAACTGACTGGTCACTGACATGGTAAAGCAACCATTTCAAAGGCAATGAGATCAAATTCATTGGACCAAGAATCATTTTGGTTGAGCTGCGGTCTTCAATCACTGTTTTAATGATCTCCTACTGTAATCGCTATGGTTGTCATCCTGTGGAAGAAGTCTCACAAACATAATCTGACCCAGACAGGCACAGCCACGTTCATTTATTCTTTCAAACTAAAAGAAGCCGGCCTTTGATTTCTAAAGAGATGTGCAGTATACAGGAGACTGACATCTCACTGGTGTCCTTCCTGTCTACTCCTAAATCTCTTAAAATCAGTGAAAAGAGGTCATGCATTTTTCAGCTGATTGCCACTTTGATGTGGAATGATCAGCAACTTCAATGTTTTTCTGGGTTGTCCTACAAAAGTCTGAAATATTGCCATACCTTACACTTCGTTAAGACGCGGTTGTAGCTAACATAGTTTAAAAACCACTCCGTCTCAGGTTTCAGCTCTCCCATGATGGATTGGTTAACCACTAGTCCATGATGTCATGTGGGTTCCTTTTTTAATCATGACAGCTAGCCCTACTAGAATATGAAAATATCAATTTAGTAAGCTTTTGTTTATCCAGTGATTGTAATGCACACTAGATGACAAAAACAAAGACTACTTGATTCAGTGAAGCCCAGTCAATGAAGGGGTATGTGACAGATGATTCAATTGTTTGACTTTCAGAGAAAAGCCTTACAGTGGTTACTTCAAGAAGTCACTGTGGCCAGTCCCACATAATCAACAAAGAAGAAACAAAGAAAGGGGCAGAGTTACAGCCAAGCTTACCACTGAGATTCTGATCCACACACTGCAGTGCAGGGTTTCCATGTCTGATGTCCTGTCTGCGGTAGCGTCGTTTGCTGTTGGGAATGAATCGCGTACAGGACGATCCATCCCATGCACAGTAAGGGTCTCTGGCAAGACAGCATTCAGCACAGGCTTTCCCGTAAGTTTCACAGCGATGGAGCTTCACCTGCGCCACACCTAGTGGAGAGCTTGCATACAAGGCTTGCTGTTTGAAATTATGAGGAGAAAAAAGGAAGTAAGGCATCATGTAGACAACACTGCATGTCAACTGACAGAAGCAGGCACTGAAAGTAGCAGCTACAGTTGGATTAACTCACCCTTTTCACAGATATATCCAGTGACGTAATTGGAGTTGGCACCTGCAATGTTGAAAATAATTAACTTCTGTTGTTGCACTTAGAGGCTTAAAGAAGGGTTGAAATAGAAGAGCAGAATCATAGATTTTACAATTTATGAACCAGCTTTTTGCACAATTCTTGCATACTATCATCTGCAAATAAATCTTAAAAGATAAAGTAAACGAGATGCTGACAAGATGGCGCGGCCACGTCCAGACGCCTTCCTGACCGCTCCGCTCCGACTATCCACTTTTCTTGTTTTTTACTTATTTTTTGCTCTGGTTTACATCCCAAAATCCTCTAGTCTTATAGTATACGACAGCGGATCACTTGTAAACATCGGTGCCAAGGTTGCACATCTAATCTTGGACACTTTTAAACCTGACCCTTCCTGGCCGCCAGAGATTCTACGCGGCGCGGAGAACAACAAAGGACGGGCCGCTCATCCGAGGCGCAGAACAAAGAAGCGCCGGGGAAAACACGCTGGTATTAGGAACAGACTGAGACAGCAGGCGCATCGCGCACCACTGCCCAGTATCCTACTGGCCAATGTACAATCCATGGAGAACAAGCTCGATGACCTAAGAGCAAGGGTCACCTTCCAACGTGACATGAGGGACTGCAACATTCTGTGCTTCACGGAGACATGGCTGACCCCCACCGTGCCGAACCAGGCCGTAACTCCGTCGGATTCATTCTTTGTGCTCCGCGCGGACAGAACGGCAGAGTCGAACAAAACCAAAGGTGGAGGAGTATGTTTCATGGTAAACAGAAAGTGGTGTGATGCCAGGAGCATTTCTACTCTCTCCAGCGGCTGCTCGCCACATCTGGAGTTCCTGAGCATTAAGTGCCGCCCTTTCTATCTGCCCCGTGAGTTCACCTCAGTCATCGCCACGGCGGTCTACATCCCACCCCAAGCGGACACAGGTATGGCTTTGTCCGAATTACATGATGTGCTGAGCTCACTTCAAAACAAGGACCCGGGCGCAGCCCTCATTGTAGCAGGAGACTTTAACAAAGCGAACCTCAGACAAGTCATGCCAAACTTTTACCAGCATGTCTCGTGTCCAACGAGAGGGGATCGGAGTTTGGATCACTGCTACACGCCATACAAGCAGGGCTACAAAGCTGTCTCACACCCGGCTTTTGGGAAGTCTGACCACAACGCCATCTTCCTCATTCCCCAGTATAAACAAAGCATACGGAGGGAAGACGTGACCACGAAGGAAGTAAAACGGTGGACTGCCCAATCAGAAGCTACGCTACAGGACGCACTCAACGACGTAGACTGGGACATGTTCAGAGCATGCGCAGTCGACATCAACGAGTTTACGGAAGTAGCAGTATGCTTCGTCAATATGCTAGCGGAGGAGATTATCCCCACTGCGAGAGTCACCACATTCCCAAACCAGAAACCGTGGATGGACAGATCGATCCGCACTGCAGTAAACGCCAGGACCGCCTCCTACAACGCGGGTCTCGCCACTGGCGATATGAGCGCCTACAAAGCGGCCTCATACGGCGTGCGGTGAGAGATGCCAAACGCAGGTACCGGGAACGTGTGGAGTCCCGCTTCCACCAGGGCGACACACGGAGTATGTGGCACGGACTACGCACCAGTACGGACTACAAAGCCAGGGACACTGCGCCAATCAACGCCGATTCTGCATTCACCAACGAGCTGAATCGGTTCTACGCCCGTTTCGAGGTTAGCCAGGCGGCTAATGCTATCTACCGCCTGACTACCGAGGACAGTGACGTCATCAGCGAGAGACCGGTGACCAGCATCGCGGAGCATGACGTCCGAGCGGCACTGAGGAGAGTGAACACAAGGAAAGCGGCGGGGCCAGACGGCATCACCGGCCGTCTGCTGCGCTGCTGTGCTGACCAGCTAGCAGGTGTGTTCACTTACATCTTCAACGAGTCCCTGGCGAAGTCTGTGGTCCCCACATGCTTCAAAAGATCCACCATCGTCCCTGTGCCCAAGAACAGCAAACCCTCATCCCTGAACGATTACCGGCCAGTTGCACTGACCTCGGTAGTAATGAAGGTGTTTGAGAGGCTGCTGAAGAACATCATCTCCTCCTCCATCCCAGACACCACAGATCCGCTGCAGTTCGCCTACAGATCCAACAGATCCACAGAGGATGCCATCGCCCACGTCCTACACACCACTCTCAGCCACGTGGACAAGAAACAGGGTAACTATGTGCGAATGCTGTTTGTTGATTACAGTTCAGCGTTTAACACAATAGTGCCCTGCAGACTGTTCACAAAGCTGAGGGATCTGGGACTTAACAGCCGTCTGTGTGCATGGGTGTTGGACTTCCTCACTGGCAGAACTCAGGTGGTGAGGGTGGGCAGGTGCTTCTCCAACAGCATCACCATCAACACAGGAGCACCTCAGGGATGTGTCCTCTCGCCACTGCTCTACTCCCTCTACACTTCAGACTGTGTGGCCACCCATGGCTCCAACACCATTGTGAAGTTTGCTGACGACACAGTGGTGTTGGGTGCCATCTCCAACAACGATGAGGCGGCCTACATGGATGAAGTGAAGAATCTGGCATCGTGGTGCCAGGACAACCACCTCCAGCTGAACGTCAGCAAGACCAAGGAGCTGGTGGTGGACTTCAGAAGGGGTCAGCACAGAGACTACAAGCCCATTATCATCAATGGAGCTCCAGTGGAGAGGGTGCAGTCCTTCAAGTATCTTGGTGTCCACATCTCCTCAGACCTGACATGGGCTGCCCACATTCAGGTCCAGACCAAAAAGGCTAGGCAGCACCTGTATCACCTACGACAACTGAGGAAGTTCAGGGTCTCTCCAAAGATCCTCAGGATTTTCTATACAGGCGCTGTGGAGAGCATCCTCACACAGAACATGACATCGTGGTTTGGGAACAGCTGTGTGAAGGACCTAAAAGCTCTCCAGAGAGTGATCCGTACAGCAGAACGCTGCTGCAGGATTGCTCTCCCCCCGCTTCAGGACACCTACACCAGGAGATGCCGGACTAGAGCAGTGCAGATACTGAAGGACCCGTCCCATCCTGGCAACAAACTGTTCCAACTTCTGCAAGCTGGTAGAAGGTTCCGCATCTTCCGGGCAAGGACAGAGAGACTCAAGAGGAGCTTCTATCCCCAAGCCATCCGTGCCCTAAACACACACACCCGCCCTCTCACATCATCTATAATTGACTGAGTCAGGACTCTTCCAGACACTAAACCAAGGCACAATGTACATTTCAATTCCTTTAATTTTAAATATGTTTATATTGTCTATCCTGTAAAATAGTCAGATATCTATTCATATTAATGTACAGAATTCACCTGCTTGCTGCTACTACTGCACATTCACCCAGTGTATATACTATGTGTGTGTATATATATATATATATATATATATATAATGTTCTTCCTCTACACCCCCCCCCCCCCAATTTTTGCACATGTCGAGGAGCGTGTCAGGCTACATTTCACTGTGTGTTATACTTGTATAACTATGCATGTGACAAATAATAAAGAACCTTGAACCTTGATGATAACACGTTTCTGGAATATGGATGAATCCTACAGTACATTATCACAGAGTGTATATTTAACCGACTCAATGGAATAAGCCTTACTTTAAAGACTTGTAGCTCCTCTAGTGTGACTTCCTCTGTCTCTAGACTGTTTCCATTGTTTAGTGCAATGACCTTCAACACTGTGCCAATATCTGAAAGAGAAGCAGAAAAATTAAAGGGCTACAGAACAGACATAGTGTTGTCTGCTCCAATAATTCAGTGACTGTGCTTGGATGGCTATAATGGACCTGGATGCCTAAAAGTTATGGAATAAAAATGCACCTACCTGTGCCAATAAACATAACATCATACTGCCCATCCTCCGCCTCAACACGATCCACCACTATTTGTTTCAGCTTATAAGGAATGTTGGCCTTTACAAGCACAGGGCGACGAAGGGCTGGATACACCGGCCGCCACATCAACGGGTGGCTGCGGGCAAACTGCAGGACTGAATCGGGGAAGTCCTTTGTGCTGCCAAACTCCCTGCCAGGTTGGTTGATGATTTTACTGGGGCACTGGAGAGATATGAGGGAAATAAGAAAGACATAGAGAAACAAAGGAAAAGAGAGAAAAACTAATGACGATAGCTGAAATTCAGTCCATAGAGAAAATTGTTGTTTGGCTAACTGATGGCACATTTGCAGTGAAGAAAGTGGAAGGAGACATGGACAGGCAAACAGAATCACGACAGAAGGAAGAAATTTAAATTCTCGCCTTTTCCACGTTGACTCTAAATTCCCAGC
The DNA here is from genome assembly GCF_965226115.1 of Aulonocara stuartgranti. Taxonomy (NCBI): domain Eukaryota; kingdom Metazoa; phylum Chordata; class Actinopteri; order Cichliformes; family Cichlidae; genus Aulonocara; species Aulonocara stuartgranti. Next base: position 8,152,777 of record NC_138956.1, on the reverse strand, counting down.
ATTTTCTTGCATACAGGGGGTGTGCTTTCGGTAACAACTGTGGGCTAATTATTGTGTAGAAAACTTCTCAGAAAGCCCTCATTAAGAGTTTTATTGTGCCTGAAAACTTTGGATGAAAGTTCAGAACCACTGTTGCAGCTTTATGTGCGTGGTAGCAGTTTTTTTGCCAAAAAACAAAGAAAAAAATCTAGTCATTTGTGTCAGTGTAACAGTGAGAAAATGAATGTGCTAGGAGATTCTGTAAAAAATTAATAGTGCTGAAAACAGTCCAAATGAAAGCATTTATATGACCTATATGGTCTCTGGGTTTGTTTATTTGATTTAGATCTGCAGCTCTCCATGAAGCAGCTTAAGGTTTTGTGACACACACTGACAGTTTCATTAATCTTCATTGCAACTCTTTTACATTAGATTTATGGGTGAGAAAATGCCAGTCATCAAATACTTGACCCCTCCATCTCTGCTGGTGGTCAAAACCACTGAAAAGCAACGGCTTTTTCTGCGCTTCCAAAGCTGATTTACCTTCTTCAGTCTGTCAGTTCGTTTAGTTTTCTCTTAAGCTTTGATGGCGTTCCTGTCACAGTTAAAGGATGACGCAACCTGCTGTGGCTCTTATTAAGTTCAAGTACTTCAACAATAAGCAAGTACGGCTTGACCTCTTCTTTACAGAGGTCTTTACTTTCAAGATAAAGAAAAGAGGTTCACAAGACTGCAGTCTGGATTTAATATACAAATGGTCACCAAAGACAACAAAAGAGTACTTACTGGCTCGTTTCAATAGTGTTACTTTATTGAAGTGCAAGTGCTGCAACCAGTTTTTTCATCAGTTCAGATTGCTCAATTCAGTTGAGTTTTCATTTCTGGTTGAGTTGAGTTTCATTTGTTTCAGGGTAATTGGAGGTATTATGACACAAACATGTGTAGAGATACCAGTATCCTCAATGCTTTTTACGTCACAGAATAAAGACTATAGACTATCAGATTCTCTGATTATTTGAAGTTTGGCTTCTCTATGCTGACGACAAGTTTGACATTTAAAGAACAAAAAAGGTTGCAGTAGTAACGGTTTTGCCAAAAAATCTTAAACTGAGGTTGAGAAATGGAGAGAAATTAAATAGAGATTAATGAACTTAAACGTAACAGATTCATGAGAGTCCAGTTTCGTATTTGATCACATTATAATGGAAGGTATGGTATTGTTATATTGTATTGCGTGTAATTGTCTTTCCAGACTGCACTTCCATATGGAGGGAATTTAATTACTACTGCTTATCACAACAGTAACTGATCCACACAATAGCTCTGGAATGGCATAGATCCAGTTTCAGAGGGGGGATTTGAGCTGTGCAGGGAGGTTACCCTCAAATATGCACAAACTATCGATGCATAATTTTTCTGAGTATGCTTTCCAAATCACACTGGTTATAATTTATTCCAGAAGATGTGGAATGTATAAGCTAAACCCTTCAAAGAGAATAATAATAACTCACTAACTTCAAATGTTTATCATACAGTTTTAAATATGAATGCATGACATTGTTGTAAATTGTTCTAGCATACCTTCCAAGCACAATTTCAAATATGGAGCAAAATCAACTGGTGGTATTTGTGTACAGTAAAATTGACCTCACACGTAACCCTGAACATGGTTTCTGAACAGAAATAAGTGTACTTAAAATGCATCTGTTTTCGACCTGCTCAGCTTACACGTTGAACATTAAATGCTTGTGCAGCAGAGGAAACTTCACTAATGTGTCTCCATTCATCTGTTTGCACTTCAAGTAAAACCTAAACTGAAAAAGTTCCCAAGTTAATATTCGACCTATCTAAACTTTGCTGCTGCAGCTGAACTGCCTTATGTCTCCATTTAAAGCCCAACAATAAATAATGAGAAGGAAATGATGTATGTTTGACAGGCACCTATTAATTTATACTATTACTGTATATGTTCACGTGTCAAGCATATGTTTTGTAAGTTTAAATCCTAATGAATCACCTGCATTTTCACCCCTTTTTGACCTCGAAGGTAAAAGAAAAACAAAAACAATACTTCATACTAGATAGGTTGGTGTGGGCAGATATGGGCTGATTTAAAGCATTACGAATATAACTTTAATGCCAGAAAGTATGGTTCATCCCATCTGACTTCACTGTTCTGTAAAGATTAAGAATTAAGATAAAGTTCAAGATCAAATCTGAGGCTTTTGTGATGAAAATTTCAGTAAAGATGGCAAAAAAAAAAAAAAAAAATTCAGAAAACATAAGGTTAATAAATCTATCAAATTCCATATCTGTGCCTTGGTAGGATTACCTCTACAGCTTTGGCAAAACTGTAATAAAAAAGATCCCCCCGTCATATGGTCTGCTGGAAACAATTCTGGTGAAGTTTAAACACAGGAACATCTCAATCCAAGATAAATATCTTGAGCAGATAAATCAACTAAATCTGAAATTAACTTCCATTTTCCATTCTTTTATGTTTTGACAGGTGACTTAAGAGACGATGATGGGTAGGACGAGGCTTAAATCTGTTTCAATGAAAAATCCATGGAAATAAAAAGGACTTTAATGTTCTGTCGGTGCAAGTGAAAAAGAACAATGTAGGTTATTGTAACTGAGTTTAAGAGGAGAGGGTAACAATTTTAACTGCAGCCAAATATCAAGCCAGAAAAAAAAAGCAACCTCACTCTTCCCATCATCTGTGCCTCCTCCGGTCTGCCCTGAGCCATCACCATTTTCTTTCTCCTTCTCTATTTCCTTTTTCCTTCTCTTACTCG